>NC_069367.1:84202500-84827500 GCF_021730395.1 Mercenaria mercenaria | reverse complement strand
TTCCTCTTTAACTGGCTTCAAATACCTTAGGTAATACTTTAGACTCGTCCAGCTCAAAAGAGCTAGGGAAATTGATCAAAGCATTCATTTGTTTTACTCAGAAATATATTATTATTGATAATCCGTAAGATCTACCATTTTTTTAAACAACCAATTGATTATAAATGCCTGTAAAGTACCATAATCTAATTTATTCAGAAGTCGTACCCGGGTCATAATACGCTATGTTTAATGTGACACTGCTTACGAGTGCAAACGTGCATTTTAATGAAAGTTATGTCGGGCAAGAGATGGACAATTTGAAAAGTCCTAGAAATGCTCTGATATGACAGATAAAGGTAGCAGCGTACACTTGGATTCGTATATTTTGGGCACGGCCAGGCTTATATTATTATTATACCAGATTTATATAGCGCCCTTTTCATGATCAATTTCACGTTCAAAGGCGCTTTACATAGTTCAAATGCAGCCACACAGGGCGCATAATTCATCCTCTACTAGTACAGACACAGAGCGATCTGACCAGAGGGACAGATTGAGACAAAGCCCCAACGACAGAGAGGTCAGAAATCAGATACAGGCTTGTCCGGCTAACTTAGCCTAGCTCGTTGCGAATAGACAGCCTGGTTCTTTAACGTGCCCAGTGTATAGCACTGATACACGCAAGGATTGCCTGGGTTCCTGACCTGTACACCTCTAGTTGGGTGGGAAACACTGAAAAGCGTTTCTGAAAATTCCCGAGTAGCTGCCGGGGATCGAACCCCCGACCTTTAGGATTGGAAGGCCAGTGTGCAAAACACTGAGCTATCCGTCCACCCGGATGTAGCGAGTCGTAATATTGCACTTCCCTAATGTGCAGTGCAGAATCAGGGTGGCCATTTCATAAATTGTGTGCATTTTTTGTGCCTTTAATTAATGACAAAATCAGGACTCTCATACAGGAATACAGAAAATTATCAAAACTTTCACTTTTTGAACAGCCTGCAATGATCCCGTTGCAGGAACAATGTCCATTTTTTGCATTTCTCAATTTAATAGGCCCTACTGAACTACAGAATATGAATGGAATGTCGCTTAGCCATCTCGTTTTTTCACAAAATAGCAAAAATAGTGCCATCTCGTTTTTTTATCTCGTTTTTTTCCCACAAAATAGCAAAAATTTACCCGAGTGTCAATCAACAAGCATAGAACTCTTCAATGATTTGAATTTCCCGCACCGGAGATGACTCATCGATTCATACAAAGCTAGCATCAGTTTGTTTTACAACTGGCATCAGAATTTTACATGTATCAGCTGTTTAAAATTTCTAAAGAATTAACAATCATTATCTCTGACTGTGATTTACAGACATCTAAAATCATGAAGTTCTAATTATTACAAATATTGACGGGGGCCAAAATTCGAAGTGTACCCTGTTACCTCAGCTTATAAGTGTGTTTTCTTCGGTATATTCGTTTGTATGTAGTAATCATCAAATATTTGTAAATGGTTTAAAAATTTGTAGTTCCCGCGATTTAAAATTACATAGAAGATATCTGTTTGTTTCGGTGTAAGATCGATATATTTTCCACCTAGTGTAACACCAGATGCAATCTTTTAATGGAAGAATCAGACATCCGCGAGTGAAAGAAACAAGCGTTCTGTTTATTTCATGTCTTTGCAAAGGCTTTAGCAAACTTTTACTCATTTCGTTCGTTGCAAATGCTTAACCGTCGTCAGGGCAACATTATCACATCACAGTGTTTGTGTAAGAATAAGTTAAGTATATATTATATATCACAGGTCTAACGATTATACGTTATGCAGTAACGAAGAGCGGCACAGAAGACACATTAACTTAAGTCATTAGAATGCCAGTAAGTGATCTACAACCTATCTACAACCTACAACCTATCTACAACCTATATATAGTTTTAAAGCAAGTAGATATTTAGGTAACCATTAGCAACTATAAAATATCAATTTGATTTCACTGAAATATTCCGTTATTTCACTGAGCAGCATATAATAAAACATTTCCCGTAATATTTTTCATCCGAAAAAAAAATTCGTAGTGGTGTCAAAAGCTGCTAAAAAATTGAAAGTCAACTTCAGATTTAGAAAAAGTCGCAATTTCCACAGGTTCTATTGTGTACACGGTATCATTTTATTATTATTATTATTATTAATAATATTTATTCTTATATACCACATTTATATAGCACTCTTTTCATATAAAATAGAGTGCTTTACATAAAAACTTCTAAATAATGTTCAATAAAAAAAAGTAATTGAACTATTATAGAATGAATTTAAAATACTTTACGGTAATAAGATACATAGCGTTTTAAATCAAAGGTAAGGTGATTAAACTCCTAATTAAAACAACAACAACAAAATAGTTAAATATACACAAAGTATAAAATATTGAATCGCAATTTAAAATAAGATACAATAAGTGCGATCAAAACATGAAACAAAATTCAATAGCGTAAAACATTAACTGATCTATCAAATTTACAGGTTAGAACAGATTAGAACAAAGATATCCTAAATTTTGACCAGACAAAATTAAACAGTATGATGCCTGTGAAATGCATCAGAGCATTCAAACCGTCCCGAATGATTGGGTCAATCCCAAACTAACATCTATGATACCTTTCACAGAAAAAAAAACAATGTTTATATTATTTTGTCACACTAGAGTTCTTGATTAGCCGGCCAAGTACCTACGTTATTCTACCAGGTAATTAGTGAAATTAGTTCCCAAGAGTTGTATGAAATAGTGTGTGTTTAGCGTGCAAGGTCTTGCAGTCTCGTATGCCAGGTAGGAGGGCATTCCATAACCTCGCAGCTGCTGTCTGAAAGCTCCCGTCACCTAATCGCATTGTCCCGACATTTGGGCACCACTAGTGTTAATGCATTATTTTGGGATTTCAGATTTCTGGATGGCGTATATATTTCTAACATGTTTGCGACAGTTGGTGACTGATCATCGACTGCCTTATATGTATGTATTAGACCTTTGTATTCTACCCTGCACTGCACAGGAAGCCAATGGAGTTCACGCAGCACAGGTGTTATATGGTCGTATCTGGATGTTCTGGTTATGATTCTAGCTGTCGTATTTTGGACATATTGTACTTTGTTCATTGACTGTTTTGGAATCCCATATAGAAGAGAGTTACAATAATCCAAACGGGATATAATACAAGAGTTAATTAAAGATTTGGTTGCGTTTGTGGTTATGTATTGTCTGATGCAGCTAATTTGTCGCAACTTTGCATAGAAATTCCTGCACACACACACTTCACATGTTGCTCCATCTTCATGTTCGAGTCCAGGAAAGGACCGAGATTCCTGTCACTGCCTAATTGTTTGGTTTCAGAGACGTCCACTGTCACAGAAATGTTCGAAACAGAATGTCTTACCACTTCCTCCCCCTCTATCTATATTTGGCATAAATTTATATGTACTTGTTAGATTTTTGAAGCAACCCGTCTGTAATATTTTTCCGTTACAGCTTCTTTTTGTTGTGGGCCTACTTTGCAGATGCGTGGCACTGAGGCTGTGTTTTAAGTGTTTCGTGCTTCGAGAAATCTACCCTTACCTATTATCTTTTGTGTCTAGATGAAAATAGGATTAATTCTGTTTTTTCAGCAATGAGTTTCAACATCATCATCATTATTATTATTATTATTATTATTATTTATAAAATGAACCAGTCATATATAAAAATCATACTTATTTGTATTTTTTCACGTTTTACTAAACAATTATGATTACATTTTGTCTCCCTTATCCTAAAAACAGAAGGATTAAAATGAAAATAAAAGGAACACACACATTTGTAATAACTTAAAAGCAATTCAGAACAAAACATTGGAATGTGCTTACCTGTAAAGTCATAAAGTAAATGAAGTCATCAGTGTATGAGAGAAGTATGATTTTATGCTGTCTTCGTGATATTTTTGTACTGAGATTCATGTGTCAAAAGCGGCACATCATTTAATGTTCAACGTAAAATGTACCGTTTTCTGACAAAGGGTACGTTAACTTGAATGTACCAAAACAAAGCGCTTTTCAAAGTTAGTCTTCAAAGTTTCATCCTGTGGATTTCTTTAACCATGACGCAGATCTGACCGCCGTACAGTGTTTAGTAAGACTAAATTTGCAAGTTTGTTTGATCAAATCATTTATATATGAAAAATATTAAGACAAAAATTATGATATTTAAGAAAGGTGGACAGTTAAAAAATGATCTACAATTTTTGTTTAAAGGTCAGGATTTATATATTGTCAATAATTTTACATATTTAGGAATATTTTTTACCACTGGTGGCTCATTTAAAATGACATATGATACATTAGCAGGACAGGCTACAAAGGCAATGTATAAACTGAAATCAGCTCTTGTTAAATACCCAGGTATGCCAATAAAAAGTCAGTTGGAATTATTTGATAAGTTTATTTTACCTATTTTAAACTATGGGTCAGAAATTTGGGGGTTAAACGAATCTATGGTGCTAGAAAGGGTACATTTAAGCTTTTGTAGAAGATTACTTGGCGTCAAAATCCAAACACAAAATAACTTTATATATGGTGAGCTTGGTAGAACATCGCTGTTAACAAGAAGAGCTATGGGTGTTATTAAATATTGGTTGAAAATTATACAAATGGAGAATGTAAAATATGTAAAGGCTGTTTATGATTTTGTGCAGACAATTAGAAGTAAAACCAGATAGTAACTCCTGGGCAAAATCTGTGAAAAATCTGTTACAATCCTTTGGCTTTTATGATGTGTGGTTATTTCAGGGAGTTGGTGATAATGATTTATTTATATCTGTACTAAAAACTAGATTAACTGATGTGTTTATTCAAAACTGGAGGGCGGATATTAATGATTAAACAAAATGTTACGCTTTGTTTTCAAGTTTCAAGCTTCAACCATATTTAAAATTAGTAAACATAAGTAAGTTTAGAAATGCACTTTGTAGATTACGAGTTTCATCTCATAGATTAGAAATTGAAACCAGCAGATGGCATAAACCGATTCCAATCCCTTATAATGAAAGAAAATGTCACTATTGTAATAGCTTAGAAGATGAATTTCATTTTATTTTAGAATGCTCACTTTATAATGATCTGAGAAAAAAAGTATATCAAGAAATATTACTGGTCAAGACGAAATATACCAAGATTTATTGAAGTAATGACTGCAGAAAATGTTAATATTAATAAGAACTTAGCGATGTATGTACATAAAGCTTTTGACATTAGAAATCAATATTGTTATTATTTTAATTGATAGAAAACCTCTCTTTCCTCACGCTGTATACATGATACATAATATATGAATTAATATGTATATGATATTATATTGCAGTTCCTAATATTGATGTGCTACTGATATTTACAACATACTCAATTAACTGATACTTGACAATGTAACTATTTGTAAATATGTATTAATGTTTGCATGTATGCTCAGGGACCTTTGGTCCAATGCATGAATGAATAAACTCTAAACTCTATCTGACCAGAAACTTCAACAAAGTCAACCATCAAACACTAGGATAGAAGAAATGTTGGAATTCTTTACACAATAATTTTTCACGTACTAAACTAATTTAAACTATTTTCCTTTAATTGGTATTTTTCTGGTATTTGAATCATTTTATTCACATGCTTGTTCTACAAAAGCCATTCAATAGATATGTAATAGAGTTCCGCTTAAGCCGGTGCTAGGAGGCGTGAGAGGTGTAGCGCATTTCATTACCTCTCATGAACAGACTCAATCAAACCGAGTATGCTACTATTCTGCTTGGTTGCATTCTATGCTTCCAAAGGATCTTTATACAGATTTATTGATTAACAGTACTTAAATATTCTGCATATTATCAAATATTTTCAACAGAAGGATAAAACTCTCGTTTGGAAACATCATTGATGTAAATTTATGCCACGCATGATTATTATCATTGGACTGACTGTTTTACCAAACCAGACATTTTTCATTATTAACTTTATTGGTTGTTTCTTTTCATTGCTTAATCATTCCAGATAACTGACTACTGCTATATCGGAGTGAATTCTAGATTGAACAGAATTCGTGTTTTCCTATTTATTATTAATATTCGTTAATGGAGGCTTGTAATCGTGCTCGTGTACGTTTTACAAACTTTATACGAATTCGGGTTCCTGTAGTCTTTAGCATTAAGCTATAAATATATATTTCTTCTGTGTGTTCATATTTCACGCTTTAAATATGATTGATGATTTCTACCATGTCGAACTGTCGTAGATATATTACTAGAACAAATAATAATCCCACCTGTAATCATCAATGAATTAGAGTAGTTTAAATTAAAATGTACAAAATTAGACTTAAACATTTCATTCTGTGGATTTCTTTAACCATGACTCAGGTCTGACCGCCGTACAGTGTTTTCGCATTTTTTTTTTCGATCAATGAATTTATATCTGGCCAGCAACTAGCATTGAACAAGGTCAGACATCAAACACCTAAGATAGTAGAAGAGTTGGAATGCTTTACACAAACATGAACTAAACTAATTTAAACTATTTACATTTGATTAGTATTTTTCTGGTGTTTTAATCACATTACTCACGCGCATGTTCTACAAATAGTAACACGTTGTTTACAAAGTGGATTTGATTAACATCACTTAAATATTGCATATCAAACATTTTCGACAACACATAATAAGTACAAAATCACAGTTTGGAAACTTCATTTAATGGCACGCATGATTATTATTATTGGACTGATAGTTTTGCCAAATCATACATTCTTCATCATTAAACTTCATTGGGTGTTTCTTTTCATTGCTTATCATTCCAGATAACTGATACTGCTATATCGGAGTGAATTCTAGATTGAAGAAAATACGTGTTTTTTTCCTATTCATTAATATTCATTAAAGAAAAGCTTGTATTCGTGTACGTGTGCGTTTTACAAAATATATACGAATTTGGGTTCCTGTGTTCATATTTTAACAGATACACGGATGATTTCTACCATGTCTCATTGTCGTAGATATAGTCAGTGACACAAATGAGAATCCCTACTGGTATCTATATGCATCTGTGTGACACCACTTGAAAGGAACAATGAACTTATAGCGTGCTTAAATACTTGGTGATAAATCATTTTATTTAAATGTAATTTTTCAAGGTTTATCTTAAAGACGATGTCTTATTACATACTCGTTTCTATTCCCCGTTAAGTTACACTGGTACCGGAAACGTCAATATTTTTCCGTATACTGACGCCTGAATTTCATACTGAGTGCGTGACGTAATTCAGTGTGTGTTGTTGCACTATTTTTTTTCTGTTTAGTTCAGTATTGTCAATCCTATTCAAGCTATTGAATATATTTATGATATTTACGTAATATTTATACGTGTAGATGCGTATGTAATAAAAAGGTTATTATCTTTGCATCGGGAAATATGCACTCGTTCTTCAGCGGAAGAATATTGCGCTCCTAAAGTCGCGCAATATTTCCGCTGAAGAACTCGTGCATATTTTCCGATACAAAGCTAATAACCTATAATTATTGTACGTGATATCATACTCATATCATTATGTCAAAAAAGTCGAATTTATTACATTATACTTAAATCATTTTCTGATGCCATATAATATGTACGCATTTGAAAACTTTTTCACAGTCAGATACGTTCTTCCTGCAATAATCCAGTTATAACTCAGAAATATATATTTATCAATGCCTTGATAGGTAGGACTGTCGTGGTGTCGTGTAGCGTAGGCGTAGACACGACAGTAAGACAGCTCGATAGATTTAATATGAAATAATGACAAATAAACGTCACCACCACTACAGATACATTTTTTTTTCGAGGTTTTGTGTTGGAGAAAATAAAATGTCTTTCTGTTGTTCTTTATTTATCAAGTCGTCATATTACCGTGTCGCCGCCCCGTCAAAATGACGATACGATAGAACGGCACCTTCTTCTTTTGTTAATTTGTTGTACTGTTGTGTCGACGGGGCAAAGATACGACAATACGATAGACTGTCAGTGTTTACACGAAGTAATAATAAACAAAGATTACAAACTCGAATTTTCGTTTTTGCGGATATGAAAAGTCGTTCTGTTACCCTTTGTTTGGCAATCTGACGTATTCTCGTGTCATCACCTAGCCGACACATCACACTATTTTCTGTCGTGTTGTCGTGATGTTGTGTTTTCGTGTGTCCGCCGCTAAATGGGGTGCTGCTCAGTCGTGTATGAAATTGCTGCATATAAGCAATTATTTTTGCATTACAATATAAAGCCGGTATAATTTCTTTAACTTTAAGAAGATACTACATTTATTTCGTCTATTTTGAATCCAGTGCGGTTGTATATAATCTTGTTGTCAAGTCAATATTATTGTATAATAGACTTCCACTTTATCCGATGCTAGTGGGCCTGAGGGATGTTACACATTTCATTGTCTCCCTTGAACGGCCTCAGTTAAATAGAGTCAGCTATAACTGAGCTTGGTTGAACTTGGTTGAGTTTTTATCAAGTGTCACATCAATTTATTAACAAATAAAATAAACAGTGTTATGAATGTTTTATTGTACCGCAACATATCAGAAACCTTTAACATTTGGTTGTCACTAAACTTAATTTATTGGATACATTTTATGTTTTTTACTTCACACAGCAGAAAGAAAAGAAACAGGAAACTAGTAGTGTCTTATAAACTCAGGCTAAAAGTACATGTATTTCCTATATCAGGGCGTGTCCGGCTCATCGTAACGATACAACCACACAGGAAACAATCCGGGTGCTAACTTAAAACAACTTTAAAAAAGAGAAAATAGTCCTATTACAGCTGTTTACTGATTTAGAAAATAGATCGTTTTCTCTTTGCTTAACGAGGTTATAATTTAAAATACTTTTAAAGGAAACCTTTCCCTAGGCAATCCTTGTCGTGTAAATGATTTAGTGATACATGCCCAACAATCTGTACAAATGAACTTTGCTAAAGCTGGTACTACACGACGTTGTACATTCCATTTCCATTACTGTTATTTTGCATACTTTGTTTCCAAGGAAGTTTATAATTTATCGAATTTATTTCTAACATGATAAATGAGGTTAGGTTGATCACATGCATTTCTCATTACTATTAATGATTTCACACTTTATCGGGTGGTACACATTTGTGCATGTCATAAGCGGCCATCTGTTTCAATTCTCACGATACCGTAGTTTGAAAAAATAGAAATAAAACCTAAACAATGAATACTGTTTTCACTCAAAGAGACAAGCAGATACAGATATTTACCGTTTTGTAGGAGAATAATTATTCTAATTACAAAATGTTTTCTTCACGCGATAACTGTAAAACAGTGCGGTTATGTTTATTTCCGTACAATTGCCCGCCCGCCTTGTAATGTTTTAGATAAAACTTCGCATTTGCCAATGGATAGTGATCTTATATCTTTATAATTACGATATATCAAAGAGTAAGTCCTGCATTTACTTTATGCTAAATACTCTTTCAACTTCAACAGTGTTTGAAAAATCAGAAACTATATATATATATATAGGAAGTAAATTAAGAATAATGACGATATAGCATATTTGCGGAAACCTACCAAGAACGTCATTGCTTAAAAATGGAAAGATAGTCAGTGTTGTTGGACAGTGTTTCAGACATAATCACTTGGTTTAAACTTTACGGATTTCCATATATTAAGGATGTAATCTTTCTACCAATTAGCGATGACATTTTTAGTTAAATTGTGCATTTAGGCCGGGCTCGGCTATCCAAAATCAACATCTACCACAGTAACTTTCAAAACATCCGGTCGAGAGACGCTTCAGTATTGATGCATCAAGTAATGTAGTTTACATGTTTATTCGTTTATTAAAGTCTCGTCATTGTACAACATTACAATGTACATTTTATACAATTCCTATCATAAAAGTACAATGTCATTCAATAATTGAATTATAAGAGACTATTTACCATGTAAAATAACAAGTCTTACACCCCATCTTGACACAAATGTACAAAACTAAAAGTTTAGAGACAATCATTATTCAGGACTAATAATAATTTCCTAAGTGTAGCTACGCCTGAAATTTACATAAAACTAAAACCTGTGAATGGTTATTTCTTTTTTAAAAATCTACACGTAGTTAAGAAATGATTTCATCTACAATAAAAGATTAATAATTGTCTCTAGACAGACTTAGAAACTAAATATTGTATTTATAAACATGTTTAGCAATATGTACATATTAAATCTAAACAGTTTAAAACCAACCTATCTACTAAATATACAAGTGTTCATATCTTCGTCTTAAAATATTAAAGCAGGTTTTGGCTAGTATACGAATATGATTTTGACTAGAAAACAAGTACTGAAATTGGTCAGAGTTAGACAACCTCGAAAAACTTTCATTTGATGAACATATGTTATTAAATAAACTAATTCTTAAGTCATCATATAACTGACATTCCATGACTACGTGAAATTCAGATTCAACCTTGTTAATACAGAATGGACACAATCGTTCATGCAACTGGAGCCTTTCATATCTACCAGTTTCGATTCTGATTGGCGCTACACCGCATCTAAATTTTGCTAGAGCAGATCTATGTGTCCTAGACATAATCGTTTTACAATATTCTTCGACCTTAAATTCAGTTTTAAAAAGTTTATATGTTCTCAGTTTACTTCCACCAACATTACTACTTCCAATATCTGAGTTTACTTTATTTTTCCAGTCTTTAACAAATTCTTCTATTGCAGTTTTCTTTACCTTTTCAACAATGCTTTGTTTAGATGCTACCAAGTTTAGCGTACATAATTCATTGCATTTGACTTTTTGATACCATAGTTTGACTCTGTAACACCAATTCTTACATCTATTACTACTTGCATGAAAAGTATAAACAAATATTCTATGGTTTATCCTAGTAGCTGACATTTTACAAAGTCTGACCCATAAATTAGTAATTGATGACAACTGTCTTATTGTTGTTGGCTGCCAACCCATATCCCCAATTAAAGCAGTTAAAGTAGTTACTTGGCACCATAACTCTACCATCAGTTATTTTCACAATTTTACAACAGTAATTAGATTTTTGTTATTTTACCTGATAGTATATTTCCTGTGAGAATAGATTTAATTGGCATGAACGCATTTCCGAAGACAATTACCTACCACATAGCAGAGTACTGACGAATAAAAATGCCTTATGGCTGTCAGTTGAAGTTTATTTTTGAAATTAGAAAGAAACTATCTTCAAACAGCTTTTATTTACCGTAATTACATATTAGCATGTGATATATTTATTATCTAACGTGAAATGCCAGCTTTCGGATATATTTTTCAAGTATTTCATGACAAGTACAATACCATACAATATGGCATTGCTGTTTTTTTCAAGACTTGTTCAATATACATCCAACAATGTTACACAAAAAACAAATTGGCAGTGTCTAGTTTGAACATATGAACTGAGTCATCGAAATTGTTCTTTTTAATTTGGATTGCTTATAATACTTAAATTAATTCGGATCTTGGTTTACTATCAAAGGGAATAAACTCTAGGAAGTAGTTTATAGACCAGTGTTAGATTTACCGTACTTAGTTTTATATTCAGTAGCACTTGATATTCCCTAACATATATTTTCACTAAGTTTTTTTGTTACTTTAGGTTATATTTTTAAGAAACGACTAAACAGAGTTTCAGTTATGCCAGCAGACTAACACTTGAATGAACAGGTAATGGACAAATTATTCAAAGTAAACTACTCAAAGTAAACTACTCAAAACCTCAACTAACCCCTAACCCCACCCCCTATCTATATTTTGCATAAAATCAAAATGTATCTGTTGGATTTTTGAAGCAACCCGTATGTAATATTTTTCCGTTACAGATTCTTTTTGTTGTGGACCTACTTTGCAAATGCGTGGCTCTGAGGCTGTGTTTGTGGTGCTCTATGCTTCCGAGAAATCTACCATTACCTATTATCTTTTGACTCTTTTGTAATCATTTTGAAGACTGTATGCATTTTATAATGCTTTGGTGTCAAGTTTTTTGGTTTTTTTGTTAATAAAGTGATCGTTTTTGTAATAATATGATAACATCTAACTACCACTTCCACTGAGAAGTGTGTTCTGTTATTAGGATATCCCGATTTTTGAAGTCAAAGCGAAGTGCTTTAAAATCTGTATGATAATGTTAACTTTTGGGCCGTTTATTGATCAGTATTCTTATGGAATTTTCGAGGAGGTCATTCCGAAGAACTACAGATAAATTTGGAATGGCCTTAGTGTTTAGCAATTTTTCAACATTACTGGCGGTTATGTGTTAAGCACAAATTTTAACCTTATTTCACTAGTCTGGATGCAACGTTTATAGTCAAGATAAACTGTGCTCGACTGTAACAAAGTTTAAAGTTTATTCGAATCACTCTGCTTCTAAAATAACTAAGTGGCTTATATGAAGACATAAACATGATCCAGCAGGTGGTATACCGGTACATCCGGGTTGAATGCCACCATATTATCAACTGGACCACCTTTTTTTTTTCAATCGATTTCAGCTACATAATGCACCTATCAATGTTTTGCCACGTGGGGGATGGGGCGTGGGGGGGGGGGGGGGCAGTCCCAGGGAAATTTGACATTTTTCTTTTTTCGGAGTCTAAATCCCCATCCTAGAGCAATGGCAGTTTATCAAAATTCCCACAGTGGGAGATGCTTTACATATCAAATGACCCGTAGGTGGGCTTTCATGGACATCCATTAATTTATATAAGGTTATTGCCTTTTCACATACAATCATTAAAAGGTAATGTCAGCCAGTTTCAATTCAATCTTATTACATTTGTATATTAAAAATTTCACATTTCACATGACAAAGTGATGAAATTGCCTCTGCCTCCTCTGCTTTCCAAACCTTCATATACTAACTGTGATACCTGAAACAGAGGTTATTTCCTTTTTTGGAAACTCAGTTAAAATTGTACACAGAGTCAATGAATGTTTAATATATATACATTTAAAGAAGAGTATTGCCTAATGGGGGCATATGCTAACACTCGACAGTGTTTGCCCATAAAGGGCAAGGTCACCTTGGGAATTTTTGAAATACAGGCATGAAATTATGGGTTATTCCCCTCATTATAGGGGGGTCAAGGGTCTGTGCCCTGGAAATTTTTTAATACAGGTATGAAATTATGGCCTCTGGTGCGTTTCTGGGTCTAAATTTTGAGAAAATATCATTCCTTTGCCAAAATAGTAGGGTGCATCTTTGATGAGTATAGGCCACTTCTCAGCCAACTGGGTGAGTGGGGCATCTTTGATCGGACCGGCCCAGTAGTCTAGAGGTCTAGCCACTTCCTTCTTAAAATAAAATTTAGCGGGTGGGGGATTCTTAGAGGGATAAGAATCTAATAATCTATTTAGTTTTGCCTAACCCGTGAAAGAACTCTAATCCGAAGAAAAACTATCATTTGACATGTTCACTAGGTTAGTATATATGAAATAGGGCCTGAACTCGTAACATGGCGAAACTACATGATAAAATATAAAATCATAAGACATAAATTGGTATTGGGCCTAAGAATATAAAAGAAGGAAAATAGTCTGCCTGCAATTCTGCCATATTTGTTTCTTTAACGAATCGGACCGATGTCGTCTTTCATGCGATCGTAGTTGTCTCCCCTATCATTTCAGCGGTGTCAAATCCCGCCCCCCCCCCCCCCCCCAACCCCGGATCTAAAATTCGGCCAAAGTCTATTTCCCGGGACTCGGCACCATTCTGTCTGTCAAATTCCCACCTATCGGGAAAAGCCTTCTGTCAAAAGTCCCGTGTATGCCCGCCGCCCCATCCCCCCTCCCCCGCCCGAGGGAAAACATTGATAGGTGCATTATGTCCAACGTGTTTAAGATGAATGAAGAGTTACTTCAGATATGTTTTGGTGAATGAAGATTTAAGTCAGATGTGTCCAAGGTGTTTGAGGTGAATGAAATTTATTTAAGACATGTTTGCGGTGAATGAAGTTTAGCGTAAAAGGTGAATGAGGAGTAACGTTAAAAGTGTTTGAGGTGAATGCAAGGTTACGTTACATGTGTTTGAGGTCGGGGTGTTTTATGTGAATAATGATTAGCGTCAAACATGGTTTGTTTCAAGTGTTTTAAGTTAAGTCAAACGTGTTTCGGGTAAGTGATCGAAGAGTTGCGTCAGCGGTGTTTGAGATGAATAGTGAGTTAACCTAAATGTGTTTGAAGTGAATGAAAAGTAACGTTACAAGTGAATGAGATGTAACGTCAGCAGTGTTTGAGGCGAAGGAAGAGTTACATCAGTAATGTTTAAGTGAATGAATTATTTACGTTAGAAATGTTTAAAGCAGATGAAAAGTAATGTCATGCGTGTTAGAGGTGAATAATGAGTTATTATAGACGTGTCTGATGTGAATAATGAGTTACTTAAAACGTGTTTGAGGTGAGTGAGAAGAAACGTCAGACGTGTTTGGAATAAATGAGTTACGTCAGACGTGTTTGAGGTGAATGAGGAGTTATGTTAGACGTGTGTAAAATGAATAAGGAGAAACGTCAGACGTGTTTGGAATAATGAGTTACGTCATACGTGTTTGAGGTGTATGAGGAGTTACGCCATAAGTGTTTGAGATGAATGAGTAGTAACGTCAGACGAGTTTGAGGTGAATGAGGAGTAACGTCAGACGAGTTTGAGGTGAAAAAGGAGTAACGTCAGACGTGTTTGAGGTAAATGAGGAGTTACGTCAGACGAGTTTGAGGTGAATGAGGAGAAACACCAGACGAGTTTGAGGTGAAAGAGGAGTAACGTCAGACGTGTTTGAGTTGAATGAGGAGTTATGTCAGACGAGTTTTAGGTGAAAGAGGAGTAACGTCAGACATGTTTGAGGTGAATGAGAAGTTACGTCAGACGAGTTTGAGGTGAAAGAGGAGTAACGTCAAACGTGTTTGAAGTGAAAGAGGAGTAACGTCAGACGAGTTTGAGGTGAAAGAGGAGTTACGTCAGACGTGTTTTAGGTGAATGAGGTGTTACGTCAGACGTGTTTGAGGTAATTGAGGAGTTACGTCAGACGAGTTTGAGGTGAATGAGGAGTAACGTCAGACGAGTTTGTGGTGAAAGAGGAGTAACGTCAGACATGTTTGAGGTGAATGAGGAGTTACGTCAGACGAGTTTGAGGTGAATGAGGAGTTACGTCAGACGTGTTTGAGGTGGTGAATGAGGAGTTATGTCAGACGAGTTTGAGGTGAATGAGGAGTAACGTCAGACGAGTTTGAGGTGAAAGAGGAGTAACGTCAGACGAGTTTGAGGTGAAAGAAGAGTAACGTCAGACGAGTTTGAGGTGAATGAGGAGTAACGTCAGACGAGTTTGAGGTGAAAGAGGAGTAACGTCAGACGTGTTTGAGGTCAGAGACCACCAATTCAAAAAAGTACAGGGAACTTACTGGGAATGAGGTAAGTGTATACCTGGGAATAAGGTAACGTATGTGCGTTCTGACTGGTCAGTCATGTAAACAAACCCAGGAAGTGATTATTTTTTCAAAATTGATATTTTTTCACTGCATTTACAGTATTTTATTATACATTTTGAAAAAATTTGCTACATTTTATGTGTATTGAAAAAAAGTTTTATCAAACGAATTTCTCCCGCCATGCCAATGATGTAAACAGGGGGTCATCTCATTCACACGAAAATTACATAAATAAAGTATCACTATTCATATGTTTTTCTTTCGATATATTGGTAGAACTAAGATAGTTCTTGAAAAACTTGTAATTAGATATACATGTTTCGATGTATGGAAGGCCGTACACGCCATAATGTTACAATGTAAGTCTATGGGAAAACAATTGGTGCTCTCTAACCTTGAGGTGAATGAGGAGTTACGTCAGACGAGTTTGAGGTGAAAGAGGAGTAACGTCAGACGTGTTTGAGGTGAATGAGGAGTTACGTCAGACGAGTTTGAGGGGAAAGAGGAGTAACGTCAGATGTGTTTGAGGTGAATGAGGAGAAACGTCAGACATGTTTGAGGTGAAAGAGTAGAAACGTCAGACGTGTTTGGAATAAATGAGTTACGCCATAAGTGTTTGAGATGAATGAGTAGTAACGTCAGACGAGTTTGAGGTGAAAGAGGAGTAACGTCAGGCGTGTTTGAGGTGAATGAGGAGAAACGTCAGACGTGTTTGAGGTGAAAGAGGAGAAACGTAAGACGTGTTTGGAATAAATGAGTTACGTCAGACGTGTTTGAGGTGTATGAGAAGTTACGCCATAAGTGTTTGAGATGAATGAGTAGTAACGTCAGACGAGTTTGAGGTGAAAGAGGAGTAACGTCAGACGTGTTTGAGGTGAATGAGGAGTTACGTAAGACGAGTTTGAGGTGAAAAAGGAGTAACGTCAGACGTGTTTGAGGTGAGTGAGGAGAAACGTCAGACGTGTTTGAGGTGAATGAGGAGAAACTTCAGACGTGTTTGAGGTGAAAGAGGAGTAAACTAACCCTAGCCCTAACCTCAGACGTGTTTGGGGTGAATGAGGAGTTACGTCAGACAAGTTTGAGGTGAAAGAGGAGTAACGTCAGACGTGTTTGAGGTGAATGAGGAGTTACGTCAGACGAGTTTGAGGTAAATAAGGAGAAACTTCAGACGTGTTTGGAATAAATGAGTTAGGTCATACGTGTTTGAGGTGTATGAAGAGTTACGCCATAAGTGTTTGAGATGAATGAGTAGTAACGTCAGACGTGTTTGAGGTCAATGATGAGTTACGTCAAACGTGTTTAAGGTCAATGAAGAGTGACATCAGACTTGTTTGGTGCCAACGAAGAGGAAAGCTAGATGTGTATGGTGTAAATGAAGAGTAACGCCAAACTAGTTTGAGGTGAATGACGATTACATCAGACGTGTCAGAGGTGAATGAAGGGCTGCGTCAATCGTACTTGATATGAATGAAGATTTACATCGAACGTAAATTGGTATGGCAACATTCATTGCCTCTTTCGAAGATTGAACTCACAGCCTTAAAATTTAACTACATTGGCTTTCTTTATACATAACTGGGTAGGCAAAGGTTTTCATATATCAACAACTTGAGACAAAAATATTATCAGCTAGAAACTTTATTGAACTAATATGCGTGCAATTTGATGTAACATTTTTAAAATACATATTTCTCTAGGCATGACAACGGTTAAAGGGACTTATTTTATACACCCATAGTGCATTTACGATGACATCTTTACATTTAGAATAATAAAAACAGCAGATAGTTGCGTAAGTTAAATACAATATATTTAAGCAGGTATTTTTCTTTGATCGCTCCTAATTTGTACAAACTTAATATGAACGCAGGTCGAGTGGCGATTTGTATGAAGTGAAATCCGCATTAAAGGACTGCTATGGAATAGTATGGAAATCCGGTAATAACAGGAGTGGTAAAAATCTAAATACTGCTTTATTTTATTTCAAATATATTGTCTTAAAAAGAACAGAAAACTCAGGGAATCTGACTTTCACTGTTGCTTAATGACCAAGACGTACTGCGATCATTTCTGGTTAATTATGGCTAATTGGAATATTGCGAACAGAGAAGAACCATTTTTGTTAAACATGGCTCCGTCCATTTCATACCAATATTCATGACACTATCTTAACTTTTAATCCAACCATTGACAAAATCGATGCACATGTAGATTTGCTTGAAATATCTTATTCATTGCAAATCAATTAACGGTGCTTTATCGGAACTTCCAATCGCACAATTTACAAGAAAAGCTATACACATTCATTTGGCATTTCAAATAATTTATGACACTATATCTGAACAGTCAATCGTAACACTTCACAGAGTAATGGCAAGCAGTCAGTCGTCTGCATCATGTTGATAATTCTCTATCATTTTGTTGGAGTCTTCGGTCTTGACAACGAGGCTGTTTGGTGAAAAATTGGTTTCATAAAGTCCTGTAAAGCGATATAAAAATAATCATACAAATGAAAAATTTGAAATGGAAATGGAATTATGAATATATAGTTATAATGTCGAACAAATTCAACAAACAACTGAAACATTGTACGAATATTGATAAACCAGTTGACGACAAGTGTCCATATTTAGTTTAATGAAAACGTGAAAGCCTGTATAGATCTGTCACTTTATAAACTTCTTATTAAATAAATCTGTGCTAAACATTTAAACAGTCAACAGCTAACACTGAAAAGTGTATTCGTACGGAGCTAATCACATTTCGTCAGATTTTAACGATAAGTACAAGATTATCTTATTACGATTTTACGTTTACCTCTTGGAATGATTTGCGTCTACCAACACCGGCTACGGACAAGTGGTTTTGCTGGGTTGGAATAGGCGAGCCACCTCCTCTTGTAGTTTCTATCCAGTTTCTCAGTCCTGCCTCGATTTCATTGATAACGCGTTGACTACTTTCAACTGTTGGAAGTCTTCCATGTGTGGTTTTTGGGTTCATGTCCAACATCTTCATCATTCCGGATATCTGTTCAGCTTCTTTAGCACTTTTCTTATCAGAATCGTCATCGTCATCTAGATTATGTATCAGTCCTTTCTTAATTTCTCTTTCTCTACGTTTCTTCTTCCTCAAATCGTCAACAGCGCTGTCATCTTGTAGCAGAAAGGTCAGGATTTTAAGAATGTCATAAGAGTCGACTAGTACCTGCGATGTTAACAAATAAAGTCTCACTAAAGACGGTCTGCATTGTCTTCAGTACCCTGTCGTATGTCACTTAAACAGTACGATCAAATGATTCTACATGATAAAAAAGACTTCCCGACTCAAGTACATGACATTGAAACTGGAAGCAGTTACTTACTTTAGGCCACTGACAAAATTTAATCATTTTAAGTAAAGCAAAAGTGCCAAAGTTCAGTAAAAATGATATGAAAAATTCCTTGTTTTACAAGACTGAATATAAATTCGATATGCTCTTTTTAAAACACAAAGTACTCGAAGTCATAACTATGAATATCTCTGGACACTTGTTTAATAGTAATGTCATTCAACAGTGCATTAAGATTCATTATCCAAAGCACTATCATCACAAACGATTCATACTCAACCCTGTAAGAAATATACACATCATTTAATAGTAAGCAAAATCAACAGTGATTACAACCTAGTATGCACAATACTTACCAGGTTCATTTAATCCTATAAGCACAATATACCAAGATTCATTCAACCCTATATGACAATACTTACCCACGGATTCATTTAATCCTAGTAAGCACAATACTTACCCACAGATTCATTCAACCCTAGTATGCACAATACTTACCCACGGATTCATTTAATCCTAGTAAGCACAATACTCACCCACGGATTTATTCAAGCCTAGTAAGCACAATACTTACCCACGGATTCATTCAGCCCTAGTATGCACAATACTTACCCACGGATTCATTTAATCCTAGTAAGCACAATACTTACCCACAGATTCATTCAACCCTAGTTAGCACAATACTTACCCACAGATTCATTTAACCCTAGTAAGCACAATACTTACCCACAGATTCATTCAAGCCTAGTATGCACAATACTTACCACGGATTCATTCAACCCTAGTAAGCACAATACTTACCTACAGATTCATTCAACCCTAGTATGCACAATACTTACCCACAGATTCATTCAAGCCTAGTAAGCACAATACTCACCCACGGATTCGTCCAATCCTAGTAAGCACAATACTTACCTACACGGATTCATTCAACCTAGTAAGCACAATATCCAATTCAGTCAACCAGGACATACTTACCCATATTCAAACCTAGTAAGCACAATACTTACCCACGATTCATTCAACCCTAGTGCACAATACTTCACGATTCAACTAGTAAGCCATACTCACCCACGGATTCATTCAACCTAGTAAGCACAATACTTACCACGGATTCATTCAACCCTAGTAAGCACAATACTTACCCACGGATTCATTCAACCTAGTAAGCACAATACTTACCCACGGATTCATTTAATCCTAGTAAGCACAATACTCACCCACGGATTTATTCAAGCCTAGTATGCACAATACTAACCACGGTTCATTCTACCCAAGTATAAGCAAATACTCACCCACGATTACATTCCCTAGTAAGCACAATACTCACCCATTCATTTCGATCTTAATCTAGTAAGCACAATACTCACCCACTGATTCATTCAAAGCTAGTAAGCACATACTGCACCACGATTTCGTTGGACCTTCATCTTTCACCCCGGTTCGTCATTGAGCGTCTTACTGATATTCGCTAGTAACGAATATAGCAAAATCATTAATGTAGCACTACTGTTACCCAGGGATTCATTCATGAAACAATACCTACACGTACTTAACTAGAAGCACAAACTTACAACGGATGCATTCCAACTATAACAAACTGAACGGTTTTAATAGAAGCACAATACTCACCCGCGGATTCATTTAAGCCTAGTAAGCACAATACTCACCCACGGATTCATTCAACCCTAGTAAGCACAATACTCACCCACGGATTCATTCAACCCTAGTAAGCACAATACTCACCCACGGATTCATTCAACCCTAGTAAGCACAATACTCACCCATTCATTCATTCTTTACACCCTAGTAAGCACAATACTCACCCACGGATTCATTCAAGCCTAGTAAGCACAATACTCACCCACGGATTCATTCAACCCTAGTAAGCACAATACTCACCCACGGATTCATTCAACCCTAGTATGCACAATACTTACCCACAGATTCATTCAAGCCACTGATTCATTCAACCCTAGTAAGCACAATACTAATCCACGGGTTCATTCTACCAAAGTATAAGTATAATACTCATCCACAGATACATTTGTCCTAAGTAAGCACAATACTAACCAACCGATTCATTTGACTTAATTAAGTAAGCGAAATACTCACCCACTGATTCATTCGACCCAAGTAGGCACATCTGCAGGACTTTGCGTTGGACCTTCTTTCTTTTCAACCGTTCGTGTGGCGTTTCTGAATGTCGTCTGTAACGATATATTAGGAAAAATTAAATGTAGCTCCTGTTTTGCAAGATTTTTGCATGAAAATACCTAGCAGCGTACTTAACTGAACACAAACTATAAGACGCGATGCCTACCAATATAACAACCTGGAACGTTTTAAAATGATTCATTAACATAAGTCTTACGAAACAAATGCGTTTTATGACATTTTTCAGTTTAGAAGCGTGCACAGACATCATGCAAGACACAATGAGTGTATACTCAAAAACACTCATATCGGTAAATGAAACGGATTCAGTACACAGTACTACAGTAACTGTGACATGATACACTATATTTCACAATACTACAGAAACTGTGACATGATACAATATAATTCCTGATAGGTTTTATAAATACGTTTGGATAGGCTTTTGTTATGGTCACATGTCATTTTAATAGAATCTTAGGCCTTAATTAAGATATATAGATACTAGATATGTTGGGAGAACTAGCATGTTCTGCTTACCTCGGGAGGAGACCAGGAAGAAGTGTTTCCATTTCCCGCCATAAATCTGAATATTGACGTTTAAACTGACTTTGGTCGCACGTGATCTCAATCTCACCACTGCAGAGAGTAAATGTATTTTACAATGTTATAAAAATATTCATTATGACTGATTAACAACATGCCGTGAGATATACTGATATTTTGTACAGAAAAAAGATTCTTTTTCAAGTTAATTTTATTTGAAAATACGCTTTTATTGCATACTAATTAGAAATCTAACATTTGTGTCTTTTTATGCCAGATTTAGTGGATTCTTACATACTTTTCTTCAAAAAATGCCCACAAAAATCAGCCATATTTATTGCTTTTCAAATAGTCTACAAATAATGTATATTGTCAGGAATATTGATCGAAAACAAATGCAATCAGATATGTCACTAAATATGCAGGACTTACTAAAATTACTCACAGTTACAATTTTATTTAGATAAAACGTATTCTACAGAAAGCAAAATTACCTCAAAAGAAAATACATGTGATCGGCTATATTGCCTTGTCGTAGAAGATAAGACCCATATTTTGCACTTTCTTTCTTTAAGGCAACTACCAACAACTTCTTCTGCTTGCTCGGCCAGTTCTTAAACAGTGAATTCTCTTCAACAAACTTGGTCTTTAGTTGATATTCCATCTCGAGGACGTCCTTGACTGATCGGTTATATAGGTTCCTGTCAATTATCACCAGGTCTGTGTCTCCATCAGCTACTACTGTTGCCGTACGTATGCAGTCTTCTTTCAAAAGTGCAACTTCTCCAAAACATTTCCCCTCGCCTGAAAAATACGCATCATTTCTAAGCCATTGATTCCTAAGTGATACATGACAAATACTACTTTTTTAAAAGATAATTTTATTGCTCTTATGCATGCATTCCTTATTTAAATATCATTTGTAAAAAATCAAGGGCAAAAATTTCAAATGTTCTAGCATTTAAAACCCACCCATCAGTTCATACTGCACAAGAACAGATCAATTTTAATAAAGAGCACGTCAGTAACACCATTCACATGTGTTTCTAAGGAATATATCAAAATAATGTGTCATCCATGAGGCAATGGCTTGATATTTCTGGTGCTTTGAAATCATGGTGTCCGTTTAACGTACCTCTTCCAAAGGATCTTCTTTTACAGTTTTAGTTAATAAATGTCACGAAATGACTTACCGCCTGTCCACACATACTGTCCCAGTTCTGATCGGTCGAAGTCATGAGCCGAGCATGCAGTGTTCACTTGTTTGAGAACCTCAGCAGGGTTGTCTTTCTGGTCATGTATAACATACACTGACACTGACCCTCGTAGAATTATATACAATCTGTAAAAAATATCATCAAAACTAGGACTTTTGCCGGAAGAGCACTAAACTTAAACAACATGAAACTTATTTGTTTTACTTGGCAGATTAAAAAATGTTTTACACATGAACACCACGCAGATCTTACAGTGGAATTATTATATTTTATTCCATCAGAGTTCGCTAGCTGGCGCAAACAAAACATCCTGTATGTACTTTATTCAAGACCACATAGTCAAACTGGGAATGTGTTTTTTTGCACAAATGCCAACCTTAAAGTTTCAAAACAGGATAGCATTTTAATCTTGATATAAAAAGACTGTGTTGATGAGTTGATAAATTACAATATCAACCATTCTCGTGCTCTTTCTGATAGCAAGGTATCAATTCTTTGGTCTCCGCCACAATTAATTTTTCTTTTGATAGACCTCGAAATCCATATTCGTAGTTTCGCATTCTACACATTTCGATGTTATCTATTTTTACCTTGCTTATTCTATTTAATATGTTTTGAAATTAAAAGCGTAGTACATTGTGGATTATCTCTCTTACAAAACCGTTACGTCATATATATCTCTGTTTAACTTATCCATTCCATGGGTTACGGCAAAGACTTTATTGTTATTATTATTATTATTATTATTTTTTACCAGATTTATATAGCGCCCTTTTCATGATAAACACGTTCAAAGGCGCTTTACATATTCAAACGCAGCCACACAGGGTGCGACATCCATCCTGTACTTGAACAGACACAGAGCGGTCTGACCAGAGGGACAGTGTGAGATAAAGCCCCCAGAACTGATAGAGAGAAGTCCTTTTTAGATACAGACTTGTAGTTTTACGTCAAATTGCTCAACCACATGAGCAAAGAAACCCCATGTCTAAAAGCAATCGGCAACTACAATCTAGGACCTTTAACAATCAGTTATTTGGACTTTTAACTGGAAAAAAACGCAACTATTTTACACATATTTCATATAATCTCAACTTACTGCTAAATATTATGTCGTCATTTATCATTTATATCACAATACACCCTTTAAGGAAACGATACCATGACCAATGAGATGGGGTTTTTTTATATAAAAGCCATTGTCAAACCATTCACCGTTCCACAGAACAGAACAGAACAGAATTTTATTAGATCTAGAGACTTTTATATAGTTCAGCATCATATATTCTACATAATATTTTGTGTTGTGTTTTTTGCAAAAATAATAGAGAAAATGGCTAAACGTGGCGACAGCCATATAAATCTAAGCGTTTATGACGTCATTTACATACTGCTGAATTATCTTTTAGCAAACACTCTTCTAATTACATTAGATTTATTTCTCTAAATATAGTTCCTCGAGTTTAAGGTGTAAAGCATGAACGTTTCTTTCATTTATGGCTAGAAAGGGGAGAGAGGTTTTATTTCAGAATTAAAATGTTTGAATAAATATCTTCAGTTACATTAAAACTAAAATGGCCGCCATTTGGATTATATATTGAACTGTTCATAACTGTCTTATTTTTAGGCCGATTTTGAAATTTCTTTCATTGCTTCAAAAGATTCGAAATGTCTAGCAGACAAAATGAATATTAAAACAACGTTGCATTGAATAACGTTTGAACGGAAGTATTGCCACTCGAACACTCTTATTTTAGTGGACCAGAAGTACGATAAGACAATTATGGATTTCATTGATCAATGAAGCGAGTTCTGGTGCCGTTGCATTTAGTTTTATATTTAATGTTAGAACCATATCAGGGTTGTATCTCGTCAAAGAAAAATAAAGTAATTTCGCAGAAAACTCTGGTAGTTTAGTCTTTCCTGGAACTATTTTTCTGCGCCGTGCCCGATTACGACAAGGGACGCTTGTGTCTGTGTCACATTCTGTTGCTGGATTCGACGGCTCTTTGAAGTTCTAAGGTCTTATTTGGGAGAGGCTTCTGCTTTCAGGAATTTAAATGAGTCGTCGAATCATCAAAATGTAGACTGTACACGTTTTCGTTCTTTTCCCATTGTAAATGCAAAATAACTTATGATAAAGAATATACTGTTGAACTAAATCTCGGAAATGAAAATGTGCGAATATCGCATCCCATGAAATATAGTGTTGGTAATGTGTCTATTCAAAATACCTTTAATGCAAAAGCTATACTTCAAATTTTATTCAAAATGTGTAGAAAATGAAGTGTTTCATATTTTGTCTGCAATTTATAATCAAATGAAGTATTGAGTACAAAGGTTACAGTTTTTGTAACATTTATCATGCAAGCCAATATAAAGGTTAAGATATCTTTTGAAAAGATAAACGTTTGAGATTAAGCGCGCGCGTGTTGCTATGTTCACTCAAATCGATTCTTTAATAGACCTTTGTTGCAAATTTTATAAAAGACACGCCTTCATATTTGCTTTTTGAAAAAAATCTTTGTTTGTTTTGATGTTAGAGATACCGCTGAAGGTAAGCATTTCACAGTCAATTCAGTTTAAGTTACATTTATTTTCTCAACTACGTTGAAGGAGTGTCTGGTTAGGTAGTAGCACGCTGTATACTTAAGGCGTACTAGCGCTAACGTATACTTTTAATACTTCAGGCAAAAATACCCAGAACCAAACAGCAAATATTAAATGTACGTACAAAAGACGATGTCGACTGATGCTTTGTTTTATTATTCAACCTTCGGAAGCAAAACATATTTCAATACGAGTGTATTTTGAGAAGAAGAAATCAACAAATATTAAAATGTAATTTAAGAATCAATTAACATAAATCCATATTAAAGTAGATCGTACACGAAAGCCCGTGAACGAATTGCTTTAATTTTAAGAGGTTTTTTTTTTCAAGACGTCTATGATTGTCATGTTACTTTACTCACCTGTCACCACTATCTCCCTGTTTGATAAGGACATCATCCTTTTTCTTCCTCTCATAATCGCAATGACGTATAACATCCGCTACAATCTCTGAAAATACAGAATATATATCGAAATTCAAGTCCTATATCTAACTGTTTATTTGATTGGTGATTATGAGAAAATAGTGATGCAGAGACTGGTTGAAAAACATCGATGATGTAATAAAGGCATCACCATCATTTTTCTAGAGACATTTCCCCTAACTTTATCAGGTGTTACGCGAATTTTTGTCCAAGAAGCAGGAATATTACCCTAAATGTTAAAACATCTATAGAGTTTCAATCCAGTATCTGCATCAGTTTTGGAGATAGTACTTGCATGCAAAACTTTAATCAGAAGTTTTTTAACTTCAAAAGGGAACGTAATTTCGCAAAATACAAGTCAAAGTTATGGAACTTGATGCTATAACCTAGTTTTATAAACCCGCAGGAACGTGTGAAGTTTCAGTTCAATGTTTGCATTAGTTTTTGAGATAGCAACTTGCATGCAAAACATAAACCAGGATTTTCTAAGTCCAAAAGGGGGCATAATTTGGCCAAAATACATGTCAGAGTTATGGGACTGGATGCTATCAACTAGTTGTGTAACCCCGAATACACATGTGATGTTTCAAATCAATATCTGCTTTAGTTTTGGAGATAGAAACTGCATGCAAAAAAAAATAACCAGGATTTTCAAAGCCCAAACGGGGACATAATTTGCCCAGAATGCATGTCAGAGTTATGGGGTTTGATCCTGTAAAATTGGTTAGAAAAAATAAGTTTCAAATCTATATGCCTTTAAATAATAACTATGTGTACTTGCATGATGGCTAAACAATCGGACAATCGAAAATCGTCGGCGTTCATTCATAGCGCGATACGACTTGTCGTTGGTCTATTAATTACTTGTGACCCTAAACGAATAATATTAAGTTTTTTTGATCTTTTCTTTCGGGTATTTAGGGGTTTTTTAGTGTTTTTTTTTGTGAGGTAGGGGGGGTGGCTTATTACGCCAAGGGAAACATACTTATGTAAATGGCTTTCTCAAGTGTCAAAAGAAATGAATTTCATATAGGATCACCAGATATTTGGAGAATATATGGCTTTTAATTAAACAACCGAAAACTATAGCCTAAAGTCTGACATTAGTATAGCATATGCATAGCATGCCTTTAAGACTTATGCAAGCTATTAGCGAAAGCATTTTCAATTTTTATTTTGTGGATTAAAATCATGCCATTCGTTAACTAAGAATTTAATAAATCGTAAATAATCTTATTGCTCAATAATTTTAATTTAAAACTATTATACGGATAACCCCTTTGGGTGAATAATGCAGACTGAGTTGAAGGTTACATTTCACAATAGTTTCTTTTATGCGTTAACTTATCATATTTTATGAAGGGATACAAAAAATAGGAATTGATGTTCTGTGAGGTTCATTCTTTACAGTAATATTATAAAACATACATTGAAGTGACTTAGAGATATGCAAGGTTAAACCGATTATCCGATTAATCGAATCGTTGCATAGTCGATTATGCGATTAATCGGTTGACAAATTAACCGATTTGCCAGTCACTAGTTACTTCATGCCATCTTTAAAGATTTCTAAGTAAAAAGTAATATCATTTTGGCCGAACATAGTCAGAGTATTGAGATTTACCATGTGAGGTTGATAATATGACTAGAAAAAGAAAAAGTTAGTTTCAAAGCTATATGCCTTTAAATGATAGCTATACGTTCTTACATGAAAACCTTTAGCCGACGCCAGTGTGAGTTGAATAGCTCGGACTATTTTTCAAATAGTCGAGCTAAAAACGCATTAATATTTGAAACAGTTGATTAAGTGAATTACATACTGTTTCATAGTTTTACGTACAAGAAATGAACGTCATGATTAGACATAACGTGTGTATAAAGTGAAGACAGTAGATTTAACTTCTCAGTCAAATCCTAAACCGATAGCAAATTGGGAACTGTTTTTGTTTAAATTGCATGATAGCTTAATATAAGCTTTTTATTGAACTTATTCGATATTTACTTTGAAATTGTTTAATTTTATTTGAACTCCCAATTCAGGTTAATACTACAGTATTTAAACAGGAATTCGGAAATCATTGTGAATTATTGCTGATAGACGGGTTTAAACTATTGTAAATATCTTGATTATATACATTGCAGATAGTTGTTGGATCGTCTGCCCAAAGTTTCGTTTTAAATGCCGTTATATCTAATTAATCTTTATGAGGACTTCACTACTTCATTTTACTAGTATTTCATTTCAAAACATTTCATAGAATATCCTATTACATATTTTTCCGTCAATCGAAATATAAGAGTAAAATATATCAGGTATTTTCACAATGAAAAATATCAAATATATTTTCACCGGCATTAAACCATAAAATGGGTAAATTTCGTCATATCTCACGACATGTTGTTAATAATCTCAAAATTTCAATGCGTGAAAATATTGCATCTGGTGTTCATGTGTGAAAGATATTTCAATCTTACACTGAAACAAAAAACATATCCTCTATAACCTAAATTCATATAGCGATATTTTCATGATAAACGTGCTTTATATACATAAATACAGGCAAACGTGGTGACTTCATCTACAGGTGCAAATGCCGAGCGATCTGTTTACAGTGAGAGAGAGAGAGAGAGAGAGAGAGAGAGAGAGAGAGAGGGGGGAGAGGAGGGGGGGGGGTGAGATAAAACCCTCAGAACAGAGAAAGTTCTGGCTGACTTGCCCAAGCTCTTTGTGAATAGAATTCTGGTCGTTCACATGTATGGGAAAAAAACCAGTACTGGCCACTAGTTGGGTAGAAGGCTCAGAAATGTTCGTTTTACAATGATTAATGTAATAGGTACATGAGAACGGAGAACATAGAAGCAGAAATTTTCACTGAGTTTCATTTGCCTCTGAAATGAAACATATTGTCTCAAATTTTGTACACACGAAAATACATTCAGTAATCTTATATGGTTCAATGAAATTGTTTGTGTACAGTCCATTTCTTATCAGCTCATTCACATTTAACATCACTGATTAGAGGAGCTTATACATGTCGGATAACGTTTTATAAAATGATTTAAGACCGTTCAAAAATGTAAAAAATACCTTGATGTTACTAGCCAACACAAAAATGTCAGTAACGATTGATTCACCATAATGATACGACGAAATAGTTGAACGTTTAAACAAGTGCTGTTTTCTTCTTTATACAGCTGAGATAAAAACCGTGAGTACCGTGAATACGGTTTTACTATGGGCCGTGAGTACGGTTTTACTATGGGATGGAAACAAACACATTAGTTGAGCTAGAATACTAAAACGATTCGTTAATGTAACCAGTATGGTAAAATTTGATGGTGTTCTTATTTTTTCAATGTTTTACAAACAAGGGCAAAGCTCCAACATAAGAAGCCATGTTAGAGCAAGCTTTAAAACGAAACCTTACTATAGTGTATGTATGGATATCGAACATGAACACAAAAAAGAGAGAAGAAAAACCAAACCAAGCGGATACACAACATGGCGTTGTAACAGTCCGAACAGCGCCGGGTAGTTTACATCGTGTAAAATGTAATTAATTTTATTCTTTATTCATATCTCATCAATGCACATTTACAAACATATCACATTAAACATAACGTAGATACAGGTACATTGCCACCCAGTACTTATATTAGACCTAACCATAAACCCCGGCTTCAGAAGAGTTTGTAATACATCATTAAGAAGATGGTACTAATTGAAGAAATGAGGTTAAAGAGAGGGTGTGAAACAAGGTACTACATATATCTAGCTCATATATTTATGATTAGCATGAAGGAAGACTTTAGGAACTCTTTAAAAATTGAAGACTAATACAATGCTCCTTGTATACGTTAAGACTATCACCACCGTGTTTCTAAGTTATAGGTGAAAATAAATAAGCTATCCTCATGAGGCGAATCCCTAGCATGTGCATTATTAGTAACAGCACGTGCATTATTAGTAACAAAAGGCATATAAACGCTCATGTCAAATATTAAAAAAATGAACCATAGACGCATATGTATTAAAATTACTTTGCAGAATGGTCAAACGAAACGGGACAAAAGGCAAATATCAAAACTGCCCTCTTGTCTTGTCAGACACACAGTATAATCTGTGTCTTTTTGTTTATTCTTGTCAATCTGAAACTAAAGATGTCATAGGAGTGACAAATTATACCCCCACAATACGGCCTTGTCACAGAAGTAAGCCAATGTCAAAGCCGAACTTGTCCTATAGATCTATATGATGATGTTACACCTGATTTAAATCAACCCTGCAAAAAAGGTTCTACCGTTCTGGGATATTGTGACCTTGACCTTTGACCTTCTGACCTCAAAATCAATAAGGGTCATCTGCTAGCTATGATCAACCTCCCTATTAAGTTTCCTGACCATAGGCCCAAGCGTTCTCAAGTTATCGTCCGGAAACTGTTTAAATGTTCCGGGTCACTGTGATCTTGATCTTTGACCTACTGACTTCAAAATCAATAGCGGTCATCCGCTGGTCATGACCAACCTCCCTATCAACTTTCATGATCCTAGGCCCAAGCGTTACACCTGTGTAAAAATATTTTAATATGTCAAGCCTTTCAGGAGTTATTGTCCGGAAACCTTGAAAACCAACGACGGACCGACCGACCGACAAGCTCACTCCTTTATAAATATACTGCTTAACACACTCAACGTTTATTTAACATGTTTGTTTTTAATTTATACATTCAATAAGATAATGAATGAGATATATTCGTGCCGCCAAACAGGAGATATAAATATTTAAATAATATTTAAATAGATAAACCACGTCAGTGTTACCGTCACAGAAGAATTTGTGTGAAATAAATGTTAAACATGTGTTGAAGATCTATTTTACATATTTTATCTAAATCAATTCATTTTATTCTTATAATGGAATATATTGTATCGACACTTTTCTTCAAAGTGTTATCAACTTTAAATATTATGTAAATCGTATGCAGTTTGCAGTGTCTTGGACATTAGTACGTTGAATCTAGGCGCCTTGTACACCAGTCTTCTACGTCAGCTTTCCAACGTTTCAAAGGGAAGAGCTGTGCGTTGGCAGATGTAATTATGAAATAAGTTCGTTACAAGAAGAAATGAAACATATGAGCATAATTTGATGTTAAAACATCGAGCAAATATATGATCCTTGTTTGTTCCACAGAAATGTCTTTCACTAAGTGTATACTTGAGTACAATTCGATACAACATATAAATCAAGCCTGTATGTTTTCTAATTTAATGTCTTTCCAACGGTTTGACCAAAATATTACCCATTTAATCACGCCATGGCGTTTATACTGGAAACAAAGAAAGAAAAAAAACTTCTACACCAACATGCGGGTACATGTATTTCAGTGTTTTTAAAGGAATAATAATATTTATTTATCTTTTCACTGGAGAATACTTTATAAGATTCCGGCATTAAAAAGTATCAGTATCTTGTTTCCGTGTTCAATTTCATGTACGTACCAATAAAATTATCTACTTTGAGCTCAACAGACAATCAACCACTACGAACTACACGATCAATCAAAGTCTACAATTTTGATTTTATTAGATGAATTGATACTCAGTCCTTTTATAAAAAAGATTAAAATTTGACCGGGAAAAAAATGATACCCAACCCTTTTATTGCGCTACTTAAATTGAAATCTATACTGAGCCAAACTTCCAACTAGACACTTAAAGAATGTAGACATCTTGTCTCTGTACGTTACCAAAAGGACATGCTAGCAGAAAATGGTTCTCCCAGTGTTTCAAACTCTCCGCAGTGCGGGCTATATCCATAGATCACATTTCAAGGGGCTGCGTTCAAGACTAAGACGGCCATGAAGGATTTGTCCTAACCTGCTTTATAGTCGCCACCGATGACCCGTATGGTTGACTCTTCTAGAAGACTGTTAGTGATGTTAGTGGGAGTATAGTGCAAGATACAGAAGACGCTCCAGTACCAGAAGCTTCCTTGGTTCTTAAGAATGCCAAGTGTAAAGCTATTATCCCAGTGGAGGGGCCTAAACTCACGGTCCCTTGTGTCGTAGTCAGTGTTACCTCTGGATCACTAAGGATTCCTTAATGCATATCGAGTGTGTATGTTTCAAAATCTGTTGAAAAATAAGGGTAACCAATTCTATGTTCTATAATTTATTTAACAACCAGTGTTCCGTGCCTGACTAATTTTGCACCTGAAAATAGTACTCTGAACTGTCGGTGTATTCTCCGTTTGTGTAAACTGTTACGTGACGTTGCGTCTTTCATATGAAACAGTTAAGCGGCATGGGGAATCCAGCTGCAGGTAGTCAATGAGAGCCAGGTACATTATTTTTCTATTTCGTACTTAAATTGTTTCACGAAGCCAATAGGAGGATTTTATATCCAGTCATTTTAATTGTATAACAACTTATCATGATGTGGGCAACACGGCCACTGGCAAAATACTCCTGGTAATTTTGAACCGGCTTATGATGCGCACCTAAGCTATCATGTCTCGCAATTACAGGACCATGTACATAAAAGTTTACTGTGTACTGTTTAGGGCCATCGTAGACGTTTTGTAAGCATTTTCACAATTACAGTGCAGTTACAAGTTATGCATAGTTAAACAATTTAAGGGTGATACTTTTTGCCTTGCACATCTCTATATAAGACTGACAATATTGGTAATAAAGCACAACCTCTGTGGAACCTCTATGGAACCCTCTAGCACCGGAAAGACAAAAATGTATTTGTTTTTAGCAGACGTTAATTTTCCTAGAGATTAGAATTCAATGTTAATGAAATTATCTTCCGTTCTATAGATGGTAAACTGTTATTATAACTTAAGTTAGTAGAATATTGTTTTTAGAAGTGTACATGTACTTGTACTAATCAATGATATAAGTGTTGCAATGTCGTTGAATTTTGAATTTTTCACCTAGTATGGTGAAGTTTATAGAACTATTACAATCACAGAATAGAAACTTCTTTATAAATAAATTCTATACTATAAAGGCGATATGTTAATAAGAAGCAACATTATAAATATTACTTCTTGATCTACTGATACCGAGGTGGGTTAGCCATCGTCACTTTAAACACAATATTTAGAAATGAGAATGTTATATATCACAATGTACTTTTCAACTGACTGTGACTTAGTTAATATTTATATATAGAGAGAGTTGTATTTTGAACTTGATGATGTACTATGTACAAGTCAAAATAAAACGTATGTTCTGTTCTGTTCTTTGAAGAAATTGAACATTCTGCACGGGTTTTACGTACGTTTTATATCGGTTTTCACGACGTTTTTTTCTAGTTTTAATCGCTGTATAATGACGATACTTAACATTTCTATTCAAACTGTCAGTAAGATGTTTCAACAAGTGAAATGTATCATTGTGAAAATAGTTTACCTTTTTGGAGAGTCTCTAAGATATTCGAGTGACTTTGGAACCATGAAACCATATCAGCACATTCGAATTCAGAGCGTAGCTCTGGTGCCTTCTTAACAACCGAAAGGAATACATCATGCATCTTCTGCTTTCTCCTTAATGAATATCAGAGCACTTTAAACGGAGATACACGGTTTCTTTCTTGTTCAAGAATATGTTTTTTTAATTTCGCAAATGTGATTGAAATATTTTATCCAACCGAACTTTCGGAAATATGATTGCTATATTATGTATTTTACATCGATTTTCATGAAATAGGCTATCCTAACCTACGTCTCCCAATAGAAAAAATAATTTATGTTAATTTATATGATAAACATAAGAAGTTATATCTGTGTCCTAACACTGACCCGTATCTCCCTTTAAAATCAAGTTTCAACCAATATCCGTGATTTATAGGTTAAACTTTTTTCTCCTTCCAAGTCTTCTTTTTGCTTATTTCACACTCCTTTAAGAATCTAAAACTGTGCCAATCCTAAATTTTAACGTCAATTGTAAAAACTCAAATAAGAACAAATGTTTTTAATAAAAATGTTAACAAAACTCCAAGGTTGAATCAATTTAGCTTGTATTTAACTATTTTTCACTGTAAATGAAATCAAATACCAACGGTTATTATTTCCTTTTGAGGAAATTATGTATACAAATATATTGCTTATTGATTAATACCAATTTGTTGCGCTATCTATTCCACTTAAGGACTTGTTTACAGCAATCTTATACGCTTCTTTATACACAAAGACAGAAACATGCTGAAAAAATATATCCTTTATAGATTTTCTACTCCTGTTTAACAAAAGACAATTACAAAGTATGGATAAATTGATCAATATGATAGGCCCGACCTGTAATGTTCAATAAATAATTTTTGTTATCATCGATTAGCCCTTTGATAGAACGGCATAAACACAAAAGGAATTAATGTATACGGAAAGATTCCGACCTTTGTCAAAAACAGATCTGTTGTATTATGACCATGTTTGTTTAGTCTTAAAGATTTTATATCAAGTAATTTAGGTAACAGATATACTTAAACTAGCGGATCTGGCAACATCGTTTTTTATACAGATGGTTTTTTTTGGCAAATTTGTGAATGAACTTCGATTCAACACTGTGCATTTGTGTATAGCTATATACCTCAGCAATAAGTTCAAACAGAAAAAAATATAAGATTTTTTGATAGCTTTTTCTCAAATATCTTTTTAACTGGGTTCTTTAAATAACCCGAGGAAAACACACACATATATATACGAGCTTAATCTTTTGAAACAATCCGTGACATATCATTTCATATATGTGATTTTATACATGCATAAAAAAACTCCTAAACATCGTTGTTGCAAATAAAGATATATTTCGCAAAGTTCGCAAATTGCATTCTAGTGTCGTAGTTTATGATAGCTTATGTGGTTAGTTATTGAGCGTGAAATTGACACTATTTATGGAGAAAGAAAATCAAGCCAATTACATGTAAACTGATCCTCGTGATCGATCTGACTTTAACCTGTGTAAAATACAAGAAGCGAAAGAAAATAACAAGGAAAATGTTTGATATTACATTGAAGTGAATGCCGGGCAGCATTATAACAGTATTCAATATAGCTGTAGTGTCTCCATCAATTATCTTTAACTATTAACAACAGAGAATTTTCAAAATCGGTTTATAAATGACAAATATATAAATATTTCGTTATTTTAACAATATGGTAACGCTTTTGTTGCCATGGCAATGTGAAACAAATCTGCTGATTTAATTTGATTTTACATGTTTAGTCTGGAATATAATGTATTCACTTTTTTCCAACTACAATAGATTTCCTTCCCCAAATACACTTTACACATTCTATAAAGTATATCATAGCACAAATAAGAACATATCTTGTCTGAGCCACGGACTCCAAATTATGTTCCACTTTATTTGTATGTAAAATTGATTCTTTATTACATATTAGTATGTATTCACCATATTTGTACTAGATATTGCAAATGGTCAAAGGCATTTGTAATGCCGATTTGCCAATAATGAAATGAAATGAAAAAAATAACTGAAACATTTGTCGAAGGGAAATAACTACCGATCATGCGTAAAAATAAGTAACTAGTGTATTATCGTCTACCGCATCGGCAAAATGCGAAGAAAATTCCCATGTTATTACCATAAATGCTGTACATATCTATTAAGGCGTCAGACCTCAGTGTGTATATATTCGTTTTTAAAACCGATGCTAATAATAATTATAATAATATTAATGCTAATAATGATAATAATAAATGATAATAACAGTATTAATAGTAATAAATTCAGATAGATGTTTCAACCTCAATACGAAGAATTAAATAATGATATATATACTTCTGTGGCAAAAAATGTTAAATTTCTTTATTGATAGATAAAGCCTATTGGAATTGGAGAAACTGTTAGCGAACAGCATGGATCCTGACCAGAATGCGCGGATGCGCAGGCTGGTATGGATCCATGCTGGTCGCAAAGCCACTATGTTGGCTTTCTCATGGCACGGCTCATATATTGAAATGAGGATTAATAAAGCAAGAGTTGAGTGGTATAGTTCATAGTATGACCAAACTAGATTATTATGTAAAATTTAAAACAGAATTTAGATATGAAACGTATCTTGGTTTTATTGAAAATGATTATTTGAGAGAACTATTCACTTATTTCAGATAGATAAATGAAATTCTTTCAGCGAAATGCGAAGTATCAAATCCAAATTAACATCTGAAAATGGACAGTCTGTTTAGCAAATGAATTATATCACAAACGATTTTAATTTGCTATAAGAATTTAATCAGTGTATCGATTCATTCCAAATAGATTTGAATTAGATCTATATTTTTATTATTACCAATATGTGGATTTTTTAACTAAATCATGACAGTTCCATAACGCGTATTTGGCTTAAACTGCAACACTACAAATACAATATAAATCAAAATTCTAACACGACCCGATTTGTCTTCCTATTACACACTGTGTTATCATTCAACAATTGATTTTTCTGAAGTCACAATTATTACGTCATAGCGTTAGACGGCATAACGCCGCGGCCGCGCTGGAAATTTTAAATAGTTTAATTTTAAAATAAAAAAGAAAAAATGTTTGTTTTACATGTGAAATCAAAGTATCTTTCCCTCATAAACACCATGTTTACATTTTCACTCGTAGCTATGCCATAAAATATTACATCTGGTGTTCACTCGCGAAATACATTTCAATCTTACAATGAAACAAACAAATGTCCTGTATATAGTGTGACAAGAGAAACAAAATTTCGAAACAAAAAGAAATCATATCATACCGTGTTTCATCTTTTTGAAAAGATTCACTTTATTCATGAAGAAAGGAACTAATTTCTTGCATTCCAATTCCAACCTGTACCCAGGAGTTTGTTCTAAAACACGAAATGCATCTTGTTCCGCGACACCCATTTTGCCTACAGTTTGCTTCTAAAGTTGTCCTTATTTAATTATCGATGCCGTTCCAAGTCTTTTACCTTATAGGTCCAAATTCAAATAACGCTTGCTTCTAACGGAGAAAGCGGGTATTTAGGGGAGTGTCCAATAAGGCCAATAACATTGTTTTGTTGCACCTTTCGACAGGAGATTTAAGCGGCGCTTTGGTATACTTACAAAACATTTATTATGAAATGTATTGGCGCCACGATTCTGTTTTTCTTGTCTTTATGGGGAAATATTTTCGTAATCATCAACCTTTATATAAATTTCTCGCCAGCTGAATTAAAACATAACTTTGAAGAGAACGAACCGGTGGACATTGTCTTTAATGGTGATATGAAGTCCGAGTGTCTATAAAAGACTATTAGAGGTGACGTATTGATCAGTGTTTAACATTTGTAGAAGACCACATGGTAACTAGAATGCAACCAAACATAATTCTAGAAGGTTCGGTATGACTGAGTTTGTTCATCTAGAGCAACGAAAAGTGCGATTCATCGCGTCCCCTAGCACATACTTACAGAGATGCGCAGTCAGAGTAGTGGAATTAAAATCATTCTGTTACAATAATGATATTCTAACATCTGATATATGGATCTATTTCATGAAAAGTCGAATGCTTCACAAAAGGGTCAGTTATAATAACAAGTTTTCTTTGATACCCCGATTGGTAAGTTTCAAAATTCAGATTTGTACCGTTAGGCTCTGTTGAGTCTACAGTTCTTTTAAGAAATGTTTACTTAATTTTTCATTTTAATCATAATTTTCAACTGATACAACGACTTCCTTGACCTCTACATATACCGGTATATGGGAAATGGAGACCTCGGTCAAATTCCGCTCTCGCCAGTGTACTAGCTCTTGACCTTCGGCAGGACAGATACAAGCATAGAAGAAATCTGTCCCACTATTGGAAAGGTATTGTTTTTGGAGTGCAGTCTGACTCGTACCACGACCGAACCGTGTAATTTTGTCTAAAACAATTGAATACAGCAGTTTTAAGACATTTTTAAAATTTCGAGCAAGCGATAGCAAAGCGAGAAATTGCTGTATTCAACTTGAAACCATTTTGCAGTTCGCCATTAAATTTAATACATACAATTGATGTATAAAATTGATGTGACAACTGTATGTGAAATAGAATGGCCAGATTTGAATAAAATGGAGCAATTCCATTGGCAGAGCAACTTGGGCGAACTGTAAGGGTAGCTATAATATGACTTTGTCCACATACAAGTTCACGAAAAAATAATCCACTACCAATACAACAGAAATGATATGCCATGGTCATATTTTGTTATTTGAATCATGCGTCTCGACGTTTGTCTGGGATTAGAATTTACTTTTAAGTCATTGGCTTTACATAAAGCTCAAGGTCAAAACTGACGCAGTTTAAAAACATGATACAATGCCCAGCTGAAATGGTTTAAAGATATTCATTATGACATAATTCATATCAAACATATTCATTTCTAAGCTTGCAATCAGAGAGAATGGCGGAAAATGAAACTAACATACGCTGTAGCCTAATTAAACGTTACATTATTGACTCGGCTAAAAGAAAACAAAAGGAAGAACAAAAACTAGGTAGCAAAGGATGCTTCCGATATTTCAAAACTGTATTACATATGACATAACATAGACTCGTATGTTAATAGAATAAACAAACATAACTCAAACAATAACTTGTGTGTGAAATGAAGCCCAAGATATATCAAATCTTCGTTGATTTTCAACAAGAGACAAAGTAGAACACATTTGTACTCATAATGAACTCATGTGAACCGTAGGAAATGAAACGAAGTGTGTAAATTGGATAAGCTCAAAAATCACATAACGTTCATAAACGGACGGTGGTTGAACAGTTAAGGCACTCATTATAAGATTAAGTGTAATGAACCTTTCGCTAGTTTAATTTAAAGAGACGACTTGATTTCAAGATCAAGTGCTTAAATCCCATTATCCGCATTACGCGGTATTAATACAGATATTGTCATTGGTATTTAATTCAACAACAACATTTATTAAGCATTAAACACCTAAAACGTGTCTATAGCCAATACATTACTTATTTTATTCGCCCAAAGTGGTAAACTTGTACTTAAAATTCCGTGCACAGCGGTCCATGCTACCGGTATTTTTTGTGTTGTTGTTTTTGTTGTTGTTGTTGTTGTTGTTTTTGTTTTGTGTTTTTGTTTGTTTTGTTTTTATCTTTTTTTATATCTGTTTTTTTTTTCAAATTCATACAATGCTAATCGGAATGGCAGTCAGTTTTTAGTGGTAAAACAGCTTAACGTCAGATATCAAGGGAATCCACAATAAATAAAACCAAAAACCATTGAAATAAAAAGCTACCTCCATATATTTTTCAAGAGTTATCGTTTTGCTTGCACATTATTCTGTTGTCCTCAAGACATTGCATTTTCATAATATTTATAACAAATGACGATTATAGCGAGCCCGCAGAACTACTTCAAATGTGTTACGTTGGCTCCGATGCTATTATAAGTATTATTACATACTCATTTTAAAACTCCGTTAAGTTTCAATGGAACCTGAAACATCAATATTTTTCCATGATTATTAGATTTGTATCGAAAAATATGCACTCGTTCTTTCGCGGAATAATATTGCGCGACTTTAGGAGCAGAACTCATGCATAGTTGCAGAACTCCTGCATATTTCTTGATACAAATCTAATAACCTATAATTATTACATACTCATTCTAAAACTTCGTTAAGCTTCAATGGAACCTGAAACGTCAATATTTTTCCATATTGACGTTCGAATTCCATATCGGGTGTGTTACGTCATTTGTGTCGTCAGTTTCATGTATGCCGTCGCGTTTAAAAGTACTTTAACAACAATATTTTCAATTTCACTTTGGCTTAATAACAAATTTTAATCATATATAAAAAAAAATTTAAGTGTAGATGGGTATGTAATAAAAAGATTATTAGATTTGCATCGAGAAATATGCACTCGTTCTTTCGCGGAATAATATTGCGCGACTTTAGGAGCAGAACTCATGCATAGTTGCAGAACTCCTGCATATTTCTTGATACAAATCTAATAACCTATAATTATTACATACTCATTCTAAAACTTCGTTAAGCTTCAATGGAACCTGAAACGTCAATATTTTTCCATATTGACGTTCGAATTCCATATCGGGTGTGTTACGTCATTTGTGTCGTCAGTTTCATGTATGCCGTCGCGTTTAAAAGTACTTTAACAACAATAATTTCAATTTCACTTTGGCTTAATAACAAATTTTAATCATATATAAAAAAAAGTTAAGTGTAGATGAGTATGTAATAAAAAGATTATTAGATTTGCATCAAGAAATATGCACTCGTTCTTTCGCGGAATAATATTGCGCGACTTTAGGAGCAGAACTCATGCATAGTTGCAGAACTCCTGCATATTTCTTGATACAAATCTAATAACCTATAATTATTACATACTCATTCTAAAACTTCGTTAAGCTTCAATGGAACCTGAAACGTCAATATTTTTCCATATTGACGTTCGAATTCCATATCGGGTGTTGTACGTCATTTGTGTCGTCAGTTTCATGTATGCCGTCGCGTTTAAAAGTACTTTAACAACAATATTTTCAATTTCACTTTGGCTTAATAACAAATTTTAATCATATATAAAAAAAAATTTAAGTGTAGATGGGTATGTAATAAAAAGATCATTAGATTTGCATCGAGAAATATGCACTCGTTCTTTCGCGGAATAATATTGCGCGACTTTAGGAGCAGAACTCATGCATAGTTGCAGAACTCCTGCATATTTCTTGATACAAATCTAATAACCTATAATTATTACATACTCATTCTAAAACTTCGTTAAGCTTCAATGGAACCTGAAACGTCAATATTTTTCCATATTGACGTTCGATTTCCATATCGGGCGTGTTACGTCATTTGTGTCGTCAATTTCATGTATGCCGTCGCGTTTAAAAGTACTTTAACAACAATATTTTCAATTTCACTTTGGCTTTATAACAAATTTGAATCATATATAAAAAAATTTAAGTGTAGATGGGTATGTAATAAAAAGATTATTAGATTTGCATCGAGAAATATACATGAGTTCTGCAGCGGAAGTATTGCGCGACTTAGGAGCGCAATATTATTCCACGAAAGAACTCCTGCATATTTCTCGATACAAATGTAATAAGCTATAATTATGGCTAATAAGAGTAATATGCACTCATGCATAGCACTTGATAATATTCTATAATATACAAAATAAAACTCGTAAATTAACATAGCTTCTATATCCAATAGAAACACAGCCGCAGGTCAAAGAACGCAATTTCTCATTCTTAGTACAAACCTTGCTCCAAAGATAAAAGTCCCTACCAGGTGCATAACTGACAATGTCTACATTGATACAATTACTGTAAAAAATTGTAGTCATTAGCTTTATTCTGAATAAATGTAAAAATGTTTTGTTTTCTGTCCTTCTTGTATGTTGTGTTGCGTACGTTGTCTTGTTTGTGTTGTTAGTGTTTCTTTCCTCCTTTCTCTCACTCCCCCTATCGCCCCTTCTCGTCCTTTCCCTTGTATTTGCGCCCCCCCCCCTCTCCTTTTACTACGAGTAAGTTATCGTGCCCGCCTTAATTTTGGCTGCCGGAACCCTCAGGCGGTGCCCGAATCTTGTTTTTTCCTGATGTGTGTGTATGTGTGTGCGTGCGTGTGCTTGTGCGTCTGTTTGTCTTGGGCGGTGCCGTACAGTGTTGTTATATCTTACTTGTTTATCTATGTAAGTTAGTTATGTGCGTGCGTGCGTGTGTGTGCGTGCGTGTGTGTGTGTGTGTGTGTCTTTTGTACGTGAGTGTCTGCGCTGCTGTGGTTTACGTTGTAGGTCAACTGTGATTAAGGAACGTAGCATTGCCTTTTGTGTATTCATCCTTGTTCCACTTTCCCCTTCACCCCCATCCCTTCTACCCCCTACCCCTTCCTCCCCCACCTTTTTTTCTTTATTTTGCATGAAATTAAAATGTACTTGTTGGATTTTTGAAGCAACCTGTCAATAATAATTTTCCGTTACAGCTTCTTTTTGTTGAGGGCCTACTTTGCAAATGCGTCGCTCTGTGGCTGTGTTTATGGTGCTCTGGGCTTCCGAGAAATCTATCCTTAGTCTCTTAGGCTACATTTAATCATTTTGTTTATTTGTGAAAGAAGACGATCTCGGCTTGAGTGCAGAAAGTGTCATAATAACAATGTATTGTATATAATATTTTATTACATACTCGTTTAAAACTCCATTAAGTTTCAATGGAACCTGAAATGTCAATATTTTCTATACTGACGTTCAAAATTCGTATCTGGTATGTGACGTCATTTGTGACGTCAGTTTCATATATGCCGTCGTGTTTCAAAGTTCTTTAATGATGATATTTTCTATTTCTTTCAAGCTTAATAACAAATTTGAATCATTTATATAATAATTTTAAGTGTAGATGCGTTTGTAATAAAAAGATTATTGAATTTGCATTGCGAAATATGCACTCGTTCTTTTGCGGAATAATACTACTGCGCTCCTAAAGTCGCATAATATTTCCGCTGTAGAACTCGTGCATGTTTCTCGATACAAATCTTATAACCTATAAATGTTTGTTCATCTTATAACTATTCAGGACAGTGGCAATATTGAAAACTATAAACGAAAGAAAGGCATAATAATTATGATAAAATTCCTTGCCTAAAGTTTGATGGTGTATTACAGTTGCCTTACATTATTTTGATTACGATGGTCGAAATAAAAAGTATATATCAGTTTGACGTTCCAACTTCTGCATTAAAATCAGTTATCTCGAAGTATCATCAGCCGAAGAAAATGAATCAAAACAAGGATGAAAACCCAACAGGGAAAGCCACAGCCTCCATAAACGTAAACCTTGCTTGGTTAATGCTTGTTAATGCTTGCTTGTCTGGTTGTCTTTATTTCTGAAGTTCGTTTCTGATTTTAGTCGAATTTGTACGATTTGGAATGTCAAGTTTAAACAATAAATGAAAATATTTCACCCAAGCAAGATCAGACAAAATAAGATTACTTATCATATATTTGATTCAAGAAATAGAAACTGTCATACCTTGCCTTATGCTGTTGAATACAGACACCATTTCAATAAAGAAAGGGACCAACTTCCTGCACTGAAATACAGGCCGGTATCCATAACACTGCTGTAAAACCCTAAAATCTTCTAATCCAAAAACCATTATTACATCGTACAGCCTCTGACATGTCCCAGTCTGTATCGCAGTGCCAACAGCAAGCTATATCAGTTTCTAATTGAAAGTTAGTTTGTTCATTAAACGTTTGATTATGGGCTTATTATGTGATCATTAATATTGTATTAGAAATATAGAGATCTTAGTAATTTAACAAAACATGTTTAAAATCGGACAAGGAGTTGTAACAAAAACAGACCTGTAGTACGGGTCATAATAAAAGAAAAGGCAGCAAATAATAATTTAAGCCGGAATTCCCTTTTTTGTTGTTCACTATCTATACAGTTCAGTATGTTGAAAAACGAAATTCCAAACAAGTGTCTGTTAAATTATATCCGTATCTGTTAGCTGGTCAAATAAATTAATAAAACGATACATTGAAATAATTTAAGATTTATTTCTGTTTCAGCTCCATTGTTGAGAGGGGTTGCATAAAAGTCTGATCTCATCCTTCTCTCTGAGTGAGTTTCGTTTTTACTCATAGTAGTTCTAAACCTTGTATGAAAGAGCTATTGCCCTGATTTATATTCATGTTTCCTGATATATGTTTCCTATACATAGTTTATGGCTGTATGTCTAGCAAATACAGCCAGAGTCTACAAAACAACACGAGACATTAATTCGTAAGAAACTTGCTGTGTTGGTCAGTCCCACATGGGAATGATGCTTCGTGTGATTGTTTGTTTTATTTTACCTGCTACCCCAGCACTTGTTGTGAAATGTGTATATTTAATTATCCATTATTTTCTAAGAGATCATTTCTTTTGCTGATAAATCTGTCAAAGTGTATACACTTTTATTAAATTATTTGATAGGTGAATGTTTCTATTAAGCGTGGGATAGATTCCACCAGTGTTAACACCAGAGATATTGCTCTTCTAACGATAGAAGCTGCAACTTGTATCAACATGTGTGTTTTCTAGTTGGTATTTTGTGCGAATGCGTTCTCGCTGTATGGTACACAGCAGTAACCCTTATCAAAAACAACAATATCATTGACCGCCTGTCATGCGGGAGGGGATAACAATTAATTAAGTCTACTGTTTTGGAAAAGGGACAAAATTGTGGTCTAATTTTAGATTTATTGAGGCATTCAGCAGATCTTATCCTAAACGTTCGTAGTAAACAGTTAATAGAAAAGTTGGAATTCTTCATATGATTTAATTAATTGTAAAGTCGGATGGGACACGCAAATATTGTTTACGTCTAAATGTGGGATCAAATGGTCGACTGGATTATTACAGCTGGTATTAGGATTATCTAAATCCGATAAAGAAAAACCATGTTTTAAAATTCATTGACTTATTTTGTTATTAAAGCCGGTTTGATGTTTACACCATGAGGTACTGTCTAAGATTACTTTATGTTCTGACCTCTCTGAACAAAAGATCAAAATTATTCTCTTTGATTTAGGTTCTTTTTTCTTTCTTTCGTATTTAAGATTAATTGTAATTGGAAAATGAAAACAGAAAATACCTTCCCTCAAGTTTGGTTTTTTATTTCAAAATTTGTGGTGCTGGTTGACACATATATCTGTGTCCTTGATAATTTTGAATATTTGTTTGATTGGTAGATAAATGTTATGAAAAAGACAAGTTTTCACAGCATCATTTGTGCTTTATATCGTTGAGTTGATCTGTTTGAACGGTCCTCGAAATACATAATGATGCAATGTCATGCTACCATGTTTCTTAATGCACAAAACCCAAACTTGAATTATAGAAATCTGCTAACACAAAATCTATATGATATATTAATTAAGATACGTCTCAAAATTTAAAAAACGCCACAGAAGAAGCCAACTAAAGATTCAAAGCACATGCTAATGAAGAGTTTAACCAACTTAGCATTTATACGATTAACAAAAAAGCAACAACAGGGTAAATATGCAGCAGGAAAAGAAATCTGTAAGAAGATCCAATAAAACCAAGCAAAAAAAACAAACAAACTGAAACTGAATAATTTGATTAAACGCCTATTTTTATACAATGATTTATTCAATGGCGTTGTACATAATAATAATAATTATTATTATAACAATATTAATAATGACAATTGTAAGTCATGTCCGCACCCCTCCCCTTGAGGTCACTTTACCCCTACCCCTTTTGCGAATACCAGTGCTGCATATAGAGGTTCAACCCTCCCCCCACCCCCCGGTTAATGGTGCCATCATATACTATTTAAGAAAGAAATACTACACAATACCACACCCATAGAGCCTTACCAACAAGTGCGTTTAATTAAACAAACCTTGGAAATATAAATGTTGTAATGTAAAACCTTTTACACACAAAAAAACAAACCTTGGAAATATAAATGTTGTAATGTAAAACCTTTTACAAAAAAGTAAGAACTATCACCTGCTGTTTTCGCATGATAAACAGCTATAAAAAAATTTAAAACAATGCCGCGAAATCTCTGAAATACAGTTTCTTAAGATTTTTTTTTTAATGTGTCAAGTAATTTACATTTGCGTAGTTCTAACGGCAGTTCATTCCAAAGTTTTGGACCAATAGTACAGAAACTTCTATCATTGAATGTTTTGCACTTGTTGTATGGAACAACATAACGACATTCAGAATTTTCAGACGATCTCAAACCTTGTCAACTAGGAATATACTCTGTAAGCAATTTTTGTTAAATACATAGGTGCTCTGCCAGTGTGACAGCTAAGAAAGACAAGACAATAGCAGCCTAAGTTTGACTGTCTGTTCATGAAAGATAATGGAAAGTGCATGCAACACATCCCTAGCCCCTAGCACAAGCTTAGGCGGAATTCTATAAGATAGATTCTGAATGTTCTTCTGAAAATATACCAGCACTGAATCCAGGTACGGGGAGACATTTTTTCCTTTATAAAGGTTACTGACCGTTCCAAGGCGGTGCCCCTATTTTCAACTGGTTTTCTGTCTGTCTTGTATTGTTTGTTGTATGCTTTTTTTCCTTCTCCTTACTCCCCCTTTTGCCACCCTCCTTTCCTCTTGCTTTGCATTTGCGCTACTTTTTGCATCCCTCCCCCTTTACTTTGAGTTAGTTTTCGTGGCTCTCCTTTATTCAGGCTGACGGAATCCTAAGGAGGTACACAACTGTTTTTTCCTGCTTACATTTGTATATGGGTGCGTGTGTGATTGTGAGTCTAAGACGGTGCCCTACTGTTTTCTATGTTATTTAGTTTGGTATGGTTGTGTGTTTGATTGTAGTACACGAGTGTCTGCGCTTACGTTTTCTTCTTTCCTCTTCAAATCCCCCCTCCCCCACCCACCATTTTACCACTTCCTCACCCTCTATCTATATTTCACATAAAGTAATATTTACTTGTTAGATGTTTGAAGCAACCCGTCAGTAATATTTTTCCATTACAGCTTCTTTTTGTTGTGGGCTTACTTTGCTAATGCGTGGCTCTGAGGCTGTGTTTTAGGTGCTCTGTGCTTCCGAGAAATCTACCCTTACCTATTATCTTTTACGGCCACCACGCGACACTTAAAGATTGCTGTTTTGCTAGTTAATAAGATCTGTAAGTCACGTGCCGAGAACGCAAACGCCTTAAATCGTAACCTTATTGTTAATAATACTAACAGAATAATGAAACAACACATACTCGTTCGTAGCTTCATGTTTGTATTAGGGGAACCTAGTGTGAACACTATCAACATGAATTTCGAAAGCAGAACCTAAAATAATATTTGAGTACATTGTGTCATTATTTGACCGCTGATAATATAATCCCTCCAAAGCATTCAAAATAATAGCTTGACTGAGTTTATTCATGAGAGGTAACCAAAATGTGCAAATCCCTCACTCCTTCTAGCACCAGCTTAAACGAAAGTATAACTTACAGATGTACTGAATTTCATGACCCTAAAATACCTTGTTAATCTGTTACAAATGACGCATGGGAAAAAAAGTAGATTAAGGCTATTAACAGCTTACCTTCCAATCGGATTAGCTAAAAGTTAGACTTAAGAGTCCTTGATATGAATGAAGTCAAGTGTCATTATCGAAACATTTATTTTGATTATTTAAATACAATGATAAACGATTAATCCTTTTAAAGTCCATGATCATTTTTGATTTATCACTGGTTAGCGCGAAGAAAGAAAACTGTAGAAGCTGTAGAAGAGTTAAAAGAGCAAAAAGAAGAACATTTTGAAGTCTATGCTAAGCAATTGTTACATGTATTTTTGATAGATCTTTTTCCTTTCTCACAGATAATAGGCATTTTGTTGGAAGAAGGAATCTGCGTAATTTGTCCTTTCCTTTGCTGTTTCATTTCAAAGAAAACTCCTTGGATATATTGAACTTAGCAACGACAACTAGTACAACACCCAAAACATAAACTGCAATGGAAAGATAAAGTAGCTGCAAATACCTGTCAACAAGATACATTTTGGTCTATGGAAACGATTATCATAACGATATGAAAATTGTGGAAGAGGTAGTAAGATTGAGAGATATAATACCACTAATATAGGCACATTAAAAACAGTAACACCGTGTTGGAACGGCCTGTAGCCTTTGTAGGCAGGTTGTCAAAGTAACCGATTCGCATACACAACTTTTAAAGGGACTAGCTTACAAAACCATGGACATAGAAGCCAGGTCAAGACGGAATAATTTGATTTTCAGAGGAATGGTAGAGAAAAGCGAAGAAGACTGCTTTGATTTAGTTTGTGATTTCTTGGAAAATAAATTAGATATTAATCCAAGGGATGTTTACATTGCGCTTGCGCACAGATTGGGAGCTAGAGTGCAGGGCAAGAACTTTCATAAAAGACCTATAATTGCAAATTTCAGAGACTTTGGTGATGTACAGTATATACTTAGTAAAGTCAGGGTGTTGAAAAATTACCCGGGATATTCTGTTGACAGTGATTATCCTGGAGAGATACAGACAGCTCATTCCGTTTATGGCCTCTTTTTAAGGAATATAGAGACAAGCATCCTCGAGCCAAAGTAACGTTTGTATTTCCGGCCAAGATTGTTGCAGATGGACGTGTTGTACATGACGCCTACAAATCAGAAACACATGAGCCCCCCCCCCCCCCCCCCCCCCCCACCCCCACCCCCACCCACGCCTGGATTCTCTTCAGTGAACGATCCTGTACATTCATTACAAATCAGTCAGACACAAAATCTTCCGCATTTTTCGGGATACGAACCAACACCTGCAAATGTAGGGTAGCAAAATGTGCTCAACAAATTGATCACTTTTACTGATCAAACGGTCATGAGAAATACGGTAAATCAATGGTGTATGGAACAAGGGAACGTTTTGGGTAATCTGGATAATAATGAAGTACATATTCAAATGAATGGTTTTGGGGCTCAGCAAACCGTGACAAATTCTCAAACTGACAGTACGCCAGCAAACACGTTGAATTCAGCCCCCGGTAATGAAATGTTTAATATCAACATTCATCAAACCAGCCTAACGTGAACAAGAGCAGTTTCGAAGAAACTTCTACGCTTTTTCGTGACTCATCGCACATTCTTACTGAGCAATCATATCCCACTGCGGATCTTAGTGTGCATACAGTGGTAAATGATATATCACAAAACACTGTATCTGAGTCAAGTACACAAATAAATGAGCAGACGGTTGTTGATACCAGGAAGGTCTAATACGGGGAGTAGAAACTCCGTATAAATCAATACATTTATCTGTATCATGCTGTCGTCCATACCTGTAAATATCGACCAGTCGTTAGCGATCGATATTTTGTTTTCGCCACTATCGATTAGCGTGTAATTAGCATATTACCTCATGTTAATCATGGAGCTATAACACTTATTGTTCAAAGGGTTTACCAGTCACATGTTATGTGGCGATAATTAGATGATCAGAGAAAAAAATGTATTAAATGGTTTAATAACGCATGTATTAAATGAAAGAAAAACCCTTTATACATTGTCTGTGGATTACACTAAAGCTTTTGATTATGTTGTACGTGATAATCTCTGGTACAAGTTAATTAAGCTAGGTCTTAGAGGAAATATTCTAAATGTCATAAAGTCCATGTATGAATCAGTCAAATCTAGAGTTAAGCATTGTAACCAATTAAGTGATGGATATACATATATGCTTTGGGTAAGACAAGGGGAATGTTTGTCTCCTTTTTTATTTTCTATGTTTATAAATGACCTAGAAGAAATATTTATAAATAGTAACATGGAGGGAATTGACGTTAATATGTTAAAGGTTTTCATAATGCTTTATGCTGATGACATAGTTATTTTTGCTAATACTGCTGAAGAATTACAATAGAGTTTATATTTATTACATAATTATTGCTGCACATGGAAACTGAAGGTAAATGTTTCAAAAACAAAAGTAGTGATATTTAAAAAGGGTGGGTCTGTGCCCAGAAATACAATGTTTTATCATGATGGGAAGCTGGTTGAAATAGTGAACAAGTTTAGCTACTTAGGTATTGTTTTTACTAATGGAGGATCTCTAAGTAACGCACAAGATACATTATCCGGACAAGCCCTTAAGGCCATGTATAAACTAGATAAGTATTTATATAAATTCACTTACATTCCGCTTAGACACAAATTAGAGTTGTTTGACAAACTTGTTTCTCCTATTTTAAATTATTGCTGTGAAGTTACATGTTTTGCAAATAGTCAGTCTTTAGAGAAGGTTCATATGCAATTTTGTAAGAAATTACTTGGAGTTAAAAAACCACACAAGATAATTTTATTTATGGGGAATTTGGACGGGTTTCTTACAAAACTACTCAAATGTTTCAAGTTATAAAGTATTGGTTAAGAATATTGAAATTAAGGCAAGACAAATATGTGTATATTCTTTATCAGTTATTTGAAAAGGCATGGCGTTATATCCAAACAAAGTTAACTGGTGTACTTTACTCAAAAATTTGCTTTGCTTTCTTGGTTTGGCAGAAGCGTGGGTGTACCAAGGAGTAGGTAATGATACAATGTTTCTTTCTTTAGTAAAGCAAAGGTTAAATGATCAGTTCGTACAAAATTGGAATGATCGATTAAATAACTCAAGCAGAGCATTATTTTATAGATCAATCGCATCATTCAAGTTTCAACCTTATTTAGAAAGTTTTAATACCAGTAAGTTTAGTCAAGCTTTGTCTCGTTTAAGAGTATCATCCCATAGATTACAAATAGAAGCGGGAAGATGGAACAAACCACTAAGAATACCGTTATACGATAGAAAATGTCAAATTTGTAACAAATTAGAAGATGAATATCATTTTCTTATTGAATGTGTCTTATACCAAGATATTAGACAAAAATATATACCAAACAGGTTTTGGACAAGACCTAGTATGTATAAAAGTTTGTAGAGCTAGTAACTTCCGAGAATAAAACACTGTTAAAAAAATTAGGTATGTATACATAACATGCTTTTGAATTAAGAAACTCTAGAACGTATAGATCATTCAAAATTTATATCATGCAGAAGATATATATATATATATATATATATATATATATATATATAGTGGAGAGAATTAATTAATACGAACTAAATCACCACCACAATATACCAGACCAATTACGGCAAAGCGCCTAGCAGTACATATATATATATATATATATATATATATATATATATATATATATATATATATATATATATATATATATATTGCAAGGTATTGAGCATAAAGCATAAACGAAAAGTATATGATCATTAGAAGCATATTTTTCCTATTGTTTTAAGGAAATTTAAGTAAAGCTCTTTTTCCAGTCATTTAATATTATACGTCACAATCAAACTATAGTCAGGGCCCCCGCACACATGTAAGAGGTTTTGTTGTTCTCCATAATTTTCGTGTAAAGTTAAGTAATTTATTGAAATAGAATCAAATATGTATTATTTGCTATTAACATGCAATGTGGAGCTTGTATGAATATTCAGACTCTTTGTCCTGACTGTATTGTTCTCAATGGGTACAGCAAAATGAATACTGTGAGCCTTATATATTCATATCACGAAAGGTATTGTAGCTTAAGAAATAAACTCAGACCGTCTCCAAACAGCAAACTGTTGATGACATACAAGAGTACTTAATTTGCTTGTTTAAACATAAATTCCATTTCTTAATAGTTGTATGACGTGTAACTTGTATGTGCATATGTATGTGAATGCTTAGTTGCTGCGTTAGGATATAGTCACGTTATATGTTTGTACAGTTCGTTACTGTTGTGATGTATACCAGTATGGTATATTAGCTTATTAGCCTAACTGGAACGAAATAAAATGTTTGTCTGTCTGTCTGTAAACGAACTGCATTTAAACGTGTTTCTGGCGTGCCAACCTTACACTCATCCTAAATTCAGTTTCGTGGAGGGGACAGCGTTAATATATTACAACCCAGCTTAGTCAATGTATTCAAACTCATTTTAAGCAAGCGTAACAACAGCTAAACTTTTAAGGGCTCTATTAGGCAAGCCGTAGGAAAAAATATCAACTCCACATTGGTCATGTTTAGGATATACATGTAGGTAAAAAAGAGAATGGACTAATGAGTAGCCATTATATCATATAGACGGGAAATCTACCAACACATTCTTTATAGCGTGTCCTCTTTCATCTAGCTTTTAGCATTTGTGTATTATTTCACTAAACGTGGTAACATCTGTAGTTTGTGATGGTGGAAAACATGCTGTAACAGCATTTCTTTGCGCATTACTAAACCCTTCTCAGTTGAAGCAAGCTTTACTAAATCGGTTAAGTTTTAGATCCCGGAGCATGCAGCTCTCTTAGCGGAGTACTTGTCAAATCTGAAGTCGCCAGCTTTGTCCTATATTTTGTTTCTAAATTGTCATTATGATGTAAATCCAAAAATATTGATCAGATGTATTAGGTTTGTAAATTTGTAAATTTTGCGGATAAATGTTTTCTTCACCATTTTCAATAAATGAAATCTTTATAATCGAGATATCTTGTTGTGCCATTTTATAAAAGCCTCTATAATTTCAAATTGTGTTTCGTTGGACACAATAAGTTTCGTTCATAACAGTACCAACATAAATCTGCGAGGTTGTCTCGATTGGGATACCAATTACTTGTCTGCACGTTTTATTGCCAAATCTTATGAATATTGGATCTAACACAAACGCAACGTAAACTTCGTAATTTTCATTTGTAAAGTACATGTATAGTGTAAACGTCGTAATACCAAAATGTTTATACTTTATTTGCAGAACTAACACATATAGGTGGCATAAAAATTAGAAACAGTGTTTAAGAGGATGGCATAATCATAAAATAATGTGCTATCCCATATTCCACGTAACATGCTTGTTTTGGATAGTATATACATTATAATTATAGGATCTATTAGAAGTTCATGTAAAGTACACCCAGTCAGCAATCATTTTCAACTTTGACTTATTAAGTGTCACGACACATTTAGGTCTTGTTCCAGAATATTATTTTGTGTATAAAGCACAGTGAGATAAATAGTTTCGACTAACCGATTTCAATAATGTTTAGTCTATCCTAAACGGAGCTTATATATTGATACAGTTTAAAGAGTGTTAAAAGGTCTTGAAAAAGGTTTTTACCTGATCGCATGGACATTTCAAAATAAAGTCTGGTGGCGCTACATCGTCGTTAATAAATTGATTCGAAATGACAATTAGAGAATGGTTTGTAATCGGCATTTTATAGTGACAGGTCTTTTTAAGTCATTGCTCCTTGTGTTTTTGAACTACAGGACACGATGTCAGGGTTCGAATCAGTTAAATCTATAATGCATTTCTTTGTGTAACTTTCAAAATTAATTTAAAAGCCTAGTCTTTTAAAGTGAGTTCATATCGCCAACTAGTATAAAAATGGTAACATTTCATTTTACCTTGAATTTCAGTTATGTTCTTTCTTTGGAAATTATCATGCTGATATTTACGGTATGTCGACATATTGTACATATACATAATTGAGCCACGCCATGAGAAAACAGACATAGTGCGTTTGCGACCAGCATGGATCCAGACCAGCTTGCGCATCCGCACAGTCTTATCAGGATCCATGCTGTTCGCTTTCAAATCCTATTGCAATTAGAGAAACCGTTAGCGAACAGCATGGATCCTGACCAGACTGCGCGGATGCTGGTCGCAAACGCACTATGTTGGTTTTCTCATGGTGCGGCTCATATATCTAAACGTAAAGCTATTGCATGTTCTTGGGGAACAAAGCGTACTTACCTGGCTTGAGAGATCGAAACAGAATAGATTTGTTCCTAAACCAGGGCACGAACTGCTGACACTCAAACTCTGCACGTGTTTCTGGAATTTTCTCTAGCACGGAGAACAGTGTATGACTGTCTTTCCTCATAGTGCTAGTTCTTTTCATTTACTTTGATATTAAATTTTCAAAGACAACGATATCCACATTTACAAGGTTAAATTGTGTCTATTGAATCCATATCATATATCCGTAATACATTCACGTTGTCTCCTAACAAACATATACACGTTTAGTCAATATCTGAATCACCAGTAATGAACAAAATACTTGTTCAGTTTCAATGAATTGCTCAATCCCGTCTCTTGCTTCTCTGTTACCCTTGATAATTCGAAGGTCTTTTATTCCTATAAGAAAAAAAGAGATAGCTATTACAACATTACTTTCTGTGAGCGACTGAATGAACCCGCGTAAGAACAAATATCTCATTCGTCAAAGACATCTTTTGAAAGGATTTTTGTTTACTGTCGTTTAATGATTGTCTGTCATGGATAAAACCATAACAATCAAACCAAACCTTAATTGCCTGGAACCGCTTGTCAATAATTATGATGACAAACTGAAAACAATTATCGTATCCGTAGAATCATGTTGCTCCAATCAATTAATAGCTTTCTCAGGAAACACAGCTCCGGTAACAGCTGCGTTACGTCCACAATTAAACAGTATTAAAGTAATGATTTTTCTGAATTAATTTACATTTTATCTCAGACTGGAGGCCTTAATGTACTTTAAGAGTTTTATAAAAAAAAATATTCCTGGTACAGTTCTCAGCGTTTGCATCTAGTAAATGGAACCGCAATGTAGCTCATGAGAAACTAGACACAATGTAACTGTTTTACTTAGGAAAAAAGTTCAGATTATGGTTTCAAAGTCAAAGGCAAATCTTCAGACACTAAAGTCATCCAGTAAGTGATTTAATATATGACAACAGAAATAATTTTTTACAAATTATCCTTTTAACATTTGTCTATAGCACAGCAAGCATGAAATAAATATAGACCGGTCCAAACTACGGACGATTAATATAACGAACATGGTTATTCAGCTGAATACACAGCACAGCAGTTTTGACAAAAGGTTTCTAAGTCATGCATTCTCAATGTCTTTGAATTATTAAGTTTTAATGATCATGTTGTGACCCTTCTTTAGCAATTATCGTTTGTGCTTCAGTGCGAAGGCGTATTATGTTTGCGCTACGGGTGTTTAACGACGTCAATTTGCATGAACATTACTAAGAGAGAATGGTATATAAAAGTGCGTCGTTTAAGAACCATTATATATTTTGTGTAATATAATAGTGTATTCGAATCGTTTAATCATTAATTATATACCTTTCGATAATGTAAAATGTATTTTAATCTTTAGTGTATGCTAATATCTCTTGACTATTCAATTGCTTTTCCATACAACTACAATTACAGTGCTATAGCTGTAAATATGAATATCGTATAACAAAAATTAAATAGTATAAAACGTCAGTTAGCTAATGGATGATGTTAAAACCAAGCTGCAGGTCATATCAACACTGCAAAAGTCTGAAGCGATAGGGTTTCCCATTTTGGTGGTCGCTGTCCCTTAATGGAAATGTCATTGACATTGTAATTAATTTGTTCATCTTTAAGTCATGCCAACGTGACGAGTTTTAAGTTATATTTTTATGTGTGTGTGTGTGGGGGGGGGGGGGGGACACGTGTCTCACCTTGCAGTATATTATGTCAGGGCTTGGGTCGACATCCTGCGATATGTATTGGGGAGGCTTCAAACATGTGTCCAATCTAGCAGTATATCAGAACTGTCATCTAGGCAGAACTATCGACATTCTGTGAGCGATTCGATCCGTGGTGAGGACAGAACTTACAATTCTATCAAGTTTTTCGGTTATAACCACTAAGATTTATTCAAGGAAACCCACTTGATGAATATCCTTTCTCTGTCAACTTTAACTCCGTTTTCTGAAAATTATATTACCGCTCGAAACAATCGGGAGTTCACTCAATACCAAACATTCTATCAACGGAATGACGGGCGCAGTTCTATAGTCCCCGAAACGTATTTCAACCATTAAGGAACTAATAATGAATAGATATATAAGGTATCTAATAATGGCTGTACAAATCAATGTTCTATCAAGTATTGTAAGACAAAGCTCGTTGGCTACTTTGAAAAACTCGGTTTTCTCGAAATCGTCCCGTCAGCGGAAATATTATTTTGAGTAAAACTTGTATAACTTTTTCTTTGATTTGCATGTAGTTGCAATAAAGTGATATAGTTTAAGCAAAATTATTTACGATTTTATTTTTGTTTCGTCTCTTATTATTGGAGACAGTTGTGTTCTTGTCCAACACATGCCCAAGTGTATATGCAAGGAAGTGATTTTTGCTTTTTTCAAAGTCATAAAGACAATGTCAAATCGAAGGTGACAAATTATAAAAAATTGCATTTTGCTAATATTCATGTTTAAACAGTTTTCACATCCGTTTAACCATTAATGTACCTAAACAATTAGTGGATACACAAGTAGTTGTTAGGATAAGACGTCATTACCTTGAACAGCAAGTAAGCAATTGCAATCTTTTCTTTTACAAATTTTGTTTAAAATTCTGAATTCTAATAGATCCTTTGGAGGCAATAGACGCAACCAAGCAAAAACAAAATGGCAAACTCGGCGTGAATGTGTCTAACCTCTCACCCCCACCCTCTACCCAGCACCGGCGTAAACAGAACTCTGTTATTCAGAAACATAAGTCCCGAACGATAAGGAAATATAACAGTCCAAGTATGGGGAGACTTTTCACGGCCGCCGTAAGGACTGGAAGTTCAGTAGTCAATAAGCTGACCAACTGAAAAGAATTATCGTATTGTATAAGTACAATCATGTGTTGGCTTCCACGGGAAAGACAGATCTGGTTGCAGCTGCATTATGCCCGCAATTATGGAATATTTAATTGGCTTAAAGAAATAAAAATAATGATTTTTAGAACATCTTTACAATATCTAAGTGTCGTTGTCTTATTGTACTTACAGTGCTTTAGGCTCAGAGTTCTTGCCGGTCAAAGCTCAAAAACTCTCACACTCTTGGACTATCGCACTCTCAATAAGTAGTTTTATAACCTCTTTGCCTTGAATGGTACAATAGATATTGTCAACATGACATAAACTCTGTCAGACGAAGGGGAGTCAAGGTTGGCGGTATTTCTTCGAATGTTGACCATATTACTTACCCATGAAAAGCAATATGATATTTATTTTAATATACCGAAACAAATTAAGGGAAAACTTGATTGCGCATTCGGTATCATTGCAGTGCGTTGATAGTATCATTTCCGTAAAGCAGGCAAGCAGAAACGAAGAGGTTATGTTCAAATAGATTGTCAAGCAAATACATTGAATAACAGAATACAGCATTGCAACTTTGAAATTTCAGAGTGACACATTATATGGTTTAAATGACCACACAGTTCTTTCACAATAACCAATTGCGCTTCCGTATGATCGTGAATTATGTTAGCGCAGCATGTGTTTAGCCCATCAATTGGCATAAACACTATCCATCAGCTTAAAATTCTAACCCCTTAAACGTGACAATGGTATTAAGTACGTCGTTTAGGAATCGATGAATGGATTGATTTAACCATTATACATCTTGTGTAATATAATAGTTTAGTCGACGCTTTTATTAATTAACAATATATTCAGATGAATTTTAACAATTTTATGTATTTTTTTTATATTATATTTGTTTATTCAAGTCTCATTCATATACACTGTACATATATCACATTTACATATTAATTGTACAAATACATGTATATGACCATTCTAAAATAGAATTATAAGAGACTACTATTTAATACACTTAAGACTTGCTATTCAAACACATATACATGTATTAAAAACCACATAGATGCTGCTAATAGACATTAAAATCACTTAAAATGCAGTTGTTATTTAAAACACGGAGATACAAAAAAGACGCTAACGCGTACAGATTCAAAAATGTTTTGAAGAAATCGATACCCTCTTTAATCAGATTAAAGAGGGCCTGATTAACAACATCTATATGTATTATATAAATACACAATTATTTAACTAAGAAATACAGGGACATTATTTACACATTATAAGAGATCGCTTACGTAAAATATTAAAACAGGTTTTGGCAGTAATCCTTATCAATTGTGGGTTTGAAAATAAATAAACCAGTTTGTCAATGTCGGTCATGTTTGAGAAAGCAGGACATACATGCTCTGCTTTCATGTAAAGTTCTTGCCTATATTCTCCGTATATATGACAATTAAACAAGACATGACATTCATCTTCTATAGCATTGCAAAAAGTGCACTTTCTGTCTATAACATTAAGATTTTCATATCAAGACAAGACAAGACAAGACAAAAGACAAAATTTTATTATGATAACTTGTACACATATTGGTACATCGTTATATACAAACAAAATTGTAAATGAAATTCGTATAAGTCAGTGAACTAAACACATAAGTAAGAAAATATATACAAATATGGTATTATTATTTTGTAAATATTATGGAATCGCCAAGTTAATTAAGACAGATAAATTGAATGAAATGTGTGTGTATACATTTCTATGAATTTTATCCACTCGATAGAAAACATTATTAACTTTAAGTGGAGAATGAAGCAGTTTTTAATTGGAAATACCTAAATACTATGGATTAAATATTAACTTCAAGTAAGGAATGAAACATTTAAATCATTAATAATAAAAGTATGGATTACTACATTAAGGTAGTCGTTACTAGGGGAGGCAACCCATGCATGAATCTTATACTATTTCCTTTATTAAAGTAATGAAAAAGTATATAACCGTTTCAACATGGTTTCAAAAATATATAACCGTCCTGTAAACGCAACGCACGTCGTATGAATAGTTGGTTGATCAATACGAGAAAATGATTACCGCATTAAATAAGTAAGTTCGTTTCTTGCAATATTTGCCTTAACTAAGAATTGACAAAGATTCTTTAAAGTTTTTTTATTCTTGGATTGAAGTAGTTGCGTAAATTTAAACATACTCGGGCGGATATAATAGTAACGCTTGATGAATTGTACTCGCAAATATTCTAACGCTTTGCACACAATCACAAAGTGATACTCGTCTTCTATCTCGTTTGAATCACAGAGCAAACAGACTCTTTCGTGGCGCTCTAAGCGATCTCTCCCGTACCTTCCGGACTCGATGCGAAGCCTGTGCGCGGACATACGAAGCCGTGACAATGCACTTCTAAGAGATTTACACGGTAGTTTGTCCAAATAGGTCTCATATTCAAACTTATCTTTTACATGAATATACAGTTGTGACAAAACACTTGAATTTCGCAAATGCATGTGCCAGTCTTGTAAATAGCAGTCAATAAGTCTTTGCTTAAAAACTGGCAAGAATTGCTTCAAACTTAAGCTATCTGGAAAGTGCCATATTTCAGCAAAACCCAATACAGTAAGCAAGTTTTTAACTTTACCTGCCCAATTATTTATACCGTTTTCGCATTTTTCACAAGCATTAAGGTAAATATTTTTCAAAATAATGTTTTCTGTATTGATTAACTTAAACCAATACTTAATTATATGTAGATACCTCGTTATGTAAAGCGGATAACGACCTAATTCCCCGTAAACTGCTACGTTACTAGTATTAAGTTTGACCCCTAAAATGGACTTGCAGAATTTAAGCTGTATACTCTCTATTTGTTTCGACTTTGTGAAACCCTATATCGGGCATGCATAATTTAATACTGAGCCCACGAATGCATCGAATAACTGTAGCGATACAGAAGGTTTAATGTCATACTTATTTATATTACACGTCAGTACATTTAAGGCTTTTAATGTCTTTCCCACAATATACTGGTTATTAAGTACGAACGACCCAGTGTAATTGAATACAACCCCCAGGTAATTAAAGTCGTTAACTATTTCTAGGGGCTCATTATTAAAGGTCCATTTCTCTGTGCGCTTAACCCCACCATTTCGACGAAAGACCACAACTTCGGTTTTGCTTGTGTTGACTTGCAGCCCCCATAAATTACAATATTCATACAACTTGTTTAGACTTTCTTGTAAGTCGGTAACCGAGTTTCCGACGATAGCCATATCGTCTGCAAATAAGAGGATAATAACGCACATATCGTACAGCGATAACCCGGATGTATTTGTCCCTTGTAAGAATAACTCGAGATCTTCGAGAAATAATGCAAATAAAACAGGTGAATTATTTAGTCCCTGTCTCAAACCTATTGATATATAGAAAAAATCGGAGTATGAATCCAGGTGTTTGACACATGATTTCACAGTTGCGTACATGGATTTAAACATCCTAAGAATTTTTCCGTCCATTCTTAAGTGGTGCAACTTAAACCAGAGGGCGTTACGGTACACAGAGTCGAATGCCTTTTGTAGATCTATGAAGGCGCAAGGTAGACGACCCCCCTGAGACGCGACATGTTCTATCAGATTGTGTAATGCAAATATGGCGTCAACGGTACTGCAGTTTTTCCTAAATCCAAATTGGGCGTCGGACATGATATTATTTCTTTCAAACCATGATTCAACACGTGCAGTCAGTACCCCAGTAAACAGTTTCCCAAAATTACTCAAAAGTGTGATACCTCTGTACTGGTTGGGATCATTTTTGTTACCCTTCTTGTGAATGGGTACAATAAAGCCATGGGCCCAAACCTCAGGGAAATGTCCTGTATCTAATACCTTATTAAATATGTCAGTAATATGCCCGCCAAGTATATCTGAAGATTCAATGAAGTATTCATTCAACAAATTGTCATATCGACCAGTTTCTATTCTTAACGGTGCCACTCCACACCGAAATTTACTGAAAGCTGACCGATGTTGGTGGGGTAATATCATTTTACAATAATGTTCAACATCAAAATTTGATTTAAACAGAGAATATGTGCGTAATTTATTACGGCCTACATTACGTATACCATTTACTCTGTTAATAGATAATTTCCACTCGTTAATGAATTCGTCCATTAACTTGGGCTTTACTATATCAAATAACATGTGTTTACCTATATGTTGGTTGATAGTACTGTATACGTGACAATTCAAACTAGTAAGCCTATTCATTACAGTATAGAACCAATTTCTACATCTAGAACTAGCTTTAGACTGAGCCCAGAGTGCAACACGTCTATTTATTCTACGGAATGGAAGAGAAGACATGCGGCACCACAAGTTACATATAGTCTTCCATTGTCGGACTATTGGAGGATCCCATCCCATTTCACCAACAACTGCTGCATTTGGTGTATATTTCCCCACGCCAAGGAAGAATATGTATGCTCCATTATCTTGGCAATTCAGCTGCTTTTCTATAATGCTATAATTACAATGTTTTGTTTTTGTGTTGTTTTTTTTTCTTCTGAAAATGTGAATATCGTTTAACAATTATTGGCAATAGTTGGTAAAATGATTCAGCAAAAAAAAAAAGATGTTGAAAATGCTGCGTGTAAAACCAACACCACAATAGAGTGAAATGATATCGTTTCCCATTCCGGATTTGTCGACGCCCTCACCTTTGAACAAACCTGGCTAACTTTGTAATTTTGACGGGAATGAACGGGTTGAAACATTATTAACTAACCCGTCTGGTGCAATTCCTAAACGAACATTATTTTTTTCGATCCAAAAGGATGTAGATAATAATCTTTGATAAGTGTCTTTTCAACGGTAACAGATCTAACGGAAATAAGCTTGCTTTTTAACAAGTAGAAAATTATTTGTTAAAACTAAATGTAAGGCAAAGTTTTTATTTTATCAAAGAGAAAAAATATAGATGCCAAATATGAGCAACCCTGCTCCTCGCAAATTCTGGGAATATATCAATAAATTCAGGAAAAACGCTAGTTCTGAGAATCCTGTCAGTATGGAAAACCCATTTTGCAAATGTTTCAAATGAAGCTCAAGGTCATTTTGATATAAACGACTTTACTGTTTCACGTGATGATATTGAATCGCTATAAAAGTTGTGATTATCAAAATAATGCCGCTGATTTCTTTATAGATTGTAGTGATTTGATATCACCCTATCTTTCTACAATATTTAATCACATTTTTGACAATTATGTCTAACCGAACTCTTGGTCAGAGGGAGTTCTTATACTGATTTATAAAAAAAGTGATAAAAATATTCCTTCAAATTATAGAGGCACATTTTGTATTACTCTTGTGAAGGTAATTGTTTCTCATTGATTTTGAGGAACTGTATTAATAAATAGTGTGAATCTAATAGAACAGAACAGAACAGAACAGAAATTTTATTTGGCATTAAATAGCATATGCACATTTATAGCCAATACAAAAGTATACAAATACACAATGTATGTGAAAAAAGATGGACACGCTATAAAATATCACATTTACAACAAAATGTTTTTACTGAGAAAGTATCTATATGATCGAACCTCTTGTAATTAAAAACATTTGAAAATAAAGAATTAAGTTTCTTCTCTATGTTTAAATGCAAAATATAAATATTTAGAAATATTTTTTAAGTCCTTTGAATTTTCGCTTGACATTAATGTTTCAAACTTTTTCATAGTCGGCCATCTACAGTAGTATGGTTTGAGATATTTTCGTCTTATGTTATAGTTCTTTGGGCAAATAAGTAAAAAGTGAAATTCATTCTAATAATGTATTCAACGATTCACGAGCTTCCGTGATGGTGTTCTACGACTGATGCAATTTTCCTATTACAAAACAATAATCCGAACAATTCTGTCCAATAAGACCAAACTTTGGCGCGTCTTTATTGACTACCAAGGAACCTTTGACACGGTCAGCAAGGATGTGCTATGGACCAAACTCATACAGTCGGACATAAACTGTAAAGTGACCAACATGATAAAGTGTATTTATAATGATGTTCAGTCTTGTGTTAAAATATCTAGTATTTTAGACTGTATAGATTTTAACACTTTAACTGAGAAGGATTTAGAATTGTTATCTGTGTATATTATTTTATTTGCTGATGATATCGTGTTATTAATACTTACTCTAAAAGTCTACAATCACAGTTAGATCGTATCTACCAGTACTCAGAAAAGTGGGGTCTAAAAATAGATGTATGTAAATCCAAAATATATGTTTTTGAAAAACGTAGATCCAATGCTGTAAATGTAGATTTTTATATAAATGGTAAGAAAATCGAGCAGGTTGATCTCGTGGCTTTATTTAGGAGTGGCTCTTCATGCCCAAGCTTTGAAAGCTTTTCACAATCTGTTAACTCTGTTTGATAAAGTAAAATTTGATGTTAAAACTAAAATGTCATTGTTATGATACCAAGGTAGTGCCGATACTCTTGTATGGTTCCGAAATTTGGGGAATTTACAGACAAATTACATTTTAGATTTTGCAAATATATTGTTGGTGTGAAACAACAGACTGAACTTGCTGGTCTTGGTGAACTTGGAAGAATACCTTTATCTGTTATACGTAAGGAACGCGCTCAAAATTACGAAAACTACAAACTCTCCAATCTATACTATGTACAGAGATCTTATTGATCTTAATGTGCAACTCGTATTAATTCGATTATTGATCATCTTGGTTTTACACATGTTAGATTGAATTTTGATAGCAATTGTGTATATTTGTCATTGTTTAAGAAACGTATCCGCGACCAGTTTATGCAGGACTGGTCTGCATCTATACACTTGAGTATTATTGTGTTTAACAAGAAATATCTTTAAAAAAGATGGTCGGCGTGATGTAACTGAAGCACAAGTTATATATGGGCAGAAACCTGTATTTTAAATCTTTTTGGCAATGTTGAAAGGGGCCTCTGTGAAGTTTTGTATAAATGAGGACAGTAGTTCTGAAGAAGACTGTGTTTAGAAATTGTGGAGGGACACATGACGGACACCAAACAATCACAAAAGCTCACTTTGAGCCTTTAGTGCTTAAAAGATGGTAACAGTAAGCAAACAATATTGAAATACGTTCTATACTTTATTTTCTGGAATTGTTTGAAGCAACATGAACCCTTACCCTACTTCAGCTTATTATCAAATTTGTCTATCATTCAGAATATGTACAGTACTGTTTTCACCGGAAAGATTAATTTAAAATTTAGATTCTAAAATTTAACAGTATCGGACATGTTGTTGCAGGTTAGTAATGAGTTGCACTGGTTAGAAATTGTTGCTGCAATGCAGGGTAAGAGTACCTTACCAAGCAATCCGATTGGTACATTATTCAGGCGGCATAAGGTCATACGAGGTCATAAAATCGTGCTTAATACGGCACGCCGAAAAAAAAAAACAGTTTAGGTTTGAAAATTAGCTTACTATTGTTAAAAATGATGATCATAGGAAACACCTAAGTTGTCTAAGACTGAGTTCACATAACTTAGAAATTGAAACCGGTCGTTATAACAGTATCGATAGAGCGAAGCGGTTATGTAAATTATGTAACCAGAGTGTGAAACCGGTCGTTATAACAGTATCGATAGAGCGAAGCGGTTATGTAAATTATCTAACCAGAGTGTGAAACCGGTCGTTATAACAGTATCGATAGAGCGAAGCGATTATGTAAATTATGTAACCAGAGTATGAAACCGGTCGTTATAACAGTATCGATAGAGCGAAGCGGTTATGTAAATTATGTAACCAGAGTGTGAAACCGGTCGTTATAACAGTATCGATAGAGTGAAGCGGTTATGTAAATTATCTAACCAGAGTGTGAAACCGGTCGTTATAACAGTATCGATAGAGCGAAGCGGTTATGTAAATTATCTAACCAGAGTGTGAAACCGGTCGTTATAACAGTATCGATAGAGCGAAGCGGTTATGTAAATTATGTAACCAGAGTGTGGTTGAAGCTGAATTTCATTTGATGTTGTGTTGTAGCAAGTATAGAAGTCTTAGAAATAAACATCGTTGTTATGCACATTGGCCTTGTATGAATATATTTCATTTGTCAACTCAAAGTAAGAAAAGATTATACAGCTTAGCAAAATATATTAAAGATGTTTTTAATTAAGAAATAATACCCTTGAAATATGACTGTTTCTTGAAATTTGCATTATAATGTCATGTAAATTACTTGATGTATTGTTTATGTTAGTTTATTTATGTATGTCTGTCTTTGCCATTCATGTTTTGTTTGTATGTGACCAAAGGCATGTACTATGCTGATTGTCAATAAATTTGAAACTTGAAACTTAATAACGTATTGGAATTGAAGTTTAAACAGTGATTTGCTCTTGAATAAAATCATTGTGTCGTTCAGATTTGTATTATTACATTATTCGGACTGTGCCCTTGTGATATAATTCTCAAAAAAATAATTCTAATCACTGTTTGGGATATACAATTTCTTAGATAAATCGGTATGCGTTAGATTAACAGGAAAATACTTCGGTTCATATTGGAATGAAATATTTCTAAACAATTAAGTTTCAATTCAATTAAAATTATCATCGTTTCCATAATCATCTCAGTAACACATTATCGGATCTAAAATTAAAATTGAAAAGAAAGTGATATTATACCTTTACCCATAAAATATCCATTTTACCACACATTCCAAACTTATACCGTTCCTACGTTACTTTTACACTGTTATCATTTAAAATGCTGCTTTGCATGCAGCAAAAATGTTATGTATATGACAATGCAAAATCCGTTTCTTTGATCAAAAGGGTCCCGTTTTAAAATATTGTACCATTTTATCTAAAGTCATCATAAAGTAATATCACATTACCAATATTGTAAACTGGAATGTGTATAAAGAATCATTCCTTATTTTTGATTTTAAAATTATATTGAATTCTGATGACGCACGTATTTGTGACTTTGGATGCATTATTCTTTTCATGCTAAACATCAAACACTACGCTGTATTATTGTATTAACAATAAAGGTAGAAATTAAATCAATTCACCTCAAAAATAATTAGTTTTTAGTACAAAAACTGTTTGTTTATGTTCAAAGGCAGTCAAATGGTAAACAATTTTATATAAAACTGATATAATGATGTCGTCACGCTGAATAGTAAAATAGTTCATTGTATTCTTCCGCTCTGTTCGTCTTTTGATAAAAGTGTTCAACAAATAAAACTACAAAATATGAATAGGGTTTTATTCGCATATGTGTGTCTGTACTAACCTTAATTATTTATTTCTGTGGGAATTAATTTGTATTCTATTGAACTAGAAAGAACACGTTCAGATGGAAATGAAATTTGAATGTTTGTGCAGAAAATGTTACAATTGCAGACTGATTTGTTTTTAATTTTCAGACGGAAAAAGATTTAAGTAACAAATACTTTTAAGTTCAGCTGGAAATTATTACCTATTGAATATGATATGCACTTCGTAAATCAAAATGAAAAAGTTAAATATTTATTACTGCTTTCATAAAATCAAAATGCTGAACTTGAATGACAAAAAAAGATAGTTTTAAACAAAATATTAGTTCCCACACTGACTGTTTTAGCATGCATGTTTCCTGCATTTTCAGTGAAATGTTCAAACTGAACACAAAAATATCAATTATGTGCATGCTGTGTAACTTACTTAAAGTTATAGTTATCAATCTATAACAAGAAATATCTTTAAAAAAGATAAACGGCGCATTTACATTAAAGACATTAGTTTGGTATATTAAAAAAAACACAGTGTTATATATGCTTTTCTTGTTCGCCCTGTGTAGGCGTGCTTAAAACTGTGATATTTAGTGTTAGGATCTTACTCGGGGTATTTGAGGCCCATTTTTAGTCGATCTTTTGACAACTTTAACAGCATCCACACGTGCAAAGGACTGCAAGTATTGTGATTACCGTTGCAGTATTTATAAATGGGGCTATTTTTCATTATATCATTATATGTATATGAAATTTATTTTTCAAGTCTTCCCTTCTGAAACTATTGGCCATATTTGAAAATAATTTCATGGCAATGTTCCTTGGGTGACCCTCTACTTAATTCCCTCAAATCATTCTGTGTCATTAAAAGACATGACTGTCGGGTTTGCACGATAGTTTTCTCTATGTGACTGTTTTGGAAAACTTTTAATTAATGGCCTGATTTTAAAATAATTTCACAGCATTGTTTCTTATTCGAAAATTATTCATCCAGCTGTAAATGTTAGGTAAGCGATTTAAGGCCATCATAGCCCTCTTGTTTGTATTTCTACCTCGCTCAGGTTGTCTTTTGTATGTCGTGCATCCATCTAAATTTAGCTTATGTTCACGAACCAACGACCTTAAGCTATTGTGATCATTCTGTGTCCATCGTCTGTCATCAACAACTTGACTGTTAACACTTTAGAGGTCACAATTTTGCCCAATAATAATGAAACTTGCTCATAATGTAGAGTTGCGTCTTGGTCATCTTGGGTCAAATACTAGGTCACTGCGTCAATTAATAGGTAAACCTTGTTAATACTCTATGCGCCACATTTTTATCTAATCTTCATAAAACTTTGTCAGAATATTTGTCTGTATGAAATATATGTCGATATGAAAAATGAGATTCCTGGGGTCAAAAACTAGGCCACCACGTTAAAACAGAAAAATCTTTTTAACACACTAGAGGCCACATTTTCTTCTTTAACTTGGCTTGTTCTACAGAAACTTCTAGAGTCTTCAAAGCAATTTGCCAAAAATATTTCTTGGATGACTGTCTACAAGTGAGCTATGGAAGTCAGGTGAGCTATCAAGATTACCGTCAGAATGACCCTCTTTACGTCTTGACAAATGGCAGCCTCAGAGTGCAGTCAAGTGGAACTATTTGAAAATCCATCCAAAAATGCTACTTCTCGAGGTTAATGACGTTCAACAAAGATGTTCATGAGAAGTAGAATGAAGTTCCCCTAAGCTGTTTATGAGAAACGGGGTTAAGTTCCATCTGTTCATGAGAAGTATAGTGATGTTCCATTAAGCTGTTCATGAGAAGCAGAGTGAAGTTTCATTAACCAGTGCATGAAAAGTAGAGTGAAGTTCCATTAAACGGTTCATAAGAGGTGGAGTGAAGTTCCATTAAGCTGTCCATAAGTAGAGTGAAGTTCCATTAAGCGGCTCATGAGAAGTAGAGTGAAGGTCCAATAAGCAGTTCATGAGTTGTAGAGTGAAGTGCCATTAAGGTATCAATAAGTAGAGTGAGGTTCCATTAAATTAAGTGGTTCATGAGAAGTAGAGTGAAGTTCCATTAAGCAGTTCATGAGAAGTAGAGTGAAGCTCCATTAAGAAGTTCATGAGAAGTAGAGTGAAGTTCCATTTAGCAGTTCATGAAAAGTAGAGTGAAGTTCCATTAAGCGGTTCATGAGAAGTAAAGTGAAGTTCTATTAAGTGTTCATAAGAAGTAGAGCAAAGTTCCTTTAAGCGGTTCATGAGAAGTAGAGTGAACTTCCATCAAAAGATTCATGAGAAGTAGAGTGAAGTTCCATTAAGCAGTTCATGAGAAGTAGAGTGAAGTTCCATTAAGCTGTGCATGAGAAGTAGAGTCAAAACTTTTATTTTGTTAAAAAAAACAATAGCTGTCCGTAAGACAGCGCGCTCCACTATTCGGCGATTTGACAGTAAAATGAATTTATGTCTCTATAAGCGACCTCTACTTTAAAAGGAAGATACACCAAGATATAAAAAGACCCTACTACTCAGAGGGGTTAAAGGTCAAGTATGGAACGGGTAATGATGATGATGGTAAAGATATATTTTGAGTTTCAAGTCATTATCTTATATAGTACCAAAGTTATGTCCAGAAAACGAAGTTTGTCAAAAAATGTAAGTACGAAAGGGACATAATTCTGTCAAAAATACAATTAGAGTTATGGGGATTGTAACCACACGTGCAGATGATGATTATAAAGAAAGATTTTTAACTAGAAGATGATTTTGTAGAAAAGCACAGGTCTCCCCCACTGCATAGTCGTATAGGCAAGAAGTCAATAGGGGACATCAGCGAAAGTCAAAGAGACACTGACGGTTGGCTGCAACAGGGATCATCTACTTGGCATGTCCAATCATCCCACTAAGTTTCAACATTTGGGGCCTAGCGGTTCTGAAGTTATGAATTGGAAACGGTTTTCCATGTTCAGTCCCCTGATCAAGTGATACCAAAATCAATTGGGATCATTTACTTTGTATGTCCAATCATCCTAATAAGTTTCAACATTCTGGGTCAGGTGGTTCTCAAGTTATTGATTGGAAAGAGTTTTCTATGTTCATCCCCCTGTGACCTTGACCTTTGATGGAGTGACCCCAAAAACATTAGGTGTCATATGCTCTGTAAGCCCTTTCACTCTATGAAGTTTGAAGGTTCTAGGTAAAATGGTTCTCAAGTTATTGACCGGAAATGGATTTCAATGTTCTGTTCGCTGTGACCTTGACCTTTAATAGAGTGACCCCAGCATCAATAGATGTCATCTATTCAGCATGTCCAATCACCCTATTCAGTTTCAACATTCTGAGTCAAGTGGTTCTCAAGTTATTGATCGGAAATGGTTTTCCATGTTCAGGCACCTGTGAATTTGACCTTTAACAGAGTGACCCCAAAATCAACAGGGGTCATCTACTCTGCATGACCAATTATCCTGTTAAGTTTCAACAATCTGGGTCAAGTGGTTCTCAAGTTATTGATTGTACATGGTTTTCTATGTTCAGCCCACTTGACCTTTGATGGAGTGACCCCCAACACTATAGAGGTCACCTACTCCATAAGCCCTGCCACTCTTTGAAGTCTAAAGGTTCTAGGTCAAATGGTTCTCAAGTTATTGACCGGAAATGAATTTCCATGTTCTGTCCACTGTGACCTTGACCTTTAACGGTGACCCCAAAATCAATAGAGGTCATCTACTCTGCATGTCCAATCATCCTATTAAGTTTTAACATTCTGCGTCAAGTGGTTCTCAAGTTATTGATTGGAAATGGTTTTCCATGTTCAGGCCCTTTAACAGAGTGACCCCAAAATCAATAGTGGTCATCTACTATGTATGTCCAATCATCCTATGAAGTTTCAACATTCTAGGTCAACTGATTCTCAAGTTATTGATCGGAAATGGTTTTTCATGTTCAGGCGCCTGTGACCTTTGATGGAGTGACACCCAAAACAATAGGGGTCGTCTTCATTGTCCAGCCAGTGGGCTTGTGGTAACAGGCTTGACTGTCAAACCAGAGGTTCGCATTCTGGTCCAGGCACTGGAAATCTTCATTGTCCAGCCAGTGGGCTTGTGGTAACAGGCTTGACTGTCAACCCAGAGGTTCGCATTCTGGTCCAGGCACTGGAAATTTCTGAGATGCTCTTGAGTGTCTCCAACCTAACTAAGAGGCATGTACTGGTTCTTCCCAGGAAAGACGGTTTTTGCGTGTATCGGTGCTATACACCAGGCACATTAAAGAACCAGACTGTTTATTCGTAAAGAGCTAGGCTAAAATAGCCGGACAGGCCTATATCTAAATGATTTCTCTCTATCTGTTCTGGGGGCTTTATCTCACTCTGTCCCTCTGGTCAGATCGCTTTGTGTCTGTACAAGTACAGGATGGATGTCGCACCCTGTGTGGCTGCGTTTGCTATATGTAAAGCGCCCTTGAACGTGTTTATCATGAAAGGGGTGCTATATAAATCTGGTATAATACTAATAATAATAATACTCCATGAGCCCTGCCGCCCTATGAAGTCTCAAGGTTCTAGGTCAAATGTTTCTCCAGTTATTGATCGGAAATGAAGTGTGACGGAAGGATGGATGGATGGATGGACAGACAGGGCAAAAACAATATGTCTCCCCAAATGTGTAGGGGGGGGGGGAGAGACATAATTTCAAGTCATTATCTTTTATAGTACCAAAGATATGTCTATAAACGAAGCTTTCAAAAAAATTAACATGAAAACAAGCAAATTCGATGAATTGGTATCCCCCGCTGAAAGGGCCTGTGGTCAGGAATGGCAAAAAAATATATCCAGCAAAAAGTTAAGGATGTTAATAAGAAGCAAATAATTTCATTAGTCAAAATTAATTTAACAGAAAACAAATGTTTAATTAAAGAGTACATAATAAATGTATGATACTTTGATCCTGACTAAAGAATTTATTTTGAATGGGATATGCTTACTGTAATAAGCTTAGCTTTTAAAATTAAATGCAGTTAACTGAAATGCGAGCTGGGGGAATGGTACAACTTGCATGTTGATAAGTATTCAAGGAAGGTTTGAAAAAAATCTAAAATAAGGCATGAAAAAAAAAATTTTTTTTGAGGGGGGAGGGGGGTTGGGAGGGGGAGGGGGAGGGGGTGTGACCAAGGCAAGTTGGTGACCAGGTGTGGGTGAACAACTTCACATGTTAATAATAAATGTTCAGGGAAAAGAAATGAAAGAAATTTAATGAAATTCTGCCAAACGGTAAGTTCTTTATGTACAAATATGTGGATTTTTAGACAATTAAAGGGCAATAACTCTGAAGTTACAAAGAAATCCCTACGGAACTGTGTGTGCACAACCACATTATAGTGCTCTAAATTCTGTTTAAGTTTCATAGTTCTAGGTCAAATATATCAAAAATTATGATGCAGAAATTGCCATATTTATAGTACCCTATATAGTTAACACTAAAAACTTCTAAGGGCCATTACTCTGGTGTTACTTGGGCAATCTGACTGAAACTTGATGGGCCCCATAACCTCATAGTGGTGAACATGTATATGATGTTTGTTTGAAAAAAATCTCAAATAATGTTGTTGTTTTTTTTTTGGGGGGGGGGGGGGGGTGATCAAGGTGAGGGGGTGACCAGGTGTGGGTACACAACTTCACATGTTTACAATAAATGTTCATGGAAAAGAATGAAAGAAATTTAATGAAATTCTACCAAATGGTAAGTTTGTTATGTACAAATATGTGGATTTTTATACAATTAAAGGGCAATAACTCTTAATTTACAAAACAAATCTGAACGAAATTGTATGTACACAACCACATTATGGTGATCTAAAGTCTGTTTAAGTTTCATAGTTCTAGGTCAAATATATCAAAAGTTATGATGCAGAAATTGCCATATTTATAGTACCCTATATAGTTAACTCTAGAAACTTCTAAGGGCCATAACTCAGGTGTTACTAGGGCAATCTGACTGAAACTTGGCGGGCCGCAAAAACTCATAGTGTTGAACATGTGTATGAAGTAATATATAAATATTCCCAACCATTTCCTAGATATGGCTCCAGACGGACGGACGGAAAGACGGACGGACAACGCCAAAACTATATCCCTCCAACTTTTGTCGGGGGATAATAATACCTTGGTGACCTTGACCTTGGGTATAATGGGCCCAGCCCCCCACACATATTTTGTTTGTATGCTGGACAATGTTTATGTGAAGTTACAGTAAGATATAAGCAATAGTAACAAAGATATGACAGAAAAACAAAGGTTGCCGAAAAACTTTAACTTTAAAAATAACATATTAAGTATTACACCTTGGTGATCTTGACCTTGGGTATAATGGGCCCAGCCCCAGCACATACTTTGTTTGTATGCTGGACAATGTTTATGTGAAGTTACAGTAAGATATAAGCAATAGTAACAAAGATATGACAGAAAAAAAGGTTGCCAAAAAACTTTAACCTGAACAATAAACTGAAACTGAATAATTTGATTAAACGCCTATTTTTAAACAATGATATATTCAATGGCGTTGTACATAATAATTATTATTAACAATATTAATAATGACAATAATAATAATAACAGCCTAAAAATAACATAAGTATAACACCTTGGTGACCTTGACCTGAGGTATAATGGGCCCAGCCCCTGCACATACTTTGTTTGTATGCTGGACAATGTTTATGTAAAGTTACAGTAAGATATAAGCAAAAATAACAAAGAAAAACAAAGGTTGCCGTAAAACTTTAACCAAGAAAGCTCACGCTGACGCCGACACAGACGCCAGGGCAAGTAGAATAGCCCCCCTATTTTCCGAATAGTGGAGCTAAAAAGTATATAAAATAAAAGAGGCCAATAATTATGAACCATCTGAACAAACTTGATCGAGGTCCATAACAGGATGCTACTGACCAATTTTGGTGTAAATCTGACCAGTATTTTCAAAGGAGAAGATGTTTAAGTAAAAATGTTGCACAACGCCACACCATCCAACTATAATAATCACTATTCCTGAACAAAGTTCAGGTGAGCTAATAATAGGGCCAGCAGTTTCATACAAGATTTTTAAAGTTTCCACAATATATATAGGGAAAGTGACTAACCCCTGGTCATGTTTTTTCGACAAATCAGAATAAACTTGGAAGAAGGTCACAGAAGGATCATTTGTGTGATATTATTTCAAAATCAGACTAGCGTTAGAAGGAGATGTTGTTTAAAGGGTTTTTTCTTTTTAATTAAGCTCTGGCTGCCCTATGTGCAACCAAGCTGAATAATTTGAATAATTTTTGCAGACAACCCAAGGAATATCCAGTCCAAGTCGAAGACCACCCAAGGAATATCCAGGCCAAGTTTCATCAACTTCCACCACACTGTTTCAGAGATGTCGTTTGAAGACAAGTGTGGATGGACAGTGAGTGATCACAATAGCTCGACCCAAGCACTTTATGGGGGTGTAAATCACATGTTCCCTCTGGCAACGCAGTGGTAGGCTACTACTGAAATGACATTCAGATTCAGTTAAAACTATACAGATAAAACAACACACATTGTCATTCCATTTATCTTTATTTTCTACCAAAATGACAAAACGTCACACTGACATAAGGATGAGTTTATCAATCATGTTATGCAAATTATTATAATTTGATTCTATTGACTTTGTGGATGAAGATTGTATACATGTGTACAAGAGGGTCAAACTGGCAAAGACAGGGTGTCCACAGGACACATATTGTTTCTCTAAAATTAAACTAATCAAAGTCTGATGCAATCCTACAGTTTAGGGTTTAAGGGTTTGAGTTTTATGTTACATGGCCATATGTCAAATTTCTATCTTGTATTTAAAAGTAATCAAGTGGCAACTCTAGACACTATTACATGTATGTTCATACACCTGGGTAGAACCACTAACCGGGATTGCTTTCTCACATAAAAGTATTTTACATACCAAGTGTCACACAATTATATAATTATCATGAAACATAAATTCTAGCAGTTACACTACTTCCACATTTCACTACGGTAACCTTTTTATACATCTGAGTCATAACACAGAAAGAGGTACAACATTATGTTAAAAACAACAAAAAACCCATGTCAATACTGAATTAAAGTATTTCTATAACCGATTTCCAGCATATTCAAAATTTCTATCCGACGCAAAATTAGACAAAATGAATGAGACAACCTGAAAAATACTATATGGTTTTTGTGGTACCTTTTTACATAATGTGGTTCATTTTTTTAAATTAAAACATTTTGATTTGTGCATATTCTATCCAGCTTATCATACTAATTCATGTAAACATTAGCTCGAGCTGCACCTGGTAAACATAAAGGGAGAAAGTTTTGGTTACTTAAGGCGATTCCACATGTTCATTTACTTAAGGTGATTCTACAAGTTACAACTTGGCTTCATTTATCCAGATAACCTATAAATAAACCAGTATTTGGCATTCAGAAAGTTAATAATGATATGACATAATGGCAGACACTCTATTAACTGAAATTAATGTAAATAGAAAAAGTTATAACAAAAAGCCGACATGTAAACAATTCCAGATAATGTTTCATTAAAATCTTCACCATATATTTTTTTCTCTATGTAAAAATGTCATAAAGGGTGTTTTCCCATAATAGACTCAAATAATGAAAACTTTTTGAATTCAAATATTTCAAGTAAGTCCAGCAAAAAGCAGACACACACACTGTCTTTTAAACTGACTACATTTTCATCAAAATGTGGCTTTTTTTAATCAAATTCTACATTGTAGGAAAAATAAATGTTGAGCAGCCCTGCCATAAACAAAATAGAAAGTATTTCCTATAGATAGCTACAATGGCAGTTCCTACTACAAAATAATCATCATTTATAAAATCTCAAATCTCTCATTTAGAAGGTAATGTTTGATTTCTACAACAAATCGTTCAGTTATCAAAATTAATGTTTTGATTTAAAAAAAATATGCTTGTAACCATTATCGCTTCCATTAAAAATTTCTTACTTTCCTTTTATATCTCAATTTTCCATGTTGAAGTATTTATTTGCAAAAACATATTTAGCTGTTTTTTATCATTATATCTCAATGCATACACAATGTCAGACTGACTGGCAACCCAAATCCAATTATTACTACAATATGGGCAGGCATATTTGATACACCTTAAAACTACAGTTAGCAAACTTCACAAACACAAATTACCCAAACATCACAAATAGCACTAAATTTCTAAAGCACATAAGCTGCAAAATTTCATTTCTATATTCCTGTGTTAGTTCAAGTTCTAAAATTCTTCACTCACCTAAAAGGTCAGTAAAACACCATTACAAACAAAGAATGTTCAGACATATAAAAAACAGAGTTTTATACTGTAAAAATCTAGTCTTCTACAGATAGTATATATCAATTAATCTTGGTAAGTTCCGACTATTTTTGCATAATCAATGCTTAATTAAATTTCATGTTGTCATCAAATTAATAGAAAACAAACCTCATTGGTTAAAAAAGTTCATCGAAGTAGAAAAACTGTCAACAAAAATTATTGGTCAACAAAGTGACACATGATTTCCACACATTATTTACAAAGAGGGTATGCCGTCATTGCCGTCACTGGGCATGCATAAACAGAATCTTCTATTGTTTAACCAGGTTGCATCCTGTGCTTCAAGAGGATCCTAAATTATATAACAGTTGAAAAATCATCAAGAAGAGGTGTATGAAAAAAGCTATATCAAAGAAAAAACATACATTACCATTCTAGAGGAAAAATACATACTTGTGTTCAAGGCTACAACACTATATACATATATAATATATACATGTGAGAATGGATTAAAAACTTGTATAAAATACATAAAAAATGTATAAATTACCAACATCACATAATTCTACAAAATGTTTTGCACAAAAAGACTATGCAAGTTACATTCAAAAAGACTAGGCCAATGATCGCTTGTAAAGCTATGTACAAAATATACGCTAAGTAGGGAAAGGTCAACGGTTATAATTGCTCAATTCAAATTTCAGATTGCAAAGAATATATCTGTAACATAATTACTATATCGGGACCAATTCTCATTACATGTACATTACAGTTTGTACTTCATAGGTTAGTAAATAAATGGGAAAGTATTTGTTTTTTTTTACTCAAAAGAACAGTCTGTTGAGTACATCTGTGACACCAACAATCTGTAGTCTGATGTTTTCAATGAAGACTTCAAAATGCCCAATTTTTCTATTTTTTTTTTGCTCTGTCATTGTTACATTAGTACAGATTGCAGGAATGTTTAATCTGCAGATACAAACAGCTATGTGAAGTTCCATCAGTACAAAGTACTACACCGATTCTAAATGTCATCCCTTTATATTTATTTATATTTCAATCTAAATTTATAACCCTTTCAAATGAAGAACTGTTTTTGGACTTCTAGATCAACAAGTTTCCAGATGATAAAATAATAGCTTCAGTGCAAGTTGACTGATTAAGAGCAACATCATTGTCAATTCAGTATCTATTATATGTAACACAGGCTAAAACAGTGTTATATGATTAACCCAAACAGATGAAAGACCATTTTTCCTATCTACTTATCTAAAATGAAGAGATCAAAAAAACACTTAAGAGATCAAATGGGGGAAAAATGAAACATTTTCTTTACTGTTTTTGTGTCTTGTCAAAGTAAACATTCTGGTTATATCATAACATTCAGCACAGTTGGAGATGCTGGCTTAAAACAGTAGAAATTTTGTGTTTAAATATTACATAAAGGGCAGAACAAAATCAAACTTATTTTAAGTCACAACAAAGGGGAAATACAGATATCATTTCACAGAAAAAGCAAGTAACAAATTTATCTTTGTATCTCTTCTTGTATCATTTGGAGTTCATTCATGAGAGACAAAGCTGATAAATTATTGAACATTTTGGTCAATTATGCATTTTTTTATTTACATACCAATTATCAAAAAGGATGCCTATGTTTACATGTGAAAGGCTGGTCAATAAATCTGTTCTTTATATTACGTCATGCTGTGATATATCAAACCTTTGGAGAGATTTCCACACATTCAAGGAAAGTTTAACATTTGTGCATAAAGTAAGTCCTAACATAATCATGACTTGGCTAGTCATAATCTTAGACTGCCTGTCATAACTATAACTAGACCTGTCATGACTAGGCCAGACTGTCAGCCTGACAATCTTTTATGCCAACAAAATACCACCCCCTAATTCACTTTCTCAATTACTCATGACAACAGATTACATAAACAAACTCTCATTTTACAAGTTACTATGCTATAAAGGGATTATGCTTCTAACATCACAATATATCTACTGCATATACCATGTCTCAACATTGCATGATAATGTTTTTCCATATCACTGTTATTTTTACACCTTAAGACAGACTACAGTCCCGTTGTGTTTTATCTTTATTAATATAAAAAGTGAATTTCATAAATTCTACATTCCACACCCTCTAAAATTATCAATTACATTTACACCTGGGTTCAAGGTTAAAAAACAAGAGTTTGGTGACCAGTCTGAAAGCTCCACGATCTGATTGGATGATTCTAACCTCATTTTTGAAACTGACCAATAGCAAAGCAGCATTGTGAGACTGGTCTTATGATTCTGTGTTATAAACTTGAAGCCAGGTCATTACAAGCTAAAATTACTTTCACAAAAATTACATGGCAGGGCCAAAAGCAGTTGATGAGCATTTTAATGATACCCTTAGGTTTTGGTGTCCATTGCATCAGCATATAATAACACATAAAAAGAAATAGAATTGGCCCACATAATAAAACAAACAAGAGGACCATGATGGTCCTGAATCGCCCACCTCTTCCCACATGACCCAGTTTTGAGTATGACGTCGTTTTTTCTATTATTTGACATAGTGACCTAGTTTTTGAGCTCATGTGACCCAGTTTTGAACTTGACCTAGATATTATCAAGATAAAAATTCTGACCAATTTTCAAGAAGATCCATTGAAAAATATGGTCTCTAGAGAGGTCACAAGGTTTTTCTATTATTTGACCTATTGACCTAGTTTTCGAAGGTAGGTGACCCTGTTTTGAATTTTACCTAGATATCATCAATGTGAACATTCTCACTAATTTTCATGAAGATCTCATGAAAAATATGGCCTCTAGAGAGGTCACAAGGTTTTTCTATTTTTATACCTACTGGCCTAGTTTTTTAAGGCATGTGACCAAGTTTCAAACTTGACCTAGATATCATCAAGGTGAACATTCTGACCAATTTTTATGGAGATCCATTCACAAGTATGGCCTCTAGAGAGGTCACAAGGTTTTTCTATTTTTAGACCTACTGACCTAGTTTTTGACCGCATATGACCCTGTTTCGAACTTGACCTAGATAACATCAAGATGAACATTCAGACCAACTTTCATACAGATCCCATGAAAAGTATGGCCTCTAGAGAGGTCACAAGGTTTTTTTATTATTTGATCTACTGACCTAGTTTTTTAAGGCACGTGACCCAGTTTCAAATTTGACCTAGATATCATCAAGGTGAACATTCTGGCCAATTTTTATGGAGATCCATTCACAAGTATGGCCTCTAGAGAGGTCACAATGTTTTTCTATTTACAGACCTACTGACCTAGTTTTTGACCACACATGACCCTGTTTCGAACTTGACCTAGCTATCATCAAGATGAACATTCAGACCAACTTTCATACAGATCCCATGAAAAATATGGCCTCTAGAGAGGTCACAAGGTTTTTCTATTATTTGACCTACTGACCTAGTTTTTGACGGCACGTGACCCACTTTCGAACTTGACCTAGATATCATCAAGGTGAACATTCTGACCAATTTTCATGAAGATCTCATGAAATATATGGCCTCTAGAGAGGTCACAAGGTTTTTCTATTTTTAGACCTACTGACCTAGTTTTTGACCGCACGTGACCCAGTTTCAAACTTGACCTAGATATTATCAAGATGAACATTCAGACCAACTTTCATACAGGTCCTATGAAAAATGTGGCCTTTAAAGAGGTCACAAGGTTTTTCTATTATTTGACCTACTGACCTAGATTTTGACGGCACGTGACCCACTTTCGAACTTGACCTAGATATCATCAAGGTGAACATTCTGACCAATTTTCATGAAGATCTTGTGAAATATATGGCCTCTAGAGAGGTCACAAGGTTTTTCTATTATTTGACCTACTGACCTAGTTTTTGATGGCACGTCACCCAGTTTCGAACTTGACCTAGATATCAAGATGAACATTCTGACCAATTTTCATGAAGATCTCATGAAATATATGGCCTCTAGAGAGGTCACAAGGTTTTTCTATTTTTAGACCTACTGACCTAGTTTTTGAAGGCATGTAACCCAGTTTCGAACTTGACCTAGATATCATCAAGATGAACATTCTGACCAACTTTCATAAAGATCCCATGAAAAATGTGACCTCTAGAGTGGTCACAAGCAAAAGTTTACGGACGCACGCACGCACGGACGGACGACGGACACCGCGCGATCACAAAAGCTCACCTTGTCACTTTGTGACAGGTGAGCTAACAAAAACAATGCAGATGAAAAAAAGAAACAAAATGGACCCTTCTGCAGAGTTACTATTTGTAATATTACCAAATAAAACATCTCTACACAATTATCCATGATTTATATTCCATAGCATTTCTATAAAATCAACAATCAAAATAAATTTTCACAAAGAGTAATATCAGGTAAGGTAGTTCTGCATGTTTGATAAACTGTAAGTTACACTGTTACATCATTTATCCATATGACATAGAATAAAATCTGGATCTGGCATTCAGAATCACACCACAAATCACCAGCAAACTGGGCGTTCACATATAAATCATGTAATCTTAGTTTTTTTGTTTTTTTTGGTTTTTGTTGGGTTTAATGTCACACTGACTCAGCTGAAGTCGTAAGGCAACAGTCCAGCTTTATGCAGCGGAGGAAGATCCCAGGTGTCCTTGAGAGCATTACTGAAAAAATTCTACACCAAAGCAACATTCTCAACCCAACCAGCTGAGGGGCTAGTGGTTTAAAGTTAGCTACCTTAACCTCTCAGCTGTGGAGGCCCCTTGCAATTGAAGTATCTTTCTAAAGAATGAATAGTATACTAAATATGGCACATGAAAAATTCCAAATAATGTTACAAATTCAGCTTGAAATATGCAGTTCCATTCTACTACAGGAAATATTTTTTAAAAACATACATTCAGATCTATACATTTAATATGAAAGTATGATAAAAACATGTAGATTACAACTGTGAGAAGTTTCACTGAAATCAACTGTTACGCAAAGTCATCAAACTTTGAAATTTCCAACAGACTCCCATTATGAAAACTTGCTTCATGTCTAATTTTTCATGTTAGTCTAGCAAAAAAATTTAGGGAATAATCCTGTTTTGTTTTTATATCCAAATGTTTTAAAAAAATATAAGAAACATCAGATTCTACAGCAGACAAGAATATGACCTGCAAAAGCAAACGAAAAGATCAAAACAGAAGCTGTCTTAGACTTGTATAATATTATACAACATTAATGTATAGACAAAGCATACGCAGACTGAAATATAAGTGTTGATGAATAAGAAACGTATCTCTCTAAAAGTTACTATCTTATACATGGTACATGTAAGTGCAGACAAGGTAGTTCCGAAGAAACAAGTTCTGCATTTTAATATGACAAGTCATGTTTACTTTTACATGACCTTGACTTACTCATGGTGACAAGATACAGTGCTACAATAGTTGAAATATTTCCTTGTAGAACCTCTGCTATTGCTGTAACTCACTGTTAGTTTCATGTTCAGATGTTAAACACATCACAGTATTTCATGTTAAGCACCAATCACCTTCTATGTTTTTGTATGAGAGCTCAATATATTGATATAGATATTATCACAGCTGTGGCTGTTACAAGTACACAAATATATTTTATGCTAACTAATGAAATACTGTATTCTATCAGTTAAATATTTTTATATCTCATCATTCACAATGTGAAAATATGAAATCTATATTTTCACACTGTGAGAGATATAGCTCAGCCCTCTCATACATTGTGTATGAATTTCAAATTATTTGCTTAAAACAGGATGAAAATCGATGTCGCACTGTGTTCTTTATAGTATATTTCTAGATTCAAATTCTTTTACTTAATAAGAATTTCATAACGTTATGCAGCAAAAAATAAAATAAAATGGAACTTTATGTTGTGTGCGTCTTTCCAACGTCGCAACACGTCTGACGTCATGTCTGTTTACGCGCGTCTGTTTCCCACGCTGAAATTAAAAATTGTTGCAAAATGCACATCTCAACGTAATTGAGCATAAAATAAAAAGAAAATATGGTTGTTTTTTGTGAATATGGAATATATCTCACCTCGAAGTGAGAAAATGTTCACATTTTCACTCGTGCTACGCGCTCATGAAAATATTTGGAATTTTCTCACTTCTCAGTGAGATATATTCCATATTCACTCAAAACAAACAAATATCCTCTATATATTCAGTAATTATCCTTGGTAAAGGTGCTAACTGTATCAATAATATGGAGTTGATGTGTATTCACTACATTTAAGTTCAGTGTATCCAAGATTATCTATAACCCTAGGAATATACCTGAAACACAACGCCTCAAATAGTGTGTATACCATGAACAAATGTAGATGTTTCCACTGAACAGATTTAAACTACTATATTGTATAACCAGTTTCATAAAATTGTATCCAATCGTGTAATATTACATGAATTCATGGTCAAAATGAGCATTTGTTGTTGTCTCTGGTTAGCTATGTCTAGATTAAACTACTTTTCCAAGAGCAGGTTTCACAAATATCAGTTACACAAATGTTTTAGCTAATGCACTGTAAAATAATTCAAAATTACAAAAGATCAATCTGTGCTACATAACAAATTTATTGTATCCATGGTTCAGCCATGAAGAATATTTCACATCTGTATCCGTACTCAAATGTAACAGTCACCCCAGATACAAGTGTAAATGGTATCCAGTAATAGTTAACAGTATGCCAGGTACTGGTGTAAATGATATCCTAGATGTACATTCAGCCAATATTATTTGTATCCAGCATTCAAGCTACAGACAGATGTATATGTAATGTGAAGCACTCTACGAAGCTGATGATGAAGCAATGTGGGGCCAGCAGTCATGTTTTGATTACATCTTTTATCACAAGCTTCATCTGAAATAAAAAATTACAAAATATAAACAGTGAAAACTTCTAATAATCACATGGAGAGGTAGCATCTGAAAGGTCCCCTGAAAACAGTCACATCGTAAAAACAATTACCATTACCAATCTGGACTAAATATTGTTTGCAAAAAATTCTGTGGTTTCTACTGAAACGATTATTTCACAGGGACATGAATTCACAGATTTCAAAGATATTGTAAATGGAGAATATGTTTGTTAAGACTGATGCAAGCTCAAAATGCGGAAAAGGCAGTCCCCTACAAACGTTTTCATGGAATGTGACAATAAGGAGGCTAGTATTTATAACAATGCATATTGCTGACTTCCACAAATAATTAAACCAAGCCTATCACATAAATATAACTTGCCATTTGTGCTATTACTGAGTTATTAAAAAGATATCAAGGCAAGAATACAAAAAGTTATGAACACATATAAAAAAAATTACCAAAAAAAACAACAATAAAATAAAGAAGAATAACCAACTTTACCTTTATAAAGAGAGACTTATTCCAGCAAGAGTTAGTGCCCTTTCTGAGATTCCTTGGAAGCCATGATGAGTGGAACTAGGCTAGCCAGCGGCTTGGCCAGACGTAAAAATGGATGCTGAAAACATAAATAACATGTGACAAATAATAATAACATTTACAGCATATTAAATACTTCCAAGCATTGTCCTAAACCAGTGACTACAATTAATTTTGCTTTCAAATTAACATGCAAAGCATTGGAGATCCCTAGAACTACAGTCACATACCCAAGGCACATGTCATTGGTATTTTTGTATTTATTTACTAAGCAAGAAAGATGTTTCAGCCAAAAAGTGACCTTTAGATACTAATAAGAAAAGTTAACAATTGTTAATACATAACAGATCCATCATGTTCATTCTTTGAACTTATTTTTCTATTGGGACTCTAGACGCTGGACATCAGGCTTTCAGGTTAAAAACATTTTAATGGCTGACACTAAACCTAGTAACTAGAGCTATCGCTTTGTCTTTCATACCCCTAAAAAACTGCTTTGTGACACAACATAAGATTATTTCTCAGCTTGCAGGTGCTGAAAGGAATTTCTTGCCTAAACAGTTACCCTCGAGACTGGAATTTCCCATCTGCACCTACAACCAGTGAAAGAATCTTATAATCCGGTTCAATGGATACAATTATCAAAACAGACAAGCTAGAATTATAATATTTGTGTATTTCACATATTACTAGCGATCACTGTGTCAAGTTTCCTTTCATTCCCTTCAGTGAAGACAGTCAAATGTGAAAAAAAAAAATAACGAAAAGAGATCATTTAAAACTATCCAAAATATATCAATATAGCCATTTTGAAGAAACTATCCCCAGCCCATGGAATTCTTAACTCTTGGAACCATATTGCCTTAAAAAGAAAACTAACCCTTCCCTGTGACACAGCATGAAGGAATTTGGCAAATGGTCACCAAATGAAAACTAGTACCCCACCCTTGGCATCCACATTTGTTTAACAAATAAATATAGCTTGAAGGACTTTGGTAAAGGGCCAACCAAGGAATATTGCTAAGAAAGTGTTTTGAAATATATCAAGGGGTTTCTGAGATATCCTTAAGTTCTTCCTTTTGGTTCCAGTAGCAGCCAGAATTTTAAATGAATAACCTAGATTTTAAGGAATTTGGAAGAAAACCATCCAACTAACATTCCTGTGAAGTTTGGGTGAAATTAGCTTTGTGGTTCAGAAAAAGTCTGGATGACAGACCAACTACTGACATTCAACAATCCTAAAAGCTCACCAGTGGCAAGCTTAAAATTTAATTAAATTCGGATACTGACACAAACGCAAACACCACTAAACAGGCAAGTGCAACAGCTCAAACTATTTTTAGAACTGTAAAACTATAGGACGGGTGGTGTGAAACTTAAGCAGTTTAAAGTAAACAATCATCAACAAACCTTCAGTAATTCCGAGGCTGCAGCTCTCTTTTCTACATCCACTTCCAGACATTTATCAAGGAAATCTTGGAAGACAGGAGACAGTGTGTGTTTCTCTTTGATCTCGGGTTTACCATTGGTTGCAATCAAATATAATGCCTGGAAAAAATAAGGAACACAATTACCAAGGAGCATATGGTTTATCTCTAATTACACTAAGTCAGACAGTACATTCCAACTCTGTGAAATTATTGGCCTTTGACAAGGATGCAATCATAATCAAGCTTAATGACCATATTGTTTAGATACCCTAGATCACAAGCAGGGCTGTTACTGAACATTTTGTATTGGTAAACCAATTGAAAATTATCAACAATATATTGATTTATCAATAAGACTCTTCTGCATGAAGAAATATTTCAAAGTTAAATGTCAAGATTAGATAACACTTTTTGTCCTTGTGATATAAGATGATTATCAAGTACAATTAGTTTAAATCCAATTTTTTAAAAATTCAAACAATTTACTTGTTATTTATCGTCAATAATTCTGCTTCTTTTTTTGACTGACTGTATCAATATTATAAAATCGCATATTGATACATATTGACAGGGGCGAATCATCAATACATCATTACAGCAATAATCAACTACAGTCCTAGTGATTTACTCTCCCTGTCAAGCTAGCAGGCTGGACATTCGAAAGATTTCTGGAGCACTGTGTAGATGAACCAGCTGCTATCAATACTGTTATTCATAGATTTTTTTAATTAACACATAGAAGCAAAAGCCCTTCACACACTTCAAATATGCATTCACATACTTTACAACTGCCAATGTGTTTCATACCCATATGAAAACTGCTATAATTCCATAATTCATTTTCAAATTATTCATTTTTACACTTACCCGAATAGGGTTTTCATTTAAATATGGTGGTTCTCCTTCTATCATTTCTATACACATTATTCCTAAACTCCAAATATCTACAGTTGGACCATACTGCTTCCTGAAACACACAAATTCCAAAATACATGTGGGAAATTTTCAATAGGAATCCGAGGTTTAAAACTGCAATATCACCTGATCAGACATCCAGATTTTACAAAACACTTGTGGAATTTAGATGTTCAAAAATGTGTTAATTTATTTGGTGTAATGGGTATAGTGTTGGCACATCAAAATATTCTTGTTCGGTATTTAGTCTCACCAACACAATTGAGGTTAAATGGCAACTTTCCAGCCATTGATGGGAAAGGAACTCCTAAAGCACCTGTCAATACACTATTTCAGGCACAGGTGGACACCTATATTCTGCAAGCTGGACGGATTGCTAAGTATTCTTCAACCCTTACAGTTCCTCAGCCACATGGGTGAGAGACAGATGATTCAAATTTAGTACATTTAACTACTTTGCCACGAAAATCCAGATGCACGTTTGATTTAGTCATCAGACAAAATTTATCATGTATACATTTTTTGTTGTGTTTAGAGTCACATCAACTTAATTTAGGTCAGATAGCGATTTTTCCCGCTTTTCATGGTGAAAGCATACCCCAGGTTCCTCTCGGGCACTATTTCAGACATGGGTAGGCACCTGGGTAGAACCACTGATATTCCATAAGCCAACTGGAATTCTACACCTCGAGCAGAATTTCAAACCCATATCAGTGCCGCGTAAGTGATTTAAGTCATCCACCTTAACCACTTGTCCATGATGAGCCCTATCAGGTATAGCAATTTACAACTTGAATACACAGCTATACATCACTCCTGTCTATATCTGGTTTCCATTAAATCTAATCATTTCAAACATTCACCAACGTAAGTGTTTTTTTTTTTTTATATTTCACTTACACTTCAGCCATACCTGGACCCAGCTTTAGAGATAATTCAATGTCGGACTGCATCCATGGAGTCAGTAACTGGGTAAAACCTTAAGTTACTTGTCTAAAAAGCTCAGTTCTATTAACTTAAGACCTTGAGTCATCTAGGTTTGGAGCCGAAAGTTCCTTCCAATTTTACCTTGTGACAACTTCAGGAGCCATCCAATATGGAGTTCCCACCATTGTTGATCTTTTATTTTGTTCAGGAGAAAGTTGAGCACAGAAACCAAAGTCAGCTGAAAATACATAACAGATCATAAATAGCTTCAAGAATCCCTCACATACAAAACTGAACGAGTACAACGCTCTGTAGCTCGATACTTACGTAACAACTATGGTCAAACAAGCAGTGTCACCCAAATGCTTAAAGACCTCAACTGGCAATCCTTTGAACAAAGCCGCATCAAAATTCCCTTATTATACTTTTTAAAATAAAGTACAATCTTATTGCAGTTGACCATAACCACCTCACACCTACAAGGAACCTGAATTACATGATCCAAAAATCTCATATGCAGTAACATTCTAACTCCTTCCCCCCCCCCCCCCCCCCCCAAAGAACAATTTGTTCCTGGAATGGCCTTCCCCTACACATACAGTCCAGCCCCAGTTTGATTCTATTCACTGAGAGGCTGGCAGCTGTAACATTCTAATCTATATCTATGTTTTTAATCTTAGTAATTGTAGTTTTATTTAACTTTGCACCTAATGAGCTTGCTGATCTTTTAACAGTCATCCCAGACAAGCGCCTCCCAGTTATAATCAGAATTGATTGTTGGGCAGTACACCATAGATGTAGATGAAGAAAATTTTCCTGTGCATTTTAAACTTTATAAACCATATTACATTGTTACCTAATGATCTATAAAAAGTATTTTGTCAGTCTGGAGTGTTTCTTACAAATATTAGCAATCGTATGTGGGAAATGAACACATTCTTGACTTTTGCCCTGCACAATGAACTGTATTATGCAGTCAGGATGTGAAGAAGTTCTTGTATAAAGAACATCTTAACAAGGGATAAATAGACCATGGTTCAATAATGCACAGTTTGTTTTATCAGCAATTGTCATGATTGTTACACAAGTAAGTCTCCTTTAAAACTTAATCTCAGGTATTGGGCTTTTACAAACACTAAATTGGTAGTAAAACAGTTAGTTCATGGAAATTTTGTGAAAAGTTGACACTACTGATCCTTGAACACATGGGACCCATTTTAAACTGTCACCCTTACGCTACTGGCCTCTAGCAAAAAGACTGAAGTCATCCCTGCTACGCCAGAAAATAGTTTTGTCTGTTCCCCAAACCCACATGAAGTAATTTACACTGTTCCATGTCAATAAAAACTAGAGCACACTAGTTTACATAGACTTCATTCAAAATTAATCGAAGTATTTTGAAAATTTTAAGCACATAACTCACATATCATTCAGCAGCACTGGCTGATAGACCAGACAGATTTGTGTCTTGTCTAAAATGTCTCACTTGGATCTAACCTTAAACTTCATTGTTGGCAGTAATTATGTTGCTAGGTGTTGTGTTTAAAATCTAACTGTCGTAGTTCAGGTCATTCAGCTACTTTCCTGCTTCAGTGGTTGAGGAAAACTCTGGCGGTCTTCTGTGCATTATTTCAGGTGCCAGTAGGCCCCTGGGTAGAACCACCAAACTTCAGCAACCCAACTGGATAGCTCTATCATACATGACCAGACAATGGCTCAAATCCAACACATGAGAAGTGATTAAAAGTCAGTGAACTTGGGCAATGATACCACTAACCGGTCTGCAGAGGGCAACAGATCTCAATAATCAAGATTCAAAGGACTATAGTTTTTACTGTACTCCATACTCTTACTTACTTAGTTTAACACTGCCATCCATACCAAGCAGGATATTATCACTCTTGATATCTCTGTGTATCACATTGTTTTCATGGAGAAATTCTAAAGCTTGCAAACACTGAAACATTAAATAATTGTCCATCAGTAAATCAGGCTAACATTATCGAAGTTTAAGAAAGGACTTAATATGTTTTACAAAAATAAGTGTCACTGATCGCATATTTTCATCAACAAAAATCCCAACAAACTAAAATTCTCCAGTCTGAAAAAGTAAATGCAGAGTGGAACAGTGTTCTAGTGCTGAAAGTGTTGGCCACCCAACCTTGAGGTCATGGGTTCAAACTTTGAGTCACATCAAAACCATAGGTGACATCAAAACTGGTTTTCCCAGAAGACAGACTCACAAGTGATTTAACTAAGCTTCAAGCTTTCATTACAACAGAGCTGAAATAAACCAGTATAAACAAACAGAATGCAGATGTAACTATTTGAATTATAAACTGTGTTTACCTCTCTGGCTACAGCCGCTATTTGACCTTCATCCATACACGTGTCCGTCACAACATCTGTCAGAGAACCACCAGCCAAATACTCCATTACAACCTGTGTACAAATAACAATTTAGAAAGCATTCAAATTGATAACTGAACAATTTATATTCTTTACAACCAGAATGTGTATCTTCTATACTGAAGATTTATTTTTTAATCAGGATTATTATCTTGTTCAAAATGATGTCAATAAAAATTGCAGAAATCACATGTTTAATACAAGAGCACCGCCTTGCAGGTGCTGACGCTCATCTGATTTTTTTTTTGTACAATAGAAAAATTGTCCTACCCATGATTTTCTAAGTCCAAAAAGGGCCATAATTCTTGCAAAAAGCAAGATGGAGTTACGTTTCTTGATGTACATAGTCAGCTTATGATGTTGAACAACTGTTGCAAGTTTCAAAGCAATAGCTTGAATAGTTTAGGAGAAAAGCTGACCTAAACATAAAACTTAACCAATAAATCTGATATTTTCTAAGTCCAAAAGGGGACATAAGTCTTTCAAAAAGCAGGACAGAGTTATGTTTCTTGCTGTATATGGTCAGCTTATTAGGGTGAACAAGTGTTGCAAGTTTTAAAGCAACAGTTTTGATAGTTAATGAGAAAAGCTGACAAACATATTACTCAACCAAGAAAACTGATTTTCTAAGTCCAAAAGGGGCAATAATTCTTGAAAAAAGCAGGATGGAGTTATGTTTCTTGATGTACAGGTTCAGCTTATGATGGTGAACAAGTGTTGCAAGTTTCAAAGCAATAGCTTTGATAGTTTAAGAGAAAAAGTTGACCTAAACATAAAACTTAACCAAGAAATCTGATATTTTCTAAGTCCAAAAGGGGCCATAAATCTTGCAAAAAGCAGGATGGAGTAATGTTTCTTGCTGTAAAGGGTCAGCTTATGATGGTGAACAAGTGTTGCAAGTTTAAAAGCAATAGCTTTGATAGTTTAGGAGAAAAGCTGACCTAAACATAAAACTTAACCAAGAAAACTGATTTTCTAAGTCCAAAAGGGGCAATAATTCTTGCAAAAAGCAGGATGGAGTTATGTTTCTTGCTGTAAAGGGTCAGCTTATGATGGTGAACAAGTGTTGCAAGTTTAAAAGCAATAGCTTTGATAGTTTAGGAGAAAAGCTGACCTAAACATAAAACTTAACCAAGAAAACTGATTTTCTAAGTCCAAAAGGGGCAATAATTCTTGCAAAAAGCAGGATGGAGTTATGTTTCTTGATGTACAGGGTCAGCTTATGATGGTGAACAAGTGTTGCTAGTTTCAAAGCAATAGCTTTGATAGTTTAGGAGAAAAACTGACCTAAACATAAAACTTAACCAAGAAATCTGATATTTTCTAAGTACAAAAGGGGCCATAAATCTTGCAATAAGCAGGACAGAGTTATGTTTCTTGCTGTACAGGGTCAGCTTATGATGGTGAACAAATGTGCAAGTTTCAAAGCAATAGCTTTGATAGCTTAGGAGGAAAGCTGACCTAAACATAAATCTTAACCTGGCAACGCCGACGCCGACCAAGTGATGACTATAACTCATCATTTTTTTTTTTTCAAAAAATCAGATGAGCTAAAAATGTCCAGTTTTACCATATTTAAATGGGAAGTAACTGTTGAATTTCACAGATGTCTTGCGACAATGAAAGAAGTGCACATACTGTCCGGCAAGCACAATATTACCTAGCCAAAAAGGATGTTCATATTTCTTATTGCAAAACTTGTATCTTCTTATCACAGTTAATGTTGTGGGTGTAAAATAAAGCCATTTTATATTTTTCAGTAATAACTATCTTATTAGTATCTGATACTGGTTTTTAACAACATTGGTTGATTCACCTTGTAACAGTCTTTTCACATTGAACTTCTCAAACTTGTGGAATGAAAATGACAAGATGCTTGGCAGAGCCTAACATTTTATTATTATAATCAACTTGTTTAATAAATTCAAAAAGAAAACTCTCGTAAGACTCTATTAATGGCATACTCATTTCTTACAATAAATGATATATAGAGGATACTTGTTTTGAATGAATATTTTGAGTCAGAAAATTTTTCACGAGCGCGTAGCGAGAGTGAAAATGTGAAAATTTTCTCACTTCGAGGTGAGATTTATTCCATATTCACAAAAAACAAATTTTCTTTTTATTTTATGCTTAATTACGTTGAGATTTGCATTTTGCAATAAATTTTAATCTCAGCGCTGGAAACAGACGCACGTAAACAGACATGACGTCAGACGTATTGTGACGTTCTAAAGATGCACACAACATAAAGTTCCATTTTATTTTATTTTTTGCTGCCTAACATTATGAAATTCTCATTAAGTAAAATAATTTGAATCGAGAAATATACTATAAAGAACAAAGTGAGACTACAATTTTCATCCTGTTTTAAGCAAATAATTTAAAATTCATACACAATGTACAAGTAGATCGGCATTTACAGTGAGTGATATGCAGTGAGTGATATGGATTATATCTCACTGATAAAACACAGTATTTCATCAGTTAGCATAAAATAAAAATTTGTTCTTGTTGTTCCTGAGCTTGAATAAAATTCGAAATACAAATATCAGTGATTTTCTATATACATATTAAAGGGACATGTATCCATACAAAATTTTTCTACATATTTTATTGAATAAGTGTTTTAACAGATAAATTTTCTTAAGCATACTGACTCATTTCAAAATTCTACCTTTGGAAACTGCTAATAAAAGAATTTTCTAAATTTCAAACAATTTGACAAATATTTCAGAGCACACAGCTACAAAATGATGCCATACACCTCAATATGAAATTGCCACAGGAATACAGACAAATACTAAAATTGAAGTTTCGCATGAAACTTAACAAGTTTAAAAATGAGAATGTTGTAACAACAGACTTACCCATAATTCTTCACCAACCAAGTAACTATCGAGAAAGTTGACAATATTAGGATTTTGATGTTCCCTCATCACCAATATTTCATTGATGATTAATTCTTTCTTTGGTTGTTGTGAGAGGTTCATTGCCTTTATGGCTACTTCACGTCCCGTTGCTACCTCTATTGCTATATATACTGTACCAGATGCACTGAAAACAAGATTTCATCTTTTAAAGCTGGGAATATTTTTCTATACAAGAGGGCCATGAAGGCCCTGTATCACTCACCTGACCTACTGACCTAAAGATCATCAAGATTAACATTCTGACCAAGTTTCATTAAGATATGGTCATAAATGTGACCTCTAGAGTGTTAACTAGCTTTTCTTTTGATCTGACCCAGTGACCTAGTTTTTGACCCTACATGACCCAGATTCAATTTTGACCTAAAGATTATCAAGGTTAACATTCTGACCAAGTTTCATGAAGATACAGTCATAAATGTGGCCTCTAGAGTGTTAACAAGCTTTTCCTTTGATTTGATCTGGTGACCTAGTTTTTGACCCCAACTGACCCAGATTTACACTTGACCTAAAGATCATCAACATTAATATTCTGACCAAGTTTCATTAACATACGGTCATAAATGTGGCTTATACAGTGTTAACTAGCCTTTCCTTTGATTTGACCTGGTAACCTAGTTTTTGGCCCCATCTGACCCAGATTTAAACCACCTAAAGATCATCAAGATTAACATTCCAACCAAGTTTCATTAAGATATGGTCATAAATGTGGCCTCTAAAGTGCTAACTAACTTTTCATTTGATTTGACCCAGTGACCTAGTTTTACCCACATGACCCAGATTCAAACTTGACCTAAAGATTATCAAGATTAACATTCTGACTAAGTTTCATGAAAATAAAGTCTTAAATGTGGCCTCTAGCGTGTTAACAAGCTTTTCCTTTGATTTGACCAAGTGACCTAGTTTTTGACCCCACCTGACCCAGATTTGAACTTAACCTAAAGATCATCAAGATTAACATTCTGACCAAGTTTCACTAAGATATGGTCATAAATGTGACCTCTAGAGTGTTAACTAGCTTTTCCTTTGATTTGACCTGGTGACCTAGTTTTTGACCCTACATGACCCAGATTCAAACTGGACCTAAAGATCATCAAGATTAACATTTTGACCAAGTTTCATAAGATACAGTCATAAATGTGGCCTCTACAGTGTTAACAAGCTTTTCCTTTGATTTTACCTGGTGACCTAGTTTTTGATCCAAGATGACTCAATATCGAACTCGTCCAAGATTTTATTGAGGGTAACATTCTGACCTATTTTCATTAAAATTGGGCCAAAATTGTGACCTCTGGAGTGTTAACAAGCTTTTCCTTTGATTTGACCTGGTGACCTAGTTTTTGACCACAGATGACCCAATATCGAACTCGTCCAAGATTTTATTGATGGTAACATTCTGACCAAGTTTCACTAAGATTGGCCAGAATTGTGACCTCTAGAGTGTTAACAGTCAAATTGTTGATGACGGACGGACAACGAATGACGGACACAGGGCGATCACAAAAGCTCACCTTGAGCACTTTGTGCTCAAGTGGGCTAAAAAAGATTGTACTACATAAAGAAGTCACGCCATTTTTCAAGTGTATTTCAATTTTAACTTTTTGTGAAGTGCATAATCATTTTCTTCTTTCTTTCAGCTGTATAATGGCATTTAGACAAACATAACAGATGTACCTTGGCAATCATTCTGCTTCCTTATAATCTAGCTGCTCATTATTTATTCTCTGAATGTAACTGACAACATTACCACATAAATCAGAGGTTGAGGACAAATAGTTTTAGGCAAGACGTCTTTTGTAGAACAGCATAGGAACCATTTACCTAGACTGGTGATCAAACTCTCAACCTCACAGTATGACCTTTTGTAAGATGATGCAGAAACTATACCTACCCCTGGCCAATTTTCTCCATTTTTGTGTATTTTCTATTGGGATCTCCTAGTGATACAATTGTGCGTAACTTTTCTATGATCTCTTCATCTGTCATTTTTTTCTTCTTTGGTCTGTCATTTTTGTTTACCTGTGTTCCGTTTGGCTTCTCATCTTCAACTGGTTTTGTATACTGTGGAAGGAGAATAAGTATAAACATTTCTAAATGATACCTGTATCTACCAAACAAGCAAAATACCAACTGATATATCAAACTACCTTAATATCATTTCTCATCCTCCTTGTACATTGTTAACCATAATTAGATCTTGTTTAATATGCCATATTGTATGGTATGTTATGTTTATGGGCATAAGGGCCATGGCTTTCAATAAACATTGAAACTTTGAAACAGAATATGTGGTGTATGTGTATTTCATTTTGTCTGTTGTTTTGTTTGGTAGTTTCGGAATTAAAATGTCAATATCTACATTCGCCCTATTCTTTTCCATTGAAACTTTTGACGTTCATTTTGTATGAACTGCAAAAGGAAAGGTGCGAAAGTTACGTCATTGCTTTTTAGTGATAACCGACAGCTGTTGTTCCTTCTGGTGAACAGAATGGCCGGGAAGCAGATTTTAATGTTAAGTGCTACAAATTGTATGTAATTCATAATTTTATATAGTTTACAAAATGGAAAGGAAATATAATGTAAATATAAGAAATGGAACTATTTTCTTCGGAGTTCATGCGAAATGAACGACAGAACAGGATTAGCAAATTAAACATGAATCGCGTTATTCTGTCGTTCATTTCGCATGAACACAGAAAAAAATCATCTGATTTCTTAATTATATTTGCATGACTGTGCAGTATATTCATTTCATCTATGGTACACTGTGTAACTAGCCCATAGACTGCTAAATTTAAGATGTTGTGTATAGGAACTGAGCGGTATGTATACTTACAATGGATTTGGTTTTATCTGGTCTAGCTGCTATTGGGGGTGGGGGAACTTCATCTTCTTCATCCTCTGGTGTACCAGGCCCCGAAGTTTCTACTGGTTTAGGAGGAGGCTGAAATAACAAGTGTGTATCTGATAAAAAAATTATATTATGAGGTACTATACTGAATTTACAGCTACTATATCTAAAGGCTTAAAATTCTTGTGTCTACTGATGAATCTCAGCAGCAATAAGCATGGCTGCCAGTACTCCAGTAATTTAATTTTAGTTCTTATAGCAACTGCATTATCAAAAGTCCAGCTATCTATATCTTTGAAACAGTTAAATACACCATAAACTGGAAGTCTTTGTGTACATTATATTAGTTTACTACAGTTTTAATAATTACCCTCTAAACGAGTTTCAATAATTACTTCTTTTAGGTTTTTTTATATCCAAATTCTTACATTCACAACAAAACTTGATGAAGACCTTTTTTAATAATTTGAAAACTAATTACAGCCATTGTGCTACCAGGACATTCAATAGACACCTGAATTATTCTACCCTCAAATTATTAATATCATCCTTGGCCCATACCTTGGTGGATATCCATATCTGCCTTGATGAACATTTTTCATATCACCATTGCAGGGATGTAAGAGATATATTGAATACTTACCGGAGATATTGCAGGGATGTAAGAGATGTATTGAATACTTACCGGAGATATTGCAGGGGTACTATTTTGTGTGATATTATCTGACAATGTTGGTCTAAGGGAATTGGCACCTGAAAAAAAAAAACTAAATAAAATGAAGTTAAGAAATAACAATGCTTGACCTTTACAACCATGTGTGAAGTAGTTTGTTTCATTATAAAATACCATAAAGGCAGTAATGATCGCTTCTTAAAAACTTAACTCACTTTAGTCTGATAGTTCAATTTGCCTCTTATTTTGCATTCATGTATGAATCCACTTCCCTGATTTCAAGTCCGCTTGAATTTTGTTTAATACTGCTCTCTCCTTCATTGTCACAGTACAATACAGATACATGTATATACATACAATGAAATGAGAACCGTCTTACAAATCATTGATAATATACTCATCACAGAGCCTCATTCTAAACTAAGCCTCATTTCCAGTAAAGCCTCAATCTGGGTCACATGAAACATGACACAACTTACTAGGTGGTTTAATATTTGTTAAAAATTTCTGTTTTGATTCTTCTTTCTCTTTTGTTGAAGATTCATAAAAGTTGAGCACATCTAGAACTGTCTGTGGATTTTTCTTCTGTTCCGATATGGAGATATTTGACTGAGATAATAATCTCGCCCAGGACTCTGGCATCCCCTGAAATACAAGAAAATATTTTGATTACATATTACAGAATGGGTACATCATAAATGTGTTATGTCAGACCCATGCTATAGACTGACTTGGTAGCATAGTTCATCCTGCCAGTGTTTTGTTTTTTGTTTGGTTTAATGTCACACTCTTTTAGGTCATATGGCGACTTTCCAGCTTTGATGGTGGACGAAGACCCCTGCTGCCCCTCTGTACATTATTTCATCACAGGTGGGTATCTGGCCAGTGGTCAATACTCCATAATTATAGCTTTGTCTACATTGACAAAAAGGTTGGATAGACCATCATAAACATAAACTACATAACAAGAACATACTGCTGCTCTAAGCCCTGCCTGTCTCATTTTCCAATTTAAACAAACTGCAATGAACAGTTGCACAGAAGTAACACTTGTGAATAATGAACCACTTCTGGCTCCTCCAATTCTGTGTTCTTTATAGCCTTAGGACACCCGGCACATTTTAATACAATCTCACAAGGCATAGTATGTACTTTTTTTTGACAACTCAGAAATGGATATTACATGACCTTCAGCCCTACCCAGAAGTAAAGAAAATGAAAGTACACGGGCTAAACTTGGAAATGATAGTCGCATTTGTATGGTCAGGGTTCACGCGCAGGGGGTCACCCTGTCTAAAAATGTCAGTATATGCCTCAGATGTCAGATATTTCCGTATTTGAGAGCTGCAGACTTTGACATTTCAAAAATATCTTCAAAATGAATTTCCAGTGATAAATGTTGATTCTACATAAGCCATCAGACGCCAATAGTCGTTTTATTCCGCTACAGGTGCGGAAATGGTATACTGGTTTGACTGTATAATTTGTAATTGTAAGAGATTACTTTTTCAATTCTGTTTGTCATAAAGTAATACAAAGTGAATAATTAAACAAATCTTGACTTCTGCCTCCTTTTGTGTTTTCCAAGTCCTTCCATATATAGTTCAAAAACTGTTCAGTACTTTCAAGAATCAACATTTCCTTTTTCTCACTGTTAATCAAGACTGATAAAATTGTGCTACCAAACCAGGATGTGAAATTAAATTTGGTGCCTCATGGTCTGTTCTATATCACTGAGACAAATCTAACGTAAGAAATGTTTACCCTAGTTCTACAAATTAACTTTATTCCATAAGAATATAAAAATTAATCAATTTTCCCCGAAGGTTTCTGGCACTGCAACACTGCGTTTAAGGATATTGATAAGCCATTCACCATCTACCATTTACCATTTTTGACAAGAACATCACAAGTTGATAAATTATCATGCCATTAATCTTGTAGAACAGGAGGACAAGCTTGTCTTGGTTCAATCACCTTTTAAAAATGCTGAACTTCCTTTCTCCTATCCTCTCGATACAATTGATTTTCTTTGTTTTGGGGTTAACACAGTTTTTCAACAGTATTTCAGTTACGTAACAGAGGCCAATTAACCTAACCAGTGTTCCTGGATTCTGTACCAGTACAAACTTGTTCTCCGAAAGTAACTGCCAACTTCCCCACATGAATCAAAGGTGGAGGACAAATGATTTCAGACACAATGTGATCTATCAAATCATCACGAAGTACATAATGTCTCACCCTGGGACTGAACCCACGACCCAGCGACCTGTAAGTCTCAGCTCTCCCTACTTAGCTTAAAGCAGATGGACTCTCAATACAACTGAAGTCCTTTCCTACAGCAAATGGTTTTCTTCCATGAATCATTTATGCCTTATATAGACTAAAATATTGAGGCATCAAAATTTAACATTGCTTGTATTAATTAACACCTAAACTGAATATTCTTGCAAAACACAACCTATTACAGTAAAACATACAATATCATGCTGCCAAATTTGGTGAAATAAAGAAATCATGTTTGTTTGCTGTTTTTCAGTTTAGCCTGTTTTTCAACAGTATTTCAGTTATATTATGGCATCAGGTAACCTAACCAGTGTTCCTGAATTCTGTACCAGTACTAATCTCTTATCCAAAAGTAACTGACACCTTCCCCACATGAATCAGTGGTGGAGGACAAATGAATTAAATAGTGTAGAAGAAGATATGCCTCCCTCTGTCTCCCTCACAGCCCCAGAATCCAAACATCTGCCTTCTCCCTATTGAGCTAAAATGCTGCTTAAATGTCTGTTTACTACCTTTTACCTTGAAGGCATAACAATCGAGCAAAAATAAATTTTGTTATTTATACTCTAAAATTGCCGACTTCAGAGACCAGAAAATTCCATTCCTGGCTCATAACGAGATTAGCTGATTGGTTTCAATAACAGTATTGATTCATTCTTAGATATGCAATCCAGTGCAATAGAAAATTTACATTAAACTGTGCAGTACAGCAGACCTTTGGGCATTGTAGATTTACTCAGTATTACTGTGGCAGATACTCTTGTTTGCCGTAAGTTAGGAATGAATATGTTTTAACTTAAGAAAAAGGATTGTCTCGTACTATGCATACTTTTAAAGTAGGATATTAATACTTCATACTTTACCTTAATTTTGAGGCAGTCCCTAACCACAAATCAAAAATGTAAATAAATGTAAAAACAAACTTGGGATATCCACTGAGTCATGATGACTGTTATGTGGGTTAATATTCATTTCAAAAGTTGTCATTTCATATATTACAGGGACCAGATTAATCTGAGGAAAAGAATCTGGGAATGAGGTTAACTTAACTTAGCCCCATATTTAATGAAACACGAATGAAAAATGGACTTAAATCTCCCAAAAACAAGCAAAGAACACATTATGTAACTAGAATGTTCTTTCACTGAGCAGGCATTATAATTTCCATCGTATGCCAGACTTTATAGATTATTATATACACCAAACAAATACATCATAACTTTTCCTGCAAAAACAACTTGTTTTCTGTAGTTATAATATCCCCACTTTCCGAATAAATTCATTTGCTTTGCCTCAAGGAGTGCTGTGTGCATAGAAAAACAGATAAACCAGGAAACCACAGACATTTGGTCTCTATGTTTTTTATTTTAGTTTCTTTATATGTTTTCTTCATACTCTGTCTTAATGAAAACCTTGCTATAGAAATGGCTTATCACTGGCATTAAATGTTTGTTGTTTGGCATGAGCAGCTATATGTCTATTTCATTAGCTGGGAATAACTTTCTCAGACTCAGAACATGTAATTCTAGAAATTAGTCCAAACAATTTATGATTAAAAACTGATCCACTCCTTATTTCTGATTATAAAACTGACACGGAGTTCTCCCCCCTGAGTTCTCCCCCAGAGAAGGAAATCTACCTTTTTCAGCATACTGTTCAATTTGTATTACATATATACGCTTATTTTTACAATTTTGGGAACTGAACTCATGATGAATGAGATGTGTGTCCAAAGGACACAGGGGCCCCTACTTCCTTTCAGTTCTTTTTAAGTCTTAAAGATATACGCAAAACAAACTTGTAAGAACTTTATGTGTGTTTTTCAGTAAGTCAAGGACCATATCTCTAGTTTAGCAGATTGAAATTAAAAAAACAAGGAATGCAAAATCACGCCCCATGGTGTATGACCAAAGATGGGTTTTTTTATGTAATAAGTTTAAAGGCAAAGATCAAATGAAGGTCAAGGTCATCTATATATAGGTCAGTTTGTAGCACTGGCCACATTTGGCTTGTTGAGTATGTGTATGAACTATATTCAGAGGTCATTTAAAGCTACTTGCCCATACTTTGGGTGAAATTTTTCAACATGTTCATTTCCACCAAGTTTGGCACAGTTTATGTTTATGAAACTGAAAAATGATAAAGTAGGTGAAAATAAAAGTTAGATATTGGTAAAAATGCAAGAAGAATGTACATTTTCTGCAATATTTCAAAAGCGTTGCAATGGTTTATACTACCTTCTGTACAATATTTTTGGTTATTTAATAGAATATCTTGCAAAAATCTTATGTCAATAAGTTTGTACCACTGGTCACTTTCAGAGTACTCGCTTTTTATGATTTTTTATAGAAATTATTTTTCTCCAAAAATGTGTGGGTTATTTTCTTTACTACTGTTTGCAGATCGCCCCCTTCAGCATTTTTCAAGTCGATAGAGTTGCACGTTTACGTCACAATAACTGTGAAGCTGAAGCTATTTTTGGAGTAATCCTGACAGGTTAACCCCGCCTCATCCGCAATAAATTATTCATTCACCCTTGTCGTGAAACGTTTTTCTTTACGTCACACAAAGCACGTGCTCTTACTCTATTTCTGAAGTATCGCCGTACTTGCATACATTGTAAAGTGCAATTAGGAGATAATGGATATGTTTTAAAAGTAGAATATTGAATATTTCAACTACGTTCAAATGAAAACACCATTTTTTGTTTGTTATGACAATTATTATCGACGAAATTTTCATCTACGCAAGGTATATAAGGTTTTATAGAAAGGTATCATTGAACCTTCCAGGTTATGCAACACTTGTAGATCTAATTTTCATATCCATAAAAACTGATTTATTTGATATTCAAACTTCTGTAGAGTCTTCCGTAGCTTAACTATCGCAAATCTAACTCCATGATTATAGATTTCTTTTTTTATTTAATTTTTTGGTGGGGTTTAGCTTCTACTTGTATGTGACTTTATCTACTATTTATTTGAAGTCGTTTAAACACTATTTCAGTTATTTACATACATTCAGTTGATAAGCCTTGTGTACGTTCATGGAAAGAACCAGTTATAGACTCACGTAAGTCAAAATAATTCGATGTTTAGTTTGTTGAATATTTATGACAGTCACTCTAAAAGGACCAAAATAATTGAGCATAAATAACAGTACACTGTCGTGTAAAGTTAATGGTTTTATCGCTTGCACATTATATGTAACGTTAATCGTGTTAAGGGGAATTATGATAACTTTTACATTTAATGAGGAATTGAATCCCCCTTTTGATTAGTCTAAATAATGAGACCTCGGGTAGACTGATTTTACATTTTGATATATTACGTTGTCTACCTAAAGGTGATAACCTAAAGGTGATATAAAGGTGATATCAACCAGTCAAAAAATATAACGATATTCAACTCTCGAGTACAATTATTTGGACTACCTTTTGATACATGTAAGTTTTATTTGAATTTATCTCATATTCGCAACAAAATCAACATTTATACCTAAATCTAGCGATGACCATTTCTTTCGAGTGGAGAAAACTACTCCTAACTGTTTCCTAGGATCGCGTCAAATTAGTTGGACTAAGACTCACATATTCCGTAAGAAATTGCCGACTTTTTTCAATAAAAGAGGCATGGTCGGCTCCGGGAATCGAATTTATGCCCTTCAATCAACGTTGAGCGAATCCAACAACTCGAGTCAGTCACGTTTTATAATTATTGTGAAAACTAACACGAGGTACATTATTTAAAAGCAAAGTCTTAGATAAAAGGTACTGAAATTTAGGCAGAAAAAAGCCTGTAATGTGTAAGAGGATGTCTTTTTTCACATCCAGGCTACCTAAATGTAGTGTGCATTGTGGCAAGATTCATTTAAATTTTAAATAAGATTAGATGTACATCTGTTACAATCCGGTTAAACACCCGTTGCAACAGTATTTAAGTCATCATTTCTCGGTCATGCAGCCTGTGTAAACAAGTTCATTCAGTATTTTTTACTCGTACCGAAAAGGCGGAGTTACCTGTATAGACGAGATCCAAAAATAGCTTCAGCACCGCTGCTTTTGTGACGTAAAGGTACAAGTCTATCCATTTAAGAAAAGGCGAAAGGGCAATTTGATCTGCAAACAGTAGTATATGGGCTGTAGGACCAAAATTCTTGTTTATTAAGAATTAATGTTTGAAGGTGAAGGTCATATGAGGGTCAAGGTTAATTATATGTCGCTCAGTTCTTGCCACAAGGATCGTTGAGTGTATGAACTAAATCAGGTCATTAATGTGGGCTGTAGGCAATCTGGTTTGTACAGACAGATGAAGATCAAGGTTATCTATCGATATATATATATAGCTCAGTTTGTAACAGGTAACTTCATTGGAAATTATTTATAGCTTTTTTAAAGTTAAAACATTGAAGCTGTAATAAGCTAAAAGCCATATAAAGTTTTACAATTATAAAAGTCAAGAACCCTCAAATTTTATCATTAAGTTATATAACAGCTTACTCTTCAAATCAAAGTACTTAATTTAAGTTACATTAACCTGTGCCATGACAAAACTGCAACACCCTGTGCTTTATCTGTTAGTGATAAATCTGGTAGTTATGTCACCCAATACAAGTATCCTGTAGTAAATCAATCAATGATAAATCTTGTAGCTGAATCAATCAATGATAAATCTGGAAGTTCAATCAATCAATGATAAATCTGGTGGTTAAATCAGGTAGTTGAATCAATCAATGACAAATCTGGTAGTTGAATCAGTCAATGATAAATCTGGTAGTTGAATCAGTCAATGATATATCTGGTAGTTGAATCAATCAATGATAAATCTGGAAGTTCAATCAATAAATGATAAATCTGGTGGTTGAATCAATGATAAATCTAGGAGTTGAATCAATCAATGATAAATCAGGTAGCTGAATCAGGTAGTTGAATCAATGATAAATCTGGTAGTTGAATGAGGTAGCTGAATCAATGATAAATCTGGTAGTTGAATCAATGATGAATCGGATTGTTAATCAGTCGATGTAAGGTGCCCTGATTTGCATTTTCAGTCAATGAATTTAATCCTTTAATGCACAGACCCTGTAGCGACATCAGTTATTGTGAATCAGCTAGTGATAACTCCTACAGTTCATGATGATAAATCCAGCAGTTTTTTCTCTTCAAAATGTAAAAACCCTGAAGTTTATCATTTGTGGTTGCACTCCACAGCAAACCAATCAATGCAGAGCTCTCTGTTGCCCCAGCTGCAATACCTAATTCAACTTCTTTCAAGCAAAGATTTTTATACATAGCCAAAAACTCAATTCAAATTGCTACAAATCCATTCAACTTCCTATTCATGAAGACAGGGATCTTGTTGCCCAGGTTTCACTGTAATTTCTGATAAATCACATAATCTCCACTTGCTGACAGAAAACAGGTCCTTAATACACTTAGTAACACTTCAAAAATCAAATTGAGCAACACAGAGCAATTGTAGCAAAACATGTTTCCTTCAGAAAAAATGTCATCGGCTGCACATTATCTGCTCTAGGAATGTACAGGTACCCTCAGTGCCAGCTGAACTCACTAGGTGGCTATACTTTAAATTCCAACAAAATTCTTTGAAGAAAAACTTTTAGATACTCAGTGCAACGTCTGAGAAGATTTTACTCTATAATGTTACAGCTTCATCTTTAGAGATGTTGAAATGCATTAATTTTAATGTCTGCGCACTGCTTTTCAAACTAATGCCAATTTGCAGCAGATTTATAAACTCTTAATGAATCTGACAATCAGTCTAAATCTTTTATTTTTTTAGGCCCTTTTAATGTGTAATTTTGACTGCATCAAGGGCCATAACTCCTGATCTTGCTGTGTGAAATCCCAGTAAAAAACACCAGGTGAACACTTTCAAATGCTGTATAATAATCCTGTAAGGTTTGATGATTCTATGTCAAAATGTTTTCGAGATCTGCACAACGCAAGTTCAGACGGATGGACCAACAAACTAGGGCAACTCAAGTGCCCCCGAAAAATTCTGACAATCCAATCCAAACCTTGGTTTTTCTATAAGCTACCTAGAGGCCAAATTTCATTTCAATACATCAATCAGGCATCAATGCAAACTAAAACAAGGCAGTCTGAAAGACAGCTAAATCCCCCGCCACTGCTATGGATAGTGAAAGGGTAACCCTTTGATTTTAGTTGTGACCTTGACCTTGAGCTGACATGGCTGACTCATAAGTTCTGCACATCACCTTTATGAGGTGATCGTTTGACCCAAGTTTGATGAAAATCCTTCAAGGAGTTTAGGAGATATAGAGCGGACACAAAATGGAAGGCTCAAACCTTTGACCCCAAGTTGTGACCTTGACCTTGAGCCGGCATGACTGACTCATGAGTTCTGCACATCGTCTTGATGAAGTGATCATTTGACCCAAGTTTGATAAAATTCCTTCATGGGGTTTAGGAGATATAGAGCGGACACAAAATGGAAGGCTCAAACTTTTGACCTTGAGCAGGCAAGGCTGACCCATGGGTTCTGCACATCATCTTGATGAGGTGATCATTTGACCTAAGTTTCATGAAAATCCTTCAAGGAGTTTAGAAGATATAGAGCAGACACAAAATGGAAGGCTCAAAACCTTTGACCCTTAGTTGTGACCTTGACCTTGTGCCAGCATGGCATACTCATGGGTTCTGCACATCGTCTTGATGAGGTGATCATTTGACCCAAGTTTTATCAAATTCCTTCAAGGGGTTTATGAGATATAGAACGGACACAAAATGGCAGACTCAAACCTTTGACCTAGAGTTGTGACCTTGACCTTGAACCGACAAGGCTGACTCATGGGTTCTGCACATCGTCTTGATGAGGTGATCATTTGACCCAGACCCAAGTTTCATGAAAATCCTTCAAGGGGTTTAGGAGATACAGAGCTGAAACCTTTGACCTTCAGTTGTGACCTTGACCTTGAGTTGACATGGCTGACTCATGAGTTCTTGATGAGGTGATCATTTGACCAAAGTTTGATGAAATCCTTCAAGGGGTTTAGGAGATACAGAGTGGACACAAAATGGAAGGCTCAAACCTTTGACCCTTAGTTGTGACCTTGACCTTGAGCTGGCATGGATGACTCATAATTTCTGCATATCGTTTTGATGAGGTTATCATTTTACCCAAGTTTTATAAAATTCCTTGAAGGGGTTTAGGAGATATAGAGCGGACACGAAATGGAAGGCTCAAACCTTTGACCTTCAGTTGTGACCTTGACCTTGAGCTGACATGGCTGACTCATAAGTTCTGCACATCACCTTGATGAGGTGATCGTTTGACCCAAGTTTGATGAAAATCCTTCAAGGAGTTTAGGAGATATAGAGCAGACACAAAATGGAAGGCTCAAACCTTTGACCCCAAGTTGTGACCTTGACCTTGAGCCGGCATGACTGACTCATGGGTTCTGCACATTGTCTTGATGAGGTGATCATTTGACCCAAGTTTGATAAAATTCCTTCAAGGGGTTTAGGAGATATAGAGTGGACACAAAATGGAAGGCTCAAACTTTTGACCTTGAGTTGTGACCTTGACCTTGAGCCGACGAGGCTGACCCATGGGTTCTGCACATGGTCTTGATGAGGTGATCATTTGACCCAAGTTTCATGAAAATCCTTCAAGGAGTTTAGAAGAATAGAGCGGACACAAAATGGAAGGCTCAAAACCTTTGACCCTAAGTTGTGACCTTGACCTTGAGCCGGCATGGCTGACTCATGGGTTCTGCACATCGTCTTGATGAGGTGATCATTTGACCCAAGTTTTATAAAATTCCTTCAAGGAGTTTATGAGATATAGAGCGGACACAAAATGGCAGGCTCAAACCTTTGACCTTGAGTTGTGACCTTGACCTTGAACCGACAAGGCTGACTCATGGGTTCTGCACATTGTCTTGATGAGGTGATCATTTGACCCAAGTTTCATGAAAATCCTTCAAGGGGTTTAGGAGATATGGAGCGGACACGATTTTGTTACGGAGGGAAGGACGGACACAGACCATTCCTATAATCCCTCCGCCACGGCGGGGGATTAATAATTGAATGGAAACTGTTTTTTCTATTTTTAGCAACAGTGACCTTGACCCAAGTGACCTCATTCACAGTCCAAAACTCTGTCTCTATTCACTACCTATACACTAAGTTTTTTTGGAATCAGGCACTCCTAACTTAAGTTATTGAGCAAAAACTGACACCGCCCGCCCACACGCATGCCCGATCAATGACATTTGCTAGGTTTTTTTGGAAAACCTGGTTAATTACCCCATTTTATGTCCATATTGGAAAAAGTGACAGCCACGTTTTAACAAACGCAATATGAGCCTTTTAAATTTTAACATGATATTACCAATCAATTTTATTGGCCTCCATTTCTACCAATCTCTTGATAATCAGTCCTAATGTTCAATTTATAGCAAGACCTAAAATAGCTCTGACTGGTATTAACGCACTTGCAGATCCTGAGAGAAAAATCATTAACTGCGCATTTTGGTTCTTAAAATGATGGATTTTCTCACAGTGAAACTGTTTAGTTTCCTTTCACCATATCACTCTATTTTTTCGCAACAGGAACAATTTTTACTGCTGTATTTGACAAATGAGTAAAGTGAAAATAGGTGACCTTGTTTTACTGTCACAATTAGAATTGGTTTGTAAATTATGACATCATAAAGATTTTATAAACCAATTATGGAAGTCTCACTCCAGTGAATTATCTGAAACAGCTAATTCTGAGTTCCCATTTGTAGTGTCTGCCCACTTAGCTCAATAAGTAAAGCACAGATCTATGGATTGTGTAGTCGTGAGTTCGATCCCCACCCCAACCGCATGTTCTCAGTGATAACTGATAAAAGACATTGTGTCCTCCACCTCAAATTCATGTGAGCAAGTTGTTAATTATGAAGAATAGGTTAGTAGTGGTACAACACCAAGAAAAAAAGTAGTAAGGTCAACTGCCCGCCATCACAACTTTAATACTGTTGAAAAATGGCACTAACCCCCACCCCATCCCACCCTGAAAACACATATCCCCAATCCCATGAGACTTTACATAGGGTAGGGCCCTATACTTGTAAATACTTACAGTGAATTCTCCTGTGAGAGGATCAAACCCAACATGTACTGTATGTTCAAAGTTGAGAGGCGGTGATATAACTGGTTTGTCTGCATCTCTGATTTTGGTTATCTTGTTACCTGGAAATATAGAGAAATTCTAATTTAGCTATTTTGTCAAGAACAATTTCTTGATTGGATATGTGAACAATGTAAATTCTTTATGAAGACTGCCTAGCACACACATACTACATGATGCTAAATACATTATGTATACCATTGCTGTGTAAGGATCAAAAAGCTGCTTTCTTTAGACATAAAGGCACCAACCTCCAGATTATACAACAGCCATGATGGCCCTACATCGCTCGCCGGAGTTACATCGCTTGCTTGAGCAGTTTTTGTACATGGTTATACAAGGAAAATGTCTGTGAAATTATTTTGAAACACAGTACTAGTGCCAGTGTTTTTTGACAAGAATACCTTAAAAAGTTTAAAAGTTTCTACAAAATAAATATGAGTCAGGTAATGTGTGTAAGTTTGGAATGGTGGGGAGGGATGGGGGAAATAATGACATATAATACTAAGATACAATATCAAACAAGAAGTTTTTTAAAGTTTACATTACATACATATAAGTGACCATTCCTCCTGGCAGCCATGTTTTCTGATGAAACGGAATGAACCTGTTCAATCTTCGTAAAGGGTAACCAGGAAACATTTGTATAAAATTATTTCAAATATTAGCCCAGAAGTTTTTTTTTTTAAAGTTTCCACAATATACATATTGGGAAAAGTGACAATACCCCTTGCAGGCATGTTCTTTGCCGAATCAGAAAAAATCTGAACAATCTTGGTAAAGTGTCACCAAAGGATCATTTGGGTAGAAGTATTTTAAAATAAGGTCTGCTGCTTCTGACAAGAAGTTTTTCAAAGTTTCCTCTATAAACGTATAGGGAAAAGTGACCACACCCCATGGCAGCCAATGATCGAGCCATATTTTTTCACGAATCAAAGTTTTGAACAATTTTAGTAGAGGGTCAAACGAGGACCATCTGTTTGAAATTATTTCAAAATCGGACAAGCAGTTTGAAGATTTTTCTGCATTTAGCTCAGATGGTCATATGTGCAAACAAGTGGAACTGTTTTGAAAAATTTTGAAAGAAGACCACCCAATGTACACAAACGCCAAGTTTCATCAACTTACACCAAACACTTTTAAAGAGGATGTCATCTGAAGAAAATTGTGGACAAATGGACAATGAATAGACGATTAACGGTAATAAATTTTTAGATATAAAGAAATTATTCCTAAATTTCTTAAAAAGGCTTCATTGAAATTTAGTTCCTGACGGACCAAAGCTTGAGCCTGATATCAAATTCTGAGACTTCTCGTATCCCTTATCCTGTCATCACCGTGAGAATCACCATGGAAGACAGTTTTTTCCTGTATCCCGTCATCACCGTGAGAATCACCATGGAAGACAGTGTATTCCTGTATCCTGTCATCACCGTGAGAATCACCATGGAAGACAGTGTATTCCTGTATCCCGTCATCACCGTGAGAATCACCATGGAAGACAGTGTATTCCTGTATCCTGTCATCACCATGAGAATCACCATGGAAGACAGTGTATTCCTGTATCCCCTCATCACCGTGAGAATCACCATGGAAGACAGTGTATTCCTGTATATCCTGTCATCACCGTGAGAATCACCATGGAAGACAGTGTATTCCTGTATCCTGTCATCACCGTGAGAATCACCATGGAAGGCAGTGTATTCCTGTATCCCGTCATCACCATGAGAATCACCATGGAAGGCAGTGTATTCCTGTATCCTGTCATCACCGTGAGAATCACCATGGAATACAGTGTATTCCTGTATCCTGCCACCAAACTAACCCTGCAACACAGCCTATCTCAAATATCAAGTCACAAACTTACCAAGACTTACTAAGTACACACGTATTTATTTATGCAAACTGCCATGCAATTATGACAGTTTTTGTTGAACTTATGGTAACTGGGGAGTACTTCAAAATCCAAAACAGATGACCTAACAAATTCTTACCGTATATGGAACATAGATAAATCTTGGTTCCTGGGCGTGTCTCAAGAAATATTTAGTGGTACGACACCTGTGATTATAAGCAGTAGCATTTTTCTGGCATGCAACTTGATTATTTTGAAAATGCGAAAGATGATGCTTCAAGAATATGGTATTTTTTTATTACCATAAAAATCTATTTAAAATGAATAAGAGCCTTCTACTAGATCAGATTTATATTTCTGCCTATTATCAAATTTATTAGATAAAACTTTTTGTGAAGAATAAGAATAAAAACCTTTTCCTTCTATCAATCGCCTCATCATATCTGAGTATCCTTTAGTACGTAAAATAATAAAAGTAATTAACCCTTAGCCTGCTGCAGGCGAATTTAACAGCCTTTGCAAACAGCTTGGAACCAGATCAGACGCCGATTAAATCGGCGTCTGATCAGGTTCCAAGCTGTTTGTACTCTGACAATATTTCTTCCAATTTTGGAGCAAATTGAATGAACTTTACAATTTTAGCAGACGACACTTCCAGCAGACGACAAGTTATCTAGCATGCTAAAGGTTAAGTAATCCTTTCTCAGTTAAATGCTGTCATACATGTAAAATCAAAAAAAAACCTTAAGTGTACCATACAGTTTCTAATAAAAGTACCCAGACATATCTATATAAGGTAAATTACACTACAATCTTGCTTCAAATGACTAGAAAAAGTCCAAAATAGTGTTGACAGCTGCTGCTGCTTTATTTTCATGTTGTTGCTTTTTTTGTGTGTAAGTGTTTTAATTTAAGTTAGTAGTTTGAATTGAAAAGAAAATTTTAAAATACAGTAAAGATATTTCTCCGCTGTTTTAAATTAAATACATATCAACAAAGGGATAGAAGGTGCATTTAATAGGACAAATACAGCAGTAAACATAATATAAACAGGGTAGCCTAGGAACATTACTTCAGTAAAAGTAAACAAAAGGTGAAGTGGGCCGATCCTTTTAAATTAAATTTTGGACATTTAATATCAGGTTACATCCACGAAATGAGTGACAATCTTCAATGTTGCCAATAAACTGGTTCAAATAAAATTTGTGATCTGATTTATCTGTATCAACATCAATTTAATTTATGACTATCAAGCAAATGACAATAGTAAGTTTATTTAGGTTCATGTAATGTGTTACCTCCCTTCGTTGAACTTTAATACATTATACTTCACAGACCTGTTCTTCAAATAATATAATCAAATTGTTCATAAAAAGTAAGAGGCTTTCTAGATGTTCCTGTATTAAGCACTGACCCGGATCTATTTTGTAGCTCTAGAGAATCAAACTTCTGTTTATTATTGCTTGTCTTTCAAGTACTGACATTAAGTATTGCAGAAAATGAAAATAGATTATCTGAAATATAACAGAATTTTAAAATATTGCCAGTTCTACTTTCACTTTCAGTTTCAAAATCTCGCTGTGTGTCACCAATTGCCAAAGATACACAGTAGAATCTACAAAGGTAAAGCTTCTTAAATTGAATTGAATTTACAGTATCTGTAACTGACATGCATTTGGAATTCCAAAATGTCTGGGGGGAAAAGTGATTGTCATTGTACGGTAGAAATAATCAATTATTATATACCACTAAGCCTTTTCTTGTTGAGAGTTGCCGACAATCTGCTCCATGTACTCGCCATGACTACAGTCAGCTTCAGCCTATCGCAGTCTATTTAAATCCAATCATTACACTCCGCTCATTTAGGTAATGATATTTTCTGCCAGGTAAATAGTTCCATGTATTGGCTAAATATTAATGTTTTCATGTAAATTTGAATGTAACAACTTCATTTTGCAGTTTTTAAACAAGTTGTGTAAGAAGTTGTCTTCCTTCAAATAGCAATTTAAAGCACAACTTGGGCTTTGCTGTGAAATTACCTCCCATTAACAACTGTAACATATTAAGATAGGTTTGTAACTGATGAACAAGTTTTAAACTGAAAAAATGTAAATAGTATAAATATCTTGTATTCAACTCATATTTTAAAAGAATATAATAATAAATACAATTTTTAATGAAAACTAAATTAGTAAAAATAACAGTTAAATCTATTAAAAGAATAGCAACATTAAATTAAGTGTGTGAGAGATGTTTTATCTCCAAGTCACAAAAACCACATACAATTTAGGATAAAAAGTATATGAATTGAACACGAAAACGCACATTCACAGTTTATCAATACGTCTACAATTTTATCCAATTTACTCAATCCGTCAATTCCTTATCAATATTTTCCTTCTAAAGCATAAAAACTTCAACACACAAATTTCCATCTCTTCCTATTTTAAGCATGCAATTACGACTAAAACAATGACAAAAGTAAACTCTTATGTTACAAAAATATTTCCTCGTTCAATAGTGCCTTTTCCTGTAGCACTTGTAATGATTGTGTATATGAAGACAAAGGTTGGCCATGAATTTACCATAAAACCAAGAATTTTTCGTGACACACAATTTCTTTTTACAAGTAGTCTCATCTTATTATAATTAAAAATAGATTTAAACAGGTCACATAAATGCACTTTTGTATACTAGTAATTTATGATATCATAACATTAGTCTGACATTTATCAGACAGTGGCCTTCACATAATCTGGTACTTTAGTATCTAACTGCATTGATATAGCAGACTTGGAACCTTCAGGGACTACCGGTATCTATTTGTTGACAATTCATTGTGAATCATTACAGACGTTGTTACATGTGCAGGCACAGTTACATGTATTCTTGCATAAAAACTGCATTCTAAAAGGTGCATTAACGAGGCACAAAACTGGAATTCAGTCAATATTGACCTGAAAATGTGAAAATTCAAAATCTACATAACAAACTCTGGTAAAGAACACAGATGTCACAATGACCAAATGACATAAAAACATCTTTCTTTACTGAGAATGATATAAGGAGAAATGAAAATAGTTAAATAATATATTCTAATTCTATGCAACAATATAAACAATACACTTTATTTTGTTTATTACCGACAGAAGCCCTTGGACTGTGTTAAAGCCATTAAGCCATTGGGACTTGGTCTAAACACTTGTCTAAGTCCTTTGGCTTCTGCAGGTGCAATGCAAGACAAAATGTATATCAGAAACAGGTGCAATGCAAGACAAAATGTATATCAGAAACAGGTGCAATGCAAGACAAAATGTATATCAGAAAAGTGTTTATAGATTTCTACCTCCTTTCTGATGATAAATACAAAGAATAATCTCCAAATGATAAGAAAATGCTACAGACAGTCTACAGACAAACTTCCTTCAAAACTGCAATTATAATTTTCATTAAATTTTTAACACCTTTGACCTACAAACTTACCCTGTTTTATCCACATTCAGAAGATGTGAAAAAGATCATAATTCCATATTCAGCTGAACCAGGCAACTATGTAAACACCATAGAAGTAGTAATGTGATTGAAGACCCATTTACCAGAACTGATGGCAAGCCAAGAGTGGAAACAACGGTAGTGAAGGGCAAATGTTCCCATCCACCATCATCTAAACTGGCTCCTGTCATCAACACTGGAAGTGACTCCAGTTTCTATACAGACATTAAATTTCAGAGGTTAATGGTTCAACCCTCAGGTGAAAATACCCTAGCCAGTAAATATTTTAAGTGCAACCATTCTGCAAGTGATCGAACCATGTTTACAGTGACCCCTCAATTTGGTCTAACCTTTATAATAAGGAAAACAAAGCATCACAAATTGCTACTAACTTATAATGGGCAATCTTTACATCATATTAATTGGCAATAAATTAATGCATAATTTACCAGGAAAAAAATGTTGCCAGATAAAACAATAAGTGTAATATAAACAAATTAAAGCAATTATAAGAATGAGAGAATAACAACATATAAAACATGTGACAATTAATGCTATCTTGGACAAGACTCTGTTGTATTCGGAAAAAATACTAACTTTCATTTCCATAAATCCAAAACGCCGAGAAAGCCGAATAAGAAATGGTTCGACGAAAATTGTCAATCTGCAAAACTGAATTTTAAAAGAGCAAGAAATAATTTTAATAGAAACAAAAGTGACAATAATAGGATATTATTTACTCAAGCAAGAACAAAGTATAATAGGACTAAGAAAAAATCGCAGCATAAATACAGATTGAAAGAAGGGCAAAAAATAGGTAATTTGGCAAAATCCCAACCTCGATTATTCTGGAAGAAAATAAAAAAGTCCTTGAAAAGTAATTCACTCAAGGCTGATAATCTTAACATAAGCAGCCTTTTTGATCATTTTAAATCGATGTTTGGTAATGAGCATTCTGAAAATGCAGACCCGGAATTAAACACTGACCAAATTGACCAAGATTTAGATTGCGCATTTACAGATGCGGAAGTACGGACAGCGTTTTTTCACAAAATAATAATAAAATGCCTGGCTTAGACAATCTAACAAGCAAAATATTTAAGGCAAGTTACGATTTAATCTCACCTTTCTTGATTACACTTTACAATAGGCTGCTGAGTAGTGGCGAATACCCTACTTCCTGGGGAAACGGTATCGTCACACCCCTTGGTGACATACCACACACCCTTTGAGCGAATTCCCGGATTTTAGAACGTGATCGCGAAAACATTCGAGTGCCATGATTTTGTATTTTTTTATTCTGACTCGAATTTTGCGAGTTAGAGACCATTAAATTCGATCCCTGCATAATGCCATGTTTTTTTCAGGCACCTGGATAAAGATGAACAATTAAAGAGCATTGGTTCTCATTGATCATTGGTTTATAAACAAATGCCTATAATTGTATATAACCTCTTTCTTGTCATTTTTAAATATAATATAGTAAAATCATAAATGTGCTGTTTTGATTAATCTTCAGGCAAATTGCAGCAAAACAGATACCTCATTTATATATACAGTGGTGAAAGCCTAGAAAATGGAGTGTCCTTATATATGGTTAGTCTTTCACCTTGACCTTGGAGGCACATACTCATGTTCAAAAACATCACCACCTGAATACTGGTGTAAAGTAAGAATCATTGAAACATTATAGCTGAGCCTGCAAGTATTTAGGGTTTTGGACAGACGGACCCATGAACTCACCTAATAAAACTGCGATATAACAATAATTATGCCTCCCTTAGAATGGATAAAAATCTTGTTTCTTGTTTTAAAATCATACCAACTTGAATTTACCTTTCTCAAGAGTGGAATTACCTAAATTATTGGTAGGTATGTCTCAAAAATGTTGCTATCAATTTTAGTGTATGTAAATCACACTGTAATCTGGTCATAAACTAAGTGATCAAAGTATAGCAGCTCCACAAAAATAATGTTTTGATTGTGAGAAAATTGGTCTAAAACAGCAGGTAATAGCACTTCTGGTTCTGAAACATGCCAGCTGTGGTAACAATATTACATGCTACTGAAATTCAGTTTGATATGCTCAGTACAAGGTTATCTACATGTATTGTAGTTCAGTAAAAATATAAGACTTGTGTGACAAGGGCATTAACTCTTGTGCTTAACAGAAGTATCTATAGGGAAGTAAGTAATTAATTAATAACATAGCCTAGACAAAAACAAGGGCTGTCCGAAAGACAGCTAATGCTCGACTATTCAAATTGTTGTCCCAGAAGCAGGAATATTAACCTAAATGTTAAAATATCTATAGAGTTTCAATTCAGTATCTGCATTAGTTTCAGAGATAGTAACTTGCATGCAAAGTTCAAAAGGGGACATAACTTTGCAAAATAAATGTAAGAGTTATATGAGACTTGACCCAGTGAGGTTGGTAACTGACCTACAAAAAGAAAAAAGTTTCAAAAACCTATTATGCCTTTAAATGATAGCTATACCTACTTGCAGGCAAAACTTTGAAAATTAAACAAGGTGTGGCACCGATGCTGACACCAGGGTGAACAGAATAGCTCGGACTATTCTTCAAATAGACGAGCTAAAAACTGACAGAATAAATAGCTTGTACATGTACTTTGTCAAGAAACCTTTTGAAAACAAGAGATCACAGAGTGATCTTGGCGCCCACCAATGTGCCATTTTTGAGTGTTCCAAATTTCTAGACTTGACTAGCTCAAGGTCAAATTTCATTTCCGTACACAACACTGTGCATGTGGTCCAAATTCGAAAGCTGTAGCTTGAGAAATGTGAAAGTAGGTCACTAGGTCAATGTCAAGGTCAAAGTTTGTTTCGGTACACAATCCTATGCATGTGGTCTAAATTTGAAGCCTGTAGCTACAGAAATGTGAAAGTAGGTCACTAGGTCAATCTTAAAGTCAAAGTTCATTTCGGTACACAAAACTATGCAAGTGGTCTAAATTTGAAGGCTGTAGCTTGAGAAATGTAAAAGTAGGTCACTAGGTCAAAATCAAGGTCAAATTTTATTTTGGAATACAAAACTATGCATGTGGTCCAAGATTGAAGCCTGTACCTTCAAAAATGTGAAAGTAGGTCACTGGGTCAATGTAAAGGTCAAAGTTTGTTTCGGTTTACAAAACTATGCACGTGGTCCAAATTTGAAGGCTGTAGCTTGAAAAATGTAAAAGTAGGTCACTAGGTCAAAATCAAGGTCAAATTTTATTTCGGAATACAAAACTATGCATGTGGTCCAAATTTGAAGCCTGTACCTTAAAAATTGTGAAAGAAGGTCACTGTAAAGGTCAAAGTTCATTTTAGTACACAAAACTATGCAAGTGGTCCAAATTTGAAGGCTGTAGCTTGAGAAATGTAAAAGTAGGTCACTAGGTCAAAATCAAGGTCAAATTTTATTTCGGAATACAAAACTATGCATGTGGTCCAAATTTGAAGCCTGTACCTTCAAAAATGTGAAAGTAGGTCACTAGGTCAATGTGAAGGTCAAAGTTTTTTTCAGTACACAAAACTATGCATGTGGTCCAAATTTAAAGGCTGTAACTTGAGAAATGTGAAAGTAGGTCACTAGGTCAAAATCAATGTCAAATTTAATTTTGAAACACGGAACTATGCATATGGTCCAAATTTGACACCTGTACCTTCAAAAATGTGAACGTAGGTCACTAGGTCAAAATCAAGGTCAAAGTTTTTTCCAGTGCACAAAACTATGCATGTGGTCCCAATTTGAAGGCTGTAGCTACAGAAATGTGAAAGTAGGTCACTAGGTCAAAATCAAGGTCAACTCATGTCAAGGTTCATCTTGCCACTCAAAAATATACATGTGGTCCAAATTTGAAGGCTGTAGCTACAGAAATGTGAAAGTAGGTCACTAGGTCAAAATCAAGGTCAACCTATGTCAAGGTTCATCTTGCCACTTAAAAATATACATGTGGTCCAAATTTGAATGTTGTAGTTATTGACAAGAACATTTTAAACGCTTTTCCCTATATAAGTCTATATGAACCATGTGACCCCCATGGCGGGGCCATTTTTGACCCTAGGGGCATAATTTGAACAAACTTGGTAGAGAACCACTAGATGATGCTACATTACAAGTATCAAAGCCCTAGGCTTTGTGGTTTGGACAAGAAGATTTTCAAAGTTTTTTCCCTATATAAGTCTGTGTTAACCATATGACCCCCAGGGCGGGGCCATATTTGACCCTAGGGGTATAATTTGAACAATCTTAGTTGTAGACCACTAGATGATGTCACATACAAAATATCAAAGCCCTAGGCCCTGTGGTTTTGGACAAGAGGTTATTCAAAGTTTTTCCCTATGTAAGTCTATATAAACCATGTGACCCCCAGGGCGGGGCCATATTTGACCCCAGAGAAATAATTTGAGTTATTTTGGTAGAGGACCACTAGATGATGCTTCAAACCAAATATCAAAGCCCTAGGCTCTGTGGTTTTGGACAAGAAGGTTTTCAAAGTTTTTCCCTATATAATCTATGTAAAATATAGAAATAAACAAAGGGCCATAACTCACTCATAAATTGTTGAACCAGTCTGATTTTCAGGGGGACACAACTAGGGTACCAATACATCATTCTGACAAAGTTTGGTCAAAATCCCCCCAGTAGTTTCTGAGGAGATGCGATAACGAGAAATTGTTAACGGAAGGACGGAAGGACGGAAGGACGGAGGTCGGACCACGGACGCAGAGTGATTTGAATAGCCCACCATCTGATGATGGTGGGCTAATAAAAAGTGTTAAATGCCTGCTTGATAACGCACTTACATGTGCACTGCATTTCTGTCAGTGGAAACTCTGTTGATATACCTGTTAAACTGAATGGGAGGGCTAGTGAGCTGAAGCTTTGGATAGAATATAAAAAGCTCACATCTTGTTTGAATTACTGAAAATAATTAACACAGAAACAAAAACAAAATAAAATTGTTACTTTATGCTGACGATCAAGTGCTTTTCGCAAAATCACCAGAGACCCTCCAATCGATGCTTGATGATCTTGTAAACTATTGTCAGAGATGGGGATTAAAAATAAATGTATCAAAAACTCAGGCAATGATATTCGAGAAAGGCTGACACACCTATCATAACTTTTATATTTATAACACCCCAGTGGAAACTGTAACATCCTTTAAATACCTTGGTATCACATTATTTAAAAATGGTAATTGGTACCGCAGTCAAAAATGTATTGCACAAAATGCATCGCAGGCTTTATATAGCCTGTTCTCAATTCTAAATAACATCGAATTACCAATTAAACAGATACTTTATTTGTTTGACAGCCTTGTAGGTTCAATCCTCCACTTCGGCTCTGAAATATGGGGAATGCACGAAGCAACAGATATTGAATTAGTTCATACTAAATTTTTGCGTCGAGTATTATGCGTAAAACGCTCTACAAATTTATCCGCTCTATATGGTGAGCTTGGACGTATACCACTATCTGTTATTAGAAAAATCAACATTATAAAATATTGGATTAAAGTCCTTAAGCATCCCGATAATTCATTAGTTAAACAAACATATATGTTCCTTAAGTCAGACGTTGACAACGGTATAGACTATAGAGGTAAAAACTGGGCTAGTCAGGTAAAAACAATACTAGATACACATGGATTAAATTACATTTGGAATCATCAATTTATTATAGATATTCCATTTCAAGTTATTAAACAGCGTATTTTTGATGTATATTTACAGCGTTGGTACACTGATATTAATAACTCAGCCCGCCTGCAATCATACTGTATCTTTAAACACAACTTTGAAACTGAACAGTATTTAAATTGTATATCGGAAAATAAATACAAAATTGCACTGTCGAAATTTAGAACATCCTCGCACAATTTATTTATTGAAACAGGTCGCTATGATAACACTGAACGCAATCAACGTATTTGTAAATCTTGTAGTATGAATACATTAGAAAATGAATATCATTTCTTGCTAGTGTGTCCCAACTACCGCGAACTTAGAAAAAAATACCTTAAACCATATTAGTGCTGATGGCCAACTTTGAACAAGTTCGATTTGATTATGAATTGTAAATCTAAAAAGTCAATAAATCAATTAGCTAAATTCATCTTCTTTGCAAATAAAATCCAAATTGCATAATCATAATTATTTTTTTGTTGTTTTAAAAAAGTATAGAGTAAGAAATATATATATAAACAAGAGGACCATGATGGTCCTGAATCGCTCACCTATCCCCACATGACCCAGTGTTGAACTGAGTATGATGTCGTTATTTCTATTATTTGACAAAGTGACCTAGTTTTTCAGCACATGTGACCTAGATATCATCAAGATAAAAAATTCTGACCAATTTTCATGAAGATCCATTGAAAAATATGGCCTCTAGAGAGGTCACAAGGTTTTTCTATTATTTGACCTAATGACCTAGTTTTTGAAGGCACGTGACCCACTTTTAAACTTGACCTAGATATCATCAAGGTGAACATTCTCACCAATTTTCATGAAGATCTCGTGAAAAATATGGCCTCTAGAAAGGTCACAAGGTTTTTCTATTTTTAGACCTACTGACCTAGTTTTTGACGGCACATGACCCAGTTACGAACCTGACCTAGATATCATCAAGCTGAACAGTCTCACCAATTTTCATGAAGATCTCATGAAAAATATGGCCTCTAGAGAGGTCACAAGGTTTTTCTATTTTTAGACCTACTGACCTAGTTTTTGACCCCACGTGACCCAGTTTCGAACCTGACCTAGATATCATCAAGATGAACCTTCTGACCAATATTCATGAAGATCTCATGAAAAATATGGCCTCTAGAGAGGTCACAAGGTTTTTCTATTTTTAGATCTACTGACCTAGTTTTTAACCCCACGTGACCAAGTTTCGAACTTGATCTAGATATCATCAAGGTAAACATTCTGACCAATTTTTATGAAGATCCATTGAAAAATATGGCCTCTAGAGAGGTCACAAGGTTTTTCTATTTTTAGACCTACTGACCTAGTTTTTGACCCCACGGGACCCAGTTTCGAACCTGACCTACATATCATCAAGGTGAACATTCTGACCAATTTTCATGAAGATCCATTGAGAAATATGGCCTCTAGAGAGGTCACAAGGTTTTTCTATTTTTAGACCTACTGACCCAAGTTTTTGATCCCACATGACCCAGTATCGAACTTGACCTAGATATCATCAAGGTGAACATTCTGACTAATATTCATGAAGATCTCATGAAAAATATGGCCTCTAGAGAGGTCACAAGGTTTTTCTATTTTTAGATCTACTGACCTAGTTTTTACCCCCACGTGACCCAGTTTCGAACTTGACCTAGATATCATCAAGCTAAACATTCTGACCAATTTTCATGAAGATCCATTGAGAAATATGGCCTCTAGAGAGGTCACAAGGTTTTTCTATTTTTAGACCTACTGACCTAGTTTTTGACGGCACGTGACCCAGTTTCGAACTTGACCTAGATATCATCAAGGTGAACATTCTGACCAATATTCATGAAGATCTCATGAAAAATATGGCCTCTAGAGAGGTCACAAGGTTTTTCTATTTTTAGACCTACTGACCTAGCTTTTGACCCCACGTGACCCAGTTTCGAACTTGACCTAGATATCATCAAGCTAAACATTCTGACCAATTTTCATGAAGATCCATTGAGAAATATGGCCTCTAGAGAGGTCACAAGGTTTTTCTATTTTTAGACCTACTGACCTAGTTTTTGACGGCACGTGACCCAGTTTCGAACTTGACCTAGATATCATCAAGGTGAACATTCTGACCAATATTCATGAAGATCTCATGAAAAATATGGCCTCTAGAGAGGTCACAAGGTTTTTCTATTTTTAGACCTACTGACCTAGCTTTTGACCCCACGTGACCCAGTTTCGAACTTGACCTAGATATCATCAAGGTGAACATTCTGACCAATATTCATGAAGATCTCATGAAAAATATGGCCTCTAGAGAGGTCACAAGGTTTTTCTATTTTTAGACCTACTGACCTAGTTTTGACCCCACGTGACCCAGTTTTCGAACTTGACCTAGATATCATCAAGGTGAACATTCTGACCAATTTTCATGAAGACTTGTGAAATATATGGCCTCTAGAGAGGTCACAAGGTTTTCTATTTTTAGACCTACTGACCTAGTTTTTGATGGCACGTGACCCAGTTTCGAACTTGACCTAGATATCATCAAGGTGAACATTCTGACCAATTTTCATAAAGATCCCATGAAAAATGTGACCTCTAGAGTGGTCACAAGCAAAAGTTTACGAACGCACGCACGGACGCACGGACGGACGACGGACGCCGCGCGATCACAAAAGCTCACCTTGTCACTTCGTGACAGGTGAGCTAAAAATCAGTGGTTCACTATTATAAGTAGAAATATGAATCTACGAATGTCCTTTTCTATCTCTTTTGGATATGTTTTCATCTGCTTATGTTTAAAATGTATTGTGCTATAAGCATTGTAATATGTTTAATGCAATAAAATGATATTGTATTGTATTATTGTATTGCATTATTGCCATAAACACTAGTCTTGGCCTTGTGCACACATTGTTCTCCCTGACTGAAGACAGTAGTTCTAAAATGTTAAATGTTCTCTGCTGCTGACTGGTTACTGTAAAAAGATCATAATCAACTACTGTACCTGCAGTAGTACTATAGACTTGTATTGAGAGTGGTGCCAGTTGGTGTATTGAGAGTGGTGCCAGTTGGTGTATTGAGAGTGGTGCCAGTTGGTGTATTGAGAGTGGTGCCAGATGGTGTATTGAGAGTGGTGCCATATGGTGTATTGAGAGTGGTGCCAGTTGGTGTATTGAGAGTGGTGCCAGTTGGTGCATTGAGAGTGGTGCCAGTTGGTGCATTGAGAGTGGTGCCAGATGGTGTATTGAGAGTGGTGCCAGTTGGTGTATTGAGAGTGGTGCCAGTTGCTGTATTGAGAGTGGTGCCAGTTGGTGCATTGAGAGTGGTGCCAGATGGTGCATTGAGAGTGGTGCCAGTTGGTGCATTGAGAGTGGTGCCAGTTGGTGCATTGAGAGTGGTGCCAGTTGGTGTATTGAGAGTGGTGCCAGTTGGTGTATCTATTTACTTAAATGGTCATGTTCAATCATGCTTAATTACTGTCTTTATCACCATCATCAACTTTTGTTTCAATTGCACTGGCAGTGATGCAATTTGGTGTAACTTGTAACAAGAGCTGTCACAGGATACAGTGCGCTCGACTATTTCAATGCTCTCAGACCTCGATCTTGACGGTAGCCCGGTAGCCCGAGGCTACCAGTTTTTCAGACGGACTACCGAATTTCCCAAGCTGGGTAGTCCATCAGGCCACTAAGTTTTCAAACTTGTTAATAATAAAAGCGTGAAATTTCACCGATTTATCTGATATTTTCGGTCCGCATAACACGAAAATTACCTGGATTGACTAGAATTAATCCGCGAATCGTAAAGATATCAAAACGTCATGCCAGTAATTTTCTATTCCACGAGCACGTGCGACCTTTCGTATCGCCGCTACTTAAATGTTTATCGACACGTACACAAAAAATGCTTGTAGTGCATTAGTTTTTTGATATAATCGCTTCAAATTTTCAGCCCCGCTTTAGAAGTAATACAGTTTTAATTCTATAATGATCTTAATAAGATGTCGACAGAAATGTAGGCAAAATTTTATAACAAGAGGACCATGATGGTCCTGAATCGCTCACCTGTTCCCACATGACCCAGTTTTGGGTTTGACGTCGTTTTTTCTATTATTTGACATAGTGACCTAGTTTTTGAGCTCATGTGACCTAGTTTTGAACTTGACCTAGATATCATCAAGATAAAAATTCTGACCAACTTTCATGAAGATCCATTGAAAAATATGGCCTCTAGAGAGGTCAAAAGACTTTTTTATTATTTGACCTACTGACCTAGTTTTTGAATGCAGTTGACCCAGTTTCAAACTTGAACGAGATATCATCAAGATGGACATTCAGACCAACTTTCATACAGATCCCATGAAAAGTATGGCCTCTAGAGAGGTCACAAGGTTTTTTTTTATTATTTGACCTACTGACCTAGTTTTTGATGGCACGTGATCCAGTTTCAAACTTGACCTAGATATCATCAAGGTGAACATTCTGACCAATTTTCATGAAGATCCATTCAAGGGTATGGCCTCTAGAGAGGTCACAAGGTTTTTCTATTTTAAGACCTACTGATCTAGTTTTTGATCGCAGTTGACCCAGTTTCAAACTTGACCTATATATCATCAAGATAAACATTCAGACCAACTTTCATACAGATCCCATGAAATGTATGACCTCTAGAGAGGTCACAAGGTTTTTTCATTATTTGACCTACTGACCTACTTTTTGATGACACATGACCCACTTTCGAACTTGACCTAGATATCATCAAGATGAACATTCTGACCAATTTTTATGAAGATCCATTCAAAAGTATGGCCTCTAGAGAGGTCACAATGTTTTTCTATTTTTAGACCTACTGACCTAGTGTTTGACCGCACATGACCCAGTTTCGAACTTGACCTAGATATCATCAAGCTGAACATTCAGACCAACTTTCATACAGATCCCATGAAAAATATGGCCTTTAGAGAGATCACAAGGTTTTTCTATTTTTAGACCTACTGACCTAGTTTTTGGCAGCATGTGACCCAGTTTCGAACTTGACCTAGATATCATCAAGGTGAACGTTCTGACCAATTTTCATGATGATCTTATGAAATATATGGCCTCTAGAGAGGTCACAAGGTTTTTCTATTTTTAGACCTACTGACCTAGTTTTTGAAGGCACGTGACCCAGTTTCGAACTTGACCTAGATATCATCAAGATGAACATTCAGACCAACTTTCATACAGATCCCATGAAAAATATGGCCTTTAGAGAGGTCAGAAGGTTTTTCTATTATTTGACCTACTGACCTAGTTTTTGACGGCACGTGACCCGGTTTCGAACTTGACCTAGATATCATCAAGATGAACATTCTGACCAATTTTCATGAAGATCTTGTGAAATATATGGCCTCTAGAGAGGTCACATGGTTTTTCTATTTTTAGACCTACTGACCTAGTTTTTGACCGCACGTGACCCAGTTTCGAACTTGACCTAAATATCATCAAGGTGAACATTTTGATCAATTTTCATAAAGATCCCATGAAAAATGTGACCTCTAGAGTGGTCACAAGCAAAAGTTTACGCACTAACGGACGCACGGACGGACGCACGGACGGACGACGGACGCTGCGCGATCACAAAAGCTCACCTTGTCACTTTGTGACAGGTGAGCTAAAAACGATCGAAGTTTTATACAATTTTTCTAAAAATTTCAAACACCACGATCTTCATTATTTATTTATTTCTAAAAGTAAATAAATAATACATACTATGGTCATAAAATTCAGACTTCTGACAAGAAAGTACTAAAAACAGAATTAAAAAATCTTAAATAATTAAAAAGCGGCAGCAATTTAAATACATCGAGTAAAATGATTTTTTGGCAAACAGATTTCTGCAAGTGCGGATGAATAGGTGACGGGACCTCGTGAACGTAAATAATATTGTTTGACACATTTACCTGTCAGTTTATACGGGATATTGCACATTCGCTTGAAAAAACAAGAGGACCATGATGGTCCTGAATCGCTTACCTATCCCCACATGACCCAGTCTTGAACTGAGTATGACGTCGTTATTTCTATTATTTGGCACAGTGACCTAGTTTTTGAGCACATGTGACCTAGATATCATCAAGATAAAAAATTCTGACCAATTTTCATGAAGATCCATTGAAAAATATGGCCTCTAGAGAGGTCACAAGGTTTCTCTATTATTTGACCTAATGACCTAGTTTTTGAAGGCACGTGACCCACTTTTAAACTTCACCTAGATATCATCAAGGTGAACATTCTCACCAATTTTCATGAAGATCTTGTGAAAAATATGGCCTCTAGAGAGGTCACAAGGTTTTTCTATTTTTCGACCTACTGACCTAGTTTTTGACCGCACATGACCCAGTTACGAACCTGACCTAGATATCATCAAGCTGAACATTCTCACCAATTTTCATGAAGATCTGTTGAGAAATATGGCCTCTAGAGAGGTCACAAGGTTTTTTCTATTTTTAGACCTACTGACCTAGTTTTTGACCCCACGTGACCCAGTTTCGAACCTGACTTAGATATCATCAAGGTGAACATTCTGACCAATATTCATGAAGATCTCATGAAAAATATGGCCTCTAGAGAGGTCACAAGGTTTTTCTATTTTTAGATCTAATGACCTAGTTTTTAACCCCACGTGACCCAGTTTCGAACTTGACCTACATATCTTCAAGGTAAACACTCTGACCAATTTTCATGAAGATCCATTGAAAATATCGCCTCTAGAGAGGTCACAAGGTTTTCCTGATTTTTGAACCTACTGACCTAGTTTTTTACGCACGTGACCCAGTTTCGAACTTGACCTAGATATCATCAAGATAACATTCTGACCAATTTTCATGAAGATCCATTGAGAAATATGGCCTCTAGAAAGGTCACAAGGTTTTCTATTTTTAGATCTACTGACCTAGTTTTTGACCCCACATGACCCAGTTTCGAACCTGACCTAGATATCATCAAGGTGAACATTCTCACCAATTTTCATGAAGATCTTGTGAAAAATATGGCCTCTAGAGAGGTCACAAGGTTTTTCTATTTTTCGACCTACTGACCTAGTTTTTGACCGCACATGACCCAGTTACGAACCTGACCTAGATATCATCAAGCTGAACATTCTCACCAATTTTCATGAAGATCTGTTGAGAAATATGGCCTCTAGAGAGGTCACAAGGTTTTTTCTATTTTTAGACCTACTGACCTAGTTTTTGACCCCACGTGACCCAGTTTCGAACCTGACTTAGATATCATCAAGGTGAACATTCTGACCAATATTCATGAAGATCTCATGAAAAATATGGCCTCTAGAGAGGTCACAAGGTTTTTCTATTTTTAGATCTAATGACCTAGTTTTTAACCCCACGTGACCCAGTTTCGAACTTGACCTACATATCTTCAAGGTAAACACTCTGACCAATTTTCATGAAGATCCATTGAAAATATCGCCTCTAGAGAGGTCACAAGGTTTTCCTATTTTTAGACCTACTGACCTAGTTTTTGACCGCACGTGACCCAGTTTCGAACTTGACCTAGATATCATCAAGATGAACATTCTGACCAATTTTCATGAAGATCCATTGAGAAATATGGCCTCTAGAAAGGTCACAAGGTTTTTCTATTTTTAGATCTACTGACCTAGTTTTTGACCCCACATGACCCAGTTTCGAACCTGACCTAGATATCATCAAGGTGAACATTCTGACCAATATTCATGAAGATCTCATGAAAAATATGGCCTCTAGAGAGGTCACAAGGTTTTTCTATTTTTAGATCTACTGACCTAGTTTTTAACCCAATGTGACCCAGTTTCGAACTTGACCAAGATATCATCAAGGTGAACATTCTGGCCAATTTTCATGAAGATCCATTGAGAAATATGGCCTCTAGAGAGGTCACAAGGTTTTTCTATTTTTAGACCTAATGACCTAGTTTTTGACCCTACGTGGCCCAGTTTCGAACTTGACCTAGATATCATCAAGGTAAACATTCTGACCAATATTCATGAAGATCTCATGAAAAATATGGCCTCTAGAGAGGTCACAAGGTTTTTCTATTTTTAGACCTACTGACCTAGTTTTTGAACCCACGTGACCCAGTTTCGAACTTGACCTAGATATCATCAAGGTGAACATTCTGACCAATTTTCATGAAGATCTTATGAAATATATGGCCTCTAGAGAGGTCACAAGGTTTTTCTATTTTTAGACCTACTGACCTAGTTTTTGATAACACGTGACCAAGTTTAGAACTTGACCTAGATATCATCAAGATGAACATTCTGACCAACTTTCATAAAGATCCCATGAAAAATGTGACCTCTAGAGTGGTCACAAGCAAAAGTTTACGGACGCACGCACGGACGACGGACGCCGCGTGATCACAAAAGCTCACCTTGTCACTTTGTGACAGGTGAGCTAAAAAATAAAGAAAAAACTTTTTTTACTGATTTCTTCTCAGTAGTTTAAAGAACCGAGGCCGTACGATCAGACAGTGATGTGTCACATGGCGCGAAAACATGACGTAATGCCATGACAATCTCGGGCAATTATACCGCTTTGATCTCCACTTCAGATGCCGTGATGTCGACACACTTCTTTTAGCTCTTTGAGAGGGTTTTAACTGATAATGAAAACAAGGCCAATTACTTGTTTAACAACAGAATAATTACAGATAATTGATGGGGTTTTTTTTTCGCTTTAAACACGGGTGGGTTGATGATGATTATGGACATATTATTTTTTCCACGTCGCCCCGGACTGTGATAATAGGCTACATTTACTTGATAATAGTGCTTAAAAAAAGAACATACCGACCTACCGACCCTACTTTTTTTGGCCACCAGAAACACAACATTTTTGGGGGTGGGTGGAGTGGGAGTGGGGGGCTAACCAGCCAGATCCATTATTGCAGTTAAATTTGAACAGCTACACTATATTTTAAAGGCCCTGACTAAAAAGTAAGTTTTAGAAGGGTAGTGCAAATTTGAACCCCATGCCTGGCATATAACTAGATACTGGTATATGTCTTACTTTTTTTTTAAACTGTTTTCTCCCATAATTTCTGTCTGCTAGTTACTTGAATATTGCAACATGTTATCCACTTACGTTTGCTTAGCTTGCCCATGGATAGTGTGGGTAGTTTAGTTGCCCACACTTTAAATAACTGAATGTTGAATCAAGCATAAACTAAAATACATCATATTTTTTAAACAAAATGATTTCGGGCAATTAAAAATGTTTTCGGGCAAGTGGTTTTCTTAACTTACTTGCCTGAAATGACAAGTGCTGAAAAAAAATTAAGGCGAAGACTGTAATATATTTTTCTCTTTTCCAAAACGGGACTACCAGAAACCTGATCGGGCTACTTGATTTCACAAGTTGGTAGCCCTGCTGGCTACCAGCAAAAGTAGGTTAAGATCGAGGCCTGGCTCTGATAGTGAAACTGGGCACATGAGAGGAAGCTGGAGACTGAACCATGAATCTCATCGCAAGGATAATATTGACACAACTTAATAAACAATGAACTTATCATGTCATTATAAATGTGAACTATGTCATCATATGCACAAGTCTAATAACAAATGTAGAGATTTTTGTCATCAAAACATCAGCAAAGTTGAAAACTAATCTATAGGATATCATGTATGTCCCTAGTTTGTGAAAGCATTTCCATACGGCCGTTCAGCAATGCCTGCAGACGGTCAGTGAGACGTAACATTATTTTGCAGTATTTTCATAGACTTTACTTTCTCGAAAACAAGATGAGCGTATTTATTTTTAATTGGAATTTTTATAAGAAATCTGAGTAATGCAAATCAAATAATTTTCATGCATTTTGGTAACACAACACTACTTACAGCTTTACATGATTTATGTTTTGTTTTCTTCTGGAAAACAATATTTCGGATGGCAGCATATTACAGTACACCAAATACATCTGTTTCAAGGGCTATAAAGATTCTTGAATAAAAATTAATTAATATTAGGTAAACTCTTCAAAAAGACCGCAATTCAACTATCTCAGAGGTTATGGATATTCGTGCTTGATTTTCCAGTTTAACTCATGGATATCCAAGTACCTGGTTACTGGCTACAGCCCTATATTGAGTGTTAACAGTCAAAATGTTGACAATGCACCACAGTAACGGACAAATCGTAATCACAAATAGCTCACCTTAATTAAACACTTTGTGCTCAGGTGAGTTTAAAACAAAACAACTGAACTTCAGATTGGCTGGGCTGGGAGACAATCAATATCCCCTTGATCAAAATCCTCTCCACTGAAAAATGACAGGGTGTTACAAAATCCCCTTCATACTTTTGCAGGGGGTATCATAATCCCCTCTGTGATTTTTACTTCTTTCACCAAGTTCAAATACAACTATATACAACTTATAAGTTTATTGCATAAAGCACATACCGTACTTTCCCAAATAAACGCCCCCGGGGGCGTTACATTTTCCAAAGAGGTAAAAAAAATAAAAAATGGATTTTTTTATAAAACTTAAGAACATCGTTCAAACCAACTGTAAAGTGTTTCTGTGTTGTTTAATTCCCCCAAAACATAATTATTTGGCATCCAATTTAATGCAGTGTGTCTTAAAATTATGCATTTAAATACGGTACCTCATGTATTCCATGACACGCTCGCGACATTACACATTACGTCATCATACCCAAACAGCTGTGTACTCCGATAATATTTTCCTTAGTACATGCGGGTAGCAATACACAATGTCAGTGGTTTGACACGCTGCTTATGTGTCGGCATTTAAATTAAAAGTTATTAAAACTGCCAAAGAAAATGTTAACACGTTGCCGCAAATTTGTTTATAGTCGACAGGAATCATGTGCGCGGGTGGTGCAAAAACAAATCAAAAATGGATTTACCGTTTAATTTTCTATTTGATGATTGGATACGTACCGTACTTAGTATAAACGTTTTGGATTTACAGTACATGGACTGTTTAAAAGTGTGTTTAATTCTTAATACATTGGATACTTACTGTAAATTACTTATTATGTGGACTTATCAAAATGAGGTAGGTGACTTTTTTTTCGTTCTTGTTGACTTTTTTCCCCTCCGAAACGGGTGGGGGGCGTTAATTAGAGGGGGGGCCTTAATTCGGGAAAATACGGTAAATACAATGCCTTAAGCAAACATTATATAATTTGGAGCACTGATATCTATATATCACAGAGGGGATTATGATACCCCCTGCAAATGTGGGAAGGGGATTTTGTAACACCCAGTCATTTTTCAGTGGAGGGGATTTTGATATACACTCGGCTGGGCTATAACAAGTAACCCCTTCTCTTAGGCAAAATAATGAAACATGCATAATGAAGCCTCTATAATATTATCACTATTATAAATAATAAACTTCAATTAGCCACAGATCTACAAATAAAATAATTTGATTATGTACAACTTCTGTAGCATTGCCTCTAGCCTGTTACACTTGCTGAGTGCAATTACTGGTACATAATCTGGGATCGAATTTAACTTTTTTTCCAACTAGCAAATTTTTGCTAGTGCCATTTTTTTTCCACTAGCAAAATGGGTTCAACAAGCTATTATTTAAAAGCTGTTTACATGCTAAATTTACATTGTTTTGTTGTTGTTTGGTTTCATATAAAAGTTCACGGTCCAGACAGTCTTGGGACTTTCTGCCAGCAAGTACCATACAAACCAAAGTACTCAATGATTCTTTGGACTTTTGGCTGGACGTTGATGTTTTTTAAAAGTTTTTCTCAGGTCACTGCCGGTAGTGTTGCTAGCATTTTCGAGCTCCCCGGGCCTTTTTGCACCAAGAAACATGTTATTTTCCTCTCCATTTCCGCAGAACTTTGCAAAACTGAAAACAAATATTGCCTAGACGCTTACCTACATACCCGATATATACTGTTGTATAAAGCGACAAGCGTCTAGAAGCAGTCAAGTGATTATCGGTAAATTAACTGCCCATAGGAGTTTTTATAGAGAAAAGTTTGAGCGAATTCCCCGATTTTCGAACGTGATCGCGAAAACATTCGAGTGCCATGATTTTGTATTTTTTTTATTCTGACTCGAATTTTGCGAGTTAGAGACCATTAAATTCGATCCCTGCATAATGCCATGTTTTTTTCAGGCACCTGGATAAAGATGAACAATTAAAGAGCATTGGTTCTCATTGATCATTGGTTTATAAACAAATGCCCATAATTGTATATAACCTCTTTCTTGTCATTTTTAAATATAATATAGTAAAATCATAAATGTGCTGTTTTGATTAATCTTCAGGCAAATTGCAGCAAAACAGATACCTCATTTATATATACAGTGGTGAAAGCCTAGAAAATGGAGTGTCCTTGCATATGGTTAGTCTTTCACCTTGACCTTGGAGGCACATACTCATGTTCAAAAACATCACCACCTGAATACTGGTGTAAAGTAAGAATCATTGAAACATTATAGCTGAGACTGCAAGTATTTAGGGTTTTGGACAGACGGACCCATGAACTCACCTATTAAAACTGCGATATAACAATAATTATGCCTCCCTTAGAGGGGATAAAAATCTTGTTTCTTGTTTTAAAATCATACCAACTTGAATTTACCTTTCTCAAGAGTGGAATTACCTAAATTATTGGTAGGTATGTCTCAAAAATGTTGCTATCAATTTTAGTGTATGTAAATCACACTGTAATCTGGTCATAAACTAAGTGATCAAAGTATAGCAGCTCCACAAAAATAATGTTTTGATTGTGAGAAAATTGGTCTAAAACAGCAGGTAATAGCACTTCTGGTTCTGAAACATGCCAGCTGTGGTAACAATATTACATGCTACTGAAATTCAGTTTGATATGCTCAGTACAAGGTTATCTACATGTATTGTAGTTCAGTAAAAATATTAAGACTTGTGTGACAAGGGCATTAACTCTTGTGCTTAACAGAAGTATCTATAGGGAAGTAAGTAATTAATTAATAACATAGCCTAGACAAAAACAAGGGCTGTCCGAAAGACAGCTAATGCTCGACTATTCAAATTGTTGTCCCAGAAGCAGGAATATTAACCAAAATGTTAAAATATCTATAGAGTTTCAATTCAGTATCTGCATTAGTTTCAGAGATAGTAACTTGCATGCAAAGTTCAAAAGGAGACATAACTTTGCAAAATAAATGTAAGAGTTATATGAGACTTGACCCAGTGAGGTTGGTAACTGACCTACAAAAAGAAAAAAGTTTCAAAAACCTATTATGCCTTTAAATGATAGCTATACCTACTTGCAGGCAAAACTTTAAAAATTAACCAAGGTGTGGCACCGATGCTGACACAAGGGTGAACAGAATAGCTCGGACTATTCTTCAAATAGACGAGCTAAAAACTGACAGAATAAATAGCTCGTACTTTGTCAAGAAACTTTTTGAAAATAAAAAGTGTTAAATGCCTGCTTGATAACGCACTTACATGTGCACTGCATTTCTGTCAGTGGAAACTCTGTTGATATACCTGTTAAACTGAATGGGAGGGCTAGTGAGCTGAAGCTTTGGATAGAATATAAAAAGCTCACATCTTGTTTGAATTACTGAAAATAATAAACACAGAAACAAAATAAAGTATGTCTTTCTCTATATATGATGTATTTATACAAAGTTTTCATATATTATACAATGTTATGATAAGAGTAAAGTTTCAATTTTTGGCTAATGTGGAGCATTTCAAAGCTTCAAAGATATTTTTCTCAGCAGAGCATATCACATATAGGTTTATTACATAATCAATTACACAAGAATATTCTTGAGCCAATTTCAGATCAATATGTTACAGTTTTTCTGTAGTCTGAACTATTACAAATATCACTGATAGCATTCTCTCATGCAATGTACTGAGATGCCATTGTTGCAATTTTCTTCTGTTGTAACTTTATAACTGATACTTTAACTTTGAAGGCAGTATTAAAGTGTCACAATATTTAGCAGGGTTTCAGTTCATTATGTATTGCATGCAGTAAGGGAGTTTCATACCATAAAACTAACTACTTCAAGACTTTCAATCTGAGTGCATTTAAATACTTTGTAAGGTTGGTACATCTCTAGCCAAATTATAAAAAAAACTTTTAATGTGTGTGTTATAACAAGAATATTGCTTTTGAGGAAGAAACGTATGGTCCAAGGGTTTTTCCTCTAGTTTTAACAGGGGATGGGCTCGAGCTTGCAAGGGGGCAGGGTGTTTAAACCAGACATTTTTACAGCTAAGTACATGGGACAGGGTTTTAAACCAGACATTTTTACTGCTAAGTACATGGGACAGGGTGTTTAAACCAGACATTTTTACAGCTAAGTACAAACTGTATCAAAGTGGTAGCAATAATAACCTCAAGCCAGTCTGTCTTATTTAGATATGTGAGGCTTAAACAGGCACCTAGATATGAACCACAGACCATCCACAAGCCATTCCGACATAATGTCTTAGACATTCAGCATCATTATAATGTCTATGAAAAATAAACGAAACTTCTGCAGTTATATCTTAGACTACCATCACGTTGAAAACTCCAGTTATTACAACACATTATAACAAAAATGCAAGGAGGAAAGAAAAATTATCTTGGAGAAATAAAAACAACATTCTTTCATATCCCAAAAGTTATGCATCAAGAAAGTAAATATTCTGAGGAACCCAGTTAGATCTGCTGGAGATAACACACACATTAGAATCTGACTGGAAATATTGAACCAATAGGTGTTCTGTAAAAACTATCAAGATTAGGAACCTTTGCTTGCTTCCATAAAATCATTTATCATAAAGTGTATCACTGATTATACCAAGCCTTTACCAAAATTGATGTATAGAATAAGTAGAAGAAGAACAATAAGAAAAAGAAATATACAGTAACTATTACTTTTTTCTTTACCCGATGTTGACTGCTGTCTTTTGTATTCAAACTCCTATGCAAGCCACAGATTCTTCAAAATCGACTAACAAATAATGAACATTCAACTCAAGGAATTTGACTGTCTAGGCTTAATATCAGTCTACATTTTTATCTTAAATTTTAAAACGGTCCTTTTCTAAAGTGTATATTTTTTAGTATCAAATGTAAGGAAGTTGTAAGCTAATTAAAACTTAGTACTTTCTCTCTGCAGAGTCAGGATACACCCTCCTGCAGTACATAATCAAACTCTTAAGTTACCAACTTAATATTATAATGAACTCTTTTTTTTCACATGACACTTTTTTGGCAATGCAAGATTTTCCCATTATTTTGTCTTTAAGCCCGACTTATCTTGAATTCTTTCCACTCAAAGCCCCTGACTGACACTATTTTGAAATGGCAGGTGTACTATATATTATTTTTTGCCTCCCTGAAAATCTTGTCTTCCTGAAAACATATGTTTTAACTCTTCTTTGAAAAGTTTTCATTTGAAGCAGCTTGACAGTATCAGCAAGGAATTAACTGTGATGGTGAATTCACTAGGTAGACAACTCATATACCTAAAACTCTGTATTTTCTTTGATAATTATATATACATTGTACTTGATGAAAAGTTCTCTAATTAAAATTGAAACAATCAAAAACTTTTTCCACTCAGGCAAATATGTTATGCCTTACAGAAACAAGAAATGTGTTTAAAACATACATGTTCCTAGACAGTCACACCTGACACAGGCCTGAGGACTGCAGTTAGTGACCTTGTCTGTGAATGTATGCCCTCCTGCATGCATGATGTAAATGGCCTGAATGTATGCCCTACTGACTGATGTAAATGACCTGAATGTATGCCCTACTGACTGATGTAAATGGCCTGAAAGAATGCCCTCCTGACTGATGTAAATGGCCTCAATGTATGCCCTCCTGACTGACATAAATATGGCTTCTGAGTGATGTAATGTATGCCCTCCTAAGTGATATAAATGGCCCCGAATGTATGCCCTCCTGAGTGACATTAATGGCCCCAATATATTACGCCCTCCTGAGTGACTTTATATATGCCCTCCTAAGTGATGTAAATGGCCTGAATGTATGACCTCTTTAGTGATATAAATGGCCCAAATGTATGCCCTCCTGAGTGACTTTAATGGCCCCAATAAATATTATTATGCCCTCCTGAGTGACTTTATATAATTATGCCCTCCTAAGTGATGTAAATGGTCTGAATGTATGCCTTCCTGAGTGACGTAATGTATGCCCTCCTAAGTGAAGTAAATGGCCCAAATGTATGCCCTCCTGAGTGACATTAATGGCCCCAATAAATATTATTATGCCCTCCTGAGTGACTTTATATATGCCCTTCTAAGTGATGTAAATGGTCTGAATGTATGCCTTTCTGAGTGACGTTATGTATGCCCTCCTAAGTGAAGTAAATGGCCCAAATGTATGCCCTCCTCAGTGACGTTAATGGCCCCAATAAATATTATTATGCCCTCCTGAGTGACTTTATATATGCCCTCCTAAGTGATGTAAATGGTCTGAATGTATGCCTTCCTGAGTGACGTAATGAATGTCTTCCTAAGTGAAGTAAATGGCCCAAATGTATGCCCTCCTGAGTGACGTTAATGGCCCCAATATATTACGCCCTCCTGAGTGACTTTATATATGCCCTCCATAGTGATGTAAATGGCCTGAATGTAAGCCTTCCTGAGTGACGTAATGTATGCCCTCCTAAGTGATGTAAATGGCCCAAATGTATGCCTTCCTGAGTGACGTAATGTATGCCCTCCTAAGTGAAGTAAATGGCCTGAATGTATGACCTCTTAAGTGATATAAATGGCCCAAATGTATGCCCTCCTGAGTGACTTTAATGGCCCCAATAAATATTATTATGCCCTCCTGAGTGACTTTATATATGCCCTCCTAAGAGATGTAAATGGTCTGAATGTATGCCCTCCTGAGTGACGTAATGTATGCCCTCCTAAGTGAAGTAAATGGCCCAAATGTATGCCCTCCTGAGTGACGTTAATGGCCCCAATATTTGCCCTCCAGAGTGACTCTATATATGCCCTCCTAAGTGATGTAAATGGCCTGAATGTACATGCCTTCCTGAGTGACGTTATGTATGCCCTCCTAAGTGACGTAAATGGCCTGAATGTATGTCCTCTTAAGTGACGTAAATGGCCTGAATGTATGCCCTCCTGAGTGACGTTATGAATGCCCTCCTAAGTGATGTAAATGGCCTGAATGTATGCCTTCCTGAGTGACGTTATGTATGCCCTCCTAAGTGACATAAATGGCCTGAATGTATGCCTTCCTGAGTGAGGTAAAGACCAGCATGCATGCCCTTTTAAGTGCTAACATTCTTCAAAACCTTAAACTTGAGATGACAGTTTTCCAAAACCTGAAGCAACACAAAACCTCACACCTGTTTGCCATTTAAATGCTCCTAATAGATCAAATCTTAAATCCAGAATGCCTGATAATAAAATCAATCACACCTGGCCAAAATTTGTACTTGGAGAAATCTTAACATTCAGAATCTTTTTTACTATCAATTCCGACAGATACAAGCATGATAAGGCAAAATCTCTTATGCTACTTTGTTTATAATGCATTTTCTTAGGTGAAGATTTGTGTACTCACTTGAAAAATGTGAGCATTGTACACCCTTAATACAGATTATTACATCTCCTTAATATACAAATCCAAAGTCACAATTTGTGCTATACAACTGGTCTTATATTCAACACACTTTCACTTGACTTAAATAAAAGTCAAACTTTTAACTAGATGCCTACACGCAACATGTCAAGGCTGCCAGCTGTCAAAAGGACTTAAACATTTATGGAACTATCAAAAGAACTGATTGTGGCAAACATTTCTGCCAAGTTATATAAGAACATCTCCATCCATGGCTAAGTTACAGCCCAGACAAGGAAAACTGCACCAAGTTTTGACCTTTGACATCTAAGTATGACCTTGACCTTTGAGGTAGGAGTCTGGGAGTTGCACACAACACCCTGTCTCATTGAGGCAAACATTTAGGCCAAATTTAAAAAAAGCTTGCTTTATGCATGGCAAAGTTACAGCCCAGACAAACTCTAAAATGACCTTTGACTCCCAAGTGTGACATCCTTTGAGAGAGGGACCCAAGGTTTGCGCATTACACTCCCTCTTATAGAGGTGAACATTTATGTCAAAGATTGCTCCATACTTACCAAAGTTAAGGCCTGGACAAGCTCTAAAATGACATTTGACCATTAACTGTGACCTTGACCTTTGAGCTAGGAGCCTTGGGTTTGCATTGACACTCCGCCTCATTGAGTTAAACATTCATGCAACATATAAACAAGATTCCCAAATGCAAGTCAAAATTATGATAAAGGTAACGCTCTTGTTTATTATAGTGTCACCCCTATTGAAAGGGCCAGCCAATTTGGCTTATGAGACACCTTTATTGTGCATACCAATTACCTCCCAACTCCTACCACTATGCCAGGCGCCAGAAGTCGGTAACCATTCATTTAACTAGCTCGCGGCTCTCAAAATGGCCTTTTTGGAACGAGTCCCATGACAAACGATTCCCCGGACGAACGCTCCCCATGGGGCTCGAACCTTCGACCTTCCGATCCCGATGTGGACGCCTTAACCACTGGGCCGCGGTGACTGTATTTAGTGATTGTACATGTATGTTTGATTTCCTTGTCAGTTGTATGTACATGTATATATGTTATGTGCTTCATGGAGGAATAAAAGTTATTTATTTACTGACCTTTGGTAGGTCAGCTGGATGCTTTCCTCAGAATTCTATATTCAAAGCAGGTTTTCAAACCCAGAGGCGGAGAGCAAGAGATTCTAAATTGGTGAACTTAAACCACACAGCCAAACAGGCGCCACACTAAGAACAGTGAACTTAAACCACACAGCCAAACAGGCACCACAAGAACAGTGAACTTAAACCACACAGCCAAACAGGCGCCACACTAAGAACAGTGAACTTAAACCACACAACCAAACAGGCGCCACACTAAGAACAGTGAACTTAAACCACACAGCCAAACAGGCGCCACAAGAAAGTGAATTTAAACCACACAGCCAAACAGGCGCCACAAGAACAGTGAACTTAAACCACACAGCCAAACAGGCGCCACACTAAGAATAGTGAACTTAAACCACACAGCCAAACAGGCACCACAAGAACAGTGAACTTAAACCACACAGCCAAACAGGCGCCACAAGAACAGTGAAATATATTAATATCTAAGGTAATTCATTGTTGTCAGGTGTATAAACATTACAAATTTGACAACATAAAAGAGATATAATCAGATAAGTGCCCATTCTATATACAAGACCCCAAACTAATGCTTATCTAAGAGGTTTACCCTTCCTTTCAAATCTGCACTTCCATTAACAAAATTGATCATTCAGTTAACAATTTATTTGGCAATAATAATTCTCTTTTTACGCCTCGTAAACCACAAGTCATTTATGTAGTAAATTATTCTCAGCAAGAAATTTGCATTAATTACAATATTTATGATATTTTTATTTTCACTTTCAACTAAAACCAAAAACTGGATTTGGTTTTGAGAAAACATGTTCACTTCACAATACATTTTGTCAGATTCGATGAAAATATTTTAATATTTCATAAGTGTTTTTTTTTCTAGTTTTGAAGAAACTGGGTAGAGCCATCAGGAATAAGGTGTCTACAGTTGTTACTATTGTTGAACAACTTGTTTTTCAATCAGCATATTAAAAACAAATATAAATGTATAAACTATGTTGCATATATGACAGAATCTGTGATATTTTCAGGCAATTAATCAACTCACTTTTTGGAGTTTTCATCCTTTTCTTATCATCTGGTTCCTTTGGCAACGGTTTGTTCTCTTGGGGCAAGTTTGCACTGAAATCATATACAAAAATATTACAGTATATTTGTATAATAATGAAAAACTGTAAAACTAACAAGAGATCACAGAGTGATCTTGGCACCCACCATTGGGCCATTTTTGAATGTTCCAAGACTAGATCAAGGTCAAAATCAAGGTAAAATTTCATTTCGGTACACAACACTGTGCATGTGGTCCAAATTTGAAAGCTGTAGCTTGAGAAATGTGAAAGTAGGTCACAAGATCAATTTCAAGGTCAAAGTTCATTTCAGTATACAAAACTATGCATGTGCTTCAAATCTGGAGGCTTCAGCTTGAGAAATGTGAAAGTAGGTACTAGGTAAAGATTAATGTCAAATTTCAATTCAGAACACAAAAATATGCATGTGGTCCAAATTTGAAGCCTGTAGCTTCAGAAATGTGAAAGTAGATCACTAGGTCATTCTCAAGATCAAAGTTCATTTCGGTACACAAAACTGCGCATTTGGTCCAAATTTGAAGGCTGTACCTTGAGAAATGTGAAAGTAGGTCACTAGGTCAAAATCAAGGTCAAATTTCATTTCGAAACACAAAACTATGCATGTGGTCCAAATTTGAAGCCTGTACTTTCAAAAATGTGAAAGTAGGTCACTAGGTCAATATCAAGGTCAAAGTTTTTTCCAGTGCACAAAACTATGCATGTGGTCCAAATTTGAAGGCTGTAGCTACAGAAATGTGAAAGTAGGTCACAAGGTCAAAATCAAGGTCAACTCATGTCAAGGTTCATCTTGCCACTCAAAACTATACATGTGGTCCAAATCTGAATGTTGTAGGTTATTGACAAGAAGATTTTAAAAGCTTTTCCCTATATAAGTCTATATGAACCATGTGACCCCCGGGGCGGGGCCATATTTAACCCTAGGGGGATAATTTGAACAAACTTGGTAGAGAACCACTAGATGATGCTACATTACAAATATCAAAGCCCTAGGCTTTGTGGTTTGGATAAGAAGATTTTCAAAGTTTTTCCCTATATAAGTCCATGTAAACCATATAACTCCCAGGGCAGGGCCATATTTGACCCTAGGGGGATAATTTGAACAATCTTAGTAGAAGACCATTAGATGAAGTCACACACAAAATATCAAAGCCCTAGGCCATGTGGTTTTGGACAAGAGGTTTTTCAAAGTTTTTCCCTATATAAGTCTATATAAACCATGTGACCCCGGAGCGGGGCCATATTTGACCCCAGGGAAATAATTTGAATCATCTTGGTAGAGGACCACTAGATGATGCTTCATACCAAATATCAAAGCCCTAGGCTCTGTGGTTTTGGACAAGAAGATTTTCAAAGTTTTTCCCTATATAAATCTATGTAAATTATAGAAATAAACAAAGGGCCATAACTCACTCAAAAATTGTTGAACCAGTCTGATTTTCAGGGGGACACAACTAGAGTACCAATACATCATTCTGAGGAGTTTCTGAGGAGATGCGATAACGAGAAATTGTTAACGGACGGACGGACCACAGATGCAGAGTGATTTGAATAGCCCACCATCTTATGATGGTGGGCTAAAAATCTGTAAGTCAGTTTATTTATTACAAACAAGAGTGCCAGACTGTCAAAAAATACACTCGTCTAAATATTAGGTTACGTACCATAAAGGGAATAATGTTGATGTTGTATGCCTTGTTAACCCCCAAAAAAAGAGTAAGAAGGAATCAAGGTATTTGTGAGGTTCCATGTGGGATGAAATTGGCAATCGGATCAAAACTGTTTGAATGGACAAGGCTAATTTCGCAGATTTTGAGTAATTCAAGGGCCATAATCCAAGAGTGCCTGGGGCGATTTGGATGGTTATCGAACTTGGCCGAGATATTATGCCCACAAACATTGTCACCAAGTTTGGTGAAGATCGGATGAAAACTGTTCAACTTGGAGAGCGGACAAGGCTAAATTCGCAGTTTTTCGAGTAATTCAAGGGCCATAATCCAAGAGTGCCTGGGGCAATTTTGTTGGTTATCGAACCTGGCCGAAATATTATGCCTACAAACATTGTCAGCAAGTTTGGTGAAGATCGAATGAAAACTGTTTGACTTAGAGAGCGGACATGCTTAGGACGCTGACCGCGTTATTAAGCAGAAACCATTTTCAGTCTTAGTAACACTATGGCCTTGACACTGACTTACTGAAACCCAAACCAATAGGGGTCATCTCTTAACAAAAGGCAATCAACCTATACAATTACAGGCCAATGCTTTATTTTAGTTATTGAGCGGAAACTGTTTTCAGTCTCAACATCATAATAACCTTGACCTTTGACTTAGTGACGTCAAAACAATTCAGGTCATCTACTGACCAAAGGTAATCATCCTCTGAAGTTTGAAAATTAGGGGGCCAAAGCCTTCTTTACTTACTGAGTGGAAATTGTTTTCAGTTGCAAGGTCACTGTGACATTGACCTTTAACCTACCAATGCTCAATGCATAATAAACATATCCAGTGACGTTAACTGATGATGCAAGTTTGAAAGCATTTTGGCCTATCACTTTTTGACAAACCTGATTACATTCAACATTTTGTGATGAGGATGATGGCGCTGGCACAGATGAAAAGGTGACAAGAAAAGGTGTTATATTTGAAAAGCTAAACACTGAACATTTAGAATTATTCTAGCCTTGATCATACATAGTTCTACATGTATTATATTTAAACAAGGCAGTCTGAAAGACAGCTATATCCCCCGCCACTATTATGGATAGTGAACGGGTTGATGGTATTGGGTGGAACCATTAACATTCGAGTTTTGACCTTGACCTTCAGCTGGCAGGGGTGAATTTTGAATACTGCACATTGTCTTGATAAGGGGAATATTACAGCCAAGTCATATTAAAATCCTTCAAGGGGTTACAAAGCAGATATAAAACGGAAGATTCAAACCTTTGACCTTGAGTTGTGACCTTGACCTTGAGCCAACATGGCTGACTCATGAGTTCTGCACAATGTCTTGTTGAGGTGATCAACTGACACAAATTTCATGAAAATCCTTCAAATGGTTTAGGAGATACAGAGCGGACACAAAATGGAAGGCTCAAACATTTGATTGACCCTGAGCTGTGACCTTGACCTTAAGCTGACTCATGAGTTCTGCAAATCATCTTGATGAGGTGATCATTTGACCAAATATTCTTGAAATTCCTTCAAGGGGTTAAGGAGATACACTGCAGACACAAAATGGAAGGCTCAAACATTTGACCCAGAGTTGTGACCTTGACCTTGATCAGACATGGCTGACTCATGAGTTTTGCATATCGTCTTGATGAGGTGATCATTTGACCAAAGTTTCATGAAAATCCTTCAAGGGGTTTAGGAGATATAGAGCGGACACAAAATTGAAGGCTCAAACCTTTGACCTAGAGTTGCGACCTTGACCTTGAGCCAACATGGCTTACTTGAGTTCTGCACATCGTCTTGATGAGGTTATCATTTGATCAAAGTTTCATGATTATCCTTAAAGGGGTTTAGGAGATATAGAGCGGACAAGAAACTGAAGGCTCAAACCTTTGACCTAAAGTTGTGACCTTGACCTTGAGCCGACCAGACTTCCGGAAAGTTGGGAAAAATGGCTGGACATTCGTTCTGGTAATGTCTAGAAATCTGCCGGACCAAAAAACAATCAACCCTACCGAAAATGAACTTGTAATGCAGAACCAAATCCCGTAATGTCTAGAAATCTGCCGGACCAAAAAACAATCAACCCGACCGAAAATGAACTTGTAATGCAGAACCAAATCCCGTAATGTCTAGAAATCTGCCGGACCAAAAAACAATCAACCCGACCGAAAATGAACTTGTAATGCAGAACCAAATCCCGTAATGTCTAGAAATCTGCCGGACCAAAAAACAATCAACCCGACCGAAAATGAACTTGTAATGCAGAACCAAATCCCGTAATGTCTAGAAATCTGCCGGACCAAAAAACAATCAACCCGACCGAAAATGAACTTGTAATGCAGAACCAAATCTGGTAATGTCTAGAAATCTGCCGGACCAAAAAACAATCAACCGACCGAAATGAACTTGTAAGAGAACCAATCTGGAATGTCTAGAAATCTGCGGACCAAAACAATCAACCGACCGAAATGAACTTGTAGCAGAACCAATTGGTAATGTCTAGAAATCTGCCGGACCAAAAAACAATCAACCCGACCGAAAATGAACCAAAAAAAGCCTCAGTAAACTACCATTTTAACACGCTATTTTACAAGCTAGGCACGAATCTTCGCCGTTTATCATTTATATTATTATAGAACCTCTTCATTTCGTACTCCTTTTTGCTTTCTGCTTTTTTCATTAATTTCTGGATTCTGCACCGGTATTTTTTTAATGACGCCATTTTGTTCGAGATGCTGCAGTTCTCGGGATACAATAAATGCTGGTCAGTCGGACCGCATCCGGGTTAAAAAACAGCAGACTGTGTCAAAATTTTGCGGTCATGTCCATCGGACCAACGACTTTCCAGAAGTCTGGCCGACATGGCTGACTCATTGGTTCTGCCCATAGTCTTGATGAGGTGATCATTTGACCCAAGTTTCATGAAAATCCTTCAAGGGGTTTAGGAGATATAGAGCGGGCTTGAAATGTTATGGACAAACAGACGGAAGGACGGAGATCATTCCTATAACCCCCCACCACTCAGGGCGGGGGATTAATAAAATTGGAAGAAGTGTAGATCTATGCATACCTTGTGCTGGTAAGTCTGACTGGAGGTGCAGGCGGTTTGTCTGATTCCTCAAACTCCGACATCTTTATAGATCTAAAAATAAAAGTATCAAAATACAATATATATATAATTAGCAACCACACCTAAAAGTTTGAGATTTCTTTAACTTGGTTAGAAATCATTCTGATGTAAAGATCTCTTGGAAAGCTTTTCAGAACTGTTTTTCTTTTTTGATTCATTTACCCTAACTTATCACAAATATTAAGAATTTTTTCATTATATAATTACCATCTTTCGCACTGCAATGATGGCACCAAATAACGGAATCAGATTGTTCAGAATTATATATATACATCTTCAGGGCACTCATCTGGCCGTTTTTGGGGCCGAATATGGGCCCTATTCCCCTCATAAAATAATATGTTTTTTCCCCTTTCTGAAAAGAAAATTCCCCTGATAATAGGTTGTTTGACACAACTAGATATGAACTCTCTTTCAAGTTATTCATTGTATTATAGTGCCTCTAAGGAAGAATATTGCTGCAATATAGTTGCATTAGTTAGAAATGATTGAAAACAGTATTAACAGTCAGGGGTGTAACTGTTTTAAGTTACGTAACCTATTTCAGTTATTTTTTCAAGCATTTTATAACCTGTATTAGTTATCAGTGATTCTTTCTGCCCTTTTGGGAAAAGGTCCGGTACCGGATAAATTGGGGAAAATAGTGGGGTTTTTACTCAGATTGGGAATTTTTATAGTTAATTAATAACATCATTTAGAATGATTCTTCCTTAAATTCCATGTAAATATCATCAAACAAACTGTTTGAATGGTTAAATCATGGTGAATGTCAATGTAATTAAGTTTTCCTGCTGCAATCATCAAAATGCAAACTTAATTTGGTCATTTGAGGGAATTTTTGGATGATAATTGGGGAAAAAGATTGCATTTTTCAATTGGGAAAAGGTCCTTTTAGGGGTACTTTATAAAGAAGGAAAAAAATCCCTGGACTTATAAAATATAAGTTTATTCTGATAAGTTATTCAAAAAAAGTGTTTTTGCTGTTCTCACAAAGTGACCTATACAGTGAAATAAGTAGCAATCTGTGGTAAATCAAATTCTCTTTTAGTCTGATCATCACCTGATAAGCATAACTGGATGCTAAGAGTTTTATAGCTTTAAATCTTCTGCATAAAACTTTATCAGCCTTGCTTAAAAAATTTTACTGCATAGTTGGAAAGATAAGAGTTCAAGGATTCAGGAAATAATTGCATTAATCACATTCAAAATAAGGAATTGGCACAGAAGGGCTTTGTAATATTTTATGATAACTGAAACAAGTTATAAAAATAAAATATAATAAGAAAATATAAGCAATAACTCAAATTGGTTATAAACTGTGATAACTTGAAACAGTTACACCCCTGACTGATTAATAAGAGTGAAAAGTAGTAGTACATATATATGGGTAAAAACTTCCCCTTTTTGTCCTAAAATGACGAAAAATTCCCCTTCCTGAGGGTATGGGTACCTGTCCCCAAAAGTTGTCTAAAAGTATACTCAGAGTTCTTAACAAGCCATTTCAGCAGGATGAACTGGTCTGCTAAAATATTTTAGCGCCAAGCTATAAAACTGCCATGTAGAAATCTTACTACCGTATTTTCCCGTATTAACGCCCCCGGGGGCGTTACATTTTCGAAAGAGGGGGCGTTTATTTGAGGTAAAAAAATAAAAAATGAAATTTTTTACAAAACTTAAAAACATCGTTCAAACTAGCTGTAAAGTGTTTCTGTGTTGTTTAATCCCCCCAAAACGTAATTATTTGGCATCCAATTTAATGCAGTGTGCCTTTTATGCATTTAAATACGGTACCTCGTGTATTCCATGTCTGGCTTTTTGACACGCTCGCGACACTACACATTATGTCATGACCCAAACAGCTGTGTACTCCGATAACATTTTCCTTAGTACATGCGGGTAGCTAATAGCGCAATACACAATGTCAATGGTTTGACACGCTGCTGTGCCTGCTTTTGAATTAAAAGTTCTTAAAACTGCTGAAGAAAAGGGTATATCGTAAACACATTGCTGCAAGTTTGTTTAAAGTCGGCAGGAAGCGTGTGCGCGAGTGGTGTAAAAACAAATCAAAAATGTATTTACCGTTTAATTTTCTGTTTGATGATTGGATACGTACCGTACTTAGTACAAATGTTCTGAACTTACGGTACATGGACTGTTTAAAAGTGTGTTTAATTTTTAATACATTGGACTTTAGTACTGTAAATTACTTATTATATGGACTTATAAAAATGATTTTTTTCCCGTTCTTGTTGACTTTTTTTCCCTCCAAAATGGGTGGGGGGCGTTAATTAGAGGGGGGGCCTTAATTCGGGAAAATACGGTATCTTCAGTATTGACATGTTTAAATCCTGAGCAGAGGCGAACAATTTTACCGACAACTGCCATATTGCTCTATTATTAGTATTAAAGCTGAAACCAAATAAAAAAGATGACAGAAGATGCTGAACCACTGCCGTCAAAAGCATACATGTGTACTTTGATATCAGGAATGTTCAGTGACACCGACACCGACATGCAAATGTTTTATAATTATGTAAATAGTTCCTACGAAGGTGTTTTGCAACACTCAAAATTCTGATCAATATCTTTTTTAACATTTTTTCTTAAAGAGTATACTACAGTTTTATAAATCACAAAAATGTTTGACAGACCTATTTTCATACAGGTCAGACAATAAAGAAATATAATGTCCAGCGATCTGTCAAGCCAATGTCTGCTGAGAAGCCTGCTCTAGGTAAAGAGAAATTTAACTTATAATAAGCTTACTAATTAATACCACAAAATCAACATGTGTCATACAATACAGAGGAAGGTGAATAATTATCTCAAAGTTCTGCAGTATAACCTAATGATCTGGTATCAGTCAATAATGTATATATACAAATTACAATATACTATAATGCAAAATATTTGAATTTAAACTTGGTTAGCTTAAAAGCTAGAGTTATGTTACTTACACTGTGAGATTAAATATGATGTCTCAGATATTATATACATTTATGCTTATAATTTTATCTAAATACCATCTAGAACATATATTTACTTCATATTTGTCACATTTTGTGGAATTTTATTTCACTACATCAACGAAAGAGCAGATAGATACTTTAATCTTTATGAAGATCTGATAATAAAAGGAAAAGTTTATAAATCTAATATAATTATGATCATATGTGGATTAACAGCAATCAATAATCAGTAATATAAGTTTGGCTGCTATATAAGACGTTCTGAATCCCCCCAACATATGTATTTCATGTTCAGGTGAATGTTTCAAAGCTATTAACTCATTTTTTATGTACAACTAAACTGAAGACTTAATTAATCTACAACACATAAAAGATAGGAGGTCCTTTCTCCTAGACAACTCCTTAAAGTTTTGTCTTGACCATACAGACCCCTACCTATAGAATCCGATTCTGTATTTTCTATTTATTTTTTCTAACATTTGAGTATTTGTTGTCATCAGCTGTAAAACATATTGTGACCCTAATTTTAATTTACCGATTTAACTGCACATATATGGCAAGAGGGTAGATTATATATCCTTATCCATTGGCTTATTTTATGATCTGATATTTTATAGTGACTATCCATCTTACCTTTGTGTTGAAACCAAACAATTTGTAATAGAAAACAAATGAACTTTCACGTTGGACCAAACTCTCAAATTACCAATAAATTCAGGGAAACACTACTTTCTATAGTTTTGTCGGCCATAGTCCAGGCTTTGCACCACTAAAATTATGACTCTAATACAAATACAAATACAAATACATGGCATTTATATAGCGCAAAAATTATAAAATATTCTATTGCGCTTTACAATTACATAACACACATTTAACATATATACATACAAAATATGAACAGGATTCTAGAACTTAGATTTAAAGATTTGGACATATATTATAAATACTATTTTTCACCACTTCTGAATATTTTGTATTTTAACAAGACTACACTCATTGTTCATAAAACTGCCTAAATAAATGTGTTTTCAGTTTTGATCTAAAGCTGGCTTCAGACTGAATGTTTTTCAGATAGCTAGGCAGATCGTTCCACCATTTGGGACCAACGACTGCCATAGATCTGTCTGCTAGTTTTGTTCGCCGTCTAGGGATGTTAAAGTTAGTGTCACTTTGTGAGCGAAGTCTGTATCGTTGTCGAGTAGGTACAAACATTTCCCTCAGATATACTGGAGCTGTACCATTGATGACACGGAAGACTATTACTAAAACTTTGAACATGACTCTAGCCTTAACTGGAAGCCATTGTAATTCTTTCAGAAGTTCAGTACTTGGTTTTTCATAGGAAACATTCTTGACTACTCTAGCGGCATGATTTTGGCTGTAGTTTATTGATTTGGTAGGCTGGAATTTCTGTAAATAAACTGTTGCAGAAGTCAATGTGAGAATGAACCAATCCATGCACTAATGATTCAGTTGACTTCTGTGTGAGATGTTTCCGTATAGCCCTAAGGTTTCGTAACTGTACATGAGCTATCTGACACTTTTTCTGAATGTGATGGTCAAAGTTGAGTGTATTGGTCATAGTTACACCTAGGTCTCTGACGTGATCGACGCATTTTACATCACACCCACCAACGTTTACACTTGTGATGTCCAATTTCGCTAACTGTTGTCTTGTTCCATACATAATAATTTCAGTTTTAGACTGATTCATTTTCAGTTTGAAGGTTGTCATCCATTTTATGATTTCATTTAGACAACTGTCGAGTTGTTGAAGAACAGTTGTCTCATTTTGAGAATTTCCCGCTTGAATTTTTAACGCAATCTTGTGGTCGTCGGCGTATCCATACAGATCAGCTGGATATTTCTGCACCACTCGGTTAAGAGCCGAAATATACAGGGTAAAGATCACAGGTCCGGCACAAGAACCCTGCGGGACACCAAACCTTAGTGGCTCCGTGTCAGATGCTGACTGTTCGACTAAAACTTTCATTGTTCTGTTCGTGAGATAAGATTCTATCCATTTCAAGGGAGTGCTATGTATACCAAAGTCATCTTGAAGGATTTGAATCAGTATCGGGATATCGATGGTATCGAACGCTGCACTCAAGTCGATCATGACCACGATTGTTATTTGATTTTCATCTATGGTTTCCAAAAGATCATTATACATTTTGACCATTGCTGTTTCAACCCCATGATATGTTCTATAGGCACTTTGGTAAGCTGGGAGGAGATTGTTAGCTTCAATATGCTTGTTGATTTGATTTAGTGCAGCTTTTTCAAGAATTTTGGAGAGGAATGTTAAATTTGACACTGGGCGATAGTTTTGCAGTTCAAGTGGGAGACCTTTCTTCTTCAACAAAGGTTTTATCACAGCACTTTTCCATTCATCAGGGAACGCACCAGATAGCAGTGATCGATTTACAATTTCTGTCACAACGGGAACAAGTTGTGAAAAATGCTCCTTTAATTTCTTAGTTGGTATCACATCAAGTTCACAAGTTGTAGATTTTGATGCATATACAAGTTTCAAAATATCGTTTTCGGAAAGTGGTTTGAACGCAGTAAATGTATTCATAGTCACAGGTGGATTTGAGTAGGAAGAATTACCATTGGGTGTTTCAGTTGATATGTTGTCAAGATCATTTCTCAACTTGATTATTTTATCAGCAAAGTATCGTAGAAAGTCATTTGCCAAAGATACTGCACTTGTGTGTAATGGAAGCGGATTGTCTTTCGACCTTCCCAGTAAATCGGATGTTACGGCATACTCATCCTTGGCCCTAGAAAGCTCAGCGCTATATACATTTCTTACACCACAATACACTTTCTTTGAAAGGTCAGATTTGTCATTCATAAAGAGTTTTTCTATTGATCGTTTGTATTGTTTCAGCTGTTTTAGGTATCCAGAGTACCAAGGAACTGTCGGTCTACAGAGAATAGTTCTTTCCTTTAGAGGGGCATGTTTCTGAACAATGTCGGACGTGATTCTAGTGAACTCAGACACAAGATCATTGACATTGGAAGTGTTCACTACAATTTCATTTAACTGACCGAATTCTGATTGTAATATGTCACTTGATACAGATTTCCAATTGCGAGATTTGATTTCTTTCCTGATCAAGGGAGGGCGATACTGTTCAATGTTGCAACTTACAAAGCAGTGGTCAGAGATGTAATAGTCTGGCAAAGGTTCTGAGACATTCACACGTTTGTCTTCTAGCTTTGTGATCATCAGGTCAAGAATATGACCACCAGAATGAGTAGGAGCATTGACATGTTGAACCAGTCCAAAAGATCTCAAACACTGCTGAAATTGTTTTGTGTAGCAGTCTGACTTATTATCCATGTGGATGTTAAAGTCACCTAACAGCACTAATATACTGACTAAAGGTTAGGGTTAGGTCGACTATGGCCACAGTGCCCATAAATTCATTTTAGTTCTTAAACATTTCTTTATAACAAGCTTTACCCAGGCAAATTGTACACAAGTCTACAGACAGATTTCCCATCCCTGATTCCTTTAAAATTTATCAAAATGACAAATTTTATTGATTTTTCTTCAAGACAGAAAGATTATTCATAAAACATAAAGAGATGACTAATTCGGTCAGCCTCCTCAACATTTCTTTCCAATTTCAATGAGCGTCTGAAAGACCGAGACCAATTAACAACTTTTCTGCGTGTTTTTTCACACATTCTAACGCTCATTACAGCCCACAAAATTGTAATGAATGATGTTGTTTGATACTTGTTAATAAGTACTTACCAAATATAACGGAAGAGTATCCGGAAATCACTTGAGATCAAATTTAAAACTTCTTCATGTTAAACCTAAGTTTCCGCTGTGTATTGATCAAATTCTCGCAATCTCACGCTGTCAAAACGAGAAAATACCTCAGGGATAGTCTCAAAGTAATAACTTATAGGTTTAAAACCACTAAATCACACTACGTGTAGGCTGTCCCGCAGAAACTTGTCCGACGCACTAAGTATAGTTTATAACATTTACTTATATAAACCGCAGGTCCATAGTTAACATGATTACTGCAAGTGATAGCCTTAAAAAGTTAAGCTATGAAAATACTTTCTAACGCCATATAATAAAACACCTATTGATACCATGCAGCAGTTGATACAGTTGAGAGTTCAGACCTAGTTGCAAGAGGGAAGTCGCCTGATTATTATGGGCTTGCAATTGAAAGTATTCTATATGGAGGTGTCTTATTGCACATTCAAGTTCTTAAAATAGTTAAGGCAATGCTTGAATCTGGAGTTATTCCAGATGTCATGTCTTAAGTTAGCTAGAACTGTTGACTCGATCCTGTGTTTAAAAACAAAGGTATTAAATAAAACAGAAGCTAGCAACTTCAGAGGAATAACTGTTTGCCTGTAATTGTAAAATTAGTGGAGAATAGTGATTAAAAATAGAGTCGCACCAGTAATGAAACTCCGGCAGAATCCGTACTTACGTGGGTTCACTACACACACATCTCCTCTTCATGATTATGTATGCCATTACTGAAAGACAACTGAGTGTCAAATCCATAAAAAGTAATAGTTGGTTTTGTTTGTTCGTTTTGCCCTTGTGTGTTGACTTTGTGTGCGCGCGTGTGTGTATGCTAGCTTATTATTCGTCTTGTCCTTATGTGTTGGCTTTGTGTGTGTGTGTGTGTGTGTGTGTGTGTGTGTGTGTGTGTTCGTTTTGTCCTGATGTGTAAGCTTTGAGTGTGTGTGTGTGTGTGTGTGTGTGGTGCACGCGTTTGCGTGCTGGGGGGTTAGTTTTGAGGAGGCTGCGCTTTTGGTGCGTGGCATTCCCTGTTTGATATTTTTCTTTGTTTTTATCGAAATAAAGTCAGTGAACAGATATTGGAAGGAAGAGATCTTAAATTGACTGTTGCGAAATACCATCACTCTATCAGATTTTTGAACACAAGTTATTTCATTTTTGGAAGCCACATCATTCATTAAGCATACAAACAAACTTTTAGAGATTACACCAGAATACCAGTGGAATTTAAATTTGCTTACTGGGACTTACATTCTACAAACCAAAAGAGTAGCCTTCAACCAAAACGCGATAGATCCAGTGTGTCAGTTGTGTTACACAGACAGTGAAACCGTTGAACATTTTATTTCTTGACTATCCATCCCTGTACAGTATTCGAGAACAGTCTTATTTGATATTTCATCTGAACTCCAAGCATTAGGACCGAGTGACTGGGCATCACTTAGCACAGCGGAGCAAATAGCAATTATTCTAGACTGTACACATGTGGCTGACAAACTGGGAATCCCTCGGAAAAGATTCAACAGACTGGGCGGCTTAGAATCCCACTGCAGAAGGCTCTTATTTGATCTACACACACACAAAGAAATAAAAAAAATTATTGCAATGAAAAATAAATAGGGTAAAAACAGAAAGAGTGACATTCGTGATCCTAAGTAATCTTGTGTTCAGAACAGTGATGAACTGTATTGTTAACTGAGTATTATGAAAGGAGTTTAACTGTCCTTCGTAAAAAAGTGTATATACTGTTCCTCGTTGTATTTCTATGTTAACAATTTCATCGGAGACCGTCTATTACCAAACACTGTATTTTGTAAAGGGTATTAACGACGTTTACCTACGTAGACGGTTCTCCTATACTGGAGGAGAAGACTTGGATACAGATACAGATGGCCGACACTGTTGTATATATAAAAATGTTATTACATAAAGTTATTAGATAGAGACTTTAGAAACCATGAATCTATATATAAATTTATTCATTCTGAAAGAGAAGTGTGCCGAAGAAGAACGACGGTACTTACACGACAACAACAATGGCTTGCCGGTATAAAGTCAAAACTAGTGACTCTCGGTCCGTTTGCCCCTGTGCAGTTTTGACAATTGACCGGTAAGCCATTTAACTATCATATATCACCTGAAAAAGGAGTTTGCATTAAAAAAATTAATATAAGCATTTAAATAAAGATCGTCTGATTGTAATGAACACACTTGCATGGCTTACAACATTACTTATTTTTATTCCTTTTTTTATTCATTGTGTGTCACTTGTTTCCGCCGGGTCTACAAAAATAGAAAACTGGCACGGATTTTACGCACTGGCCTAATAATTTAGAGAAGCTTCAGGCCATAGCTCTCGGAAAGAAACAAATGATACAGGAATATCATGGAATATCATATGAGGATTATGTAAAGTTACTTGGAGCAGTTGTAGATTTTCTGTTAATTCTTAATTCACATGAAGCTAATATGTAAAAATGCCTCCAAACCACAACCAACAGTACAATCAAATCTCCTGCAGCAAGTCTGCCTACAAACACAGCTTCTTCCCTGCTACTGTTGGAACCGCCTGCATTCTTAATGCCAGTATTTGTTTTATCATTTTTAAACAGCGTACAAAGGGAGACTTTTAGTCTTTTAGATGTAAATAGTTGTCCCTTACGGTTGCGCATGTACAGTATTTTAATCAAATCGCGATTACACTCTTCTAGAGTGAGGCGATTACTGAAGATGATGATGAACAGTTAAATAGGTAAACATATAAACCGATTAAACAAACTTATGGTATGAAAATAGCTGTCGTCTAAGTTATCATTGTACTAGCAGATCAACTTCTTAGATTACGGTTTATGATGACTTCAATAGTGGGCCGGTTGTCTAGAGGTAACACGCTTGACTGTCAATCCAGAGGTCCGGGGTTCGATTCCCGGTCCAAGCACTGGAAATTTCTGAGATGCTCTTGAGTGTCTCCCACCTAACTAAGAGGCCTTTACTGGTTCTTCTCAGGAAAGACGGCTTCGCGTGTATCGGTGCTATAACAGGGCACGTTAAAGAACCAGACTGTCTATTCGCAAAGAGCTAGGCTAAGTTAGCCGAACAGGCCTGTATCTAAAAAGGCTTTCTCTCTATCTGTTATTGGGGCTTTATCTCACTCTGTCCCTTTGGTCAGATCGCTCTGTACTAGTAGAGGATGAATTTCGCGCCCTGTGTGGCTGCGTTTGCTATATGTAAAGCGACTTTGAACGTGTTTATCTATAATAATAATTATTATTAATATTAATAATGATCAGTTACCTTAAAATTCTGGGTTTACGTATGTTTTGAAAGTAAGGAGATTAAGACCAATTGCCTTAAAACATAAAACTGTTCAATAAAATGCTCTTGTCAAATATGATTTGTTGAAAAACTACCTCCAAGAAAAGAGATGTCAGTCTATGGAATCAGCACCAGGGGACTTTCGATAAAACTGTCTTTTAATCATTTCCGCCTAGGTCATGTTCATGGTGTGGCACAACAGCACACTGGATAGTACGTAGTCAACTGATATCAGCACACTTGATAAAGATAAACACTGTTATTTTTGTTATATGTTTGAATTTACTTTTTATAATTCACAGTTTTGTACTGATAGCCTGTATATTCGTGTTAGTCAATTGTCTGACTGCGAAATCATATTGTGAGTTCAAACCCTATTCCACCAACTCTAAATTACTAACATTGGGATAAGAGTCCGTGTATGGGTGCTTTACACTTGGCATGTTAGAGAACCAGGGAAGCTTCTGGAATCGGAGCGTCTTCTAATCTGACACTATCCTCTCACTTAAATGATCAACACTCTTCTAGAGGAGTAGACTATATGGGTTTCCCGTGTCGAGTGTAATAAGCCTAAATACAAAAAAAGACATACCGGCTAGTCTGTATGCTAGACAGAGTATAGAACAAGGAACGCAGTTAGACTAAGAAACCAGTAATCGTGAGTTCTCGGCCCCGCTCCTCCAACTAAGATTACTATCACAGGGATAATGGTCACGTTTATTATCACTAATTTTGATATGACATTGAGGTCAGTAAAATGTTTCTTTTTGACGATGTTAAATAAAACAAAACTTTAACTTTAGGCCCTTGGTAGGGTAAACCAAGTTGTAAATATAATTTAATATATATAAAAAAGATATATGTCCACATTCATCACTATCCAAATATCTGAAATATCAACGGTGATTGATTCTTTTTTCTTTTAACATAAAATAATGATTGACTGATTTAAGAACCCGTGTTACTATTTTTGAACCTGAAAATAGTCTTTAGTACTGCCTGTACATTCTTCATTTGTATAAATTGTAAATAATTGCATGAAATTGGTTTCTTGGATACAGTTTATAACAACATGAGATGATGTGGCGGACAAATCGGCATGGAGAAGACGCCAACAGACAGCCTCTTAGAGGTTATGCTCGTATTTTACTATTTCGGAGCCGACAGTTGCCATCATTTTAATCCTAATATCTCAGAATACGGAGCGGTGTCCAAACACTGATTTCCAATAATATAATTCTGGTTTGAAGTAAAACCACGCCGGTCAACCCATTACAAAACCTGCGATTCTCATATAGTTGAAAGTGCTATCAAATACCCTTTGTGTTTCAATAGTTTAGACATAATTAAATATAGATATACTTCTTTTTACAAACATTTACAATTTGGATCAACTTACCGACAGTTTTATTTAAGGTAATCAAAATCAAGCATTTTTGACTGTCTGCATATTATTACAAAAAGGTGACGAGTAATTAAAGTTCTATTGTATCACCTTCGTTGAAATAATGTTGAGCATTTACTTTTTCTCTTTGTGAAGTAGTTTTTTTCAGTTCGGAAGTAGCATTGTGTGCACTTTATCTTACAGGGGTATATTATTACGACAGATGCAGACCCTGATACGTTTATAGCAAAAGCAGTTGACGGAATACACTGCTGAATTTTTCTCCTAGGTAATACACCTCATTTTCTTGAGCGATAAGTCCTAGTGGTTTAAAGACACACTTCACAAGTTTAAAATTGCACCAAATAGTCAGGGCAACATCATCTTATGAGGCTATTGTATGTATATAGACCTACATGCACAATAATATTGTACTTCAGCCCCATTCTTCAAAGAATATACATATAGACTTTCCTACCACTTAACACTTGTTTTTACCATATGGAAATAAAACAGCTTTTGATTTGTAAAACAAAATGATTACAGTGAAATCTCTTTTTGTGGCCCTGATTGACACAGTCATATTGGGAAATTTGAAACCTATTCAATTATTAAATGAATTTAGGAAATAATAGATTGTTGTTTAGACGCCAGAAGTTGACCTATATAAGTTAAAAAATGGAGAAAAACGATTTTAATTGCAATTTCAGGGTATCTTTTGACAAACATGACAAAACTAACCATAATATAAAGTAACCCGATTAACGTGTTATTGCTTTGAATTCTATTTCTTAAGTACTAAATATCAAATAATGTTGTCAACAGTTATAAAAACTATTTTTCGGTTGCTGTGACCGGGGAATGTAAAACGAACAATAAAAATGCTTTATAGTATCATTTCTTATTCGATTCCCTAAATTTATTACCTTTAATCTAAGCAATAAAAACTGTAGATTGCGTGTCTGTAATAAGAGAATTAGATTCAAAATTCAACAGTCTTATCTATAAAAGATTTTGTGGGCAGTTCGATGTTTGTTTTAAAGTTTTCGGACAATTCAGAGCATTGAATAGATGACAATAAAGTCTCAAAATTAACCTAAGGAGTATCTAATTAAAATTTATAAGCGAGAAAATGTCTGAGGTAAACGATGTTCCTCACATTAAAGCTTTGGACGATAAGGTTGATAAAGAAGAAGAAAGGTCAGAAGAAAAATCGGAAAATCGAAGCAGTGTAAATTTGATATTTGCTGTAGAAACGAATGTGTCGGATAGTGCAGTGGAAGAGGGGAAAGAAAACAAGGAAAACGCTAGACAAAAACTGCAAGAAGCAAAGGAAACGAGTTTTAAGTCAGAGGGGGAAAGCGACGAATCTCAAGTAGAAGGTATAGCGGATAGCGAACTTGATACAAGAAAGAGCGAGTCAAGCAAACTGATAAGTAGCGAGAAGATATCTGATAAACCTAAGACGAAAGCTATAGGAACAAAAGTGGCAACGACAGCCAAAGAGAAAACTGTCGAATACCATAATATCAAACCAGACCTAGACAGACAAGGAACCGATAGCGGTGACGTCAAAATATCTATGGCTGAGAAGGACCAAAGCTCACAGGGTGCTGTTGTGATAACTACGGAACCACAGGCGACTGGTCCACCGAAACCAAAGGCAAAGTTACAGAGGAGAAAATCATTGAATCCCAGAGTGATGACACCGCCTGGTCTTGAAGTACTTGATAACATACAGCTCCTGGCAATACGTCAACAGATGGATATGGACATACAAGGTTGGTGATATTGTAGTTCAGATTAATATTGTATAAAGCAAAATTTTCTGATATGTTTCGGTGTCAAAGTTTAGAACTTTTGTCTCACCCAGTCCTTGTCCCGGACTCGAACACAGGGCCTCGGTATAGGCTCTGCCCACTGAGCTATTGAGGCGCCTTACACATCTTCTGTCCAATGTTTGAAACAAGTCCACTACAATAGCTTTTCTAATTATTCGCCCCGCGAATATCCTAAGACCAAAATTATTGAGCCGACTACCCTAAACCGGACCTGCCTAATGCTAAAAAACAAATATGATCTAAAAATCGCATGATGTTTTGTCTCAGTCATAGTTCACAGCAAAGTTTCTTTACAAATTTGTGTTATTTTATTTCAGGTGGCTGCGGAGCACCAAACACATACAGAATTTGGGACGACAACGATGAGCAGATATTCTTTGCTACGGAAGGTAAATTCAGACAAAATACTTTGTTAGAGAATATTACACTGAATTCATTAAAAGAGTTAAAAAAGTATTCTAGTATAAAACTGCTGTTCTTGTCATTTTTCGGGGGTGTTTTAACAAGAGAGAAAATTTAATGACGTTGAGGGATAATGTATTCATTTATTAGTTTTGCGTTTTATGCTAGAATAGCGTTAGCGCAAGTTCATTTCGTGTTATAACATCTTCAGAATCCCTCGGGATACGTTGGAACCCCCGCCCTACGTGCTCGGGCACCAGTCAATCCTTCGGGATTCTTCAGACGTTATAACACGAAAAACATGCGTTATCCATACAATAATAATAATGATAATAATAATAAACCGCGAGGCCCTGCGGAGCATTTTGCCAATTTTATTTGAAACGAGATAAATAAATTCGTACACAAATGTAATATTCTACTCTTTTAGTTCATCGAAAGTTTACTATAATAGACCAAGTCAATTCGACGTATACTCCTATGCTTGCGTTGTCAACGTCAAAATGTTTTAAAAACGTGTGATACCAGAGTAAGACAGTTCACTCCAACGTCAAACATGTGATAAAAATATTTTATTTTTATTGAACACACGAATCGCAAATAAAAAATATTTGTGCTTTGACGTGATTTATGACTTATCCCCCTATTTTTGTAAAACTCTCGAAGTAATGAAAAAATGTTTTTTGACAGTAAACCAATGAAAATTAAATTTCGTTTGAATAATAGAGATTTCGTTTTAGAAAATTACATAAAAACAATGATAAAGTTCTTTCTTTCAGAGTCGGGATGCCTGTGCCGCTGGGCATGCGGTCCTGCACGTCAGTTTTCTTTAGACGTTTTCTCAGCATCAGACGACCAAGTTCTTAACTTCCACAGAACATGTTGCCGGTGTGACTGCTGCTGTTGCTTCGACTCTTTCATGTGCCTGCAGAAACTCTACGTGGTGGATTGTCTTGGAAGAACTTTAGGGGCGGTAAAACAAAAGTATGTTTAAGTGTCATTATATTTCCTTGTCCGCCGGGATCAAGGAGTTCATTAGATATGATACACTTATTGCATTTATAAATCTATTGCCCGGGGTTTTAAGGATCGAAGGCCAACTGTTTTGACCGTTTACCAGTAAGCCATTCAACAAGTGGTTTATAAGAAATAGATGTTCATTTTTCAAGTTTTGACTTTTTCCCAGAATGAAATAGTGTTGAACTATAGACCGGGCAATAGCACAAACTATAGACCGGCGATTTATATAAGGAACCATGTAATAATTCTGAATAACAAGAGTTCCGCTGTGTAAGCAGGTGCTAGGTAGCGTAAGATTTGTTGCACGGTTCGTTACCTCTCGTGAACCGAGTCTGCTTGGTTGCGTTCGATTTTATTCAACAGCTGTCATTGTTAGATATAACATATAGCAAAGACATTGCTATTGCATATCCATACTTTCATATGATTTGGACTTTATTATCCATACCTACCAGCCATTTTCATTAAAGATTTGTTTGCTGTCAAATGGAAATGTTCCAAACAAGAATGAGATCACCTTAAACTATAGTAAAAGGTTTTGAATATTTCGATTAGCTATTCCATTGTGTCATATAACCATTTGAAAGACGTTTTATAGGTTTAGTATCTTCAACGCGAAGTTCGATATCGTTGACCATGACAACAATGTGCTCTTCAAACTCCTGGGTCCCTGCTGCCCCTGCAGATGTGCCACTGAGATCTACTTCCAGGTAAAACTTGAACGAAAGTATGTTTTTAATTGCTTTATGATTAAACGACAAAAGTCTTTTAAACAAGTAAAAGTTTGTCAAACAGACTGTATTCTCTGCTTGATTGATTTACAATTTAATTTTGAACCATAAATTTGTACCACAGGCAAAATTAAGTAAAGAATTAAAGATATTCTGAGAGACATGTTATCTCATTCTGCTTTTAAACAACTGTATATAATTATGCATTCCTGTTGACAAAGTTCCATGTTGAAAAATATACCAGTATTTGCTGTCAATTGTCAGATATTGAACAAAACTGGAGAACGACAGATTGGGCGTGTGCAGAAAAAATGGGGCGGGGACAGGACAGACAACATAAATGTTGACCATGAATATTTTGATGTAACATGTAAGTTTTATTGTCAGGTCTATCAGATTGAGTTTACTAATATGATGAGTGAGAGACTGACTACCCATAAACAGGTTTATAGCTATTTCAGAGTTTCCTTCGTTGTCTAGAAACTGACCATCCCCAGGCGTATCCCCAATTTTACACTACTATATGATGCTTGGTGTATCTCGTGTTAACCTGTCTAAATAGATAATACAGGTTCTGTTGACTGGGTGATTTTCGCGCCACTTTTGTTTCTAGATTCAATAGACAATAGACACATTTGCGTTGGTTATATGTCTTGCTTTGTAGTTGTTGAGAAAATGTTACTTAATAAAGTAATTTAAATGTGGTATAGGTGTACAACGAGAAGAGAAACAAACTCAAGTTACTCTTTCTTACAAAAGTTCAGTCCGTATTTATTTGAAATAGAAAACTTTGCTTCCAAAATTCATTGTATATACGTAGTGTTTCTTTTATCATTTTCACGGATAACTAATATTATTTCAGTTCCAGCTAAACTGGACAGTGTGGACAAAGGTCTGATCCTAGGGGCAGCTTTCCTTGTGGTAATATAGACTTTTTTTATAGCGTTATGATCGGTTTATTCTGTAGTTTTCTTGATTTATTTTTAACTTTGCAAACACACACAAACATTACAAAATACTTTGCCATACGCCCCACATATAGAACAGAAGATATCTTTTTATTGTTAAAACAGTTTTGTAATGACATTTGAACAAATATACATGTAGACATTTACAAAGGTGAACCTGAATGTGGATGATGATCACATATTTTAAAATCAGACAAAAAGTATATATGTCTTTAATCAATTGATGATAGTTAATCATTTCTCCAGTTTAAGTATGATTTTTTTCAGCACGATCTTTGTTAGCTGTGTAAAATTTATCTGAAAGTTATGAAAATTTTACTTTACAGAACTGTATGTACCTGGAGATGTCGTAATACCGCTGATACATCTTCACGTGGAAACCGTGACAGGATCAGTGAACAACTGTTACATCTTCACGTGGAAACCATGACAGGATCAGTGATCAACTGTTACATCTCTCAGTTCTTACATTTTCAAATGTTTCCATATGTATATGTGCAGTAAATCACACAATATAGCGAAAACATAGACACATGTAATTCCCCAATGCTTTTTTTCTTTATTTCATAAAAATACCTACAAATAGCTGTTTAAGATGTGCAGTATTATATCAAGTAATCAAAAATATGACTGATAATTGCAAAATGATTTTGTCATGATCAGGAGAATGTGCTTGGTAACTATGGTAACGATATTAAACTTAGAATGAAACAATAAAATTTATGAATATCAACTCTCGTTTCGACATGGCTTCAGTCACAGCGCCTTTGTCTGTCTCAGTCACACTTAATTGTTATTTCGTAAGATTGTCAAAAAGACACGGAAAACATGGTACCAAATGTTGAAATAAACCAAGAAATTTGGTTCATATTTAGAACTGTTTTCCGGTGGTTTCATTTCTTTTTTGTTTGACTTACTGATAGTTGTTACAACACTTTCCTTGTTTTTCATGATGGGCTCTAAATAACGAAGGCACATGGAGAAATCCCGAGGAGTCGTGTAATCAGCTAACCGCAACGACTGAAGCACGTTGTAATCCAGTGCGTTATCAAAGAACTGAAAGCATGTTTTATTTTTGGGAAAGCGATTTCTGATCGCAGGATGTACGTTAACTGGCAATAATCAGATACGTTAAATTCAATGCGCGCGCAGCAAGGTTTTCCATCTATCTCAAATAACGATGGACAATACGTGGAATTATCTGATATTCTGATAACCTTGTCGGGACTAATAAGTACCATTGACATTGATCAGACTTTGCCTTCCCAGCGAATACAAGAATGCAGGTATTCTGACAGCTTGCCTTATGATAAGTTCAATGGTGTTTACAGAATCTAAATTAAATTTGATAACAACGGTAGAGTGCGGTAAACTTAGCTGATAAGTGTTCGTATGAACAGAAACGAGAATCTTTGATTTGCATTTCAAGCAGCATTGAATGTATTACACGTGTCTTTGTTTTGAAGTACAGTTTCATCAGTGCAGAAGATATTGTGCATTTGTTTAAACGTAATGCCGGTTCATTAGAAACCTTCTGTAGAAACTTCAAACTTTCAGTCTTATTCAAAGATTTGATGTTTCCATCCACAGTTTGTTGTTTTGAGGGCACGAATATTAAGTTCACACTGTACACTATTGGACTGACTGTAAACGGAAACTTTTTCAAACAAACACGTGACATCAACCTTTCAAATCCAGAGCATGTGTAAGGCCGACATATATTCTGAAAAGAAAATAACAATTATACCATTTATAAAACAAAAATGATCAAAAGTCTCGTTAGAAGCATACCTACAGTCAAAAATAAAGGGTTTCTGGCTTGAGTGGATTTTCCGCAACTATTTTATGGATCGATTGTCATTACGGATCCACTTCCTTCTTTAAAATAGTTAAACTTCTACTTATCGTATTTCGTAGTGATTTATATATAGGCACATGCATTTTGAATATAGATGATCATTGTTTCAACTCTACAAGTATTTAGTTTAAAATCTTACATAATGATCGTCGTATATTTCATTCTCCTAACATCTCTCCTGTTGGTCTATGGTATGCTGTCTCTTCCAGTCATAATAAAGGTCCATATCAAATGTCATGTTGAAATTGTCAAGCGGGTTCTGATTTTCTCTTGGAGGACATCTTTGTGTCACAGTTACTGCCGAACCATTTTTGCAGAAAACACATGATGTGTTCTGATACATTTGTGACTCCCCTAACGTTAGAAATTCTAAATTAAATGAAAATGTCACATTGTGAATTTCGCTCTGTATTTCGGGAGCAGCAGTTAACGTTCTGCACATAGTCCGAACGATGATAACCATTTATTGCAAATTACTCGATCGCTGACAGTCTTTAAAATGAAACAGACAAAATAATAATTGTTTGACTTTATGTTCTATTCAAAAATCATTTTCCAAAGAAAAATAATGAAACGTTTACATAGGATAACATTCTGATTGGGCTAATTAGTAGTTTTAAGAATATAGATGAATAACTGTCTTACACGGTAGGAACAAAATGTGATTGAAATTTAACTTAATACACTGATTTATGTACATATTGCTACATTAATTCAATAAAATGTTAAGATATTAAACACATTTTCTTGACCTAATAAATGTCACTGTCAGTTTGAAACTAAATTCTTGTATATCTCATATTTTTCATGCAAATCATGTATAATTACCAGCATGGAAATACAAAAGAATACAGTTATTCTGTGGCGCGTCTTTAACTTTAATTTCACCTTGTGACCTTGAACTTGATCTGATTTCATTGAAAGTTCTGTCATGCAAGCTGTTACATTATGGGAGTCATATGTGCCATGTTAGAAATAAAAAAAAAATCTTTAGAGGAAGTGAACAGATATGCAGTTTCTACTATCTCACCCTCCGTATTGACCTTGAACCATAACGATTATGCTCTTTATTGCGGAAAGCTGAAAATGTATTGAGTGAACACAAAACATTGATTTTTTTTTCGGCGACGCCGTCTAAATTCGTTTTCGTTACCTATGCCACGTGACTTCAGTTTGCAAATCAAACTACTTGATAACGCATTATAGATAATTTATCAAAATGGAAGAGTTATGCAACGCTCTGCCTGATTGGATGAGAGTGTCAATTTCTTTCACTCTGTTGATTGTGCTACGCTGAGTGAAATGTAGACAAAGCGTTTATCCGAAACGACGCTGTTCACAGTTTTAAAGCTAACTTTGGCTCAGTATATTTAGCAAGAATATTGATATATCTCAAAATGATAAGTAAGTTTAATAAATATGATAAAAACCTGTTCAAATACCAACATATATCAAATTAAAGAAAGAGCTGAATACGGTCTGCGTATCACATGAATAAGGGTGTGATAAGAGTCTTTTATGTAGAGAAGTGCTTTTTAAAAGATTTTCCTTTTTACAATTGTCGTCTGTATATGAAAAGGTTTCTTGCTTATGTGACTTATTCAGATTGCATATTAAAATAAGTACTTGTTTGCTTTGATATATTTGTTATAAATTATTTAACTGATTTATTATATATGAATATTTTTCTTTAGTATGGTATGCAAATATTGAACTCAGTTGAAATCTGTTTTATTATATATATGCTATATAATGACTGAATCTCATTACACTGAAATGAAGGTACGCTGCATACAGTTTATCTATGTGATATGACTACGGTCAAACTTTGCTTATGAAACAGAAATATTGAAATAATTTCAATTGTATGTTTTGCTTGACCTTCACTTTTTTATAGGTGTGACGTCATTGTCAAAAGATTCATGAATAGCGAATATGCATTTGTTAAAGCGGGATCAGTTGGCCTATTTTAGAAATAAATAAAAATAATAAATAAAAAAATCCTTTAATTGATTTTTTTCTCATGTATTCTAATCAAACTTGATTTGTAGCATCTTTATTAGGCCCGCAGCCAACTTTGTTCAGCTGGGATAACCCCTTTTAGGGGCTGCTAGAGCTAAAACTAGAAATGCCTTTATACAGCGTCTCATGAACAGCTTAGTGGATCTTTGTCATACTTGGTCTGGAGCATCATTATAAGGTCCTCTTCCAAATTTATTTGTATAGGAACTTGGGCTCTATTAGGGACCACTATAGCTAAAAGTAGATATGCCTTTCTTCGCATTAACCACTAAAATGTAATGGATTTTTATCAAACTCGATGTGCAACAATATCGTAAAGTCTCCTGCTACTTTGTTACAAATGGGGATAGGGACCAATTTAGCTAAAAATATAAACACGTTTAATGACCTCTTCTCATGAACGGCTTCATGAATCTTCATCAAACTACTGTTGTAATTATTCGTCTAAGGATAAACGAAACAAAATTGCAACCCTACGAAACCTTTGCGAAAAATTAAAAGAGAACCATTTAAATTGTTAAAGTGCGGTGTTTAGTTTTGCAATTTGAAAAATGTTTGATGAAAGATGAATGTTAGATGAAAAATTCATAAACTTCTTTCCTTATTACAATTCGCCGACCATCATTTTTAAAGATATTTCTTGTTTACTTTTGATCTAAACGTGCAACCTTGCCCTTGAACCAGCATGATTAAATATTGCGTTTTTGCGTGTTGTCTAATTATGTCGACGTATTTAGCTAACGCGATGCATAGCGGACACCACCCATCCGCTGAACTCAGTAGGGAGAGAGTTCGATTCCCGGACAAGGCGTAAGTTCCCAGTGACGGTATGATCGAAGACATTGTGTTTTCGGCGTGACCGAGCCAGATATGTCGCCTCTGTTACTGGTTACGAGGTGAATTTAAAGTTAAATACTCTATTTAGAGTGTTATTGTACATAAACGTTTCATCATTCGTCCTCGATCTCTGATTCATGTGGAGAAGTCGCTAGTTACTTGTAACAGTAGATAGGAACACTGCATAGGTTAACTGCTCGCCGTTACATAACTGAAAAGTACTGATAAAAAACGGCCTTTAACCCAAAACAAAAACTAATACGATTTGGGAAAACATACTGCAAGTGAAATAACATAGACTAATATAGTTTCATTACCCGATCGTGTGGTAAATTCAATATTTTCCATGGTTACATTTTGACCGACGTTGACGCATGATTGTGCCACTTGTTTCACGTCAGACATGTCACATCTGTGTCTCTGATACTCTTCTATTGTGTGATTTGGGGGCAAGGAGAACAACACACAGTTACCAACTATGTACGACAACAACTCCCGGTCTGTGAAGCGGGTTTGGGTGTAGTCAAAACCAATACAATCAGCTGCCATAAATTTCCAGCTGTAAAATATTGGACACAAATATTGAGCTATACTGTTATACAAAACACTAAAAGATCCCACGGTAACAGTTGCTACAAAATGAAGGAAACACTGGTAATAGTGGGCATCACTTACAATACTCGACCATTGTACAAGTGAAAAATTACTGCATGTAGCAATAAATGCAAAATTATGTTCTGAAACATATCTGTTAATTAAGGTTAAATATATCTAACAATTAAGGTAAAGCATATGTATTAATTAAGGTAAAGGTAAATGGCATGGATAAAATGAAACTCCAGCATAATTTTACTTCAAATTCATTATAAATATGCAAAATGAATACTGGGGATGATTAATGCAAAACATTTTTAACATAGCGAACCTGTGGTAACTAGCCACGCCATTGCATAGTGCACATGCCCTGTTCATAAATATAACTCGATATTCCTCACTGTACACAGCTACAATGTCTTTAAACGTTACCAGCGTGCTTTCGTTGTCGTTGTATACATCACAGCTTCGGCCGTCAGGACACGTGGTTACCATTTCGTAGTCCATTGTCGGTCTAGACGACTTTGAAGTGTTTTTGACATGTGCGAAGTCGTGGTAAGCAGAATGGCACGAAAGGTTAAAATTGTTGGGAATATTTTCATCTTCTAGGCAACAGTTGTCCGTACCAGAACACGTAACAAAACATGGCTTAAAGCTCTCTGTAAAACCATTCCTAGCATTCATTATAGATCCATTCTTGATACAGGTTTCAACCAAACTGTCGCATGTTGGAAGAGCAGCCGATTTTGAATCAAGTATTTCCGTACTGTGTGTACAACAGGATGTGAGGACCAGAGCAATTTTCACACAAACTTTCCAAATACTAGTCATTATTCTCACGAACTGGACTCCGTCACTTCTGAAAGAGTGTGAATCACTATAATCACTTTATATCATTTGGACCACGGTCTACAAAAGAAACTGAGTTTGCAATAAGTGATGGTAAATTAGTGAAACGTTGAATATTTCTGAATTGGCAAAATGGCTCAAATTTCGAACCTGAGAAGATCTGTGTTCAAGTCTAGACAGGCCATACATCTGGTCAAGATTAAAGACTTCGTCAAGTCCTATTCAGACGATGACGACAAATGTTGACAGTGTGTGTTTCTTTAAACACGTAATTAATTTTGTCTGAAACGATGTTTTTGTTACAAACTTTTATACAAAACACTGAGAAAGCACTTATTGTAACAAAAGCTAGATTTTTGTGCTATGATGTAATCGAACCAAATGTGAAAGCAGCTGGTGGAATTACCTATTTGAAGTTAGGAAGCTCTAGAATTATGCAAAAGAGCATGACACGTCTGTTTTATTATTCGTAGAAAAGAAAATGCAATCAAGATACATAACGCATAAGTTGTGCGGAGCAATTGACTCCCTACGATTTCTCTGAAGTTGACGATGTTGAATAAAACCTCTCAGAGGTTCAGCAGATATGGAGTGAATAATTGCTTGTATGACCACTTATTATGACACGACAATGACTTTGACAAAGGGTCTAAGGTCAAGGTCAAAGTGACTGTACAAAAAGCACATAAAGTTTGGTCCCCTCTTGATTTTAAGGTTTCTTTGTCAAATGTCATGGTCGTGTCATAATAAGTGGTCATAATCCAAAAAAAAAAATAAAATAAAATAAATAAATAAATAAAGATCATCATATGCCAATAAGGACAATATCTTAAGACGTTCTCAAGATATTTAGAGGAAACTGTTTTTGCATAAATTGTCGCTTTAACCTTGACCTTAGATCCAGTGACCTCTAAATCAAAAAAGATCATCCATTGCCAATGAGCAATGTGCCTGCTGTGCTTGCGTACGAAATTTTTTGACGTTCCCAAGATATTTAGAGAAAACTGTTTTTGTACTAATGGTCTTTGTAATTTTGACCTTTGACCCAGTGACCTCAAAATCAATAAGCGTCATCCACTGTCCATGAATAATATGCCTATACTATACTATACTATACAGGCCGAAGACCAAAATTCAAAACATTCTAAAGTTATTGGGATCAAACAAAATTACAAACAGCCGGACGGATTGACACTTTGACAGACGAAAGGCCAGGGCTATCTTGTAACTCCCTTCGAGCGTATATAAAGTATGACAATGTACTCATGTTTGCAGGACATTAATAGGGCACAAGTATTTACTATTTAATGGTAAAATATCAACAATTGACAGAAAATCGGCAATATGCGTAGAGAGTCTGATATGACTTTCTACTTGTCAAGCTTGCAAGCAAAAGTTTTCAAAACAGATTTCTATCAATATATTTTTTCCTTAATATATGTACAAGGCTTTCATACTGAGGAATTTTCCCAGAATTAATACTGGAAGTCTCGAGATTTAGTGGGATCGAACTGTGTCTAAAGATAAGTCATCGAATGTATTCAGCATTGAGCTCAGGTGAGGACTTTCTTTACAGTCGATGTAAAATAATTGGTTAAACTAAAAAAAAAAACATTTCAAAATAAGTTAAAAAAGTAATGTCTTTTTTACTTATTGTCTGATAGATCAAATCCGTAACTGGACTGTTCGTGAATTGCGGCTTTATTTTGCAAAATCTAGATATACTAGTAGATTATCTATCATGTTAAAGGTATCTAGGGATGGTGGGAAATTCTTTTTAAATTTTCAAAATATCTTTAATGATATTAATTTGTTTGGCAAAAAATATTTTAACTGTGTACAATCCTGGCATATGAAATATTTTGATTTTTTTTTTCTTCGGAATTTAACAAATTGTTTTGCATGGAAATCTTGTTCCATGCTTATTTAGATATCTTGATTGTTTTATAACAGTCTATAATTTTAGGTCTCCAAAATGGCTGAATTTTACAAAGGAAAATACTTTATCAAAATGTTTTTATGACAAACTCAAAAGAAATCAAGATATTGTTTTTAAATAAAAAAAGTTCATATTAGGACCCTCGAAATTCTTCTTTAGAATGTTCTCGGACTGTTTTTGTCGTACCTGTCGTATAATTAACAAAATAAACCTTGTTACGGTAAGAAACATCAAACAATGAATAAAGATTTCTGACTGAAAAAAAAAGAGTAAAATTAAAGATACCGGAGATCCCAGTATGCTTAAAGATTTCATACAATTTTGACACATTCCCTTTCAAAACATACAAGAATAACCCCCTTTTCACTTCGTTACCATGAAAACCAACATAAATATATTTTTCTGTCTACGGTTAGATATGGAATTATAATTGATATACACAGTATCTCTTAAAAAAAATTGTAATTAAAATCAAACTGCTGATGAAGATTATTAATTAGAATAATAATGATAACAACACTAGAAATAAAACAGTTTTATTTTAGCCAAGTTAGAAACATTTTAATACTCACATAAAAGATAGTAAGTAATGTCGACAGCATGGCTCACAAAAAATAAATGAAACTCTGGTGTTTATCTGATATCTAATATATATGGGACATTGTATTATGATAGAGAAACACATATATTTAAATACACACCTGAGCGATGCCATAAAAAAGGACCATTGTAAGCACCAACTATCAGTGTTCTTGTGGCAACAATATTTTACTGTCTCACTCAAAGCATTGTGATATTTATACATTGATATTATATATTATATTCAAACACCTGCTGTTAAAATAAGATGAAGGTGGATTCATTCATGTATACTCGAAAAAATAATACTTCTTGTCCATTTAATAAAATCTTTTCCTTCAAAGTTTGCATCCTCGTGCTCTTATAATACGTTTAATAAGGATTTATTTCCTGTCCAATAGAACTGTTCCAAACAAAAATGAGATGACCTTAAACTATGGTAAAATGTTTTAAATTTTTAGATTAGCTATTCCATAGTGTCATATAACCATTAGAAACACGTTTTATAGATTTAGTATCTTTAACGCCAAGTTCGATATCGTTGACCATGACAACAATATGCTCTTTAAACTCCTGGGTCCCTGCTGCCCCTGCAGATGTGCCGCTGAGATCTACTTCCAGGTAAAGCTTGCATGGAAGTATATTTGTATATCTGTAATTGCTTTTTAATTATGTCACGGTATAGAACTTGAATATTAAAACGGGGAGAAAGTGTGTTGGCGCCCGGCTAGCTCAGTCGGTAGAGCATCATAACGGTATTCCGAGGCCCCGGGTTCGAGTCCTGATCTGGCTGCACAGTTTTCTCACCCTGTGACATTTGGCGCCCAACATGGGGCAGTGACGGCATTACACTGGTTAGTCTACGATGTCTGTTATTACTTATATATAAAGTACCCGCTGAAATTCGAAGACGAATTTCAAAAATGGTCGGGAAATTTATATGTCACGGTATAGAACTTGAGTATTAGAACGGGGAGAAAGTGTGTAGGCGCCCGGCAAGCTCAGTCGGTAGAGCATCGGAACGGTATTCCGAGGCCCCGGGTTCGAGTCACGGTCTGGTTGCACATTTTTCTCACCCTGTGACAATTAAACGACATAAGTCTTTTAAACAAGTAAAAGTTTGTCAAACAGACTGTGTCGCCGGCTGTCAATTAGTAGTTTGGTCAGGAGTTGGACGGGACAAAAGAAGAGGAACACCTCATCTTTGTTGTGATATGTATTGTCTCAAACCAATATATAAACTGCAGATATATGTCTACAGAATGTAGGAATATTTGTTAGCACAAAAAATATGGCGTTACACTGATGTTTTGCAAAATGGCGAGTGCGAATGTTGATTTGCTGTAAACGGTCAGTTTAGGTCATGTGATTTAACTGTCCGAGTAGAGGGTCAACAGTAGGTGTCCATTTATGGGCACTACTTAACTATAATAAAAGCTACTGTTGTGATACTGCTACAATACATTTACGAACCAGAAGTGTTTGCTAAATGGTATTTAAGATGAACACCGAAACAACAGACAGTTTTTTTTTATTTGCAACATATGACAACGGCAGTCACTGTTCGATTGATTTACAATTTAATTTTGAAGCATAAATGTTTGTACCTCAGGCAAAATTAAGTAAAGAATTAAAGATATTCTGAGTTCTATGTTATATCATTCTGCTTTTAAACTTTATTCTAGGCCATATACTTTTTGAGCTATGAGCATCACAAACAAAAAATCCACTATTTTGGCTATTTCAAGGGCCATAACTCTGTAATAAGCGCTAATATTCTCAAGAAGAATGCCAAGTGTGCAAGGTCATATCATGATAAAGACTCAAGCGAGGTTTCATGAATTTACATCAAATACTTTTTGAGCTAGGCATATATAATGTGCATTTTTTACTATTTCAGGGGCCATAACTTTAAACATAGGGCGTGGAGCCAGCCAAAAAATAAGAGGTGTGCAAGTTTATATCATGATAAAGACTTATTCAAGTTTTTAACCATTTACATTAAATCCTTTTTGAGCTAGGTGCGTCACAAGGTGAAAATGTGCATTTTTGACTATTTCAGGGGCCATAACTCTGAAAATGGGGGGGGGGGGGGGGGGGGGGGGGGGGGCTGACCCAAATGAAAAATAGGATGTGCGCAAGTTCATATCATGATTAAGACTCATTCACGGTTTCATGAATGTATATCAAATACTTTTTGAGCTAGGCGTGTCACAAGGTGAAAATGTGCATTTTTGCCTATTTCAGGGGCCATAACTCTAAAAATAGGGGCGGAGCCAGGCGAAAAATAGGAGGTGCGCAAGTTCATATCATAATAAAGACTCATGCGAGGTTTCATCAATTTAAATGAAATACTTTTTGAGCTAGACGCGTCACAAGGTGAAAATGTGCATTTTTGACTATTTCAGGGGCCATAACTCTGAAATAGTGGGCAGACCCAAATGAACAAGAAGCTGCGTTCAATAAACGCTTGATGCCCCCGGTGGCATCCTTGTCGATACAAAGCAACCTAAGTCCAAAACGAGGTCAAGGTCAAGGTCAAGGTCAAACTGAGGTCAGGTGATGTCTGAAGATGAGGAATGGTCACAGGTTACATGTGCATTAGTATCAAGTCATTCTAGTAAGGGGTATTGATGCTAGACGATACGGTCCCATTTGGTTAACATCGTACGGACGGACAGATGGACGGAAGTTCCTACATATGGATACTTATGTGGCTACTCTTTTGTTCTCTCTATTGTTCTTTTAGCCACGTAAGAGAAAAATAGCCACATAAAAGCCTTACGGAATGAATCACATCAAAGAAAAAGTACAGTTACCTATTGTTCCTATAGCCACCTAAGTATGCAAATGTGAGCTCGGACGAATGAACGGACGGACAGGACAATCACTATATGCCTCCTGCATCAGTAGATGACGGGGGCATGAAAATAGGAGGTGCGCAAGTTCATATCATGATTAAGACTCATGCAATGTTTCATGAATCTATATCAAATACTTTTTGAGCTAGGCATGTCACAAGGTGAAAATGTGCATTTTTGACTATTTCAGGGGCCATAACTCTGAAAATAGGGGGCGGAGGCAGACGAAAAATAGGAGGTGCGCAAGTTCATATCATGATAAAGACTCATGCAAGGTTTCATCAATTTGTATCAAATAGTTTTCAAGGTAGGTGCATCACAAACTTCGGACGGACGGACAAGACCAAATCTATGGGGGGGGGGGGGGCGGGGGTGGTTTGGGGGCACAAAAAGAAAATAACAACAGAAATCATGTGGTTAAAATACATTGTTAACATTTGTATATTACACAACAATATAAAGTTTGATTCTCATCTATTCTACCACAGTGTGTTTGATTCTCGTCTATTCTACCACAGTGTGTTTGATTCTCATCTATTCTACCACAGTGTGTTTGATTCTCATCTATTCTACCAGTGTGTTTGATTCTCATCTATTCTACCACAGTGTGTTTGATTCTCATCTATTCTACCACAGTGTGTTTGATTCTCATCTATTCTACCATAGTGTGTTTGATTCTCATCTATTCTACCACAGTGTGTTTGATTGGACTCTTTTAACACAATTATGCATACATTTGAAAGAACTTAAAGGTTAGCATGGTAAGTTATGATACACAAATACACACACAAAATGATTTTACGAGAGATCACAGAGTGATCTTGGCGCCCACCAATGAGCCATTTTTGAATGTTCCAAATTTCAAGACTAGCTCAAGGTCAAAATCAAGGTCAAATTTCATTTCAGTACACAACACTGTGCATGTGGTCCATGCATGTGGTCCAAATTTGAAAGCTGTAGTTTGAGAAATGTGACAGTAGGTCACTAGATCAATTTCAAGGTCAAAGTTCATTTCAGTACAAAAAACTATGCAAGTGCTTCAAATCTGAAGGCTGCAGCTTGAGAAATGTGAAAGTAGTTACTAGGTAAAAATCAATGTCAAATTTCAATTCAGAACACAAAACTATGCATGTGGTCCAAATTTGAAGCCTGTAGCTTCAGAAATGTGAAAGTAGGTCACTAGGTCAATCTCAAGGTCAAAGTTCATTTCGGTACACAAAACTATGCATGTGGTCCAAATTTGAAGGCTGTAGCTTCAGAAATTTGAACAAACTTGGCAGAGAACCACAAGATGATGCTACATTACAAATATCAAAGCCCTAGGCTTTGTGGTTTGAACAATAAGATTTTCAAAGTTTTTCCCTATACAAGTCTATGTAAACCATGTCACCCCCAGGGTGGGGCCATACTTGACCCTTGGGGAATAATTTGAACAATCTTAGTAGAGGACCACTAGATGATGTCACATACAAAATATCAAAGCCCTAGGCCCTGTGGTTTTGGACAAGAGGTTTTTCCCTATATAAGTCTATATAAACCATGTGACCCCCGGTGCAGGGCCGTATTTGACCCCAGGGAAATATTTTGAACAATCTTGGTAGAGGACCACTAGATGCTACTACATACCAAATATCAAAGCCCTAAGCCCTGTGGTTTTGGACAAGAGGATTTTCAAAGTTTTTCCCTATATAAATCTATGTAAATTGTAAAAATAAACAAAGGGCCATAACTCATTCAAAAATTGTTGAACCAATCTGATTTTTAGGGGGACATAACTAGTGTACCAATAGATCATTCTTACAAAGTTTAGTCAAAATCCTCCCAGTAGTTTCTGAGGAGATGCGATAACGAGAAACTGTTAACGGATGGACGGAAGGACGATGGACCATGGATGCAGAGTGATTTGAATAGCCCACCATCTGATGATGGTGGGCTAAAAAAAGTAGTTTCCATTGTAAATGGTAGTCATTTCAGGTAAATAAATAAACAATCAAAAGCAAATCAAAGCCTTAAAAATATTCTTAAAAATCTTAATTGTAGTAGAAGAAAAAATTTCAATACTGTGAAATTCTGCAGAACAAATGCAATGTTGTCTACATGATGTGTATGTAACATCGACAACTGTTAATGTTACAAAATAAGTACAGCTTTTTGTTGCCATGACAATCTAATCTTCAGTTAATGCAACAGTATCAGATCAGATATTCAAATATTCTATTTCAATGTAACTGTTGGATCTGCCTTTTCACAATCAAAATGCAAAATTTAATAGTCTAAGATATCTTTCAAATTAATACAAATTTATCAACTATTCAACCAATTTTATTTGTGTAAGTTTTCCGAACAAAAATGAAAACAAAATTCCTCATTCATTCAAACATTGCACATAAAACTAGAGATGAGTATTATCAGAATTGTTTGTGTATTTTATTATACAGCAACACTGTAACATGATGCACATAATTATATATAAACAAGAGCTCGTAGAACACGAAATGCCCCCCTTGATGCATTTAGTAATTGCACAAGGAACAGAAATTATTTGGTCACTGTACACAAAAGTTCTACTGTTCTGGGTCATTGTGACCTTGACCTTTGGTCTACTGACCTCAAAATCAATAGGGGTCATCTGCTGGTCATGAACAACCTCCCTATTAACTTTCATGATCCTAGGCCCAAGCGTTCTTGAGTTATCATCTGGAAACCGTTTAACTGTTCTGGGTCACTGTGACCTTGACCTTTGACCTACTGATCTTAAAATCAATAGGGGTCATCTACTGGTTATGATCAACCTCCCTATCAACTTCCCTGATCCTAGGCCCAAGCATTATCATCCGAAAACAGATTGGTCTACATACACACCGACTGACATTTGCAAAATAATATACCCTTCCTTCTTCGAAGGGGGGCATAACTAGATATGCTTTTGAGAAAAGCGCATGTCTCCCACAACTGCCTAATCATCTAAATAGTAAGCCTGTCTGTATATACTGTTTGCGGCCTATTGGTATTCACATGTTGGAGTAACCGGTCTACATCTGTGTATTGGTATTGATGTTCAAGGGCCATAATTCTGAAGTGCCTTGGCCGATTTGGTTAGTTATCAAACTTGGCTGAGGACTTACTGGCAAACACATTTTGTTCAAGTTTGGTGAAAATCAGATGAGAAATATTTGACTTAGAGTGTGGACAAGCTTTGTGACAGACAGGAGTAAATCAATATGTCTCCCACACCACAGTGTGGTGGGAGACATACTATCTGTAAAACTGATGTTCTGTAAATGTGTAAATGTTTCTATTTCCTATCCATTACACCAGCACAAATACATGGCATGCTATATGAGATTAGAATCTGTGACTATCAATTATACATGAAGAAATTGTGTTTGTTGAACAAGCTATCGTAAGAGATATAACTGTATTCACTAATATACATGCAGGAATATGCAGTATGCAGGTAAATAAACAAGAGCTGTCTGATGACAGCGCGCTCGACTATTCGAAGAATTGATTGAAGCATGGGGTGAAAATATTGCCACGGATATTCAGACAAAAGAAATAAATAGATTAGACAAACAATGTTCCTGTATTACTTTGATTTCGATAAGTCTTGCACTAAATGGCAATATATGAGCCAATTTCAAAGTCCAAAAAGGGCCATAATTCAGTCAAAATAGTTATGTACTCTTGCCTACAGATGAAAATCATAATGATAAACAAGTGTTCAAAGTTTAAAAGCCATATGTCAAATAGTTTTGACAAAACATGGACTTGTATGAAAACAGAACCAATTTCACAATCCAAAAAGGACCATAATTCAGCCAAAATAGATGACAGAGTTATGTTCTCTTTCCTACAGATAGAGACTATTATACTAAACAAGTGATAAAAGTTTCAAAGCCATATGTCAAACACTTTACAAAAATATGAACTGGTACGAAAACTTAACAAAGATTTCTAAGTCAAAATGGGCCATAATTCAGCCAAAATCCTTGATGGAGTTATGTACTCTTGCCTATAACTGGACATGGTGATGGTAAACAGGTGTTGAAAGTTTCAAAGCTTTATCTCAAAAGACTTTGTCAAAATATGAACTGGTACGAAATATTAACCCAGATTTCTAAGTCAAAAAGGGCCATAATTCAGCCAAAATCCTTGATGGAGTTATGTACTCTTGCCTATAACTGGACATGGTGATGGTAAACAAGTATTGAAAGTTTCAAAGCTTTATCTCAAATGACTTTGTCAAAATATGAACTGGTAAGAACTAGAACTGTCACAGGAGTGACTCATACCCCCACCACAGAAGAATGGAAACCATAAGGAATCTTAAAAATACTTTGGAGTACTTCATCCTGGGCTTCCACATATAAGTAATACTAGTATAATACTAGTATAGTAATACAAGTAAATATATTAAATCTCTAATATTAGAGATACACTAAAAGTGAATACAAAAAAGGGTCTTACAGACCCATGTTCTAAATTCTAAGTAAAAGGGGACATAATTCATGAAAACTTGGTGTCAAGAGTTATGCACCTTGTGTCACATGATGTGGGTGATAAGGTGGAACATGTATTTTAAGTTTGAATCAAATCCATTTGGTAATAACTGAGATAATAGATTTCGGGACGCGACGGGACGCGACAAAACTGCCTCCTATATACCCCCCTCAAACATGTTTGGTGGGGGTATAAAAACTTAACCATGATTTCTAAGACAAAAGGGGCCATAATTCAGCCAAAATCCTTGATGGAGTTATGTACTCTTGTCTATAACTGGACATGGCGATGGTAAACAGGTGTTGAAAGTTTCAAAGCTTTATCTCAAAAGACTGTCAAAATATGAACTGGTACGAAATATTAACACAGATTTCTAAGTCAAAAAGGGCCATAATTCAGCCAAAATCTTTGATGGAGTTATGTGCTCTTACCTATAACTGGACATGGTGATGGTAAACAAATATTGAAAGTTTCAAAGCTTTATCTCAAAAGACTTTGTCAAAATATGAACTGGTACAAAAAAATTAACCATGATTTCTAAGTCAAAAGGGGCCATAATTCAGCCAAAATCCTTGACTGAGTTATGTGCTTTTGCCTATAACTGGCCATGATGATGGTAAACAAGTGTTGAAAGTTTCAAAGCTTTATCTCAAAAGACTTTGTCAAAATGTGGACTGGTACGAAAAACTTAACCCAAGGTGTAACGCTGACGCCAACGCTGACGCAGACGCCGTGGTGAGTAGGATAGCTCTACTTATTCTTCGAATAGTCGAGCTTAAAATGCCTCTGCCATATAAGTCAACAAAACGGCAATGCTTTGCTTTGATGAATATACAGATACAGCAAAAGTAGCTTGCAATGGGATCATTTCTTTGTCCACAAACGAACATATTTCCTTTTAGACCGCCATTTTGCTGACCACTCATGTATGACACACACACAACTCATGAATATATCAAGGTCTTTTTTTGCATTCTTTATAAGTACAGTGCTTTACATCAGGAAAAGCTCCATTTAACATAGTATTACACATTTAAAGCAAAAAGATTGATGCAAATTGTTTGGAATAGCAGTCTCATAAAGCGGGTGATATTTTGAAGTTCGAAGCAATTTCCTCATTCATATGCATGCATTTCACATCATTTGCATTGAAATGTAATAGAAATATTGTACCGGCTTGTAATCATAATATACCGGTATACTGGTATTATTACATACTCATTTATAAACTCTGTTAAGTTTCAATGGAACCTAAAATGTCAATATTTTTCCATACTGACGCTCAGATTTCATATCGGATGTGTGACGTCATTTGGGATGTCAGTTTCATGTATCTTGTTGCATTTAAAGAGATTTTTTTTTTGATATCTGGAAATAAATGCTAGAATGCTTTGAAACTTAATTACTGACAGACTACATGTTACGGAAACACATGAGAATTAGGTGTTTTTACTACTTTTTACGATGAAAATCGGAAAGCGTTAGTAACACTTTACTCGAGGTAAACTGTCTCGATTATAAATATCTATATTTAACGCGCACTGAACACTAAATCCTCCATAGCACTATTGGTAGCGACAGTGCGGAAAACCTTTCTATTGCTGTGGCAGTCCAGGTTCGATTCCCATTTTTCTCTCTCTTCACTTGGCATTTTTAAAATAGTTTAGAAACAAAACCTCATATTCTAATGTTCATATTATGACCAAACTTGCATTTAAAAGTTCTTTAGCGACAATATTTTCAGTTTTACTCAGGCTTAAGAACTAATTTATATCATTTATATAATTAATTTAAAGTATAAATGCGTATGTAATAAAAATTTGATTTGCATCGAGAAATATGCACTTGTTCCTTCACGGAGTAAAAGTCCTAAAGTTGCGCAATACTTCCACTGCAGAACTCATGCATATTTCTCGATACAAAACTAATAACATATAAATACTGCATATCCTTGCATAACAAACAAATAAAACATATAGAAAATTGCACAAGCTGGTTGTTCTATGGGCATTTACAATTTCTTTCTCATATTTTCAGAACATGTATGTGGAAAGATCTTACCATTGACTGGGAATTGTTCAGTCTAATTTGAATTGTTAGAAATTTACTTCTCTTATCTTTCACCAAAATTCCATCATCAGACATTTATTTAACAACCAGAAAATAGAAAATCCTCATTAAAATATGTAACTCGGCTTGATTATATAAACTGTGTATTTAGAACTAGAACCAGAGCTCCAGATAAGCTTTTGGTGCAACTGGGTATTTACCCATCACTTTGTGTCTGAACTGGGTATTGAAAATCTGAATTGGGTAAAAATAATATCATTACCCAGCCTTTTCAGAAGTAACTGGGTATTTGCTAAAACCAATTGGGTATTCAATCTCGCACAAACAATTGAGAATTTTTTTCTTGTGGCTTAAATTAAATTGTGTACGCATACAGTATACATGGTATATATCATTAACCAGGTTTCACTAACTACATGAAAGTACTTTAATCATGTTAATGGCACCCTTCAATGTTTAATACAAAAATGTATTTAAAATTGTAATGAAATGTGATTAAGTATATGTAAAACAGTACTCTCTTTTTAAAATTGTTTTTACATGCCTGTAAGCAATGTAAACATGTGTATTTTAATTCATAGTACCAAACATATTCTTTTAACGTTTTTTGAGATACTTTTGTTCCATCCTTAATGCAGTTGAAGATCAATTCATCCACAATACATGCAATATCCCGAACGATGTGTTCACAGCAATATGCGTTCTCCCATAAGATGTCGTCCAGTATCGGTGACACCACATCGTCACAAACAGGTAACTGTTTTTGTTGAACAGCAATATATCCCACTAATTCATTTGTTTGTGTTTTTCTGCGATCTCTTTTACATTTTATCGGCGTAAAAATTGTTCACAAAGCGTCCAAATAACACTGATCAGCTGACTGAATGGTCTTATAATTTTTTCCAATAAATAGCAACCTGTTCTGCGGTAACGTATAACCTGCGAGTTGTTTAGCGTTAAAGTCTCGTACCTGTTATATAATAAGGAAAATGCAATACGTAAGCGATTTTTTATGAATTGGGTATTAGGAATTTTAATTGCGTTTCAGTACTCATATTGTATGAATTCAGTTGGGTTTTCTGCAACTTTAATTGTGTAAATACGCAGCTTATCTGGAGCTCTGTGGAACTACAATTAAATATATCTAGTAACACCATGCGTAAATACGCAGCTTATCTGGAGCTCTGTGGAACTACAATTAAATATATCCAGTAACACCAACTCATTACAAAAACATTCAGTCTATTTAGTGGATTAACACATTCATACTGCATTTACTCTTAGTGTAAAGTAGTTTAAACCTTACACACAGCACTGCTTATTCACACAGCTAAATATGAAATTCGGGAATAATATATCTTTAACAAATTAATTCCACAACAATTTTATCATTGCAAATTGCACAGTTAATCAAAATGTTAGAAGTTCTTAATAAAATCACTGCAAAAACATTACTTGATGAAAACAGAATCGACAATGTGTAATAATTATAATTCTAACACGATCCGATTCATTTTCCTATTAAACAAAGAAGACAGAAAACAGTGAATTATTATACAACAAATCACTGTTCTGACGTCACAATTATTACGTCATGGCGTCAAACGGCATAGCGGCGCGCTGGAAAAGAAACTGATTGAAAACGGGCAAATATTTAATGATTATCGTCAAGAATGTACTTAAAAATCTTTGGTAACGTGTTAGAATCGAAATAATATATCTCATTTATTGATTTGCTCTTGAATAAATCATTGTTTGTCATTCAGATGCGTATTATTATATCACTCGGGCTGCGCCCTCGTGATATAATTCCTTCGCATCTGAATGACAATGATTTATTCAACGACAAATCACTGGATGAGATATATTATTTCTTAATTACATTTTATAAAATATACATTTTAAAAAATTCAAGTTTCATATTGTTGCTGTTCTTTGGAAACCTGGTATGTCAGTTCTGGTGAGAAACAGAAACACCCGTACCAGTAATTGCTCACAGCCAGTGATCAGACCAGATGCTTCTGATCTCACAGCCAGTGACCAGATACTTCTGATCTCACAGCCAGTGACCAGATGCTTCTGATCTCAACCAAGTTGTTGGAACTTTCTTTTATGTTAAATTATTTCAAAATCAGGAAATTTCTCTCAGAATTTCTGCTATTGTATCAAAACAAATCCTCACAATATCTAAATTTGTTTGAACAGTGAGAATAACTTTATTGATACTGATGCTGAAAACTTCCTTGAGAGAACGATGGTGCATTCATTCTATAATCCAACACTTCTGTAAACTCACTTGGTTTCTGTACATTACTGACATTCATAAATTCTGGTTGAAATGAACTACGGGCATGTTTATCCTGAAGCTCCTTACTCTGTAACTTTACCAAGTCTTCAGTGGAATTATTTAAGGAACCAGAACTCTGCTCACTGGTAACCAGTTTGTCCGAGTCCAACACTGAAGATTCCTTTGTATCATCTAAACAGATTGCCTTACATTGTGTTTTATGAACTTTCTGTGAATGTTTATGTATGTTTTGTTTAATAGCACAGGTATAATTGCACATCGGACATTTGTACGGCTTTTCCTTTGTATGTGTGCGCACATGCTGCGACAGAAGCGTACTATTAAAGAAAGACTTTCCACAGTCATCACAATTGTACTTCTTATTTTTCATATCATGCCTTCTGCGATGTACAAGCAACGCACGCTTATTCTTGCAAATTGCTCCACACACGTGGCAAACCACAGGTGCTACTATGTGAACTCCTCGTTTGTGAGCTTTAACGCGTATTACAGATTTGAACACTAAACCACATATGTCACAAGGATGCTGGCGACTTGCCAACTTTTCACTTTCAGTTTTTTCACAAGAAAGTTGATGTTCTGTGAAGGAATCGTACCGAGTGTATATTTTCCCACAAGAATCACACTGATAGTTGCCAAGTGTCCAAATATTAGTTTTATGCTGTTTTTCACGTTTGTGTTTCCACAATTCATCACCTAAATTAAATGGAAAAGATATTATACAATCATTATCATTTCATAATACTGAATCAATAAATATGGTTTCAAAATTAATTTCGACTGCTTGTATGTAAAACTTTATCCTGAAATTTTAAGATAAAATGGGGCATAATTTTGACAAAATAAATACTAGTTGTGTTACTTGTTCTATGAGGTCACCTCATGAAGCTGGATAATTATATGAAGTTCTAAAGCATTAGGCCAAGTAGATTTTGAGAAACCTGTTTACATGCAGACTGCAATACTTTGGTGACATGGACTATGGAGAAAGGGTGACAACAATAGCTCTACTAAAGTCCAGCTAAAAACTGCAATGTTTGAAATTTTATTACCCAGAATGAATATAACTGGAATAGCTCTAAATGCAAAGGAAAATGTCACTCTATTACTTGTTTTAATGAATTAAAAAAACTATTCAAGATAATACAAACATTAAAGAGTTCCTACTACTGTACCACCGTTGGATTTGTAAGAGAAGATACAAAAAAAAGTCATGTATGATATTAATGGTATTATTTTAGATTTGAAAAGTCAAGGACAATCCTTGTAATGCATTACTATAGATCAAAAAGTAATATGAAGCAAGTCACCTTAACCAATATGCCAACAAGGTCTCTGATATGTAAACAAAACTGGATAAATAGAGTAGAAGAAACACATACGTGTATCAAATTCAGAGTCACATATAGGGCAATTCCATTTAGGTAGAACATCTCTATGAACCTTGTATAAATGTCTCCTCAACGACCTTCTATGAGGGTAGTAGTTGGCGCAAATTTCACATTTCAAGTGACCTAACTTTTGAAGTTCCTCCGGTGAAAGTTGATCCACAGAGAACATTTTGGCGGATTCTTTCGGAGGTTCATGGTTGGCTTCCCTTCTATGCTCCCATAGGTCTTCCTCTGTAAAATAAAACAGGAACTCCAGTCATCACCACCATTTGTCTACTATATGCATTTAGTAGGTCTCGTATATATAAATAGAGAAAAAATTCTTGTTTACATGTTTGAAATGGGTTTTAACACCACTTTTCAACAGCATTTTTGTCAATTAAGAGTGGTCAGTTAAACTAACTTACAGGTCAGTTAAAATAATAGTATTTATCAAGGATCGTAGATCTTGTCCTCTTCAGGCAATCTGTCTGAAAACTTATAAAGCTGCATTTCCCTTTAGCAATTAACACTTCTGCCATGCTTTATTCTCAAACAGGTCCATCATATGTCACCATATAAGCGGAAAATGAAATACATTGTATAAATTTTTAAGTACTATATTTATGTACAGGATGTCATAATTCTAGTCCTTCTATGGCAATCTGACTAAAACTTGCAAGGTGTTGATTTCAACACCCTTAACTATGTATAAGATGTGGCTCCTAATGGATAAACAACATCAAAACTAAACCCCTTTACCTTGGGCAGGGAACAATAAATCACAGGTGTCATGGTTATACCTACGTCATTTCCGTATTTCATATATCATTGCATATTTCATATACTGTCAACTGAAGAAGCTTATTAAAGCTAAAGATATTTTGAAAAGACTGCTGGTTTGTGAGTATATATTATCAGTGTCATGGTAAGAATCTGATGTACATTTCCAGAAGAAATTACATTAGTGGCTCAGAAACGCAGTCAGCAGAGCATCTGAATCGTATTCCAATGATTGTGAAAATCCAGGACTGGCTCAACATACTGCTCATACTTTGACAAAAGGTACCGGGTATGTTCGAAGCTAACTTTCATTAAATATTTTTCAACCTCAGCAGAATGTAATATACTTACTTGTCTTAAACCTTTTCTTACAATCACTGCATTCTACATCTAGCCATGAGCCTTTATGTCGTCTCTTAAAATGCCTTTTCAATATTGTCTTTGTTACACATGTCACCTCACACAATGGACACTTCAGTTTGTTTGGCTTTTCCTTCTCAGGACTATCCCCTTCAGTTTTTGGTGAAGACTGTCTTCTTTTAGTACCGGTCCCCTTTCTTGCACTAGCTTGTTTACCACCATCAACACCTGGTCCAGAATTTTCTGCATCATCTGTGCACATCATGTCATAGTCCATGGTGTCTTCATCATCAGTTATCTTTGGTTGTTCTATTTTTCTTTGCAAATCATTCTGTTTCTCTAACAAGTCTGAGTCATCCTCGATATCTACAACTTCCGATTTGATTTCAGTGAAAACCGACTGTCCGATACCCCCGTCTTGACCCGCGGTCATCACAGGGAATATATCTGTAAAACCTCTCTGTACCATTGCTGCTACATTTTCATCTGACAACACTGAAATATAGGAGAAGTACATGTAAGGTATTGATAACGAGTTCCTTTATATAAAATCTCCTCCCATTTCAACAAAGGATGTTAAAATCCCATCTAATTTCAAAAGTCAGAATTCACTAAAAGGAGAAAAGTCAGAAAAGTAATGCAAACTTAATTATTTCAATTAAAGAACTGCATGAGAAATAATATTCTTTTAACCTTTACCCTGCTAAATTCCTAAAATGGACTGATCCATCAATTAATTTGGACAATACCATTTGTTATTTGAAGGGGTGTTCACTGAAAATAACTGACTGAATAAAGAACAGTGCAGACCATGATCAGCCTGCACAGATGTGCTGCACTGATCACAAAGGCAGAATCACTTGTCGCCGGCAAGCTTAAGGTAGCTCTGCATGTTTGATGGCGTAATGTCATTTATCCGGAAAACGTAGAATAAAGCCTGGATTTGACGAATGGAAATGAACATCATTTTATGAATTAATGACAACCTTTGAGTAAATTTATTAAAATGGCGCTGTTACTATATTACTAGTCAAAATATGATATTAAAACATATGACACATTAAATAATTCAAAATAATGTCTCAAAATTAGCGTGAAATATTCTGTTCACTTTAATCATGCTCAAATACCTTAAAAAAAATAAGCACATGGACCTATACATTTTATTTCACCATATTATAAGCCGTATTTTTATTTACAACACTGAGAAGTTTCATCAAAAGCTACACTGTAGAAAAATTTCTATTCGCGAAAATGTTATGAAAGATCCGACATCGCGAAATACATCAGTCCGACGGTCAAGACCGGAAGATTTTGATGCGGTCAAGGCTGGTCCGACCGTCTGGCATTTATCCAGTTCTGATAACTGGATAACTTCGGCAAAATGGCGTTGTTAAAGTATTACGCTGGTGCCGAACCAGGAAAGAAAAGAAAATTGACAGAATCTGAGCGAGCAAAAAAGAAAGAGTACCATAAACAAGAGGGCCATGAAGGCCCTGTATCGCTCACCTGACCTATTGACCTAAAGATCATCAAGATTAACATTCTGACCAAGTTTCATCAAGATATGTTCATAAATGTGGCCTCTACAGTATTAACTAGCTTTTCTTTTGATTTGACCCTGTGACCTAGTTTTTGACCCAACATGACCCAGATTCGAACTTGACCTAAAGATCATCAAGTTTAACATTCTAAGTTTCATGAAGATACAGTCATAAATGTGGCCTCTAGAGTGTTAACAAGCTTTTCCTTTGATTTGCCCCCATGACCTAATTCTTGACCCAACATGACCCAGATTCAAACTTGACCTAAAGATCATCAAGTTTAATATTCTGACTAAGTTTCATGAAGATATAGTCATAAATGTGGCCTCTACACTGTTAACAAGCTTTTCCTTTGATTTAACCTAGTGACCTAGTTTTTGACCGAAGCTGACCAGGTTTAAACTTGACCTAAAGAGCATCAAGATAAACATTCTGACCAAGTTTCATTAGATATGGTCATAAATGTGGCCTCTACAGTGTTAACTAGCTTTTCCTTTGATTTGACCAGGTGACCTAGTTTTTAACCCTACATGACCCAGATTCAAACTGGACCTTAAGATCATCAATATTAACATTCTGACCAAGTTTCATGAAGATATAGTCATAAATGCGGCCTCTACAGTGTTAACAAGCTTTTCCTTTGATTTGACCTGGTGACCTAGTTTTTGACCCCAGATGACCCAATATCAAACTCGTCCAAGACTTTTTTAAGGATAACATTCTGACTATGTTTCATTAAGATTGGGCCAAAATTGTGACCTCTAGAGTGTTAACAAGCTTTTCCTTTGATTTGACCCAGTGACCTAGTTTTTGACCCCAGATGACCCAATATCGAACTCATCCAAGATTTTATGGAGGGTAACATTCTGACCAAGTTTCATTAAGATTGGGCCAAAAATGTGACCTCTAGAGTGTTAACAAGCTTTTCCTTTGATTTGACCTGGTGACCTAGTTTTTAATCCCAGATGACCCAATATCGAACTCGTCCAAGACTTTATGGAGGGTAACATTCTGACCAAGTTTCATTAAGATTGGGTCAAAATTGTGACCTCTAGAGTGTTAACAAGCTTTTCCTTTGATTTGACCTGGTGACCTAGTTTTTGAACCCAGATGACCCAATATCGAACTCGTCCAAGATTTTATGGAGGGTAACATTCTGACCAAGTTTCATTAAGATTGGGCCAAAAATGTGACCTCTAGAGTGTTAACAGTCAAATTGTTGACGACGGACGGACGGACGGACGACGACGGACGCCGGACACAGGGTGATCACTAAAGCTCACCTTTGAGCACTTCGTGCTCAGGTGAGCTAAAAAAGGATCGATAGAAAGTTCAATGAAAAATGGTTAAAAGGCCACACCTGGTTGTTTCATGACGAGGAAAAAGAGCATATGCGCTGTACCGACTATGCAAGCTTTTACAGCAAGAAAGTGAAAGTAGACAAGAATCTACGAGTAACAAATACGTTTATTCTTGGATGCAAAAATTTAAGAGCGTCTGCAGTTTCAGATCATGAGAAAACAAGAATACAACCTAAACAATATACCTAGTGATCCTAACACTTGGAATTTTTGTTGATATTCTGTACTGTTGCTTGTTTTGATCATGTTACTTGGCTATGAATAAAATCTGATCATTGTGTTGGTGATTTTTTGAATCCAAAGTAATGCAGAACAGATAGGATACAAGAAAAATGTATCAACAGCTGCATACTGATAAAAGGAAGCAAGATTCCTTTTTGTTTCATATTTAATGTTCGGTCCGGCAAAATTTTGTTCGGTACGGCATAGTTTCAGGCACTGCCAGACCGAATGTCCGGCCATTTTCGGCAACTTTCACGATGTCTGAAAGATATGATTTTCCCATAGACTCTCATTATGAAAAATTGCGTGAGGTCCAAATTTTTCAAATCTGTCTCTCAAAAAATCAAGCATACGACCCTATCCTTTTTATTTGCTGAATTTTCTAAGTGCATTCTGAAGTTTCGAAAAATCAGAGTTTAATCAACTTCTACATTGTAGAAAAAGTTTCAATCCAAACGTGCAGAACTACCTTAAGGTTAATAGTTGAAAACCAGATTCTACCAACATTTAAAATATACTATTCTACTATGTCTACACCACCATGCCTCCTGTAGAAAGTTTACAATTAGAGTAACAACCTTTCAGCCAACAAGGCCAATTTTTGTCTTTAAACAAGGACCTGATGGCATCCACCTGTTCTGTGGTGACTAACATTGTGATATGGTACTGGTACACCTCGCCCATTGTAACTCACTCTAGTCTGTCATGAACACTGTAATATAAATAGTTTCTTTTTAATATTTTAAACTTAAAAGAGTTTCAATGAGAACTTAATAATTTTACATTCAGTTATTAAACTAAAATTGTCGAAACAAATTTCTTGACAAATTCTAAGCACATTTCTCTGGAACACACAGGAAATATCAACGCTTATTGCATACGTAATTAAATATAGTAACAAATTATGTCTCCCAAATGTAGTTTGGGAGACATATTGATATAGTGCTGTCCATCTGTTTGTCAGTCTGTCTGAATGTCACAAAGTTTGTCCAAGCAACTCCTCCGACATCAATAAGAGTATTAACACCAAACTTCACAAGGGTGATTACTACCAAGCCTAGTTGTGCACATAATTATCAGCATTTTCCAGACAGGTGATTTTCTGCAAAGTTACTGCCCTTGATTCATCAAATTTGAAGACCTTTTTGCCATTTCTCTTATACGATTGTGCAGATTTCCATCAAACCTAACAGGAGTCCACAGTGAGCATATTGTCTACAAGTTCTGTTCAGTGATTTTCATTGAAGCTATGGTCCTTGATTTGTCACATTTTAACTTGTCTTCGCAGCTGCTCCAATACCACCATTTAGAATTACAGCATGTTTACAAAAGTGATTATTGCTAAGCCTTGTTGTGCATATCATGGGCATGTTCCAGTTTAGTGATTTTTCAGCAGGGTTATTGCCCTTGAATCGTCAAATTGTATGATTTTTGGACATTTCATTTTTATAATAAGGTGGATTTCCACCAAACCTTACAGGTGTTATGATTATTATCAGTGCCAAGCCTATTTATGCATATCAACATGTTCCACATTACTGATTTTCCATATTTTTTGGAAACTGTATACCAGGTGTTTGCAAGAGTTATCTTTCCTGTGTTTATTGCTAACACAGGTTCCATATTTGCAACAATTTCAAAGGATGAGATTTAAGTTCACCACAATTTTGTTGAAGATCAAACTTCCTGAAATGGATCAGTAATCAGATAATACTGTAATGATAACACTACTTCTTTAAGCTTTTCGGGGCCACTGTTGATTTTTTAATGCAGCAATGCCTTATTTCATATTATCTAAATGTACGATTAACAAGAGCTGTCCGTAAGACAGCGCACTCCACTATTTGGGGATCTGACAGTAAAATGAATATATGTCTGAATAAGAGACCTCTACTTTAAAAGGAAAATACACCAAGGGGCATAATTCCATCAAATACACAAATTTGAGTTATAAGGATTGTTACAACACATGCAGATGATGATGATAAAGATATATTTTGAGTTTCAAGTCATTATCTTATATAGTACCAAAGTTATGTCCAGAAAACGAAGTTTGTAAAAAATTTAAGGAAAAAAGGGGCATAATTTGGTCAAAAATACAAATCAGAGTTATGTGGATTTTTATCACACATGCAAATGATGATGATAAAGATACATTTTAAATTTCAAGTCTTTATCTTATATTGCATTAAAGTAGTATCCAGAAAGCGACGATTGCAAAAAAGTTTAAGTACTAAAGGGGCATAATTCTGTAAAAAAACACAATTAGAGTTATTGGGTATGTAGCCACACATGCAGATGATTATAAACAAATACTTTTAATTTCAAGTCATTATCTTTTAAAGTACCAAAGATACATCTATAAACAAAGCTTTCGAAAAAATTAACATGAAAGTAATTCAAAGTATAACTCCTTGGTGACCTTGACCTTGGGTATAATGGGCCCAGCCCCAACACATACTTTGTTTGTATGCTGGACAATGTTTATGTGAACTTAAGTATGATATAAGCAAAAGTAACAAAGATATGACAGAAAAACAAAGGTTGCCAAAAAAACTTTAACCTTAAAAATAACCTATTAGTAAGTATAACACCTTGGTGACCTTGATCTTAGGTATAATGGGCCCAGTCCCTATACATATTTTGTTTGTATGCTGGACAATGTTTATGTAAAGTTACAGTAAGATATAAGCAATAGTAACAAAGATATGACAGAAAAACAAAGGTTGTCGAAAAACTTTAACCTTAAAAAACTAGATGCCAACGGGCAACATGTCGAGCCCGCCAGCTGTCAAAAGGACTGGGAGTTGTACATGACACTCCTTGTCTCATTCAGGCAAACATTTATGCCAAATAAAAAAGAGATTGCAAAAAGTTACAATATAAGTTATTTAAAGTACCGGTATTTATAGTAACAACAAAGGGAAGTAATTCTGTCTCATGATGATGAACAATTGTGCCAAGTTACATCAAAATCCCTCTATGCATGAAGAAGAAATGCTCCAAAGTTGTCATTTGAACTACGTAAAGTGCCTTTGAACGTGAAATTGATCATGAAAAGGGCGCTATATAAATCTGGTATAATAAAATTCTTGTATCTGACATTTGACCTCTAAGTGTGACCTTGACCTTAGACCTAGGGACCTGGTTCTTGCGCATGACACTCCGTCCCATGATGGTGAACAATTGTGCCAAGTTACATCAAAATCCCTCCATGCATGAAGAAGAAATGCTCCAGACAAAGTTGTCATTCTTGTATCCTTTGACCTCTTTAAGTGTGACCTGACCTTAGACCTAGGGACCTGGTTCTTGCGCACAACACTCCGTCTCATGATGGTGAACAATTATGCCAAGTTACATCAAAATCCCTCCATGCATAAAGAAGAAATGCTCCGGACAGTCATTTTTGAATTTGACCTTTGACCTGTAAGTGTGACCTTGACCTTTGAGATAGGAACCTGGGGTTTGCGCATAACACTCTGTCTCACTGAGGTTAATATTCATACCAAATATAAACAAGATTGCTCCACGCATGTCAAAGTTATGGTCCGGACAAACAAATCCGGACGGATGCACGCACAGACGGACGCAAGCACATACACTGAACAGCCATTTGGACAACTATGTCTTCACTTCTGCAAGCAGGCTCAACAATAACCTAAGTATAACACCTTGGTGACCTTGACTTTGGGTATAATGGGCTCAGCCCCTACACATACACATACTTTGTTTGTATACTGGACAATGTTCTTGTGAAGTTACAGTAAGATATAAGCAATGGTAACAAAGACATGACAGAAAAACAAAGGTTGCCGAAAAACTTTAACCTTAAAAATAACTTAAGTATAACACCTTGGTGACCTTGACCTTGGGTATAATGGGCTCAGCCCATACACAAACATTGTTTGTATACTGGACAATGTTTATGTGAAGTTACAGTAAGATATAATAGGTATTTCAATGACCTTAACCCCTATTGTCAACATTGGTATTTAAAGTGTCTTTAGCTCAGTCAGGAATCAATAAATTCATTCAAAACACTTTGCTTATTAATCAATTTGGTGATGCAACTTTGCAGAAATTCTTTTTATCCAAAATAAGTTAAAAATTACAAAAATGTGGCCATTTCCAATAATCCCTTCTTCGTCTATATGAAAATTTCTGAGAAACTGCTAACTCAAGACTTGGAATGATAAACCATGACATGCTCAATACCTAAACACATAATTAGAGGAAAAATACAAGAATCAAAATATTTGTCACTGAAATTAGTTAGTTACCCCATTTTTTTATGAAAAATAGTGACCTATAAAATATTGGAGGCGAGAGTTGAAAGTGCTGTATTTTTTTGTAAAACAACTTAAATGGTAAAATACTGTATTATTATGAAAGATATAATGTTAATGAATACATCTGCATCATTTTTGAAATGAAAAGCCTTTATAAATCTTAAAAAGTCACTGAAATACCTACCTGTGAGGCATGCCCATATAAAATTTAAAAATGGTGTTTTTTTGTGTCTGTAAGGATATTTAACAAGGGAAATGGCACCTCATGTGTCAACGGAAGTTTTTGAGGGGGTCCTACAGAGGAATCTTGGACGTTTCGACCCCAAGACATTTCGACCCCAAGACATTTCAACCCCAAAATTTAATTTTCTTGGACAATTCGACCCCAAAGACATTTCGACCCCAAGACATTTCGACCCCTCAGAAATAGTTGTATGTTTTCATTTTATATTTCTTCCATTTTGCATATTTTAGAAAATATTAATATATAGATGTATATAAACATTCTATTTTTAAATGAATCATACGCAAAATACATGTCAGTGAAGAAACTGCGCTGACCGGAAAATTTATTATTGGAACTAATTGAATTATTTTTTCATGTTTAATTTGATAATTTAAGAAGAAAATATATTATGAAAAATCAGTTTTTAAAAGAATTATAACATGTTTATATATGAATATAAAAACGTTTACTGCATTTATTGCCAAAGCACAATTAATGTCCTTTGAATATATGCGGCGTAACAAACACGTGCCTCTGATTAGTCCTGATAGAGTTTGATTGGATTATCACACCTATTGATTATATCCATTAATCAGTATATTTGTAAGCACACACAAGTTACATGTGACAAATAAATGTCTAACATGCTTAAGGTAAGTGCAGTAAAATATGATAAGCTTTTATTTAATTCAAAAGCTAACAAAATTATGGCGATTGCACTCATCCACGAGTGCGCAAAATTCCCGTGCGCTCAACAAATTTTCAACTTCGTGTAAAAACGTTTTGTGCATTTTATTTTCCTTTTGTAAATTAATCATTTATTTGAGATATGATTGACTTCTATCATAACCCTAAAAACACGATTTATTAAAGAAATACCTGTGTACATTAGAGAATCTAGGACATGGAAATTCCGAATGCACTAATTTCCAGTGCGCACGCTGATTTTCAGTCATGTACAAGACGTAACGCGCAAAGGTATTTTAATTTCCTTTTGAAAAATAATAATTTATGATATATATGTTTGAATTCAGTCATAAATCGCTTCAAAAATACCATTTGTGAAAGAAATACGGGTGTATTTCGGTTATGGTAATTTCCCGTGTGGTCGCCGAATTTCAATCTCTTATGAAATTGTTTTGCGTTAAAGAATTGTATTTATCCTTCTGATACTTACTGCCAGTATTATTTATATTATACACGAATGATTTCTGCAATAAACCCTACGTACAAAAATACCATTCATTAATAAAATAATGGTGTATTTCGGTAATGGAAATTTTGCTTGAACGTATTTTATTTTCCTTTCGTCGTATTTTATTCATTTATGATATATATGATTGAATTATTTAAAAAAAACTTCAAAAATATCTTTAACTTACAAAATACAGGTGTTTCCCGGTTATGGAAAATGTATTCCGGTGTATCGCGGTTTTTTAGGTGGATTCCGGTTTAATGTGTGAAGTTGCTAAAATCATACTTTAAAAATCATACTCTAAATCACGTGTATTTGCTAAAATATTTAATACAGAAAAAAGTAATACGGCTGCCACATTTTCTTTACAGATATGAAATATGATAATATTTTCCCCGTTTTTAACAGAACAGTACTCACATATTCTTATATTTTGCAGTAACGGGGATTTCATGTTTGATATTTTACAACTGGAAGGAATGTCGTTCATAGAAAAGAAAAGAGCAGTTGTAAATAACAAAAATCATATTCTGTATTCTGTAAAGCAAATATCTTATGTGTGCGTCAAAATCGCTTACGAAAATAACATTAAATGCGAAAATAAGCAATGTGTTATTTAATTTCCTATTGTTTTCTTTACATTTTCGCCGAAATTAAAGATAATGTTGACACATGTTTATAAATATCGATGTCACCACAATCGCTTAATTGATTGTTAATTGCAATGCGCACACGTGCTGTATATCAACAAACAATTAATCAAGGTGTGATAATCCAATCAAAAGATCACGTTTTTTTCTGATTATGATTTTAAATATCAATGTAATGAAGATAGTGACATCTTAAACTTCTTTGAGTTACATTATAATTATTTATATTTGGTTGAAATAAATAAATAAAGAGGTATTAAAGATGTGACTTTATTAAAGTTATTTTCATAATTAAAATCAGCGAAATCGGCCCTTGATTTAAAAATCTTGTTTTTTTTTTAAATATAGCTGTGTACTAAAATAGTCTTTAAGATGATTTGAAAATATAAATAAACACCAAGTATGAAAATATGTTATATAAAGGTTATTTTAAGATAGATAATCAGAACGATTTGTTCCTAAATTATTTACGTAATAAACGCGGCTGATATATAAATCCCGTTATTTTTGTAAAATTTATAAATGATGATTATTTCGTTATTGTGAGATAAAAATCACTCATTTCTCATATGAAGGCATTGTACTAATAAAGTCTTTAAGAAATTAGAAAAATAATTTTAGAAAAAAAAAAAAAGAAATTTAGATAAATGTGGCTCATTTTCGTAAAACAATTCTTATTTTCGCGAAAATAACCGTGTTTTAACATTTTAATTGCTAATTAAGCGTTATTACATTTTGAAATTGCTCAATTATCTATAGATTAAAGCTTAATTATAATAATGACAGCATTCTTAGATGTTTTCAGGCATATCATTGAATGGGGTCGAAATGTCCAAGGAGTTGGGGTTGAAATGTCTTGGGGTCGAATTGTCTCTTGGGGTCGAAATGTCTTGGGGTCGAAATGTCTTGCTAGCCTACAGAGCCACTTCTTACCACAGGTGGCAGTAACGTACCTAGGATACAGTATGGGTCAATGAGCCATATGCACTTAAAAATTTATTACAATTATAATGTTTTCTTAGGAAAAAAAATGACAAAAAGCTATTTTGAAAAAAAAATTGCATCTGTGACAATGAGCCATGGGAAAGGTAAGTAAGAACAGTTTGACATGTGCATTGCTTCCAGGTCCTTATTTTTTTTTCAAAACAATATTTCCTTATCAATGAGCATGATGATTGGCCGTCTTTTGGGCAAAAGAATAATCTTTCAGAAAAACCTTACTTCAAAGCCCAGTTCCAAACCGTTTACGCATCACGAGCGAGCAACAGCGTACGAAACGGTAGTGTTTTCTCTATCTGAATAAATCCCACACATTTTTCGCACCGAAGTAAGGTTTTACTGAAAGATTATTCTTTTGCCCAAAAGACGGCCAATCATTGATAAGGAAATATTGTTTTGAAAAAAAAAATAAGGACCTGGAAGCAATGCACATGTCAAACTGTTCTTTACCTTTCTCATGGCTCATTGTCACAGGTGCAAAAAAAAAATTCAAAATGGCTTTTTGTCATTTTTTTTCCTAAGAAAACATTATAATCGTAATAAATTTAAATGCATATGGCTCATGGACCCATAATGTATCCTAGGTACGTTACTGCCACCTGTGTTTCTTACAATGAACGTCTATGGAAAAATCAATAGCAGAGCCGGGCCATTTGTTGTTTTTTTTTCCCGACTCGCGAATTCTAATGATTATTTTTCACAGGTCATGCTGTCAAGACATGTCAATGATTCTTTTTCAGCCATTTAAACCATTTATGCATGCAAACAGTTTAGAAATACTTATATACCTCTATTTTTGCGAAGTTTGAATATTTCGCATCAAATTAGGGAATATTTTTTTTCAAAACATGGTGGTCTTGATTACTGTAAGAACAGAAAGAACATATTCGCTAGTTTAGTCTAGATTCGATTTTATTGTTCAGTCTTTCAGGAAAATAGCTAAATTTTATCAAAGAGCTATACAAACAAGTTAAAGCATAGCAAAAGTTCCTTGTAGGGCATATCTATATAAATATAAAATGATCATCTTGTAAAATTTTGGTTGCAATGTCTGTTTTATACTGCCAAAATTTTCAAGTATATAATTAAATTTCCCTCCGTTTTTACAAATGATGTAAGTACTAAGATACCTATAGCTGACCCTGGACCCAGCCCTTTTAACAGCATGTCAAATATTAATCCCAGTAAACATTCGACGTCGGATCCCGACGTTGGCTAGATGTCGTGATCCGACCATTTTTCAACGTAAATCCAACCATTATTCAACCATAATCCGACCATTTTTCAACGTAAATCCAACCATTATTCAACCATTTTCAGATAGGACACAGAGAGTAGCGGTTGATGGATCAATTTCCAGCACAGCTCTTCTATTTCTGCTCTACAACAAATACCTACCTGCTGCTGTAACATCTAGCGTGCGTCTTTTTGCAGATCACTGTGTCATTTATAGACAAATTAAGTCACAAGCATGATTAAATCCAGCTTCAAAAGGATCTTGATAGTTTGTCATTGTGGGAGCAGAAATGCAAGATGTCTTTCAACATAGCCAAATGTCATATTATGCATGTAACAAGATCTAAAAAAAAAGTTAATACTGTAACAGTCTATCTATCTTCCACGACCGCCGAACCCCTTGCGGGGACGTAGACGTTTTGCGCGTCAAAATCATAAAGAGAAAGAATATAGTGATAAAAATTTAGAGTGGAAGAAACTAAAAAAAATAACTTTGGTGAAATAAAAGGTTAAAACTTGAGTTTGCAGGATAACTAGGGCGAGACATGTTCAAGGCTGCAAACTGTGGCACTGAACTGCTCTAGGGTAGGGAGGTGGGCGACACTGGGGGAAAGTTGGTTCCAATGGTACACCGTTCTCGGAAAATAAGAAAACTTGTAATAGTCAGTGGTTGCAGTAATTAACCTATAACTTAGGGAATGGCCATAGCGGACACATCGGGTCATTGGGGTAATGATGAATCTTATAGAAGAGTGATAACCTAGAATCTATACGCCTTAAATCCAGTCGACGAAGGTTTAGGGAGTGTAGCATACCTGTTACACTAGAAGTACGGCCGTAGTCAGTCTTGATCCAACGGGCGGCTCTCCTTTGGACGCTTTCAATTTGGTCAATTTGGGTTTGGGTGTGGGGCGACCATACCTTGGAGGCATATTCAAGCTGGGGTCGGACTAGAGTGTGGTAAGCAATGGTCTTAATGGGTTGGGATTTGACCTTAATGTTTCTTCGTAAGAACCCTAGGGTTTGGTTAGCTTTTTTGGTTGACCTATTTATGTGATTGTCCCATGATAGGTCATTTGAGATATCCACGCCTAGGTATTTAGCGGAACTGACCGATTCAAGTTGAACTCCATGTAGGTAATACTGGGTAGGGATAGGATGTTTCCTTCTAGTGGCGTGGATCACTTGACACTTGGAGGGGTTGAACTCCATATCCCACTCCAACTCCCACTTTTCTAGAAGTTTTAGGTCATTTTGGAGAGTGACAGATTGGTCTGCAGATGACAATCTTAGATATATTGCCGTGTCATCTGCAAACAGAAGGACTTTGGAAGAGGTCATTTATGTAAGCTAGGAAGAGCAGGGGACCAAGTACAGACCCCTGCGGGACACCTGATGATACTGGGATGGCATCAGAGGTAGTGCCATTTAGGACTACTGATTGGATCCTATTATCTAAGAAGCCTTTGACCCATCTTAGTGTATTACCTCTGACTCCATATTCATGCATTTTTAGTAGGACTTTCTCATTGCTAACCTTGTCGAAAGCCTTACTAAAATCTAGAAGTATAAGATCTACTTGTTTCTTATTGTAGACTGAGGTGACCAGATCATTTACTAACATAACTAGCTGAGTAACGCATGACCTTTTTTCCCTAAATCCATGCTGTAGGTCATACAGAATACCATGGTTGGTGAAGTGCTTAACAATTGATGAGGAAACAATGTGTTCAAGAACTTTGCATAGGACACATGTTAATGAAATTGGCCTATAATTTACTGGATTTGACCTATCACCTTTTTTAAAAATGGGGGCAACATATGCGGATTTCCACTGGGATGGAAGTGAACCTTCCTCCAGGGATTAAATTTCTGGAATATGACCTCAAGGATGGGAGATAGTTCTACAGAGAGCTTTTTAAGTATTATAGGCTTGATTTTGTCAGGACCACTGGCCTTATGGGGGTTCAGGTTGCTGAGAAGTTTCCCAATACCATTTGTACCTATCCTAATATCTGGCATAGTAGGGACTGAATTTCCATCTGGGGTTAGTTTCATTTTACTGAACGAGGCGAGGTTTAGTGGTGATTTGGGGCTAAAACAGACTGAAACTGTTTGTTCAGTACTGTTGCCTTAGCTTGATCATCCAGATGGAGTTTATTTTCATACTTAAGGAGAGGGATAGAGGAAGATTCCTGTCTCGAGTATTTAATGAGCGAGTACAGTTTCTTAGTATTTGGTTTATTTGGGAGTGAGGCCTCAGTGTTATTCAGGTTTAGGATGTGCTCAAGATACTGGCTATAAGCCTCTTTGACCTTTTTCCGCACTAGATGCTTTAAGTCTAGAAATTTCTTTCGATCAGAAGATGAGCTAGTTTTCTTAACCTTTTTAAAAGCTCTGTTCCTCCTTCTGATCAGTTTCTGTCCTGATTGACCCATGGAAGGTGTACTCTTATAGTTGACTGTTTGGAAGGAATCCATTTTTCTGTAAGGTTGTTTAGGGTATTTGAGAAATTTTCCCATAACTCTTCTGTGTTTAGTGCGGAGTATTTACCTTCATTGGTCATAACCTGGTGGTAGTCAATTAATGACTGTTTTATTTCCTGCCAGTTAGCTTTTTTATACAAGGGAATTGTTCGAGGCTTCTGGTAACATATCCCTTTTTTTGTTTCATCTATATTATGATCACTGATGCCTGGTATGATGTTGACCTGATTTACTAGAGTTGGGTTGGTAGTGTAATGGTTTTGACTTTTCTATATGCTAATTAGAAGTTTTGTAACTCTTACTTAATTCCGTAATATCACATGAATTATTTCCCTTTTATTCTGAAAATTTAATTACATTTGCTTCACAGCAAATATACAGTTTGTTAGAATTGCACATTAATAATTATTCTAAGAACAATTTTATTTCTCTTTAAAATGTAAAAGAATTCTATGGAAGCGTCCTGGTGCCAGCAGAGAGATTTAAATTTGTCTTACGTAGGACTTAGTATCTCCTACGTAGGAGTTAGTATCTCCTACGTAGGACATAGTATCTCCTACGTAGTACTTAATATCTCCTACGTTGGACATAGTATCTCCTACGTGGGACTTAGTATCTCCTACGTAGGACATAGTATCTCCTACGTAGGAGATATTAAGTACTACGTAGGAGTTATTATCTCCTACGTAGGACTTAGTATCTCCTACGTAGTACTTAATATCTCCTACGTAGGACTTAGTATCTCCTACGTAGGACATAGTATCTCCTACGTAGGACTTAGTAACTCATACGTAAGGGTTCCTATTTTGGGGCGCTACAGCGTTCTGTGGTCCTACTCGCGTTTCCGGTACATGTGTTAATTGAACATTGCTGGTTGACTTTTTAATTGCGTGCTGATAAATGGCATTTATTGCAATATTTGATTTATTTTCTAAACTATTTACATTCTTGTATTTTATGTGTTGTCTCAGAAGGGGCTTAAATAAATAACTTTTCATTGCAATCAGTGAAATTATCTCTTAACCACTGTTTCTAACCAATAACAAAGAATGAATTTATATAGACCTGATTGCATGACATGATTATCAATGTTCTATAACATTTCGTTAGTTTTAACTAGTCAGTTATTCTTTTATCTAGTCACTCTGATCAAACAAAATTGTAAATGTTATTTCGCATGAAATTAGCTCTTATATTAAAAAAAATAGCCTCTACTATAAAGAGCGATAAAGGGGAATAAATCATGTTTACCAAGTTACTTGAGCCGTGCCATGAGAAAACCAACATAGTGGCTTTGTGACCAGCATGGATCCAGACCAGCCTGTGCATCCGCACAGTCTGGTCAGGATCCACGCTGTTCACTAATGGTCTCTCTAATTGCAATAGGCTTTAAAAGCGAACAGCGTGGATCCTAACCAGACTGCGCGGATGCTCAGACTGGTCTGGATCCATGCTGGTCGCAAAGCCACTATGTTGGTTTTCTCATGGCGCAGCTCAAATGATGATAACGCCTAATAAATATTGATTATTAAAGGCACTGTCCTGGAGATCATACGACAACAGAAAAAAAGAGAAATTTTAGGCACCAGTATCAAGAAATTAATGCTAATACCGCTTAAGAAAGCTTTGAATTAATTACTGACAGATTATATGTTATTGAAACACATGAGAACTAGTTTTCTTAACTATTTTTTACACTGGAAATTGAAAAGCGTTTGTAATGTTTTACTGAGGTAAACTGCCTAATTATTAAATATCTACATTCAAGGGTCATTGTATACATATTCCTCCGTGGTGTATATTGTTAAAGACAGCAGGAAAATTTTCATTGCCGTGGCGGCCCGGGTTCGATTCCCGGCTCTGGCATATTTTTTCCTTGATTGAGTAGATTAAGGATAGTTTAGAAACAAAAACTCGAATTTTAATGTCCATAGTATATATGACCGAACTTCAATTTTAAAGAAAGACCATTTTTAGTCAAAATTTGTAGGTCAGTGCCTTTATTGAGAGAAAGTTTATTAATCAAATCACACAATCGGTCAAAACAATAACTGGCGGTAATTATATTTTAGTAACTTTCATGATATACTTTAATCATACTTTTGAACTCTCTACATAATTTCAAGAGAGGCCTCCATAGCCGAATGGTAAAGGTTCGAAACCTCACATGACATGTTTCAATTCTTCATGCCTAGAAGTGCACCTTGTGGGTAGCGCAGTGTGACTATACCCAAACTACATAGTCCCCCAAAAATACAAAAAAAAAAACAACAAAAACAACAACAACCAAAAAAAACAAGAAACAACAACAACAAAATAAAATGTTCAAAAATATCTATTAAAACAAATTTATTGACTACTTCATCTATCAAATTAAGAACTTGGTCAAATGTGTCTTTAATTCATACTTACGAAGTTTGTGTGAGACATTGAAAGAAGGGAGATGTTTAATTATTTACAAATATGTAATCTACCGGTATCAGATAATCCTTACTAAATAATAGTACACACGAGTATATTGTTCCACTCCGCATGCTTGAGAGTCTTTTAGTCAGTGACATACATACGAGTTACTAACTCCTACGTAGGAGATACTAAGTCCTACGTAGGGGATACTGCGTAACTCCTACGTAGGAGATAATATGTCCTACGTAGGAGATACTAAGTCCTACGTAGGAGATAATATGTCCTACGTAGGAGATACTAAGTCCTACGTAGGAGATACTAACTCCTACGTAGTACTTAATATGTCCTACGTAGGAGATACTATGTCCTACGTAGGAGATATTAAGTACTTCGTAGGAGATACTATGTCCTACGTAGGAGATACTAAGTCCTACGTAGGAGATACTATGTCCTACGTAGGAGATATTAAGTACTACGTAGGAGATACTATGTCCTACGTAGGAGATACTATGTCCTACGTAGGAGATACTAAGTCCTACGTAGGAGATACTATGTCCTAAGTAGGAGATATTAAGTCCTACGTAGGAGAAACTAAGTCCTACGTAGGAGATATTAACTCCTACGTAGGAGATAGTAAGTCGTACGTATGACAAATTTAAATCTCTCTGCTGGCACCAGGACGCTTCCATAGAATTCTGATTATGATAGTAGTAAAATATTTATTACTTATGAATATGTTAATATACTAATTTCATACCAGTTTAACTGTTTCTGAAATAAATACTAATGAAATCAAACCGACTGGGTCAGCAACTCTGACCCTATGTCTAGTATACTTGTTTGTCACAAATCCGGGTTTTCTGACAGCCAATTTCTGTCATAACCCTAGTGGATATAATAGTTTCTACATCTAAAAGGGTACAGACAGCCCAATTCTGTCATAACCCTTATATAGTATATGGTACATTATGGGTTACGGACGGCCCTCTTCCGTCACAACCCGCAAGTTATTAGCAAAGTCTCATCTATGAACTGTACATAGTATTCATGATTTTACTTGTCACATTTTATTTTATGATGTATTAACTTAGCTGTTCGATGTTGTTAAGGGTTTTGTAAATAAATTTGAAAACTGTTACTCAGCTTGGTCTTTACTTGGTCTAATTTGAGTAAACTTGATATACCCAGTGTACGAACCTAGGGTAGTAACCACCCTGTTGAAATATCTGCTCTTTGAAGCTATAGCATGGCTGGAAAGTTGCATGCTTAGTAAAACTTGAGTGAACTTAAGGGTTGCTAGTTAAGTGCATCCTACAGGATCAGCTTAAGTTGGCACTATTTTAAGTCTGAGCAGATGGAACGGTTACAGAAGTAAGGAATAAGTCTAGAATGTTATTTCCTCTAGTTGGTAAGTTGACCATTTGGGTTAGGTTTGAATCATCATTAAATGTTTCAATAACCTGACGGTAGAAGGTGGGGTGCTTACATTCAGGGGATGGGCTGCTGGTGTCCCAGTCCATTTTTGGGAGGTTAAGATCCCCAGCCACCCAGACATTTGAAAACTTTTTATTGACCTTTTCAAGGGACTTAGTGAATTCTGCGAAACTGTCAATGTCTAATTCTTGTGGCTTGTAATAAGCACCAATAACTAGGGACTTATTACCTACCAGGTCTAACTTTACCCAAAGGTCCTCACACTCGGACTGAAGTTCGGGCATTTCTTGGGCTGTTATACAGTTTCTAATTGCAATGAAGACCCCTCCGCCTGCCTGCTTGATACGGCCGCGACGGAAGATAGAGTAACCTAGGTCTCAGTCAAATATCTCACTATTTGTTACATAATCAACCCTTATCGACAGTTAATCAGGCAACGTATCTTGGCATTGAAGTAGCATAAAATTTGTCATGGACCCCTCAAGTAAATTCAACAGCTAGTCAAGCCAGCCAGAAATTAGGTTTTCTTAAACGTAATATACATTCTGCAAAACGTTCCACCAAGACTGCAGCCTATAATTCAATAGTAAAATCGAAACTAGAATATCGATCAAGTATTTGGGACCCTTAACAGCAGAAAGATATCGAGAGATTAGAAAATATTCAGAGACAAGCTGCAAGGTTTGTTACTAATAACTATTGTAAGACCCCGGGCACAGTCACAAATATCCTTACTGAAATGGCATACTTTACAATATAGAAGAAAATATAATAGATTAGCATTCTTTCACAAAATGGTTTATAATCATGTTGATATCAATCTAAGTCAGTACCTTACACCATACACCAGACAATCTAGGCATTACAATCACCTAGCATATCATATACCAGCTACCACAGTAGATTATAACAAATTTCCATTTTTTCCACGGACATTTGTGCAATGGAACACACTTCCATCGTAGGTAGTCAGCACTGAATCAATCTCCGCATTCAAGTCAGCGCTCCAACCATATATGTATTACACTTGCTTTTATCCTGTTTTTATCTCTACTAACATGGTCCTTTCTGCGCAACATATAGTATGTAATTTAGAGGAGTAACGATACGCTAGTCTCACGATACAATACATATCGGGATACAGATGCAACGATACGGTACATATCGCGATACAAATTGTGTACCATATGTAAGCATTCATGTGACAAAATAAAAAAATATCAGTCTTCCTACACTTGGAAAGTACTTGAAATTTTGCTATATAGTTAAAGAAACTGTTATAAATGATACATTTGTTTAGTTGCTATCTTTAACAGTGATTGTATGAAAGTTTTCATTCAATGTCTCTACTTTTCACTGTATCGTTTCTGTATCGTGAAACAGGCCTATGATACTATATGCGTATCGCCAGACTAATGTATCGTGATACAGTGAATTTCGATATATCGTTACACCCTTAGTATGTATGTACATTTTTATTCAAATAGGGACTTAAAGTTCTCTTTAGTTTTGCATAATTTTTTATCAACAACTGCCAGTGAGTACTAGGTGGATTGAGTAGCTTGGGAAAGCTGGTGGTTCTATCACTTTTTTAACCCCCCACACATGGCCATAATGTTTCATTACAATCAGCCCGTCCGCTATATTTTTCCGTTACAGTTTCTTTTTGTTGCGGCATACTTTAATATCCATGCTCTATGGATATGTTTGGGGTGCCATGTGCTTCCTGGAAATATCCCTTACCTTCTATTTTTTACAAGAATCGATTTAGATTTTGATACGTTACACCAATAGTTTTCCTACCATCATAAAAAAAGAAATGGACCAAAACTTATGGCTTTGTGTGTGTTTTTTTTGACGTATAACGAACTACAAGAAGTTTTATGTAGTAATTTATATTTTATTTCAAAAACGGAATAAAAATCCAATACCTTGCCAGTTCCACTTTGTTCCTGATAGTATATTTCTCGGTTCAAATCACGTTATTTTATCAAAAATTCATAACGTTACGCTGCAACTGATGAAATAAAACTGGAACTAAACATTGTTATTTGTCTTTGAAACGTCATGACGTCTTTCCTGTTTACGGACGTTGGTTTCCCGCGCTTTGTTTAAATACGCTGCTATAAGAAATAGTTCTAAAAAGAAAGCCGTTCGATTGATTTTATTTTTATTATTATTTCTTGAAATCGGTATGCAAGAAAAAGATTCTGTCACTGGTTATAAGTGCAGATGGGAATATCCGGCTCTCGGGTAACTGTTTAGGCGGTAACTCAGCTGGAGCCTCGTTACCGCCTAAACAGTTACCCTCGAGGCTGGAAATTTCCGTCTGCACCTACAACCAGTGAAAGAATCTTATAATCTATATTTTCTTGCATACCATACGGGGATTTCCGGTATCTTTACCAGTGCTGGAAAAATCCATCTTACACTCCGTGGTGTAAGATGACTCTCGTGCTTTAAATGACGTATTACGAACTACATGTATGTAGAAGATTTATGTAGTTATTTATATTTTATTTCAAAAAAACGAAAAAAAAAATCCAATACCTTGACAGTTCCTCTTTGTTCCTGATAGTGAAAGAATCTTATAGTCTTATTACTGTTAAATTTCAACTGTACAAATGTTTTAATTGTTCGGGCTATATACTTAAATACAAAAATAAGAACATGAATTTTCATAATTTTATTCATTTTTATTTTTATTGAGCCCGCTTGCGGATGCGAAGACATATAGTTGTTCAAATGGCTGTTCGGTGTATGTGCGTGCGTAGGTCCGTCCATCCGGATTTGTTTGTCCGGACCATACATTTGACATGCATAGAGCAATCTTGTTTATATTTGTCATGAATGTTAATCTCAGTGAGACGGAGTGTCATGCGTAAATCCCAGGTTCCTATCTCAAAGGTCAAGGTCACATTTAGAAGTCAAAGGTTATGCCAGATCTTATCCAGCCCATAACTTTGACATGCATTGAGGAATCTTGTTTATATTTTGCATGGATGTTTAACTCACTGAGACTGACTCTATCTCAAAGGTCAAGGACACAGTTATGGGTCAAAGGGCGGGCTCGACATGTTGCCCGTGGGCATAAAGTACTGGTTATTTTAGTTACGTATAATAACTTCTATACCACGTAGGTTGATTCATATTACGTACAGTAAAGACTGCCTTTTTGAAATTCTCCTAAGGTTGGTCACTGTAGACAGTCTTTACTGTATACTATACGTAAGCATTATACTGTTTCTTCAAACTTTCTATATGATATGATAAAGCTTCTCATACGCATTTACATCAAGTTCACTTTTAAAAGCACTATTGATAAACGGACGTGACGTCATTTGTTATTTTATTAAACACTGCTAGTATTCTAAAGAACACTAAATCTGACGAAAGTTCAGCAAAGTGTTTGTTTTCCTTCAAAAGACCTTAAAATTAATCATTATTATCGATATCAAACGTAAAATATAAACGACATTATCACGAGTGGATGGACGAAAATATCATGCCACGTTTTTTTAATTTTGCTATTAATCAAATAATATAGGAGGGCCATTTTAAAACTAATGAAAATCGTGCTGAAATACGATACACAGTCTATGTATAAACTTCAAATTTAGTTTATCCCTTCAAAGTATTTCCCATCCCCTCGACTTCCACGCACTTCTGCACTCGAGCAATACAGGAGGTGAACGCTGCAGAGTAGTCTCACTTTTGGTTTGACCTGAAGTAACTGAAAAATACCACTCCTAAGAGCTTTATTTGATAAATATTTGCGCTCAGCCGGCATCTTTTTTAAGCCTTGGAAAGAGGAAAAAGTCACAAGAATTTGGAGCTGGTTAATAAGCGGGACGATTGGTTTGTATTATTTTTTTTCATATCTCAGAAACTTTTGAACGATGACACTTTTGTGAGCCGCAGCGTCGTCATAGGTCAACTGGAGATCCCGAAGACAAGTCCTTATACGCATTGTCTTTTGTATTTTCTTTTCAAATTAAACTTTGTTATTGTTAAAAGTTGCTGGTTCTTCTGATACCTTTATCATTTTAAGTAACAAACAATTGTTACCTTTAGACGTAACAGAACCTGGGGCCTCTTCCGGATCGACCATTGATTGCTATACTCTTGATATCATATTTTGAGTATTACAAATTGTTTTGTATAAAAAAACTTCTTAATTTCGATTTATCCCAAGAGATGTTTCAGTTAGGAAATCTGATTTACTTCTACTTGCAAAGTATTATAACATTTTTGAAGTAAAGTAATCCATGCTCAAACAAGACATTAAAATATTATTGTTCAATACTTCATGGATGAAGACAGTTTTGATTCATCCGCTAAGTCATTTATTGTTGAAACTCAGTCTGAGTTAAAATGAAAAGAAATGCAGTTAAAGTTGGAATATCAAGAGAGAGAAGAAAGAATGCGGTTAGAGGAGAAAAAGATAGAAATGGAAAGAGAGAGGGAGGGAGCTGAAAAAGAAAGGGAATGTAAATTGAATCAGAAATGAAAAAGATAGAACTGGCAAGTAGAAGAACAGAGCCTTCTTCAAGTTCTTCTCACTTTGATGTCATCAAACAATTTCAAAAAAGTGGCGGAAATTTACAAAGTGTTATAAATGGAAGCCAGTAAAATTGATACACAGCAGCTGCTGCTGTTTGTAGAACAAAGCTCAAATAGAATTAATTTAAAAAGGTTATGAGCTTGTTCCTGAGGCATACAGGCAAAGATTCCAAATTGTAGAGAGGATTTTGACCAGGTCCATGTCGAATTTGCCCGAGTTAAAGAGCAGTTATGTGATAGGTGGTGTACACCCAAGAAGACTTGTACTACTTAGGCCATACCAAATTGATTAATAGTTCTTCGAAAAATTTTCCAAAAAAATGGGAGCGAGCGAGCGAATTTTTTTTTTCTTCTCAATTTTGATTTTTTCAGAGGCGGGTAGCTTTTACATGGAGCGAGCGGGGTTTTTTTTTTTGCAGTTATAATTATACATGAAGTTAACATTTCTTTAAGAATAACACAGAACTTAAACATTTACAGTGTGACTAAGACAGTAGATAGCTTTTCTGTATGTTTTAAAGACTACATGAATGGTTTTGCAAATAAATTCTTGCTAAAACTCACTGAATCACTTTGTTTTTATTTTGTATTTATAATTACTGAGGGATGAGTGTCTTATTTTTAATTTTGATTGTTCTACATTAATCTGAAGGCGTGCCCATTTAACGGCAGAGGATGAGGAATATTTAAGACAAAACAGGCACCCAAGTGGAATAACATATCTTCTGAAACCCAGTTAGATGGCTTCGACACATGAGCAACTTTGTGCCCCTAGTGAAACTCCAAACGGTAGAGGTGAGGGGAAAGTAATAAATCACTTGTACAATGAGACCAAACAGAGTTGGGCACACAAATGCTTCGACATTGCTCGAAATCATTGGAATAATTTCTTAACAGATAAGCTTAGCTTAAGTTTTTGTGGTAGAGGTTCATTTCAGTCAAAAATGATAACAGACGGACAAAAAATGCTTTGATTGACCAAGAAATTTTGAGTTGGGAAGGTCTGTTTTATTTTTCAGATTCTTTCTTTCAATCAATTCACAGCCAATTAATATACAAACAGGGAAAATTGGGGTTACAATACGACAGAAGTTATTTTTTATATCTACACAACTTATTTGAAAAGCTAAACATTTTTTAAAAATGAATATATGCATTTTGATAGAATATCTGACTCCCGTACTAAAGAAGTTACGTTCAAAACGATTTGGGCCCCGAGACAATTAATGTGATGGATCAGTCAGGATCTGTAAACAAACTTTTTTTCAAGAAAGCACTGGCTTTGGCTCTAGATCTAAAATATTTAACCAAACACACTGATAACAAATGGTTTGAAAACTTTATCTGAACAATATTTCTATGTTTAATCCAAATATTTTCAATTTGAATCCCCGTGGTCGTGCACGTCTTACAAGTCGGGCTTTGTTCTTTTCACTGTATAATTTGAACAATCGTAGAACGTGCCTCCTATATCCTGGAAAGAGATGAGACAAAGCCTACAGGCAATACCTGTCTGAGATCTAAACCCCAGTCTTGTACTGATATCATACTACTACAGAGGTGAAAGACACACGTTCTAATTTTTTTTATTATGCAGGTTTTTAAGCCATTTAAATACGATGGTTCTGTATCACTTATTGGTCAGATTCACGTCTACTCCTATCAAAATCTTAAGGGATACCGGAGCTTCTCAATCTCTTATTCGTGCAGTTGCCCTGCCTTTTTCTGAGACTTCTTCTAGTACAAATGTACGTATTCAAGATTTGGAGTGTGGCTTTCTTTCTGTACCCCTCAATGATGTTTGAGGACAGGGCAGAAACTAAAGTAAGATCTTATTGAAAAAAAAATTTTTATTCTTTGGATATACACTCGTACTAAGTTTAATCTTGATTTGTGAGGAATTTGGAATTATTACTGATTGGATTTAACATTTTAAAGGTATCTGAATTGTTACTTTCCATAATAAACTTTGTTATTGTTGAAAGTCGCTGGTTTGTTTTTCTGTTACCTTTACTGTTTGACGTTTTTTTTTAATTTTTAACCGGTGATCGGCATTGTCAGGCGCTTGCATCCAGAAGTGAGACTGTTGTAAACAATGGAATGGACGAACTTTGTCAAACTTTTCATCCTCTGTCGCATTCTAAGCAGTGCTGGATACACTAATCATACAGAACCGTGTAAGATCCTCAATACAGACAACAGATAGAACCTTGCCTGCGCAATACAGACTGAATTCTGCCTAACAAAAGAGATAAATATAATTTTTCTATTATATATTGTTCCACTACCTATCATTTGAAATTAAACAAAAAGGAGACAGAATAGCAGCATTAATTCTATTAAGTGGGGATATCTTACTTAATCCTGGCCCTGTCCGTCATCCATGCAGGGGCTGCTACAAACCAGTTGATTCGAACCACTGTGCTGCATGCACACTGTGAGGCTTGCCAAGACTGGTGGCACATAAAATATGATAACATATCTCCAACTATGTATACGGAAATATGCGAGAGCGACGAACCATGGACCTGCCATAGCTGCACTAATTTCCACTTTACTCACTGTTTTTTTTTTTAATCTGACAGTTTCGTCAAATCGGATGCATATCTATTAACGATCCATACTGAAACTGTATCTACCAATATAACAACGGAATCAGCTTTTGAAGAATTACATAAACTCACAAAAAATCTTTCAAACAAATTTTTAGTTGCTCATTTTAATATCAACAGTTTAAAATAAAATTTTCTCGAATTCATGAAATTTCAGCGAAACAAGTTGAAGATCTATACTTTTCAGAAATGAAATGAGACTTTACATATGGAGACTCTGTATTCCAGATTGATGGTTATCAGCTGGAGAGACGTGATCGAGACGAAAAAGGCGGATGTGTGGCTTCTTTTATTAGAAGTGATATTCCAGCAGGACGAAAGAAGGATCTTGAATCAGATCAGTTAGAAAATATTTCATATGAGGTAAAACTAAATAAGTGGATACTTATGTGTGTATACAAACCCCCAAATCTACCTAAAATGATCTGTTGACAGTATAACAAGCTGTATAGACAAATGCATGACAATGTTTGATAATTACATGCTGATAGGTGATTTGAATTTTTATTTATTACATGAAAATAAAAGAAAACTATTAGTCGATTTCATGGAAATGTTTGATTTAAAAAATCTAGTGAAAAGGCCTACATGTTCTATTAAAAAACTGTAAGCCATCACTTTTAGATTTTATTATTACCAATTCTAAGCAAATGTGTATGAACACCTTTAACTTCCCTACTGGAGACAGTGATTGTCATGGCATGATTTGTACATAAATAAATAACAGTACACCTAAAACCGAAAAGCAAAATATTGAGTATAGAAGCATTAAAATTTTGAATGTTGATGTTCTAAATGCAGATCTGTGTAACATCAAAGTGCCATATTATAATGAGTCTGATAGAAATGATTATTGCATAAACTGTGTATGAAAATTTTGAAGCGGATGTTACCAAGGTATTTAATCAGCATATACCTGTTAAAAGTATGTACAAACAAAAATAGACAAACAATCTATGAATAATTATTTTCAAGAACGATGCATATGCAGATGTAAAACTGCAGATTTTTGAAATACCATCATGCCATACTTATCAAACAGATCTTGCTCATCTCAATCAAAAACTATTTTAAACGAAAATAGTAATATTGTTTCTGATGATACTGAGGTTGCTGAGACATTTGATTTTTGTCAATGTAGATGAAAACACTGGTAAGGAATTTGTTTTCGATAGTAACAACCACTCGAGTCTTAAAAAGATAGAAGAATTTTTTTAGGAAAGATACATTCTGTTTTAATCATAGAGATTCAAATACTGTCACTAAAATAATAAATTCAATGTTAAGAAAGCAACTGGAGCAGACACAATCTCTGTTGAATTACTGAACCTAAGCAAACCTTCTCTTGTTGACCCAATAGCTAACTTAATCAATCTTTCAATTTATAAATACTTTTCCAGACAAGTTAAAAGAGGCAAAGGTTACTCCTCTCTACAAAGAAAAATGACACAATGTCTAAATGAAATTACAGGCCAGTTAGCATCTTGCCGTTCCCTTCAAACATCTTTGAAAAGGTTATGTCAGTTCGACTATCAGATTACTTCGACAATGTTTGTTGTTGTTTTTTATGATAATTTTTATGTGCTTTTAGAAAGGGTCATGGCTGCCAAAATCCTTTGCTAAAACTTTTATTAGACTTGAAGTATGCTTAGATAATAACAATTTTCAGCTGACGTTCTAATGGATTTATCAAAAGCCATTGACTGCTTACCACACAATATTGTGTGCTTACGGATTACTAGTATCAGAATCATCAACAAACCTTCTCTGTTCGTATTTATCGGGTAGGAAACGACAAATTAAAATTGGAAATGTAGTAAGTATGTGGGCAAATATTAAAAAAAGAGTACCCCAGGCTCTATACTTGGTCCTCTTCTTTTAAACGTTTCTATCAATGATTTTTATATATATCTTATTCAAAGAGGAACGCTCTACAATTATGCAAATGACAACACTCTTTCTCTTTACTCGCCTGATTTTAATTCAGTAGTCAATGTTTTAGAGCATGAAAGTAAAGGTCTTATTGGATGGTTTAATTTTAATCGTATACAGGCAAGCCCTGATAAATTTCAGGCAAATGCCGTAGGCAAGAAAATATTTTCAAAGAATCAAGGCTTCAACATTAGGTCAGCAAGTATATTCTGTGAAGAGGTTGTAAAGTTGCTTGGAGTAGATATAGACTACCAATCACATAGAAAAAGCAGCTAGGCAATTGGATATCGTTAAAAGAATTGGCAGAAATCTGAGTAAACTGAATATTCTATCCATTTTTCATACTTTTATATTCTTAAATTTCGATTTTTGTCCAATGAGCTGGCATTTTTGTTGTGAATGCAACACAAAGATAATTGAAAAGATATAGGAACGAGCTTTAAGATTTGTCTATGATGACTACTCTTCAAAGTGCAAAGATCTTCTTTTTAAAGTAAATCTATCTAGTTTATATATTAGACACATGGGAACAATGGCTATAGAAACTTTTAAATTATTGAATGATATCTCTCCCCCTGTTTTGTCCAACTTGATAAAAAAGACATTCCAGATACTACTTAAGGCTCAAATATATTGCAGATACCCCAAGTGAACAAAATTTGGTAAGAACTCATGTAGATATGCTGCTCCTGTGCTGTGGAATTCACTGCCAGATATATTTCGAAAAGCTCCAGTTTTAACCAGTTTAAACTGGAATGGCCGGGGCTGTAAATACTTAGTGTGTAACATTTAATTAAAAAAACCTGCAGATTGGTAATTCTTATCCAGTAAATGATAATGCAAGTTTATCAGTGTACATTTAAATTATCACAGCGCAGGAAAGTATTTTTGTTTGTTTATAAAGTTAGCTTTGTGCATATGTCTGCTTTGAATATTTGTTGTCTCTGTTTTGCCAATGTTAAAATGCTTTCCTGAAGTTCGGTGTATACCCTCCTTCACTTAGTGGCAACTTTTGTGAATGTATCCCAGATGTTGTCAGTGCCTTATAGATGTGGATTGCCCTGTCGTTTGGCATGGCTACACTCTGGGTGCATTTCACTTGTTTGATTTATACATTGTATTTTATCATAGCAATGTAACCCTACCTTATATCATTTTATTGTTCTCCTTTGTATAATGTGATTTGTGATAAATAAATAAGGAAACCCAAAGCTTCATATGTGCTAACTTATAGCTGTGTGTGTTTGTTGTTGGTTCTGCATATTTTCATGCTTTAATTAATATGCTTGGTTGCTTTGTGATGCATGAGAATGATTCAGTGATGTTATATTTTCTGGTCCTTTGGGATCATGGAATCCATTCAACATATGTGTAATGGAGTTCCGCTTAAGACGGTCCTAGGGGGCGTGAGAGGTGTTGCGCATTTCATTACCTCTCATGAACAGACTCAATCAAACCGAGTATGCTATTATTCTTCTTGGTTGCATTCTTTGCTTCCAATGGATCTTTTTACAGATTTTATTTGTGAAGATGCTAGTTATTGATTTGTTTTAGAATTCTATTTGTGAAGATGCTAGTTATTGATTTGTTTTAGAATTCTATTTATGAAGATGCTAGTTATTGATTTGTTTTAGAATTCTATTTGTGAAGATGCTAGTTATTAATTTGTTTTAGAATTCTTTTTGTGAAGATGCTAGTTATTGATTTGTTTTAGAATTCGTACTATATCTTTTTTAATGAAAAAAGGAACAAAAATGTCTAGGCTCACTTAGAATGTGCGTTTTCTTGTTGCTGTTTGTTTGTTTGTTTTGTTTTATAAATAATTCAGTGTATTTAAATATCTTATTTCTCTCTATATAAATACAAAACAATGTTTCTCTTCCCTAGAATGCTGTATGTGTGTAAACTGTTTTACTGTTTTAACTTAATTATTCATGTATTTATCATTTCTTACAGCTCTTTCTACTTTTCATGCTGATAATGTTTACCTATGTTATTTATATAGTCGGATGTAAAAGCTCATAAGAGCTTATGTTTATTTGTTGTTATCTTGCTGACTCAAAATAAATATTATCTTACCTTTATCTCATCTGATCTTAAGTAACAAGCAATTGTTATCTTTAGACGTAACACTGTGAATAACACTTCGGTAAAGTACGGCAAGAAAAAAAGAACAATAGAGAAGCCTAGGGTTGACACAAAGCCATAGTCATCAACAACGACTTTATAATTTGAGGTCTTTAATCCTGTTTTAGGAATCAAACGCTTACATGACGTAGATGGAGGTAGAGATGTCCCAAGTTCGGTGTCTGTGCTTAATTTGTTTGCATACTGCCTCGTGAATTTTATAGAAGACAGCCTTACTGCCAAGTAAAACATATTTGATGTCGGCAAGGATTAGTAACAATATGAAAAAGCTCTGAAGAGACTTTTTGCCGATCCTATTCTGTCGTTCATTTCGCATGAACACCGAAAAAAGTAGTTTCATTTCTTATTTTAACATTATATTTCCTTCCCATTTGTAAACTATATAGTATTATGAATTGCATATAATTTGTAGAATTTAAAATTAAAATCAGCTTCCCGGCCATTCTGTTCACTAGACGGAACAACTGCGACGTCATCTAAGGAACGTTCTCCCTGACTATACGCGGACGTCGTCAAGACAGCGGTCGGTTATCACTAAGCTGCAATGACGTAACTTTCGCGCCTTTCCTTTTGCTGTTCATACGAAACGAACGTCAAAAGTTTCAATGGAAAAGAATAGGGCGAATGTAAATATTCTGCGATAAACAACGGTTGACGAGCGGACCGGTAAGAGAGCATTATGCGACGTCAAATTGCCGCATGACGCCCGATACATTATTCCTCGGGTAAATAATATCCAGCATAATATTTATTAAAATGTGTCAATGAACATGTCAGAATGAAAACAGTCAATGCTTTCTTGTGATTTATCATCTAATTTATCACGGTTCATCATTCAGATGCTTCAGTATTTAACCACGAGGGCGCCTATGCATCTGAACTCTGAACCGTGGTAAATTAGACGATAAACCACTCGAAGGCCTTGATTGTTTGTTAATTAAACTTTTATATATTCATTCAAACATTAGAGGTTTAGAAGCACAGAAATATTTTTTACATTATCGGATAACACTGACATTATACTCCAAAAGGATTGAGTCAAAATAAGTAATACTTTCTCCAATCATCGAATATCAGGTGCATGTACTTGGAAGCGTCATTATCTCATACAGCAACATTAAGCACTGCCAGTTATTCACAGATAAAAGTTGCCTGTCATTGAGGCATTGATTTGCCAACAGTGGTTCCGGTAATACGGTGTGATTGTGTGTTCCGACAGTTCATATCCACTCGATTGAAGAGTTAGAATCGAATTCTGTCACAGTTCTGACTGATCAATCGAATATATTTCTTATTCCAGTCCGTCTCGACGGGGCTGTATTACGATAGGGATTTTATTTAAAACAACGAATGAAATTGACGTTTTTACAAGTATTATGTACTACACGAATATTGCAGTCTTTGTTGTGTTTAGTGGTAAGCTGCCGACCTCCATGCACGTTTCCATGGGTTCAAATTCAGTCCAGACCATTATTTAGTTCAATGCTATATCATTTCATCGGCATCGTTGCGTTACTTTGTGTAACATATTTCACTATTTGTTATTTTAATTGGTTTTTAGTATTTAATTCATTTATTTCAAAGGTTTACTGACATGTACACAGAAACGTGTAGAATTAGTGTATTTTTATTAATAACTGGACCATTATATAAGTACAACAGGTGTCTCGCCTGTTAAGTCGGCAAACAGAATTAAAAAACAAAATAAAAAAAAACTTTATATCAGTTAAGAAATGTTTATCCTGCTATCTTAGTTCGGAGTGCTACGGACAATGTGTACATGGAACTAATATTCATGTGATAAACATTTCAAAATAGCAGAAAATTGACGCCCACATGGTAGTTTAAGTGGTTGATTTTACTACTTCAAAGTAGTTGTACATAAATTTGTAATTAGTTACAGTGAGTGGGCTTACATAGACCAGTTTTGAAATGTACATCATATGAATACCCCTTCTATGACAAAGTATTTCCCATTTCAGTTGTGAGCTCCAGTCTAGTGTTTCTTTCTTCGGTAAATACAGCGGAGGCAAATATGTTAAAGTAGTATGAATTACAAATCGCATTTATAGATGCATTTGATTTCGGCGCTTGAGAGTTACATTTACATACTTGCGCCCGTCGATTAGAGAGATCAGTTTACCGTTTTAAGATGTTAAAACCCTTACGATGACGTAGTGATTGTGCGGTGACCTGATGCAAAGGCGTAATTTTTTATTCATTGAAAAAAGAAAAATAAATACTGATAAATAAATAAATAAATGTGGGTGTGTAATTATATTGAATTCAATGTTTTAATAAGCCGTACGGTGACTTTCCAGCTTTCCATGATGTAGAAAGACCCAGGTACCCCGCGGACATTACCTCGGGCATGCACGGGCACCTTGGTAAAAACAGCATTCTTCTAGCTTTCCGCATGAAAGAATTCTACAGAGGTGAAACGATTCAATGTCAGCGACCTTTACCACTCGTCCACGGAGACATCCTAACTAAATAACAGACCGCAAGTACAAAAACGTTTGAACTGTCTAAATCAGTAAACTTCAGTGAGGCTTTAATTAAGTAAATAACAGTTAAACAAGCTCTTTGAATGGCATTACTGCATAAAGATACGGTTAGAAAAGAATGCCACTTTTAATACTGCACATAAACCTGAAGTCAAAGTCATAAAGGGAGGTGATAAAAAACAATCGATTCAATAGTAAACCACTCTGCTAAGGTAATCAATATTCAAAACTTTGACAAGTATTTGAGAAAAAAATATCGCAAATAGGATTTATAAAGAAATAAATATATTTTATGTTCATAACGAAAAATATGACAGTCACATTTTAAACAAACGAGTTTTGAGCCTTTTAGGAAAACGTTTATAAATTGTGCAGTTCGATATAATCAATGAGAAAGTAAATTATTTATCAAGAAAATATTTATATTTATTTGAAAGATCATTTTAGGAATGATAGATGTGCTCATCCATATCAGTTATAAATAATAAACGTGTTGACATCTATCGTTTACCTATATATTTAATACTAGCAAAAACTTTCTTTTACAATATATTTACACATGTTAATTCGGATACGGTATGGATTTAATATAGTGGTACGGTTACATTCAATGCCTCTAAGTCATGCTAGACTTAATAGTCGTGTTTCCGGTTTCATACTGCGTTTGAAATGAGATCGAAATAGTTAAGATCATATGGCGACGAAGCCGCATTTACCACTGGAGTACCTACCGCTGGAGTACCTACCAGCCTACTATGAACATTACAATTTCTAAACTATCTTAAAATGTAAAATGAAGAAAGAAACATGGCACTGTGTACTTAGTGGCGTTAAGTATAAAGCTTTATAATTAGCTATGTAACTAAGGCATTTTTCCTCCGGTACCCCGTTACAAACGCTTTTCAATTTTGAATCGAGAAATCAGTAAAAACAACTAATTCTCATGTGTTCCCATAGCATATAATCTGTCAGTAATTAAGTTTCGAAGCCTTCTTAAGAATACGGCAATGATTTCTAAAAAAAAATCTCTTTTTTGTTGTCATATGATCTGGAAGTCAGTGCCTTTAACAACAAATAAAAACATTTTACGAACGTCGGAAAATGTGAAATTGAGACTTGAAAATATAATCAATGGCATAACGATATTAAAACACGTGATAGCAGTTCTTTGTTAGTCTCATATCAACATCTTATTCGAAAATTCCGTGACTTATTGAAATATAGCAGTGATATATCAGGTAATTTTCACATTGAAAAAAATCACTGCATGAAAGATATAAAACAGAATTTTCTTTTGTGTGGAACTGAAAAATTGGTAAAATAAAGTTTAAACCATTAAACCATGAAAATGATAGAAAACATTCTTGTGAACATCCAATTATCTTTTATACGTGAACGCCAATTCATCTGGTGCCCAGTGGTGTTAAAGGTATTTGGACTTTACAAAAGTACGAACGCATATCCTCATTTTTGATACAAAATATTACCATATTAACGCATCCAGCTCTCAGTACTATACATGTATTAGTATCCGATATAGGCCTTTTATCCCAAGGCCACATAAACCTTTCAACATTCATAGCTTATTACTTTAAACTGGTGCTGATTGAGCATCTCATATTGAAACTTCTCTCCGAGTTATCGGAATGGAATACAAGTTGTGAATGTGGTGTAGAAATTTGTAAACATTGGCGAACTACCCGATAAAAAGCGACCCGAAACGTACGGACCAAGGAATTTTGAATGGACAATGTTTTATTTATCTGATGTCAATTTTGGACCTAATTTTATACAACAGCATTGATAAAAATGTGTCATGGATATCAAGAGCACAGGTGAGTGCCGCCGTGAATATTGACACGACACGGACAGAATCGTGAAAATTAATTCTATTTTTTCTACTTAGAATTACATTATATTCAAGTTCTTTGGAGAAAATTAACATGTAATATGATCCATAAATTGCTTGTGAAATAATTTTAATCTAAGCTACTAAGGTCACTAGGTAAATAAGGGTAATAAATTACTTCTATTGATTTTCGATACATAATCATGACTGAGAAAGGTCAGTTTTCTTACAGTTACACGTTAACAGTATGATCTGCATTATATATTGGTTTTGCAACAAGCTTATAATATATATCTTTCCAAATATGTGTCTTTAAACAAATGTTATAAATAGAACAACTTCATTTTTTAACATTAAACCGTCGTTGCACATAGTTATAATGAGCTCAATTTTACCCCGTACTAAAGTTTGAACTTTTAATATTATGTAAATGTGTTCCCACGCCTGGTTAAATTTCAAATTACTTTATTTGAAGTAAGATGTACATCATGAACTGAATGTTTGTATGTTGCTATCATTCATAAAATAAAAGTCATGAAATCAAATATCTTTAATGATTGTGTCAGTTGAAGATTCAAGTTATCAAGTGTTAAATCTTTTTAATAATAGCATTTTCTTTCACCGAAATAGAAATGTCATGCCCTAGTTCGTCAGCCTACACTCGGTTTGAAATACAAGATGGTCAAAATTTCAATACAAAGAATGTCGCTTAAGCTGCCCACTGATGAATGAAAGCCTTTCCCTCAGCAAACAGGTTTTGAAATACGCAGACGTGTAATTAATAATGCAACCACAATAGGTGTCGCACAAAATTATAGCGTTTTGTAAAGTAAATGAATAAATGAATAACATTAGGTTAAGCCCATACAAAATGTTTCCGAAGCAGTCACTAATTCCTCGTTTTCCCAGCTGTAACGCACTCCATTTTGGACTATTTCGTCCTGAGTTTGATTCCCGGACATGTATACTTTTATCTTATTTCGTAAGTTTCAATAAAGTTCAACGAAGGCAACTCAGTTTAGTTAATTTTAGTGCCAACTTTTTCACTAACTGAAATATGTCATTATTACCTAATGTATTGAACACGGTGCCTATACCACGTGACTTTTATGGCTATGTGTGGGTATAAAAAACATAAACAGTCGTCGATTCAGGTAACATTTTTCATGATAACTTTCTTAATCCTGCACCAATTTTATTCAAATAAAGACGAGGGCCCGGCCATAAGAAAGATACAATCACGGCCCATCAGTTTGAAAAGAATAAATTCGTATTTTTGTCGAAAAGTCAGCCGCGCATTTTTTTGTCAGATTGCCGACGTGCTATGTGTGGGTGCATTCTGTTAAAATCGTTTATAAAACTCTTAAAAATGCGTTCAGCGACAGGGCAAATGGAACCGAGAATGTAATTTTACCTTGTTTGACAGTTGCAAAATGATCGTTAAGAAATATAGCGTATTCCTCTCGTTTTTTAAATAAATAAAAAAATGCTGTGTGGGTGCCGCTAAATTTATGCTATGTGTGGGAGTAAACTCATAAAAATGATACCGTTGCTTGAGATACTTGCACTAAGTGAGTTTTAACTTACTCGTATTACATTCATAGAAGAAATGAGTATCCATCTAGCATAACTGATCTTTTTTATATTTATTTAGAAAGTCGCTGTGTTATAGAGAATAGCGCGTCAGATTCATTGTTGTTATTGATTACGAGCGCGTGTTATCAAACAACTTTGTAGGGATAACGCATGTTTTTTCGTGTTATAACATCTGCAGAATCTCGAGGGATTGGTTGGTACCCGAGCCCGTTACGGCGAGGGTACCAACGATTCCCAAGGGATTCTAAAGATGTTATAACACGAAAAGAATATGCGCTAACGCTATTATAGCATAAAACGCGTTAAAAACGGGAAAATGAATATATTGTTCCTCAATGTCATTGAACTTCCATGAAATGCGCGGTAAAGTCTACGTTGTTTTGTCACGTTGACGTCATTTCATTTTGAATTATCCGTTTTGGGGCTGTAATCAGGTAATGCGTTACGCTCTGCCATGGAACGTGCATATATATAAAGGTGTTATAACAGCACGTGAGCGCGAGAATCTCTCTGTTAACACACGTTTTCTCTCCTGTTAAAACAACCCCGAAAAGTGACAATAACAGCAGTTTTATGCTAGAATAAACGTTAAAACTCTGATATATGTTTGAAGTAAAATTTATGAAAAAGTTATTTCCAATCTCCTTCAGTTGTGTTGAAGTGTTTTTTTTTTTTTTATCTTGATGCATAAACAACGTTTTTCATAAACACGCAATTGAATCAGTGTCCCTAAGGTAGTTTTAAAGGGCAGTATGTGTGACAATATAGTGTAGAGCATAGATCGTAGCCTTGGATGCTGCTCCATTGTAAATTCCACTGCTCACCTAGTTCGTGGTTAGTTGCAGCTAAAATGGCATTTATTGTAGCTTTGCGCTATACGTTTGAAACAACACAAATTACTACTACTTCAGGGTTGTAGTTCAAACCACTTTTCAAGCATAAAGAAAGGGCTTCAATCCCTCGAACGAAAGTAAAGTACCTGCGGTAGTGCATGTAAAAAACTGCTATTAAATTCATACCACACACATAACACATGGAGTCATTTCATCAGAGCCGCTAGCCTATTTAAGAAATAATATATCTCATCCAGTGATTTGTCGCTGAATAAATCATTGTTTGGAATTCAGATGCAAAGGAATTATATCACGAGGGCGCAGTCTTGTTAGAATGAATGTAGGCGCTTACAAAACCAATCTGTAGCGCGTCTGTCGCTAAAAGTACAGCCAAATAATTTTAAAGAAACACTCAATCAATTACATTTCTTGATAATTAAAATTTCAGTTTGTGATTTTAGAAGAGTTCGTCACAGGTCTGTTGTGAGATAATTTCTATCATAGCTTTTGCTTTTTTGTGTTGGTTTTGTAAGCGCCTACATTCATTCTAACAAGACCATTGCAGAAAATAAGGCTCCAAAGAAATTATCAAACAAATTAAGAATAAAATTGTATGTTACGAAGGGGGTGAACTGTCCAAGGAACTTCTCTTAAAATGATCTAACAGACATAATTTTACCAGTATTTTGATTGTCTTCTACTTTGTTAGTGATAAAGGACACTCCATTATACTTATCAACTGTGACCTGCCTCCGTGGTCGAGTGGTTAAGGTCGCTGACTTCAAACCACTGTAACCTCTCATTGATAGAGGACCGTAGGTTCGAGCCCCAGCTATCCACTATGTCTCTTTTTGTGAGAAAGTATGCAGTTGCTTACGGAGGATGGGAGTCTAGTATACTAGTACTTCCCAGGAACGATGGTTTACGGAGGATGGGAGTCTAGTATACTAGTACTTCCCAGGAACGATGGTTAGGTGAACTGCCCGCCTCATATGTCATAATTATAATTATATTTGAGTTGTAAATAATTATGTATATGGAATTCATTAAATATTTGTGAAAATTATGTTTGTCTTACTTTCCCCATATATATTGTATATCACCACTGTTCGTTTATATTATGTATATGTGTGCCACCGTTGGCTTATAGCCCAGTGGAATATATTTGAATAAACTTCAAACTTCAAAAACTTCATATGACTCCGACTGTTGAAACAGGGCGTTGAAATCAAACGAATAAACAAACAAACTTACTGCATCACAACATACATGTCAGTCCTAATATTAGTTATATTCACAGACGATATTTTGAACATTGTTTATATACAAAATATTTTCAATAGTAAAATGGGTAATCAGGCAAGTAAACTCTCCATGCAATATGATTCACCTTGTTGTTTGGCACGGAAGAGTTCACCATATTGTCTTACCTTTTTACTGTTTCTGTATATAAACTTTTGTCAAAATATCATTTCTTAACTATGTGTTTATATTTTCGTGTGAACAGTTAAGACGCAATACTGACGTACAGTGATCTAAGTATGAATAACGACTCTGATGAAATGACTCCATGTGTTATGTGTGTAGTATGAATTTAATAGCAGTTTTTTACATGCACTATCGCAGGTACTTTACTTTCGTTGGAGGGATTGAAGCCCTTTCTTTATGCTTGAAAAGTGGTTTGAACTACAACCCTGTAATAGTAGTATTTTGTGTTGTTTCAAACGTATAGCGCAAAGCTACAGTAAATACCATTTTAGCTGCTAACCACGAACTAGATGAGCAGTGGAATTTACAATGGAGCAGCATCAAAGGCTACGATATGTGCTCTACACTATATTGTCACACATACTGCCCTTTAAAACTACCTTAGGGACACTGATTCAATTGCGTGTTTATGAAAAACGTTGTTTATGCATCAAGATAAAAAACAACACTTTTATACAACTGAAGGAGATTGGAAATAACTTTTTCATAAATTTTACTTCAAACATATTTCCGAGTTTTAACGTTTAAATAATTATGTTTGATAACACGCGCTCGTAATCAATAACAACAATGAATCTGACGGGCTATTCTCTATAACACAGCGACTTTCTAAAAAAAAAATAAAAAAGATCAGTTATGCTAGATGGATACTCATTTCTATGAACGTAACACGAGTAAGTTAAAACTCACTCAGTGCAAGTATCTCAAGCAACGGTATCATTTTTATGAGTTTACTCCCACACATAGCATAAATTTAGCGGCACCCACACATAGCATGTTTTTATTTATTTAAAAAACGAGAGGAATACGCTATATTTCTTAACGATCATTTTGCAACTGTCAAACAAGGTAAAATTACATTCTCGGTTCCATTTGCCCTGTCGCTGAACGCATTTTTAAGAGTTTTATAAACGATTTTAACAGAATGCACCCACACATAGCACGTCGGCAATCTGACTGAAAAATGTGCGGATGCACTTTTCGACAAAAATACGAATTTATTCTTCTCAAACTGATAGGCCGTGATTGTATCTTTCTTATGGCCGGGCCCTCGTCTTTATTTGAATAAAATTGGTGCAGGATTAAGAAAGTTATCATGAAAAATGTTCCTTGAATCGACGGCTGTTTATGTCTTTTATACCCACACATAGCCATAAAAGTCACGTGGTATAGGCACCGTGTTGAAGCTCACCTGAGATACCGTAAAGCATACAACTTAATTATCACTTTTAAATGGCCTTAACTTGTCATAATTTGAGTATTATTGATTTATAGGTACTGCAAATTTTATATGTAAATAAGAACAAACAAGTGAATTAGAATCCGGGAAAAACAAACTTGAACACAGTCTGTAACGCAAAATAATAAGAAGGTTTGGGCGGATTCAAGATACGAACCGTCGGAAGTATGATTACAAAATGGCCACATATCCTGCCATTCATCCCCAGCGCCAACAATCCAACAATTGATCTATTTTGTTTTAAACGAGAATGTTACTGGTTAATTATTTACATAGTGTGCGATGTAGCAGAAACACAATAATTTGATTTTATCATTAATATGTTATATTCCAATAACAGTGGTTGTAAGTTTATATTTAGTTTATTTTTTTCTTTGGTACGTATTGTATACAAACGTAAAGGCACTTTTTCCTGTATGGCTCTTTTCTTTATTATGACAATAGAGGTTATTGTTTGTCAACAAAATTAAATCATCGAGTTTTCACTATGCTTATAGTGGTACATACAAACGTGTTTTACTGCAACAAAGTTCATCCCCAATGATAATGTGATTCCCGCGTAAACCAGCAATACACATTGCTTTTACATTATTTGACAAATAAATATCACTATTTTTTCATTTTGTCCGTTTAAGGCAAAAGAGCACAGTCATCTCATTCGAATCCTCGGGAAGTGCTTTTTTCAGATCTTTTTTTTGTTTCCTTTCTCTTACCATATTTTTACGTAAATGGCTTTGTATTTCATATTGTCATTTTTCATTTCCTATTTACATGTTTATATACATGTATAATTATGCATTTAACTAGTAGTATGTTTTTACTGCGCTTTTCTCATCTGCCAGGCCTCGGAAATGCATCGTCCTTGTATCATAGAGAAAAATGGTAACCACTCAAAGGAATTGAAATATTTTGATGCAAAACTTTATAGTTAAGTCTGTCACCACCACATTACCGTTGGGAAATTAAACATCTGTTATAGATATGTTGTTAGTAATTCTATTCGTGAATATTTCTTGAAAAAAAAATAAAACGTTGAAGTTTTACCAGAGTGCAATTTATGGATACAGCATGCCTGAAATGATATGTATTTATTTCAGATGATATAAAGAAACAAGTCTGGAAATTTAAGAATTAACACCAGCAAAATACGACATTGTGCAGCAATCGTTATTAAGAACAGATAGAGAAAAAAGTGAAAACGGTCTGAAATATCCAGGGAAAGGATATATACACAAAACATGGCAGAATTTCTCTCAGCGTTGAATGGATTTTATCAAAATATCGGCAGCGGAGATGACAACGACACACAATCTGAATCGTAAGTTATTCTTTAAGGAATAAAAAAAAACTGAAGCTGAAACGGAAACTGATTTATTTCGTTAAATATCTGTTTCTATACGATGACATATTCAATGGCGTTGTACATATACAAACGTTAAAATATTAATGATAAAATGTAAAAGCTCGCATAAATTAAAATCTAATACCAGTCCTGCTGTTATCGCATATGAAACAATTATCAATAGAATTAAAACAATGCCATGAAGTCTCTAAAATACAGTGTCTTAAGATTGCTTTTTTAAATGTTTCAGTTGATTTACTTTTGTGTAATGCTTATGTGTATTGTAACTTATGTCATTAAATGTTTTGCACTTGTTGTATGGAACAACATAACGACATTCAGAATTTTCTGACGATCTCAAACCTTGCCTACTCTAGGAACATACTCTGTAAACAGTTCTTTTAAATACGAAGGTGCTCTGTCAATGTTATAGCTATACAGGAAGGAAAGTATCTTAGACTCAGTCCTTGCTTTCACCGGCAACCAATGTAAATCATACAGTGCTTATCTGGAATTGTTAAATATACAAATATTTCAGTCAAAATATGCTCCCGTGGTGTAATGAAAGAAGTCTAAAGCAAAGAAATCCCAATGTGTCCATTTATTCGCATTTTCATGAAAAACGGGTACTGAAATAAATCACTACAAAATGAGACGGTTTTTAATGTTATACTGGTAATCCATCTTGGCATGTTTTGTAAATCAAAAGCCGATAACATGGATGTGCTGTACGTCTTTTTATGGCACCTGGCATTTCACCAGGACCAATTCAACCTCTATTTTCTTTCTATTTCTCGAGAATTTGTTACAGAATTTTACAATGGAACTGGAAAGGTCTATATCTTCCATAGTTTCGTCTGAATATTATTTCAGATGGGTGACGCAGTTGCTTAATATGTTTTTATTTACGTCAGTATTATCAGTTTTATTCAGACTATTGGACAGATTCATAATACTTAGTGTAACTACTTATGTAATAAAATATTTTTAGCTTTGCATCGAGAAATATCCTAACAGTCGCACAGTATTTCTGCTGCAGAACTCGTGCAAAGTTCTCGATACAAAGCTAATAAACTGGGTAACACGACAGGAAAACGAGAAATTTCAGCGTGTGAGAAATACCGTCAGTTATTTCTGTCACGGTTTTATTACAGTCTTTGGAAATATGTGAGGAGGCGCGTATTACCGGCAGTTTTGTTGAGAAACCACAACAAAGATCGCACTTTTGATGATTGTTTTTGAATATAGAAAATATTTTATTCTGTAGATTTTATTGAAACTTATCATTGATGTAGATTTACCTATTTTCAATCATGTTACTTAACAAAATATATCTGTTCAGGTACTTATTTTTTACAATGCGCAAAATATCATTTGCAGTCCTTACATTGCAGCCTATTTTATATTATTATCTTTAATCATTTTGCGTCAAAATTTATCTTTTGTTAGAGTTAACCTTTAAAGTGACAGTAACGGTGACTGCTTAACACTTAAATCAATGGAAATAACATATTCGCGGTAATAATTTTGCTACCCGTAGAACGGCCATCAGGCATTATTCTAGATGTTTTCAGATAAATGACGAACGTTACGCCATCACTTCCGGTTAATCAAACGTGCAGGCCTACCTTAGGAAATGTACGTTTTAAACAACAAAACGTAATAAAAGGCGTGTGCTGAAAGATGTCCGAAAAGTTTGAACTTAAGAAATAAGTCTTCACAAGTACATTTTGAACACGTACGAATAAACTGTTAAAACCGCAACCTTCTGAATTCTGACATCTCAGACGCTATTACAAGTATAGGCTGAATGCCAGTGCAAAGTACTTTTTTGAAACCATATACAATTCATGACATAATATGATATTTGCTTTATTTGATGGAAGCATGTTTTGAAAATTGATCAGAGGACTAGTATTTTCAAGTCGGCCTAACAAAAAATCAAGCACATGGGTATATCTTTTATTTGTTGACTTTCCTTTGGATTCAATGATGCTTTGAAAAGATATGTTTAATAGAACACTACATTCAAACGTGCAGAACTACCTTAAAGAGAGCACTAAAGAGTCTAAGGACTGCAGGTATCTTAATTTTGTTCAATTTCTCTTTCAGCTATCGTTGGTAACGTTAACAACAAGCTTAATCTTTTGACAGCGTGCATGGAAAAATCTTGAAAGTCTCATTCCTATTTTCTGATGCATTTTATTTGCAAATGAATATGAAAAGTATACTCTTTAGAGCGCATGATACATTTTGTCAGGTGATATAGCCTGAAGTTCTTTGTCAAGATTTTTCCCTGTACGTGATACAAACTGTCACATTGAGTGCGTATGTCTCACAATTAACCGATTACGTAGATTATGGGATAACATACTATGTAAGTCCTTTGTGACAACGGTAACTTCTCACACGATACCAGTACTGGGCCCAAATTTATCAACGCTTAAAGCCTGAAATTTTGACTCGAACTTTTAAATGTTAAGTTTTCTTCTTGCTCTGTCATAGTTAAGTTAGTACGGATAGTAATGAAACTTTGCAAGATGTGCATTCTACAATTATACAAAGCTATAAGATTAATGTACTATAAACAAAGTTACGGTAAATTGAATATCTATCGTTCTTAAGTCTAATAAAATCTGTGAAAAGATCCTTTTGGAAGCACAGAACGCTACCAATCAAAATAATAGCAGAGTCTGTTCTTTGGAGGTAAAGTAATGTTCAGCAACCCTCACGCTCCCTGTAAGCGGAATTCTATTACAGTTGAAATGAATGTTCTCCATGACCCCAAAGGACTAGGGAATATAACAACACTGAGTCAAAGTTTCAGAGAGTCATCGTTGATAAATGCGGCTACCGGAAGTAGTCCGTCAACGGTTCTTGACAAATAGTCATTTAAGCTATAGTCAGTTTCTTTTTTATTTCGTGTTACCGAAATATTAGTTCGTTATAACGACATATTACTTATTTGGCTAATAAAAAGAGAAATTTAGATAAGTGTTTTCATGTGCTTGAATTTATAATGGGAGCTCAAAAAAGGTTAAGAATGGCGGAGTCGAATAAACCTTTTGGAGACAAGCCCGATGAGTTAACGTGCATGTACAAAGACACTTAACTGCATGTAATACTCTATTTATCCTGTGACTTATAAAACTTGTCGAAGGCGGCAACAGACTTTTGTTTCTGATTTCGTAAAATATGTTTCAATTCACATTTTACTGATCTGCAAGTTTTTCCGACCCCGACCCACACCCCAGTGCTCGATTCGTTTACACACAATTCCTTGTAAATAAATCCTTACATTGCAGTGTGATTTCTGTGTAATGTTAACCTGGCACTTCAATGTAAAACAAGCGAAGACGCCTTGATCTGGATAAACATGCAGCCAACAATGACACTTCAGTTGCATTAAAATGATTGCAGTTTCTGCCTGAAATACTACGTTTCTGACACAAGTCATTTCAGTAACAGTCCTTCCACAAAAAATGGCTGAGATCCATCAATTACAATAAAGGACTGCTTAGAAGAGATTAAAAGGCTATAGAGTTCCAACCAGAAATGAATAAATGTTACAAATTCACAAAACCAAGGTCATTTTACTCTGAGTATTAAAAAAGCCTTCACCTTATGTTCCGTTTTGAGTTAGAATAAAAAGATAGAATTAGATGTAATTTTAGCGTTACTTTCGCCGTAAGAAAAGTCTACCTCGCACTGTGTGTCAAATATGACAAACTTATAACTTACGAAAATTCAAAATAATGACGAAAAAAATCGGGACACTTGTCGAATTTTGCCATTTGACATGATTTGTGATCTTGCAAAAATATCTATCCGGGCGAAAGAATGGTTGGTGATGCAGTTCAATGCTGCTAGGACTCAAGTAGTGATCTTTTCACGATCCAGATAATCGCGATTCTAAAGGGAAGTAACATGTATATATATTTTCGAAACACGATTGAATTTCGTTCATTTACATAAACATCGAGATGTTACATGTTACATTAAGCGATGGAATAATGCATTTCTGAAGTTACTAAAAGATCCTGACGAAATTGTGTGTGTACTACCACATTTCAATTTAATTTCCATAGTTCTAGGACAAATATGTCACACGTTATGAAGTAGAAATTGCTATATTTATAGTACCCATATGTAGTTAACACTAGAAACTACTAAGGGCCGTAACTCTGGTGTTACTCGGGTAATCTGACTGAAACTTGGCGTGCCGCATTTCCCTAAAGTGGTGAACATGTATATGAAGTGGTTTGGAATATTTAGATAAAAGTTCAGAGTTATTACCCTTTAATTGTTTAAAAATCCACATATTTGTACATAACAAACTAACCAATTGGTAGAATTTTATTAAACTTCTTTCATTTTTTTTCCCCATTTTTCCCATGGAACATTTATTATTAACATGTGAAGTTGTGTACCCACACCATAGGGTAGTACGTATCTCATTTATATGTGTCTAACATTGTATTCTTCTTTTCAAAAATAATCAAATTTGTGATTTTCTGTATGATGTGACAACATTCAATTTTGTTTAAAGTTCTTTTGCAAGATCACTATGTACGTATTCCACAGGCATCTTCCCGTATCCCAGGGGCCAATTTCGATATGACATCAGACGTGACGCTTGTAAACTGAAACAAAAAAAAAGAAGAAAAAAAACCATGTCACGTTTAATATGAAAGTTTAATTCATTGAAAAATGGAATGCATTCACTAAAGATTTTTCAAAGGAAGTACATGTATTTCTTGCCTTGTTTAAACGTCTGATAGTGTTTTTGTGTCAGAAAACGTACATTTACATTTAAATTGTGACATCCTTTTGATACACTGATTTATATTAGCTTAAACAACAATTTATGGGTATAATAGTTACTTCTTACGTATTTAAAATGTGTTTTGATTAGAACACAGTATACACTCAGTTCCAAACGAAAGTGTGCACTTAGTTTTCTGTTATTTTTTCTCGGTTATTTTCATGAAAACTTATAATGTTTGGTACCAAAATTTAAATCAGTTCGTAAACAAATTGGTGTGCATTTTAGATTTTGAGTTATACCTGAGAGTTAGTGTATGAAAAAATGAAACAAAAACGTCGGGGAATTTTTTGAAATATTTAAACATAAAAAGTGCACACTTTCTTTTGGAACTGAATATATATATACTTCGCATAATTGACACGCATGTGACAAACGCCGCCATCTTTATGTCATGTTTCTTGTAATTTAGAATCTTGGATTACCGCTATCAGGTTTGCGTCCTACCACAGTCATCGGAACTTTTCAAAGACCAGTCAGTCATATTTGTTGATAGACGTTCTCATTTATCTTCGAAAGCACTGTACTTTCGTTATGTTAATTAATAAAAGCAGCAGTAAAACACAGTTTTTAGTACTTCAGTACGTTCTACATACAGTAGCGTTTAATGTGCCAATACACTGCACTGATAAACAGTAGGATGAGAAAGAACTAAGCTTGATCATCATACTGAAATACCAGCTTAAGTTATATTGACGAGACGTCTCTGTCTGCGACACGCCCCTTAGATTTTAATGAATGACTTGTTTCATAAATATTACAGGACAGAATGCAAGTCAAAGATACCGACCCAGGCGTTTCACTTCTACTTGACGATGCCGTCTGTAAGTATATTAGAGGCTGAAATTTCAGTTGTGTTTGATATATAAACTTACCAATATTGTGTCTGTTGAAATTTTTCGACAGATTGGAACCGCTTGGTAAAGGTAGATGTACATATTGCTGGTGCATTTACCCATTTTTGGATGCTTGCAAGGTTGTGAATTTTAACACCTCAGGCGCGTATTGAAATAACAAAAGAATTTTTTTTTAACACTGTGAAATCTGTTATATTCTCTGTAAGTAATGAAATGGTGTGTTAGCAGGTCTTTGTTCTGACATTGTGTCCGAATGTGATATGGTGTCATGATGAACTTTCTTTCTTTTATGTTAAGACCCCATCTGTCTGATCCCAGTCTCCCACAAACCATGACTTCCTTGCATGACAAAATTCGTCTATAGCAATGTTCGAACCAGAATACAGGGAGAGACATGTGAAATACAAATTAAAAAGGCAAGCTCTTTACCATAATATTATATAACTCGGAGAGAAAATCACGATGTTTGATTAATTTCAGTATTATTGTCACGTACGTCAAAAACAAAAACCATCAATTAAACATTAAAATTGATTTCTTGTACTATTGCAGGTGGCCATGATGCTACTGTTGGCGTGCACAATTTCAAGAAAGAACAGATGGTTGTCATGTCTGTGGGGAAGGCCAGGAGCGGTATTGTAAGTAATAATTCAGGCCGTCACAAGTGTAAGGATACTTATTACACGTTGCTATTCCCCGTTAAGTTACACTGATACCGGAAACGTCAATATTTTTCCATACACTGATGCCTGAATTTCATATCGGGTGCGTGACGAAATTCTGTGTGTGTTGTTACACTATTTTTTTCTATTTAGTTCAGTATTGTTAATTTTATTCAAGCTATTGAACTAATTTATGATATTTACAATATATTTATACGTGTAGATGCGTATGTAATAAACAGGTTATTATTTTTGCATCGGAAAATATGCACTCGTTCTTCAGAGGAACAATATTGCGCTCCTAAAGTCGCGCAATATTTCCGCTGAATAACTCGTGCATATTTCCCGATACAAAGCTAATAACCTATAAATATCGGTCCTGGGCTATAAAGATGATATTCTATACCACTTCCAAAACACAAGAATCTAATTGGCTGTTTTTATACCTTGCCTGTATTACAGCCTACTGATGATGATTTTGGAATCGGGCTTGCTTTTTTCTTGTTTTTATTGATAGTTGAAAAAGTTATGTTACCGGCAAAAAATCTAAAAATCATGATGCATTTTTAATTACTTTTTAAAATTTAGATTTTTGGTTTAGAGCGCAATTTCCGTAATTGATGGAATTTTCAGCTATTGCTAAATTTATCCTTATGATATTCTGAAAACGAGAAAAGCATGAATGTGAAGCGAGGCCTGGTACTGTGTTTCCATTAAATATACACAAACTTTCAATGCAATCAATAAGTACTTGATTTATTGTGTTTCCATTATGGTAATAAGACACGATTTACATGAAAAATTTGAGACGACTGGGGACCTACATTGTTAATGTCATTAAAAAGTCTAAATCTCTAATACTTTTGTTTAATCAGTAAAGCAGTATACGCACTATTTGACCAAACAAAACTTTTGAGATAAGGACAAAGGATAAGTTGATGTTGAAAGTACGGGCCTGAATTTATCCATTAAGTATAGTACCTTGTGACAGGTTTGTGCATGTATAACATCTACAAACACGTCACATATGTGTAAGACAGTTTCAGTTATTAACATTTAACTCGTCACATTTATAGCTGAGTAAGGTATTGTTTGATTTTGACGTTTGCGAGATCAATTTATAGACTGGACTGCCAATTAGGGAAGTCAGCATAATTTGCTTTACCTTACCTATTAAATATAACTGGTTAGAATGGTGCAGTGGTTGCGTAGTAGCTTGTCACATAAGTGACAGGGGTTCAATAATCCGGCGACACATTTATTTTTCAGTAAAAAAAAATGAGATGCAGTTGTATACAGTTGCTTCATTCAGTAATTATATAATTTTCCATTATTATTGTCATATACAAGTAAATTTCGTTTTAATCCAAAATACCATTCATAATGCTTCATTATCCGTAAGTTTCTCTAGCTGTGACAATGGATTCCTGGAGTATAGCTGTGATAGCGGATTTCTGGAGTATAGCTGTGAAGTGGATTCCTGGAGTCTAGCTGTGACAGTGGATTCCTGGAGTCTAGCTGTGACAGTGGATCCCTAGAGTCTAGCTGTTACAGTGGATTCCTGGAGCCTAGCTGTGACAGTGGATTCATGGAGTCTAGCTGTGACAGTGGTTTCCTGGAGTCTAGCTGTGACAGTGGATTCCTGGAGTCTAGCTGTGACAGTGGATTTCTGGAGCCTAGCTGTGACAGTGGATTCTGGAGTCTGGCTGTAACGTGATTCTGGAGTACTGGCATGGATCCTGGATTTGGAGTCCTAGCTGTGACAGTGGATTCCTGGAGTATGGAAGTTCTAGTCTGTGACAGTGGATTCCTGGAGTCTAGCTGTGACAGTGGATTCCTGGAGTCTAGCTGTGACAGTGGACTCCTGGAGTCTAGCTGTGACAGTGGATTCCTGGAGCCTAGCTGTTACAGTGGATTCCTGGAGTGAGAGTGCACAGTGCAAGCATTTGATACAGTTATATTTCATTTTATTTGCACATGTAAACAGCATATTGGTAGTGTAATCTATAAAATATTTCATAATTACTTGAAAAAATCTATATTACAGTACACAACATACTTCCACATTATTTCAATTTTTCTATGTATAATATGTAACGCTATATCTAAGATGAAATATTGTATAATAAAATACTAAAAAGATTGCGACGCAGATGGATATCGAACACACACCCACTACTATGCTATTAAGGCTGTACAACATTGATTATTTATTATACGATATATACCTTATTGAAATACAATACTTAAAAGACGGACCGTTCCAGTATTCAAAGTCGACCTCAAAACTGAACTGTACTCGTTAATCATATTATGATTACTTAGGTTATTTACTTAGTGGCCAAACAAAATGAGTGACATTCCACGCCAAGCTAATCTTTGCTGTTTTAAATAGAGATAAATAGACAAATGGTGTAGTATTGCAAGGTTTGACAAAATAATGGCTTGACAAGCGACCTCTATGTTCATTTTTGATTTGAAAAATAAATCAGTTATAGTTCACTGGTAAAATGAAAGATGACAATATCATTTGATCGCATAGGAAAAAATATTTGTCAGTATTCTTATACCTTTCCGAAGTGGAACAGTTATTTAAATATGATTATGTTTTCTTTCACTGCGCTCAGCCAAACATAAAAAAAAATATATAATTTTAAAATATCTTTACTACCAGATTCTACCAGAACAAAAACAACTGAACATAATATAGGAGCCTCGCTCTGTATTTCATAAACATTTCATGATACAACATCATTTCTGTTTTAGATCTCTATTTAAGGTATTAGATCCCTAATAGTAATGTTTACAAAATGGCATTTGCTTGGTATATTCTTAAAGGTGACCATGTTTCGCACTGTTTTGCAATTTTTAAACAACTTTTACCGTGCCTTTTTTTTATAAATTTTGTACAACTTATGGTATCTCCTCAAGCTCAAGTAGAAACAAATTTCAAAGTGATGACAATATCCAAAACGTTTGCAGAGAACTCATTTTACCATTAATTTTAATAAAAGAAACATCAAACTATTGGTAAACTATTATAAAACACAAAATAAAAATGTCAATATAATTTTTTCTAGGTTGCCTCAAGTAAACAGATTTAATGAAACAAAATTCTTACTTCAACATTGAAAAAATAAGGTCGAATCCTGTGTTTCTGTTTTGAATTTTGCTTACTTCATTCAAAAATAACCTTGGGGCAGACGTAAAACCTACCTAAATTTCTTCCACGATATATAATCTAAAGAGTGAAAGCTAAACAGAGAACTTTTACCGCATGTAACTCAATATTTTTAAAAATGTGTAACTCTGCCCCTTCTGTTTAAGTAGTAAATTCACTTTGAATAGCAAGAAATCGCTTATCAAATTATTTTTTTCCCATTTTTGTACAATAAATCAATTATAAGTCTTGAAAGAAGTAAAAACTTACTAGAAAAAAAGGAAAATAAGGGAAAAAATTTGGTCCCAGTAGGGCTTGAACCTACGCCCCCGTGAGAATTGCAGTAAAAGTAAGATTATGGTAGGAATTGAATACTCTTCAAAAAGGATGTACTCTGTTACGCTTCTAATATCCGTTGTATATACCCACTTGTGCTTCGTTAATCTATGACTGTATTAATTTTCTTTCCAGTCCAATGGATATCCTGGGCAAATCACACAGATTTTCATACGCTGCAGCTTGGGGTTCCATTGCGTTTCTCGCCGCTGATTTGGTGTTTGGGTCCACGGTTATTATAAAACTTGAGGGACCATCGTATGTTACAGGTAATGACAGCCTAGGGTCGACAACACGCAATCTTTCATACACGAAATAACGAAAATCTTTTACAACTCAACGCTTTTTAATAAAAAATGGTTTTGAAATACTTCAAAGTTAAATTATATTTGTTTTAAATAACAACAATCTGAGCTATATCACATATTCTTCTATATCACATATTGGGCCGTGTGATCATCAAACACTTAGATCTTTAAGAACCTTGTCACTATACAGGTGAATCATGCTTATGACTATTTTCCCTCTACAAGTTCTAATTAGATTTACTAAAGTGAAACAGAACGATGAAAACCGACATAGTGAAATTAGAAATTATCAACCTTTGTTTTTGCACAGCTCTTTTCTCCAATGTTGTCGACTCGAACTTACGTAAATTTTGAGAACTGTTCGATTTTCTACAGAAACAGAAGTCATGGCTGGCGGATAAATTATTTATATATTTTAGATGTATATGTTATGTATTGTTTGAGGGCCTCATGGAATATTGATGTTGTTCGTCAAATGAGTTTTCCTCGTTAAAAAAAGGCTTTATTATTATTATTATTATTATTATAATTATATTTCAGTTTTCAATACAGTATTGTCGATGATTGTAATTGGAGTAGACTATTTCCCAATGTTTGCCGCCCTCTCACTGGAATCTGTTATCGGGTACATGGTAGGGACGGCCTATGCATGGCTGCTACTGGGTATCCAAATCTTCCGGGAGATCGAGTGTGACTTGGTCATTGTAAGTTTTTTTTTTCCAAGTTTCAGTTGTACATGTTTTTAGCTCAGTATGATGACCGGGGCATCCGTTGCTGTGTGGTTACGGTCGCTGACTTCGTGACGAAAGGTAACGAAAGGTCGATGGTTTTACCCAGATGCTCGCCCTTGATAATTCCCGGAGGGGCACCTTGGGTCTTTCTCAAACATCATAAAGTTTGAAAAGTCACCATATGGCCTAAATTCTGTGAGTGTGATGCAACCCCCACCCCGCCACAAAACAAAATAAGTACGGAAACAATATCTTACATGTATATCAGAATGTAGAAAGTTCGATTCCCATGTAGGTTAGGCGAATAACAGTTTGACAGCAGATATCACATCTTAACAATTCCGAAGATTTTAAATGAAGTATTCTGATACTCTCCAATTAAACAGTTTGAAGAAGACTGAAGCTGACGTATTTATTCGACAAAAACAATATTTACATTCACCTATTCATTTTCATTGAAAATTATGACGTTCATTTTGCATGAACATCAAAAGAAAATGCGCCAAAGTAACGCTGCTTAGTGATAACGGACCGCTGTTTTGACGATGTCCGCGTATAGTCCCTGACATAGTAGTTGTTCCGTCTGAAGAGGATTGCAGAACTGAATTATGTTAATACAGCAAAATTATGCAATTTATAATATAACCGTTTACAAAAGGAAAGATATAATCTAATTAGAAATATCTTCGAATCATGCCGAATGAACGAAGAAGAGATGGCAAAGCAATATTGTTACCAAGAACTCGAAAATTAATCGATTTTAATGTACGTCACAATTATTAGTATACATATCGGTGATTGAATAGAATCACCAATGTAGAATTGGATGTCGATGTAGTGTCATCTGATTATTTTGAGATGTATTATATCGATTCTAACAAGATAGTAAGAATTATTTATGTACATCCTTGTTGACATCCGCCAAATGGTTACCTGTTTTGTGTGCTTCTTTAGCAGTAAGCCCTTTGACGTTTAACGCTGTAACATAATACTTGTGATGTACAAACTGTGATTTTGAACTGAATAGTAACGTTGTTTCATTTAATAGGCAAATTCATCGGGTCGTGCTAGGATAGAACTATTCAGCTTAGTCAGTTATTTACCTTTAAAATTATGTTAAACGCCGACAGAAGGGAATATTTTTACCAAAGTTTTCTGTGTACGAGGCTGAATATATGTGAAGATTTCCATCCGTCATTTTCTGTCTTCATAAAATGTAACATACAAGAAATAATTTACATTAAATTTATTGCGGAACGTTTTCTCGTGAAGTAACGTATAACGGTGAACAATACATCAAGATATCATATTATTGCTACGAGAATCTTGGAGACTTGAATGTATGTTTAGATCTAGTTTTTTAACCGATCTTTGAATAAATCTATAACATATATGCGATCTTCCTATTTCAGGAAACACGTCTAATACTTATTCTCCGAGACCTTCCAAATCTATTGTGCCTTACCTACCTGTCTATAAGCCTTCCAATACGGTTAATCCAGTCGTTACGGAAAAAGTCAATACGGATTATATCCTCATCTGAGATGGTGTCCATACTCAACATGGACAAAGAAGCAGATTTGTCACCGGAAGCTATACATGTGAAACGACTTCTTAGACCCGTACCACCGCCACCGTGAGTATTAAGACAAAAATGTGCTCGTCTCTTTACCATTTATTTACCAGCGGTTAAAATCACTTTAATTTAATTTAGGATATTTATTTTGAAATTTAAACAATTGTAGCTTCAATTTAGGCCTATTTTGGCCGCCCCAAGTGAAAACTTTACTGTTCAGTAACCTGAAACTGAAACTTGAAACTGGATAATTTGATTAAACGCCTATTTTTATACAATGACACATTCAATGGCGTTGTACATAATAATAAGAATAATAACAATATTAATAATGACAATAATAATAACAATAATAACAGCCTTATTTTAACAAACAGTCATGACTGCACCCCTCCCCTTGAGGTCATTTTACCCATATTCCAAATACCAGTGCTTAAAGCATCACATGGTACGCCCAGACGGGCTGCATATAGAGGTTCATCCCCCTGGTTAATGGTGCATTCATATACTATTTAAAAAAAGGAATACTGCACAATACCCTACCCATAGAGCCTGTACCAACAAGTGCGTTGTTGCCCGCCATAACAAGAGTATTCTTGACCAGATAGCTTCAGCGCTCTTTCTTGTACTACTGTTAGGCCTTAAGGAAAGCCCTTGTCGACCTTAAGACTGTTTAAAAGGCACTCACAGTCGTAAGAAAAGTTATTTGACAGTTTGATTTTATTCTTCGGATCTGTTTCGTATATCAGTTGAAAACAATTGTCTTTAATGTCATTTTGTGACTTTCATTTTTGTCATAGATGTCTGTTAACAAAAATTCACACACGAGTATGCGTTTCTTCTTTATGCGATTATACGCACATATAAGTGAATTATAGTGCTAGGCTCTCTAACATAATTTAAGAAATAATATAAACCAATCAAAGATTCTATTCAACGACAAAATCACTATTGAAATCAGTATTGGAGATATACCGGTATGTCGATCGATTCTAACACAATATCCACGATGACATCAACCAAATATTTGCCTGTTTGTCTGGTTTTCTTTTCTGACTTACAAACAATGATCTTGTTGCACAAAACGTCACAGTTTCAGTCTTCTTTGTTTATAGGAAAACAAATCGATCCGATTAAAAATTGATTACAAACTTTGCTTTGAATTGGAATAATTCGAGACCACTAGAGCATGGAAAACCTTATGAATATTCTAGAGGGCACATTTTAGCTTGCCTTTTCATGAAATCTGGCCAGAATATTTGTCTTCTTCGTAATATCTCGGTCAAGGTCGAAATATTTTCTATCCGATTTATATGAAATCTAGGCACAAGTTTTTCTATGAAATCAATGACATTGCGAAATGGCTCACCTCGGAATGAAATCTAGGAGGTCACGAGGTCAGATCATAAAAAACTTTTTCAACACATTAGAAATAACATTTATCTGGATTCTCGCGAAACTTTTCTTCTTCATCTGGTTCCATACTAAACATAATGGTTACTTTTATCATACAGCGTGCCATGTTGTTGCCATGGCATGAATTCAATGTCAAATGGTCACTGTCATTTAAACGATTTAGATCTGTAATGACCCTCTTGTTTTGTAAAATGTTAATTGAAAATGTTTGCAAACTGCATTATTAATCTAAATATTGCCGTATTCCTGCTTCAGACGATATATTTAAAAAATAAAGATAATGTAAGTCTTGTCCATAAACTACTACATAGTTATATAATGGCCTGATTTGGCTACATGCAGATACAATGTGTATATCTTTACTTAATCAACTAAAAAAAAACACGGCTAATTCTAAATCTATATCGCCCAATCAAGTGTTTACTCTATGACTAAATTATCAACATCATTGATCAATTTCTTGTTATTTATTTAATAAAGAAGACATTGATTTTGAAATTCGATAATGAAATTATAAAGTGAGTACATGTCAGAGGGTGAGAAAATGTGCAGCTAGACCAGGACTCGAACCCGGGGCCGACGATCTACCGACTGAGCTACCTGACCGCCTACACATCTTCTCCGCGTTTTAATATTCAAGACCTATACCGTGACATACACACGCTAGTGTAACCTCCAATGATCTTTAAAATGACCAAAAAAGAAATCTGAAACTCAGATCAAAAATAGTGTGAAATCTCCCTAAATCTTGCGACAACCAAATTATATCTTGTTCTATATTAATTAAAACGATTTCTTCGGTCTTTACTGATTTATATTTTGCGAGAAAACGGTCAGTTTTGACTCTGTTATACATAATTTTATTGTATCACCTTGAATCTGCTAACCCGCATGTATCTTTGCATTATCTCTGTTCAAAATGCATTTTTTCAGTCCACCACCGTCAACACTTGGAGGAAAACTGATGGGTATTGTTAAGGCGTTCGTGAGTGACTGGATATACCACAATACACCGAGTTTGTATTTTTCTTTTCCTGTTGGTGTTAAAGTGAAACTAACTCGTAAGGTATTGGGTGACGCACTAGCATTAAAGCCGTGTTTTATTTTAGGCACGGACAGAACCCTGGAAAAGGTTTCAATCTTCCACTTATAAAGCCGATAGCTCCTACTCAAGAAAGAGTTATATCCCAGGCGGGGTCCAAACACAGAGTTCGGGACCGATCATTTTTGTACACAGATTAGCTATACTTTCATTCTATGTGTGTGAAGATAGCGCGTTGTTCTTAAGTCATACATCGACAGATGAAATTCTGTTCTGTCGGCTTGGCCCGTAGATTATAGTTCAGCCGTCTGAAATACACTTGGAATCTGTTGACCTACCTCAGCTATTTAAAATACATTGTTTATTGATTAATCAAGCTCATAGATGGTAGCTCAGTCATCTTAAATACATAAGCAATTGACCTCTCTCGTTGATAGTAGATAAGCCATCAATTGCCTGAACTGGCTCGAAAAATGTTAAGCTACATTGAGAATTGGTTGACAATGTCAGATACATTAAGCAACTGTTTTAGCTGGCTCGTAGATTTTATCTCAGCCGTTTAAAATTTACCTAGAATTGACTGAGATGGGTCGTTGATTGCAGCTCAGCCATCTTAACGTCGAGAATTGATTGAGCTGGCTCGTAGATTGCAGCTCAGTCGTCTTGGATACTCTGAGAATTAATTGAACTGGCTCGTAGATCATTCTTATACGATATTATTAAATGAATCCTGAAATAAATAAAAGGTTCATGGTTTGTGCTTTTGACGACCAGATTATAGCTCAAAACTAAATTTTGAATGGCTTCGGTCTGATGTTGAAGACACAAAATATGAAAAGTTATTTCTGATGTCATCTTACTGAATGGCTTGCCAGTCAGTAGTCAAAACTATTCTCCGAATACACTTATTAATGCCTGCCGACCCTCTTGCAATACGTTTGACTATTTACTGGCAAGTCATTCAATAAAACTATTATATTAGATGATTTTTGTGCTGAATAAAGGTTATACTGTGTAAACAAGACATACAATATCGTTCTCATTATAAGTGTTTATTCTCGTGTTATATTTCAGAGTTTAGATATTCTGCGAGAGTACTCTCTGTGATGCTGATTGGTGTCATGTTGATATATAAGGTATTATAAACATGTATCATAATGATCCTATATAGTATATACATGTACCATAATGATCCTATATAGTATGTACATGTATCATAATGATCCTATATAGTATATACATGTACCATAATGATCCTATATAGTATGTACATGTATCATAATGATCCTATATAGTATATACATGTATCATAATGATCCTATATAGTATATACATGTATCATAATGATCCTATATAGTATATACATGTATCATAATGATCCTATGTAGTATGTACATGTACCATAATGATCCTATATAGTATATACATGTAATGATCCTATATAGTCGTTAGAGATTTTTTGTGGTATCTGTGTATTTTTGAAGATGATGCGACTCAATTTCATTGGTTCTTATTGTGAGTTCGATAAAAAGTAACTATTATTATTTTACAATAAAAATATCAATTTGCCAGTTATACATTATAGTGCAGTTAGCTTAGTAGGTAGACACACAGTTTTTATACCTCGTCATGTTTAATTAGTTTAACGCTTTGTTCAACAGTAGTCCAGTTACAGATCGTTTACATAAACAATGGTGCCGGATTCCATGATGGCTGCATTACTAACATTGGGATGAGTCTCCTTTATTGGTGTTCTACACCTGGAAGGGAAGCTTCTGAAAGCATAATCTTTATCTTGCACTATCCTCCACCTAAAAGTTACTAACAGTCTTCTGGAAGAGTCGCTCATATGGGTTACCGGTGGCGACTATAAATTAGCTTACACTCTTACTCAGTTTACTTAGAGTACGCGCAGTGTTCAGTGTGGTCAAATTAAAATGTGGTATGTCTCATACTGTAATCCGTCTACCATCTCGGACAATGAACGCCTTGTCCAGATTTCAAACCTACCCGCTCCTGACTGCTCTGTAATAAAAATAAACAGCTAAGCCCCAGAAGTTTTAGCGTAGGGTTCGCTATGAGAGATAATCTTTCAAATTGAATGCATTTGATATATCAACAGCTCCAGCTCAAATGTTACACAGTGCTCCACATTGGTCATTTTTATTTCGAAAAGTTCTTTTGAAAAATTAAAACGGATTTTTACAGGTAACACTGGAGGTTATGACACTTGTTATCTCCATACTTGCGCTTGTTGAGAGGGGTCTGCAGTTGACATTAAACGTTATTGGATGGGTAGCAGAACCAGGAGAGGAATCCCATATTTCAGAAATACGTGATTATACCTACCTGATGTATTATCTACTCGAAAATGGTAGAAGTAAGTAAACCGGAAGCGAAGATACAAATTTCTAATGTACAGTGTATAGACACTTCCTGGAGTTTTATGACAGTTTTCAACTGGAAAGAACTTGACTTATTTCCAAAGACAGGTTACAGATCTGTGAAATTCCTTTTTGAAATTTCGTATGTTTACATATTAGTAACACGGCTTATCTGTAGGACTTCTCAGGACGTGAATTCTATATACATGTAAGCTGTGCAAACTCTGTCAGAACATTCACACGTCCATTTAGAGACCACTTGCATTAAGAGACCACTGTTTCAGTTCCCATTTGTGTTAATAATAAATTATGTTGTATTGAGAGTCCAGTTTTATTAGAAACCACTTTTTGTCTTTCCATTAGGTTGTGTCTTAATGCAAGTTGTACTTTATATGCAAACATTAAAAACATTCATAGATATACCATTCTTGGAAGGAATAAGTATGCAAAACCGTATTGCAAATAATACATGTTATATATGGACTCTTTTAATGACCGTGAGTAAATTCAGTTCGATTACGAATGCTCCGTAAGAGTTTTCGGTAAATCTCGGCTGGTAAGATGTGTTTGACCTACATACACGGTCGAAGACTGCTGAAGTAGTGCACAGTAAAACATATTTGTATGTCAATTGTCGATTGCCTTTAACACCTTGAATGAATCTTTACCGTTGTTTCGTTTCAGTTTGTTTTATTGTTGCACTGTCGTTGGCTTGTGTAGGAGGCATTCTGGGTATTCTGCACATGCTGTCCTCCTACAGGTGAGATCACCGTATTATATTTTATGATAAGTCTCGTTTTTCATGAACATAATACATTTTAATATATATTCATCAAAACATTCATGAAAACCTTTCTTGATTATATATTTTGAAACACATGACTATTCAGACATATTTCACTTTAAGATGGCTTATAATATAACTAAAAAAATAATACATTTCAGAAGTCAAAGCATTCCTGTGTTATCTAAACACTGGATAAACGGGGTTTAACATGAACTGCAAAACATTGACGAATAGAAAAAATGATACGAGTTATCTTCCGGACCTGCATTCCATCTATCATTTGACTTAAAGTCCATCTAAACGAATCACTTTGAGACATTTAGTCACATTTGAATATCCTACTGAAACGGTTTCACTGTAACATTAACATACTTTGATATTGTGAAATACCTGACCTTGACTTCTATTTACAGTTTGGTACATGTGTCAGCCCTGACAAAACTAATACAGAGAAAACCATTTTCCTGTTTTAAGTAATGTTGACCTTGACCCGAACAGTCTTAAATGCACATTTGATTTTATTGTGGCCAATTATTTTAGGAAAATGTCATTTGTTTCCGGACGGAATGCTTTTTAACAGTTCAAACATAGAGATTTGTATCAAGATGACATTACGAAAAGTACTTTTTGTTAACTTTTGATAGTCGAAAAACCCATATATTTTTTGTGTTTTAGGGCGCTTTGGCAATTTTACCTAAACTTTATACCGACAATTAGTATATACCAATTTTGGTAGCAGTACATAAACTCAACTGAAGTACTAAACAGAACCATTTCTCCTTTAGTATAAGTAGCCTTTATTCAATGCAGTTCAAATTTAATTCAGTTACACCGTTCACCAAAACACAAACTGATTTCCAGAGAAAGTTCCCGAGAAAGATAGGAAGAAACCTGTGGCAACAATTTCCATGCCAGTCATGCTACATTAAATAGAAATTTAATAAAAAGTAACATCTTGCAGAGTAATTTTATCAGTGAAACTGTGTTGAATAAATGAAAAGATACACATATTTTATTAGAATACATATTTAAACAAGGACTATGTACATTAATTTGATATAAACGTCTTTAAAAAAAAACATTGCATACATGGCAGAAAATTCTACTGCATCAACGTTATTGGGCTCCAAGATCACAGACAGTTTTTCTCTTTGCGTAATTCTGTTAAGATCGCTATGACATTTTTGAACTGATTTTTAAGTAACTAAAAGGCCAGTATTAGGTGTTTCAAGATGGCCCATTATGCTTTTGCATAAAAGATGTCAGTGATGTATCATATGCATGTGTGTGTCGAAACAGATTCTCAAACATAAAATAAACTATGTTGGGTAGCAAACAATGATAAGGATGATGAAAAGTGTTTCAGATACTTTTATCGATTAATTTTGTTTTTAGTTTTTAAAGCTTAATAGTATCAAAGGTGTGGTGATAACACCAAATACAGCGTTTTGTAAGTTCGAAGACAAAAGATGAAATTAGTTTTTTATCTTTATGAATATATATTTCATAGATTTGGGTTATATATGTCAATAAAATCTTTAAAAAGATCCTTTGGAAGCAAAGAATACAACCAAGAAGAATAATAGCAGACTCGATTTGATTGAGTCTGTTCATGAGAGGTAATAAAATGTGCAACACCTCTCACGCCCTCTAGCACTGGCTTAAGGGAAACTCTATTACACATACATATGTTGAATGGACTCTATGATCTCAAAGGATCAGAAAATATAACCTTGTCATTTAAACTTTGTGTTCTTTATCACTGAATACTAATTTAATGATTTTTGTATAAGATATTATATCAGATAATGATCTTGTCAAATAAGATAACTATAGGTCTAGAGGCTGGCAATGATTTTTGCAATAAATGCACATGGACAGATAAAATCAGTAATACTTTATTGACTTAACTGAAAGGTACTTCAATATAATGGTTTGGACTTCTTTCATGTCAGAAAATGTAATACGCTTTGATATTTAAACTACTTCATGTACAGTATTTTCAGTATAATTACAACAGAACACGATGTATATTTGTTCTTGCTTCTTTAAATACTAGTACTCGTATGTAATGTTCAAAATCGGTTTATGAATAGATGTTTCTGATGATTGTTTCACTACTATGTACTATTCTGTATTAATTATAACTTGTGTTTATTTCAGGACAAATTTATTTGACCTGTATAAAGGTGACAATACACATATTCCGCATAGGTCTACTAGATCAAATGCTTCACTTTTGGTAGGTAACCCATATACTGTTTAGGTCTAAAAGAACCTAACAAAAGATAATATGAAAATTTGACATATTCATTTTAGCAATTCTGCCAATTTCTAAGATTGTATTTTGTTATTTTGTAAGGAATAAGTTTTGTTCACTGACACAGTCGTCATTAACAGAAAATAATAAAAGCGTTTGCTTTGTAAATGTAATACAAATCGGTTAGTTCAAGATTGTTTAGTCCTGTGCTGTATTTACATTATGTGCTACATATTCATCCGTTTTGTACTTATTAATCATAATGGAAAAAAAACCGTGTTAAATGAGCTTTCCTATGGCTGGAAAGTTTAACAAAACTGTTAAACATATTTCAAGAGTAGACGCATCATTCGCTTAAATATTTTATCATTTATAGATATTAACGTTAAATGTAGAAAATCTTCATCAAATGTGTTTGATTTGGCTAGATATATAAAACACCGGGGTACGCAGTATAGTGACATGTACAGCCGCCAGTCACTTGATAACAAACTGGCAATTTGTCGGTCTTGTAGTATAATTCATAAAATATATTATGTACTGTTTTTATCTTAACACACATTACTGTTTATACATATAAACGCATTTTTTTCCGTGTTTATATAGATGCTTTATTCATAATTTTGAATATGAACTAAGGGCATAAATCCCTTTAATTAGTTCATTTGTAAAATTGTAATAATATATTTTCAGGTTGGAAGTATGCGATATGCCGGATACCAGGTGGCGTACATTGGTTGGGGTAAACATTTTACACTTATATAGCCTTTGCAATGTTTTAATGTTAAATTTGTTGAAACAAAAGTTTATTGGTGCCAATTGAAGATTATTTTTTTACATTGATATATGATATAGATTTACAACCTATGTCGCAACCAGAATGAGCAAATGTTACAACCAGAACGAACGGATGATATGGCCGATACTCTTCATTACAAAATCGTTCTATTTTCAGGTTTGGTTTTGCATTTCATTATACTGTTGGTCATTGCGCTTGCATTGTGCGTTCTGATCACACTGATCATCAATGGATACTACAAGTGGCTGTTGACCGTCCTAATGAATGCCTGGTATGTATATGTACGCCGACACGACAAAAAGCTGACACGCTAAAATAACAACCGGGCAGATTGCCGACTCTATAAAACACAGATGTCATGTCGATCTTTTAATGTATGTCAGAAAATGATTTTTTGACGTTTGTCGACTCTTTCGGGTGCATGTGTCGATGTTTTTATTACATTCTTGAAAGTGCATATTGAAAAAATATGAAGAATCAAAAACTGTAAAAATCCGCCTTAACTTAAGATATCCCATTAAAGAACGTTAATGTCATTGTTTCAAAGTACCGAAAGCTCAACAAGGTTACAATGCATTTGAACGGTATATTATGATTGGATATTTGCATGAGTATACATCTATTATACCTGCTTGACCGCCTCGGTAGCTTAGTGATATAGAGAGTCCTACCAAAGACGTAAAACATGGTACCGGTAGCTCCATTGCTTGGCGCTCAGTATTAAAAAGAGAAAACTGGCTTCTTTTCTCTTATACCTCCGACGTTACGTATACAAAAAAAAGAATGACGTGTCGAGACTAATTAATATGTGTTGTAGAACTTGCTCTTGCAAATTTGTGCATATTTAAATAAATATGTAAGAGAAATTAGTTTTTTTCTGAAAAGATTTCCGTTTAGCTAAAGTAAAAGGTGTTAGACGATTGTTCACTTAATGACGTCATTTATTTTGATTCAGGCCAGCAGTATTGATGACAATTATAATCTTGATGACACAGACACTCTTGTCTAAGTTTGCATTTCTCCAGGGAAGAGGAGAATTTTTGGCAATCAACAACAGGTAAATAACTTACTCTGTGATCCAACAATATCCCTAACAATGGGTTCTATGAATTGTGGATTTATAAAGCATAATCAAGATCGAGTCAAAATTGAATTTTTAAAACTTTCTAATGTCCCTAATGACCAAAATTTGCGATGGAAATTACTCAAGCAAATACATTTTGACAATAAATTCAAAAGTAATGGAGTCATGTTTGAAATATTAAAGGTCCCCTTGACCACGTTATGAGAATAATCTGTAATGTGGGCAGGGTCCTCCGTGGCCGAATGGCTACGGCCGCTGACTTCGTATCATTTGCCCTTCATCGATGTGGGTTTGAGATTTGGAATCCTTCATGCAAGAGAGTCATCTATTAGGGTTACGGAAGTCAGATGGTTCTACCCAGGTACATGCCTGAAACAATACCCGGTGAGGCACCTGGTGCGTCTTCCTCTGCCATGAAAAGCTGGAAATGTCTTGATATGACTGAAATTGTGTCGGTTTGACTAAACCAAACAAAAGCAAAAGGAGTATAATACGAACAGTTATGTCTTAACGTATGAGAAATTAAAGAAAATGGATCAAAATTTAGTAAATACAGTAAATTCCCATTATAACCACGAACGCCAGGTAATGCATTCACAGCCTAGCTTCACTCGCTCAATGTGTTCCTTGTACGATCTGTGAGCACAGTAACCCTAACCACCCAGGAGATACCTACTGTTCTCTGTAGCGATTTGACAGACATAAATGCTCCTGACAAACTGTGTTAATCCCGTATCAGCTATATAATTAATCATATAAGATCAGTTTTTTTTACAAATTAATAAGCCTCACGTAATAGTTTAACTTGAACCCACGACCTGAAGCTGGAATAAAAAACAATGCCAGTAAAACCGATTTACAATTTAACATGCTACTTTGTTGCGGAAGCAACAACATTTGATAGCAATTGTGTTCTAGGATGTTAATATTACAAACAAGTTGACCACCTGCCCGACTTTGATCAACTTTGGCATGCTTTCACAAAAATACCCCAAAAACATACATTTATCCAAAATAATTACTTTCTTTGGTCTCACCATTTAATTTTACATCCGGCACACATAATGCTCATACTGCTCGAGAGGGGCGTGCGGAAAGGTAAAGTAAATGAGATAAGCATATTTTCTGAGGTAAAAATTCTGATTACTTTCCGTTTTCAGACGTGTGTTGTTCAGTTTCACATTCTTCATGTTCTTCTACAATATTTTTGTCGGTTTCTTGTCCTGTCTGTTGAGAATCATTAAATCTATTGTGATTGGAGCAATATTTCTACCTCGTCTAGACAACAGTGCCTTGCCACGGCGCTTTCAAATGTTCGATCCTGGTAAGTTGCATTATATGTTTTTATAGTCAAATTACTTGTACTAATGTCTTTGTTTCGCTCAATGGCTATCTGTTACGTGACATATTCGGGACATCTGTGGCCAATTGCTCAAGGTGAAGACTTTTAATAACTTGCCATTCGATGATACGGGGTTGACACCTCGTTATTTGAGAAGACTCCATTTGAGAAAGTCATCTAAATGTCTCAAGTAAAGCCGGTTGTTCTACCTGCCAGAAATACTGCCCGGAGGATGCTTCCTCAACCATCAAAACTTGAAAAAGTCGCTCTTTATATCTATGTGACTCACAATTATACAAAAACAAAACCTGGTATACTTTGTATTGCTTGCTCCTTGCATAACTTAGCTTTCAAGGTTAGGTATGTTTGATGATATAAATAAATATGAAAATGAAGACATTAGAAAGACTGGCTGAACTATTTAAATACGTGATGACCTGTTACATGGGAAATATGATAATTACTCCTATCCTTAAATCTGCTCTTATTGTGGTCTGTACTCCAGTTCTGTCATTTACATTGAGAGAAACATACAATGTGAATAGCTTTGATTTAATTTAATATGTTGTAAATTCTGCAATTCGACGAGGGAGTGTATTTTCTTTTCACGATTTGACAAATAACTATTTTTGCCATTCAACTTAATCAAGTAAAAAAAGTACTGTGAAGTCTTGTATTCATTGTTTGGTGAACATAACTTAATGTAATGTGTCAATCAAAATGTGTCATCTCTGGTATGCTAAATCATTTCTTCCATGTCGCATTTAGTTTTTTCTCTGTAAGTATATTTTATTGCTTTTAACACAGGTTTTGCAAATTACTGTGGTTTCATTCATGTGGAATGCGCTCACACTCATCCTGTTTTGGTGATGTTCCTACGAATTCTACTGATTTTCAATGAAGAAAACAAGTCCAAAAAGTCTGTAGACGAAAACCATACTGCTGTGGACATCAACGGCAAAGGTACACAATCGTATAACACCACTGTAATTGTTTCTTAAAATTTGGACAAGACTGAAACGATTATCTTATGAAGAAAATGAAACTTGTTATACACCTATATATAAATAATCTGGTGAAAATACGGTGTGACATCGTGAAGATATATGATAAGCGAACCCATCGTTTTTATGATACATTTGTACATATAAGAACGTTCTGTTATTAACACAAATATTTTATTTGCTAGCTGTACCGTGCTGTCCAGGGAGAAGCTCCCGGGAAGAAGTAGTTTCGCTTCTTAAAACTTACAGATAGTATGAACATCTTGTCATTTAAATACAAGAACAAGACAATACATGTTTTGCGGGTAAATGCCTGACAACGGCTTATATTTTTTAAAAAAGATCATCTGACGGAAACAAATGTCTGTATCACATACCTGTATGTGAAAATAAAGTATCAGTACCACAGGACTTCCTTTGTAAATATTCATGAACCAGTTTTATACGTAGCTAAAAACAACTAAAACAAGAATCTATGTTAAGACAATTCTAATCTGAAGTTGCTAAATACTGATCACGTTCCTTGCTAATTCGTTTAAACATTTCATAACCACTTTTGATCAATAAATCTTGAAACGCAGGAATTTACAAGAAAAATGACGTTTATTATGTTTCAAAAGCGCACAAGATATAACAATATAGGCTTTTTCGTAATAATGTATATAAAGTAGTGTAGGCTACACAATAAATTTGATATTTCATACTCTTCATAAAATGCTATTCAAGTTATTATTTTATTTATTGTTTTTATCATATACAGCGAACCTTTCTGCATCAAACAGAGTTGACGACGGTTAGGTGTGTAACGTTTGGGGGTAAACATATTTTATTAGAATGAAGACCCTCTACACTTGTATAGAAAAACAGTAAAACACGCAAGGCACGAATAAAGGCCTAGAAGTATGTCATTAAGTGTATCAAAGTTTTTTCTTTTACTTCTTTTCAGAGAAAATACCACTCAAATCTAAACCTGTTAATCCAAGGGCTAGAGCAAGATGGTTTTTGATCTACACATTGCAAAGTAATCCATCGTTGAGGGTATACAGGAAAAGCTATATACAGTATATGAAAATGTGGCAAGAACGTTTGGCAAGGCATTATAAAATTGACAAAAGTACCATGGGAAATCTTGTAGGAGCGATGAACAATGCTTTTGTGAATGACGGTAAAGCCGATATTGATGACATTTCTGTTGAAGTTAGTAACGGTGGCGTAAATGCCGCACAGGCAAACTGGAATGCCTTGTTCGGTATGAGTAAGTTACTACAGCAGATACAGAGAGACATGGCTGAGAGGAAAGGGGCATTCTCAGAGGAAGCTGATAGACAGGCAGAAATGCAGGAAGCTGGAAATACAGACACAGGAACAAATGTATTTGTAAAAACTCCTAAAAATATGTGGAAGAGGGCGGCACATTCCGCACTTACGACGAAGACAAATGTGCCAAGTACAGATTTATAATTAATGAACGCGTAGTTCAAATTATAGTTTAAGACGTCTAAGGATAGTTTGTACATTGTTATGCAATGAAATCTAGAACAAAGACGCTTATACCAACTTTCAAAACAACTTTATGTAACGAGACGAAGAAAGTTTCTGTAAATATGGTATGTGTGTGTTATTTATAACAGGAAAACATACTCATAAAATTACACAAATAAAATCTGATGCCCTCGGTACTGTGGTGAGTATTGACTGGTCATATGGTATGGACAAGTAGTAATATAATGATTCTAAATGTGCGACATAACGATACACCGGTGATTATGCATGAAAGAAACTGATTTCACTTTTATTATAATGTAATATAGGGTGGCCTGGTTGTCTAGTGGTAACGCCATTGAATGTGAGTACAGAAGTCTGGCGTTCGAATCCCAGTCCGGGCATTACATTTTTTTAGTGTCTCTCTCCTGACTAATAGCCCAGTACTGGTTCTTCCCTGGAAATACAGTTTCGCGTGACACTGTATCGGTTCTATACACTAGGCACGTTAAACGAATAGGGCTGTCTATTCGCAAAGAGCTAGGCTAAGTTAGCCGAACAAATATTTATCTTCTGGATTTCTATCTCTCTGTTCTGGAGGTTTCCCTTGCTTTGTCCCTCTGTTCAGATCACACTGTGTCTGTACTAGTAGAGGATATAACTGGCGCCCTGAGAGGCTGCCTTTGTGCTATGTAAACCACCTTTGAACATGTTTATCATCAAAAGGGCGCTATATAGATATTGTATAATTACATATAATTCTTATAGTTTCTTCCGATTTTACTCTACCAATTGTATGTAGATTATGATCTTTGCGTGTTTTAGGCGTTTTATGTACCTTATCTGTTTTTAGTTTTAAAACGTACACTTTATTATTGATTTGTATATTTTTTTCGTAAATGGACCGCATGTATGTTGGTGTTATGAAGTACTTTAACGAACTTGTGCGCGAACGATTTTGTCCGTAATCTTGTTATGTCTCCAACTAATGTAATGTTATTTATACAATGATTTCCTTTGGACTTGTTATTAAGCTAATGTGGTCGTATTGGCCCAAGGCAGAAAATGTGACTGTCAAAAGACAAGTCATAAGATCAATATGAACTCACTAGATTAATAATAATTTTATCATTCATCCCTATATTGACCCGCACTTGAACAAGTTAAAAGGTTTGAATCCCGTATATGACCTATTTTTGACATATTGGCCCTAGCATTTTCTTATTGGGCCTAATTTCTCATATAAACTTAGTTGAGTTTGGTATCGACTCAGTCTGCATCATATGATATGAACAATTTATCTAATATTGTGTCCAGTATTGCATAATTGATTAAAAATAATATTTATGGGGAAATTAAAAACATACCATGCACATATTTCAACGTGAGATATTTACTTAAGATGTTGAAAGTTCTTATCAGATGTATTTTGGTCAAATACACAAACTACCTTTGTGTTCAAAACGGCATTCACAATTAACACTTAGCCTGCTAAATTTCTAAAATGGACTGTTCCATCATTCAATTTGGGCAGTACCACTTGTTATTCAAAGAGGTGTTCACTGAAAATTTACCGACTGAATAGCGAACAGTGCAGACCATTATCAGCATGCACATATGTGCAGGCTGATTTTGGACTGCACTGATCGCAAAGGCAGAATCACTTTCCGCCATCATGCTAAATGTTAAATGTCATTTACAAGTGTTATCAGTCACTTGTTAAAATAACTGCTAATTCTTTGTGGTAGTACAAAATACTTTTCTGTGTATATTGTGTTGACATAGATGATCTATAGAAATTGTTTAGGTCTTTTTTTCAAATATAAAATCAGGGTCTAATACAACCTTAAATATTCATTAACAACATGCCTTTCGAAAATGGCGTAGTTACCTAAGAAGTTACATGTTCATAGTTCACATATCGTACGATAATAAAATACATTCTACTTTTATATTCCAAAGGAAATTCTTTGGTTGATCATGACTTATATCTGAAAAGAAATGTGCGTATGTAGAAAATCACAGATATGGTAATGTTATTCGACGCCGCCCTGAAGGCGGTGTCGAGTATATGGGATACACTTTTAGGCTGAACACCACTAAATCCAGCTGTTCTTTATTTCATATAAAATCCACTCACTTCATAACGGTGTTTCGACATTTTCTAGCATATCAGATTTTCAGAGACTTATATTCCCATAAAGAACTAGATCGCTACTTTAGAAAAACAAAAAGAAAAGGGGGTGTTAACTTTTATATAAAAAAACTACAGTTCGTTAAATACAACCCGCTGAATTTACTACTTTTCGCTTCTTTCAATTTCTCTTTTCGTGACATTAAATTCTTACGCCGCCATTTTTATCTAGCATGCGATAGGAACATGCCGATTTCATTAGAATGCAAAGTGATACATACTGAAACGCGGTAGGGTAAAAGTAAGCACGTTGCTGCCGAGAAAATGCACTAGGAAAGGAAAAAAGATTAGTACTATTTATATTTGGACTACTTGTGACTAGACCTGCGGAGGCTTACATTCTATTTGGTAGTGATCAGCCTATAAGAGAAAATTTTTGTTTGATTTTTCCATGAATTTGCATTCATTCTCAAGGTACACCTATTTCACAATGATTCTGCTTTGTTTTGGTGCAAAATATTGAGAAAATGTAGAGAAATGACAATTCATTACAGGTCACTCCCATCCCCAAAAATATGCAAAATTTAGCCCTGTGCAAGCAATATTTCAATTAATTTTACCTTATTCGTGGAATTTACATTTAACATCCATTTAATCGTTACGATGTTTGTCATTTTCATTCAGAAACATGCTAATTTCAATATTATTTAGACAACTGAAGTGCTAAAATGCGAGAAAAGACATTTACTAGGTCCTAAAACGAACCAAAATAGTGCCACCTGGTCGAAAATTCGATCTAAATTCCAAAAACACAAGGAATTTAAGCGTTTTCGGCCATTTGTTATCGTTTTACATCATAAAGAATAGATTAATGGCATTTCCATTCATTTTCGAGGGGTTTCAGAAAATAACATGTATTGCCCCTTATAGGCTGAACACCACTAAATCCAGCTGTTCTTTATTTCATATAAAATCCACTCACTTCATAACGGTGTTTCGACATTTTCTAGCATATCAGATTTTCAGAGACTTATATTCCCATAAAGAACTAGATCGCTACTTTAGAAAAACAAAAAGAAAAGGGGGTGTTAACTTTTATATAAAAAAACTACAGTTCGTTAAATACAACCCGCTGAATTTACTACTTTTCGCTTCTTTCAATTTCTCTTTTCGTGACATTAAATTCTTACGCAGCCATTTTTATCTAGCATGCGATAGGAACATGCCGATTTCATTAGAATGCAAAGTGATACATACTGAAACGCGGTAGGGTAAAAGTAAGCACGTTGCTGCCGAGAAAATGCACTAGGAAAGGAAAAAAGATTAGTACTATTTATATTTGGACTACTTGTGACTAGACCTGCGGAGGCTTACATTCTATTTGGTAGTGATCAGCCTTTATTTCGGACCCTGTAAAGATGGTAATGAATAGTTTCGGAGTAATAAACTGAACACAGTGAATAGTTTGTAAAAGGATCAACGATATTGCACAATGCATTTTAGTGAATAAACAAAAAATGGCAAAAAGAAAACATAAAAAATGTATGTAATGCAACTTATTATGTGATTTAAAACAATGCTATCTGTCTATCCTCTCCTTATTTGTAGAGCAGAACATATTTTTTTATTTACAATTTCGTCAAAAATGTTGATCCGATTTATTGATAAGGGAGGTTACTCTGTAAGTCAAGTTTTCTATTTCTATTCTTAGCATGACCTACTTACCTATCTCATTTTCTATAAATAGAACACACGGCAGATATATCATACTGTAAAGCGTGAATCGCCTGGACAAGGGAGCGTTCGTATATTTTACAACTTCGAAGAGAATATTAAAAAAAAAAATATATGGAAAATTACATTTGCCTGCATAAAAATTCCTTGGAAAAAAAAAACGTATTTACAAAGTAAATAAAAGAATCAATAAGCATAGATATGCCGCTGTTAACTTATTTTTAACCTTTTTGTCTTATTTTCTTTGTTGATAGGTACAGTGATGTAATTTCAGAATGCGCACACTTTTGCAAATTCCTATTTCTATTTGTTTTTTTGTTTGTTTGTTTTTTTTCTTTCTTTTTTTTTTTGCTTATGTGTCATATAGATCTACTCATTGTTTACAGATATACACTGTCAACTAAGGTGTGCAATAGGCTAAAGAGCACTTGGCTGAATTTGTCAGTGACAAGTTAATACTTCTTTAAATGTGGTTAGATCGAAATATCAAAAGCCATGGGACCATAACTTATCAAAGCATCAGTGACTTTAAAATAGAATTCCTTGTTGAATTTATATTTTCAGTGATTTTATATGACTAGTCAGTTGCTCTGGTTTTATTATATCTTGTTACTTGCTTCTTTTTTTTTCTTTTTTTTTCTTTTTAACTTAATAGATAGTTTTTGTATTTGTCCATTCCTGACAAAAAAAGATCAAATAAAACAAAAACAAAAAAACATTTTCGTTGAAATATTTTCTACACTTTGGCAGTGGGTTATTATGCTTTCTAAATTTCTTGTAATATTAGATTTGAACTAGACACTGACATACTCCTAGTAACCTTACAGTTCAACGAGGACTTCAGGTTTATCGTTCATCCGAAAAAAAAGAGAATTCTATGATATTCCAAAAGTACATAAGAAAGAGTCATGCTTTGTGAATAGGGGCAATATAGAGATTATTTATGTTATATCATTCTTTTCTTGGACAAAATATTTGATTGTTTTTGTCAAGGGAAACAGTAAATTGATGTGTATAATCTGCATTCTGAAATCTATAATGTAGGTGACTAAGGTCCATAAAACTTCATCAGTAAATAGAAAACACTCATTACATTACATGATAATAAAAATAATGGTTTCTGTGAACCACAACTTTGAAATAATTTCAACATTTCCTCATTTCCCAACAAACTGCATTTCTGTGAAACATCATACACACGCTCCTGCATATAAGAACTTTTCACAGGAGATGACCTTAGTTAGTGAAATAATTACATTAATTTTGTATGTAAAGGGACCACCTACTCGCAATGTTAATGTCATTGCAGGTAGAGGATTTGTATTGCATGGTAAAACTTTTCTATCATGTTTATTCTTCATGTTTTAAACAGTTTATAACATATATTGTTTTATGTGCTAATGTTGATAACTTGTAGCCAGTCAGACTAATAAAAACAAAGAAAAATATCAAACAGGGAATGCCACGCACCAAAAGCGCAGCCTCCTCAAAACGAACCCCCCAGCACGCAAACGCGTGCACCACACACACACACACACACACACACACACACACACTCAAAGCTTACACATCAGGACAAAACGAACAACACACACACACACACTCAAAGCCAACACATAAGGACAAGACGAACACTAAGCATACACACACGCGCGCACACAAAGTCAACACACAAGGACAAAACGAACAAACAAAGGAACACAGTGGGGCACCGCCTTGGAACGGTCAGTGGCAAAAACACCACTGGGGAGCTTAAACCGGTTTAATAAAGTAATGATTAGGTGATTTCTCATATTGCAATAAATGTACTTCAGACACAACACTTGGCGGCGTCTTTGATGCTTGCATCAATGAATTTCCTTGTTGGTAAATTGTATAGTAGTCGCAACTTGACCGCGATGGTTGACCTTGGGCTGATTATTCATATCGATGATTTCATTACAGAAATCAAGGTTGCTTAGGTTAGCCGTGTATATTTATATGGAATTATTTTGTATACAGCGCAGTATCAAAGTACTTACATTTGATCAGTTAAAATCTCCCAATACACTAATTTATATTTACACAAATTTATATTTCCTATTTCTCGTGCAGCTCGTGTTTTACGTACACTCCTTTTCAATAATAGGTTGTGCCTCATTATGTATTATAATGCAAAGGTCAACCATCGGGGTCAAGTTGCGTCCACTATAGATGTAGTAACATAACACTGAAATACGTCTATATTTCATATTATCCTTGTTGTATTTTGAAGATAACAAGTCATGGTGGATCATATGAAATTACATTTCAAATACAACTGTATGGATATTTTTAATTTTGGATCGGATATTCCTTGTTTTTATGGTGTATCAGTGCTTGTACTTGTTAATATATTTTTTTAGCTCACCTGTCACGAAGTGACAAGGTGAGCTTTTGTGATCGCGCAGCGTCCGTCGTCCGTCGTCCGTGCGTGCGTGCGTCCGTGCGTAAACTTTTCCTTGTGACATCTCTAGAGGTCACAGTTTTCATGGGATCTTTATGAAAATGGGTAAGAATGTTCATCTTGGTAAATTCTAGGTCAAGTTTGAAACTGGGTCACGTGCCATCGAAAACTAGGTCAGTAGGTCTAAAAATAGAAAAACCTTGTGACCTCTCAAGAGGCCATATATTTCTCAAGATCTTCATGAAAATTGGTCGGAATGTTCACCTTGATGATATCTAGATCAAGTTTGAAACTGGGTCACGTGCCATCATAAACTAGGTCAGTAGGTCTAAAAATAGAAAAACCTTGTGACCTCTCTAGAGGCCATATATTTCATAAGATCTTCATGAAAGTTGGTCAGAATGTTCATCTTGATGATATCTAGGCCAAGTTCGAAACTGGGTCACGTGGCTTCAAAAACTAGGTCAGTAGGTCTAAAAATAGAAAAACCTTGTGACCTCTCTAGAGGCCATATATTTCGAAAGATCTTCATGAAAATTGGTCAGAACGTTCACCTTGATGATATCTAGGTCAAGTTCGAAACTGGGTCACATGCTATCAAAAACTAGGTCAGTAGGTCAAATAAATGAAAAACCTTGTGACCTCTCTAAAGGCCATATTTTTCATGGGATCTGTATGAAAGTTGGTCTGAATGTTCATCTTGATGATATCTATGTCAAGTTCGAAACTGGGTCACGTGCGGTCAAAAACTAGGTCAGTAGTCTAAAAATAGAAAAACCTTGTGACCTCACTAGAGGCCATATATTTCATGAGATTTTCATGAAAATTGGTCAGAATGTTCACCTTGATGATATCTAGGTCAAGTTTGAAAGTGGGTCACGTGCCTTCAAAAACTAGGTCAGTAGGTCAAATAATAGAAAAACCTTGTGACCTCTCTAGAGGCCATATTTTTCATGGGATCTGTATGAAATTTGGTCTGAATGTTCATCTTGATGATATCTAGGTCAAGTCCGAAACTGGGTCACATGCGGTCAAAAACTAGGTCAGTAGGTCTAAAAATAGAAAAACCTTGTGACCTCTCTAAAGGCCATATATTTCAGGAGATCTTCATGAAAATTGGTCGGAATGTTCACCTTGATGATATCTAGGTCAAATTTGAAAGTGGGTCACGTGCCGTCAAAAACTAGGTCAGTAGGTCAAATAATAGTAAAACCTTGTGACCTCTCTAGAGGCCATATTTTTCATGGGATCTGTATGAAAGTTGGTCTGAATGTTCATCTTGATGATACCTAGGTCAAGTTTGAAATTGGGTCACGTGCCATCAAAAACTAGGTCAGTTGGTCAAATAATAGAAAAACTTTGTGACATCTCTAAAGGCCATATTTTTCATGGGATCTGTATGAAATTTGGTCTGAGTGTTCATCTTGATGATATCTAGGTCAAGTTCGATACAGGGTTATGTGCGGTCAAAAACTAGGTCAGTAGGTCTAAAAATAGAAAAACCTTGTGACCTCTCTGGAGGCCATACTTGTGAATGGATCTCGATAAAAATTGGTCAGAATATTCATCTTGATGATATCTAGGTCAAGTTCGAAAGTGGGTTACGTGCCATCTAAAAAGTAGGTCAGTAGGTCAAATAATGGAAAAACGTTGTGACCTTTCTAGAGGCCATATTTTTGATGGGATCTGTATGAAAGTTGGTCTGAATGTTTATCTTGATGATATATAGGTCAAGTTTGAAACTGGGTCAACTGCGATCAAAAACTAGGCCAGTAGGTCTTGAAATAGAAAAACCTTGTGACCTCTCTAGAGGCCATACCATTGAATGGATCTTCATGACAATTGGTCAGAATGTTCACCTTGATGGTATCTAGGTCAAGTTTGAAACTTGGTCACGTGCCTTATAAAACTAGGTCAGTAGGTCAAATGATAAAAAAACCTTGCGACCTCTCTAGAGGCCATACTTTTCATGGGATCTGTATGAAAGTTGGTCTGAATGTTCATCTTGATGATACTCGGTCAAGTTTGAAACTGGATCAACTGCGGTCAAAAACTAGGTCAGTAGGCCTAAAATTATTAAAATCTTTTGACCTCTCTAGAGGCTATATTTTTCAATGGATCTTCATGAAAATTGATCTGAGTGTTCACATTGATGATATCTAGGTCAGTTTCGAAACTGGGTCACGTGCGGTCAAAAACTAGGCCAGTAGGTATAAAAATAGAAAAACCTTGTGACCTCTCTAGAGGCCATATTTTTCATGAGATCTTCATGAAAATTAGTGAGAATGTTCACCTTGATGATATCTAGGTAATGTTCAAAACAGGGTCACGTACCTTCGAAAACTAGGTCAATAGGTCAAATAATAGAAAAACCTTGTGACCTCTCTAGAGACCATATTTAAATGGATCTTCATGAAAATTGGTCAGAATTTTTATCTTGATTATACCTAGGTCAAATTCAAAACTGGGTCACATGATCTCAAAAACTAGGTCACTATGTCAAATAATAGAAAAAAACGATGTCATACTCAAAACTGGGTCATGTGGGAAGAGGTGAGCGATTCAGGACCATCATGGTCCTCTTGTTTGTTTATTTTATTGTTAGATATTAGTTTTTAGTATTGAATGTGTTCTTTTTAATTTTTAATACATTTTAAGTAAGTGTTCGACCTAACAGTAGTTTATTTGGTAATACATGTACTTTCCTGCAGTTACAGTTTTTACTTTGTGTATCTGTTTAAAAAGTTAAGAGTAATTAAACTGAAACATTGTTGATATTATTTTTATACACATGAATTAAAAACACACGTTCAAATCTGATGATATATATTTTTATATGTAGCTTATATGATTAAGACGTATTCATCTTTTATCTGTTTGTCTACAATCAAAAGTACTATATAAAATAACGCTGTATCGAATTTCTTTGCAATAATACCATGAACAGACGTGATCAAACAGTTTCCTGTTTTGCTTGGTTGCGAGTAGTATACTTCGGACAGTTGGACAGAATGCCTCCGAGGCTCCGAGGATATCACTTGACCCCATGACGTCATCGCGTGGGGGAGGGGCGGGGTTAAGGATATGACTCACTAAAGGAAAAACCCGTGACGTCATAGCCCAACCCTAATATAGGACAATAAGGGCAGCCGCACCTACCCATGAGTCATCGTGTTAAGGTCAAAGCCCATCCCAACATTCCGGACTCCAATAAGGTGAGTCAATCTGAAATTCCCACGACATCATCAGCCACTCCCGTAACATTTCGCTACAAGTCAACTTCTCTATTTTAGCACGGGACTGACTCAACATTCCTTAAAAGATAAGGGTTTTGAAATCAGTCGAAAGCTTATTTGCTTTACTAAGGTCAGATTGATTTTTTCAAAATACAGCGATTTAAATTTTTGAGCGATAGGTCACTCTTAGATAACGGCGAGATGTTTACAAACATTTAAATAAAGACGACCGTTCGAAGTGACCTTAGCTACAATGTCAACAGTGTAATCAGTGTAGAAATAATAGCCACGCGTCCGTTGAACTTACAAATTAGATAACGGACATAAAAGCAAACATTCCAGTTCACAGTGATAAATTAAACAGCTTTTATCACCACAAATCGTGTAACACCATTTCCCATCGTTTACCTTTTGATAACAACTATCTCTCATTGTAATATTTAAGCCTTTTCACAATTGACTACTGAGCTTTCAATCGGTTTCAATTACACTGTGTGTGGTAAGACGGAACATGATCTCTTCTTAAATAACTGGTGAAAAAAAGTCAACAAACTTTGTAATTTTGATGTTACTTTATTTTCATTTTTCATACGTGATAGCCTCGGAGCCTCGGAGGCATTCTGCCCAACTGTCCGAAGTATACTACTGTTGCGTTCTATGCTTCCGAACTACTTTCGTATCGATATCATTTTGTACACGTGTTTTTCTTCTTTGACACAATTTCTAGACAATCAACTGTATATCTACAAAGCAGCAAAATGATATTTCTCCATATAAATATATATTTTTGTTAAACATTTTATATCCATTTTAAAGCATCTGTACATTAATGTTAAATAAATATTTATGAAAATTTAAGATCATATTATTTTTCTTGTAATGACTGGAGAGGTTTCGGTCACAATATTCGAACTTCTATCGTCCTGTTACTAGGATATGCTTACCATCCCTTTATATGCTAGAAGTAGTATAGTAATTGTTTGTGCGAAGACCTATTTAACCCCCCTGACCCCTTGCCCCTATTCTAAAAAATCCAATGCCGGACAATTTAAAATCCACAGGTTTTAAACCCAATTAAAAGTTTTAAATACATATGATATAGATGAGTTTACAGAATAAATTATATTGTTTGAAAGAAAGAAGATTTAGAACTATCTTTACTGATAATATAAATCCTCATTATGTTACAACCAAAAACGGGAGAAAAATGATAAGGCTACTTGTTCATCTTGTGGAAAAATGAAATCAAAGTTTGTTAAAAGTACAGGGGGTAATTTAGATATTCAACAAAGCAATGTTACCTTTATTACCTAAGAAAGGTTTAACACTTCCAGGATATAATTATTGTGGGCCAGGAAATCCCCTAGATAATGGACCCCCTGTCAATGAACTGGATGCAGTATGTATGGACCATGATTTTTGCTATGACAGTGGTGTAAAAAAGGGTACATGTGATAAGCAAATGCTTTCCAATTTAAAAAAACTAAATCAAAAACATTTGGAGAAAAGATTGCAAAACATTTAGTTGTAAAACCAGCCATCAAAACGAAATACACACTTGGTCTCGGACAAAAATCAAAAACGGGAAAAGGGGGTAGAGCAAACTTTTACTACCCCCGGAATCACATGGAGCGATGAATTAGCAGAAAATTACACAAACCAATTAAAAGAAAATTTAGGAAACGAAGAGTGATAGTTAATGATATTTATGATACTTGGTCAGCTGATTTTAGTTGACATGCAAGCTTTTTCAAAATATAATAAAGGAGTAAATACTTGTTAACCGTTATTGATATATTTAGTAAATATGCTTGGGTTATTCCATTAAAGAATAAAACTGGAGAATCTGTTACTGAAGCATTTGAAAAAATAATTTTAGAAGGACGATTACCAGTAAATTTATGGGTAGATGAAGGAAAAGAATTTTATAATAAAAAGTTTGAATCATTTTTGAATAAAAATAAGATTAATACGTACCATACATTTAATGAAGGAAAGGCTGTAGTAATAGAAAGATTTATAGAAGTTTAAAAAGAATAATGTGGAAATATTTTACAGCAAATAATACTTATACTTATTTAAATAATTTGCAGGATATGGTTGATAATATAACAAAACAAAACATTCTAGTATAAAAATGACACCAACCGAAGCTAGTAAAAACTTAAATAAAGGTACTGTTTACTTTAATTTATATGGTGATTTAAAGATACCAAAGAGCAAAGCAAAATTTAAAATTGGTGATCGAGTTCGCTTAAGTAAACTTAAAAGACATTTGAAAAAGGATATACACCAAATTGGACAGAGGAAAAATTTATAATTTATAAAATTAATAATACAAATCCGAGAACATACACTATTAAAGATTTAAATGATGAAATAATTCAAGGTTCATTTTATGAACAAGAACTTTTACCTACTACACAAGAAGTTTTTAGAATAGAAAAAGTTATTAGACGAGACATTAGAAAAAACAAGCTTTAGTAAAATGGAAAGGTTACAATGAAAAATTTAATAGTTGGGTACCATTTAGTGAATTGAAAGAAATTTAATTTAGAAAATAAAAAGTTTAATTATATAAAAGAGTAATAAAAATCTTATTTCTAATAATAATGGAATAGAAACAATAGATCAATTAATTATTCACTTAACTAAACTAGCTGCTGCTTACAGAAAAAGTTATAAATTTTGTGGGAGAGTAAGTACCGGATTATATATTACAGCAGGTGTTTTTGGTTGTTCAGCTGCATTAGCACTTGTTCCAGCTATTCCCATATTTGTAGCAGTTGCTGGCGCGTCCATCAGTAATTACCATATTTACTAACAGACTAAAACTTGACGACAAGAAATTTATTTTAAAAGCACATCATCACAAAATAAAACAACTAATAACAAAAGGACGGATTGCAGCTTTAACTGTTCATGACCCTAATGATCCTGGAAAAGTAAATAAAGAAGAAGATAAACAAGTTATTCAGGATATTTTTACAATACTATTAGAAATGCAGAAAGAAAAAAATTATTCAACACCTCTTGAAATGCATATGAAGGAATTTAAACTTAACGGATATAAAAGTAAAAAAGAAGAAGAGCTATATTAACTTTAATTAAAGATTTTTTCTATAAGTATTTTATATAAATGAGAAAAATTATATCAGTTGAAGGTAATATTGCATCAGGAAAAAGTACGTTTTTAGATATTATTAAAGAATATAATCCTAATTTTAATATAATTCCAGAACCAATTCACGAATGGCAAAATGTTATGGACTTTGATTATAATTCATATAACCTTTTTGAACTTGCTGCTCAAGAACCTTCCAAATATTTATTTCCTTTTCAGCTAACAACTTTAAACAGTCATATAAAAATGTTATCTTCTGCTAAACAGTTTGATGGTGTTTCTGTCCTTGAACGTTGTTATTTAACTAACAGTAACGTTTTTACAAAACAACATCACGACAATGGTGTTATAAATGACCCCGAGTGGGCAGTATACAATCTTTTCTTAACTGATCATATTATAAAACCATACGGAAAAAAACTAATTGATGGATTTGTTTATGTTAAAACCGACCCAGAAATATGTTTTAAAAGACTTCAAAAAGAAACAGAACGGAAGAAAACAAAGTTGGTTTAGATTATTTAGAAAAACTACACAAATTACACGAAGAATGGTTAAACAGATGTTTCAAGAAGTATAAAATTTTAACAGTTGAAAACAATTTAGAAAAAATGACCTTTAAAATCTTATTCAAAAGATAAGATAATATAAACAAATTTCTCAAATCAATATAGATTTTCATTAGGTGTGTTATTAAATTTTTTTTTTCTATAAGTATATAATAAATATAGATGGTTAATTAGAAAGGTAGATAGAATGATTATGCCAAAATTATCTAGCACTTTAGAGAAATAATGAATCCAGACAAAAATTCATATAAGAAAGTTCCTTAAAAGAAGTAATGTTAGTTAAAAATCAAAACTTGATCAAATAGTTACGATGATAAAAAAGATCATGTCATTGATAAATTACAAAAATGTTATAGATCCTATCTTTAAAAAATAATTTATTTGAAATGGAACTGTGGTTGCTATTAACGAAGAAGAAAATGCTGCAAGATAGTGATTGTCCCCAAACCAAATAATGAGTCGAAACAATCCTAAAAAGTATTGTATCCGACTGTGATACTAATGAAAAAAAACAAATAAAAGCAATTATTCAGCGTTCTAAAGACCTTGTATTAATTCTGGGTTAATAACAATGTGCGCAAAGAGAAAACCGATAAAGATGTGGAATATCAAAAACTAATGGAAAAAGATAAATTCAAATATTTTATTTCTCTTAAAGATAATTTTTAAAACTTTATTTATTTTAATACTTTTTTTAATTATTTTTTTTAATTAATTTTTTTTTAATCCGTTTTTGCTTAACGAATTTTATTTGTTTTCTAAATATAATATATAGATTGAAATCGAGAATCTACAAAACAATATTATTTAAGAAATTTGAAATTAAATTACATATAACAGGAACCAAAAAATTCATTTTATTTTAACTATAAACGACTCTTATAAATACTTAAAGTCTGAACTTAAAACTTTAAAAGGTAAAAAATAAACGTTGTTTTAAAAAAAAAAACTCTTTTGCAAAAATGATAAAACTGATAAAATATATAAATCAGCTTATTTTCAATCAAAGGCTTTAGAAATTATTAACACAAACGAAATAAAAAAAAACTTACATCAAGCTTTTGGATAAAGATAATAAATAGAATTGGTAATTGGATTTCTAAGGAAGCGGCTGGAGAATAGAGTCTGTTTGATGCACATTATATACAGATATAAGTATAGTCCATTGGCTGCTTCTAGTTATTTAGAATTACCAAAACCATACAAAATTCAATGAAAGGATGTTAATAAATATAGAAGAATGATGATCACGAATGTTTTTAGATGGTGTCATTTAGCTTACAAATTACCCTGTAACAAAACTACTGAAAGATGTTTCAAAAATTATAAAAAAACATATAAACGATCTTGATTATCTGGCATTATATTTCCTGTTACATAAATCAAATACCAAAATTGAAGTTTTAAATGATATTCCATTAATTAATTTGGATATGAAGAAAAAAAGTATTTATCCATTGTACATTCACAATATCAATACGAAGACACTGTGACATGTTTGCTAATTAAAACTAAAGAAAAATAAATGATAAAATAACAGATGATGACTGTAACCGCTCAAGAACTGTAGTCCAACATTATGTTTGGATAAAAGACTGTAAGAGATTAGATGAATAACAAAACACAAAATACTAACAAGAAACATTTTTTGTAGATCTTTGTCTCAACACTTTCTCAAGAAAGAATATTAAATGAACATAGTCCAAATTGTATAGCTATAAAGGTACCCACGGGTAAAAATGCCAAAAAGAGGGAAATAAAGCTAAACGAATTTTAAAAATTATCATCACGTGTTTAGCAGTACTTTTTGAAATTTATGCTGATTTTGAATCAATAACAAAAAGTTTTAACTGCTTTTACCATTAAACGAATCTTCATTTACTGAAACCATATCAAAATCAATATAGATTGTGGTTACGGCTATATAGATTTTGTTGTTATGACGATAAATATACTAAACCAACCCAATTTTAAAGAGGGCCAATGCAGTTTTATAATTTTATTGAAAAAATCTTGAGGAAAGCGGAATGCTTGTAAAGGAAATATTTATGTTAACTTAACAAAGAACTAAGAATGTCTAAAAAAATGAAAGTGAATAAGTTAAAAAACAAAATTTTTGTCATATCTTCAAAAAGAATATATAGAAGGGAAGTGCCAGTAACGTGATCCCTGTCATATAAGCAGGAAAATTCAGAAGGAAGTGCTCACTCAGAATGAATATTAATTTTAAACTAACACATAAAATTCCTGTTATTTTCATAATTTAAGAGGTTATGACGGTCATTTTATAATGCAACAAATAGTTGAAATTAAAAAAGAAATTAATGTTATCCTAACAATATGGAAAGATATATGGCATTTAGGATTTCTGACTTGGTCTTTATTGATTCATTCCAATTAATGTCTCAATCATTGGATAACCTAGTAAAAATAATTCCAGAATTTAAATACACATCCAACTGAATTTAATTGTGAAAATGTTGCGAAGCTGGAACCTTCGGGTGCACTCGAAATTATTAAAGACAAAAGGTGTTTATCCATATGATTACAATGGTTTCATTTAAAAAATTTAAAGAACAGAATTACCTTCTAAAGAAGAGTTTTATTTCAATTTTAAATGATACACATAGATCTGACAATGAAATATGAAACATGCTAAAAATGTTTGGAATAAATTTTCAATTAAAACAATGGGGAGAATATCATGATTCTATATTTAAAACTGAACGTATTAACTTTTAGCTGATGTTTCAAAAATTTTAGAAAACTATTTTTAGAGTACAAAATTAACCCTTGTCATTATTTTTGTTCCGGGGTTTTAGCTTGGAGAAAGTTAAAAATGACTGAAAAAAATTTTAATTTAATAACTGATATTGTATGTACTTTTTATTAAAAGGGCTGAGGGAGGAAAAGTTATATTTCAAACAGATACAAAAAAGCAAACAAAAAATATATGAAGGATTATAATTCAAAAGAAAAAAGCAAATACATTTTTCCTCGACGCCAATCCTTTTACTTTGGCTATGTGTCAACCCTTTTACCCTCTGAAACTTTAAATTTATTCCGAAAAAAAATTTAAGAAATTAATTGAAAAAGGAAAAAGTAACTTTATAGTTAAATGTGATTTTGAATAAAAAGAATTACAAAAACCCAAAACGTTTACCCTTTTAAAGCCCCTAAAAATTAAAATCCCAAAAAAAAATAAGGCTTTCTGATTATAGTAAAATATTAAAACAAAATTTGAAATAGGAAAAAAAAAATTAAAAAAATTATTTCCCAACTTTATGAAAAAACAAAAAAAAGTATTCATTTAAAAATCTTAAACTATATAACAATTAGGGTTAAAAGTAAAAAAATACATAAAATATTAATTTTTGATTCTCTCCTTGTTAAAAAAATATATTGTTTTAATCCAAAAAATCAAAAGCAAAAATTCATTTGAAAAGACTTTTTTAATTTAAATGAACAATTCTGTATTCGGAAAGACAGGAAATTTACGAAAGAGGGTTAAATTAAATTTAAACTCATGATGAAAAATTTTATTAAAAAACATACCAAACCTTCATTTTATTTAAACGAGTTTAACTCAAACCCTTTTTTGGTATTCTAAAATAAAAAAAATTTTTGTTATTAAACCCCTTTTTTATGTTGGAATTGCTTTCTAGATTTATCAAAAAATTAATGTATGATTTTCTTATAATTATATTAAGGAAAATACGGGGGAATTGTAAATTACTTTTCACTGAACTGACACTGATTCATTATTTATAAAATAAAAAACCAAAAGCTAGAGGTTTTTTTATAAGGAAAAAGATTTTTTTGATAATAGTGATTACGATATTAATAAAAATTTTATTTTAAATTTTAATAAAAATTTAATTTGGAAAATTTAAAGATGAAGCTGCCGGCTTCCCATTGTTAAATTTGTCGGATTAAGAATAAAATGTATTCATATTTATTAGAAAATAAGTTAATTTTTAAAAATTTAAAAAAATTAAAAACTTGTTTTTAAAAAAACATAGTTCATAAAAATTATAAAATACTTTTTTTTAAATTTCAACCCAAAGAAACACCCAAAGAAATTCTTTCTAAAACACAACTTTCCATTATGTTAAAATAAAACACTTTATCAGTTTGACGATAAAAATATTTTCTTGAAAAGGGTTTTGAACATTACATTCTAAATTAATTAACTTTTAAAAATTAAAAATTAAATTATAGAACCAAAATTGTTAATGAATATTTTTAACATTTAAAAAATTTAAATAAATAACATCATTTATTTAAATTTTCTTTTGCAAAAATTAATAGAAAAATTCTTTTTTTCTATTATTTTTGCATTTTACTTTGAAAATTTATTTTTTCTTTAGTTTTTTTTTGAAATTTTAGTTTTCTCCTTTATCAATTTTTAATTTGCATAAACAAAATAATTAAGATGCAATTTTGTTTAATTGTTACTTTATTACCTTTTTTGAACTAAACCAGGACAAAGCATTTACATTTTTCCATTGAAAAATCCCCCTCATATCTTGGGGTATAACTTTAAAAAAAATGGGGGTTTTCTTATTAATTCCTTTCTATTTTTTTTCAATTTTATTTCTTTTTCATTTATATTATTGAATATTCCCATTATATTAATTTCCATTAAATAAATGTCCTTTTTGGTTAAATAATTTTAATAGTTTGTTCATTTTTTTTACATTAAAATTTTTAGTATTTTATAAATAAATCATACAAGGGTACTTTTTTTTTGAAAATTTAATGAAAAATAAAAATAATATCCCAAGCATACTTGTTTTTCTTGATATTGAACATTTTTGTTTTTACTTTTGTTTAACTTAATTACTTCTTTTGGCGGAGGAAGTCCAAAGGTCGAAATACATTTTATTTAGTAACAAACCCAAATTGTTCCAGGACCAATAGAGTCGTCCAAAAATTTAAAAATTTCCACCTCGTCCTTTATTTTTTAATTTTAATAAATTATTTCTACTAAAAACCTCAAAAGTTTTTAATTTTTAATTGGGTTTTACCCATTTTAAATTTTCCAAAGTTAATTTTGGGGGTTTTTTATAAATTTTTTTTTTTTTTTTTATATGGGAATTCGCGTAAGTCTCCGTTAGAATAAATCTGAAAGGCCCTGGCCTTCCTTTCCATTTAAACAAAAGTATCAAAGAAACCCTAACTACCCAATACCAAAAAAACCCACCGCTTTTTCTGTTTTTGTTTTAAATTTTAATCACTCCAGACCTACATTGCTTTTTTTGATTAGGGTAAGATAGGGGTGATTCATATTTCTTTTATCATTAGCTCTGAAATTTACCTTTTTCCAAAGTTTTTACTAACACCAGTACAGGCCCCCGACAAAGCACCAATCCCTAGGGGGCTAATATTTTTGGATTTTTTTGCTGCCATTGAAGAATTGTTTTTCCTAACAAACCGTAAAGCCCTAAAAATCCACCATTTTGACCTTGACTGGACTTTGGTTTTTTGAAATTGAAATTTTTCAAAACCCCTTAATTTTTTTTATTTGCAACAGTTTTTTTAATTTATTAATTTGTGTTTTTTTTAAAAGAAAAGGAAGTTTCCACTAATTTTCAGTTTTAACAAAAATTTTGGGGAATTTTATTATTATAAGCTGTCAAAATTTTTTTCTTTTTCCATCGAAAGGGTTTAAATTTTTAATAATAATTTGAGTCATTATAATAATTTATATTTATTTTATTTAAACAATAACAATTCTTTTTAAATATTTTTTATTAAACTGTTCCCATATAATAAAATTTGCAAAATACATATTTTGCGGCGGGAAGGATTAATTTAATTGTTAATGTAATTGCTTGGATCTTCTGTAGTTACTTCCTTTTTAAATTCCAATTAAAATAACAAATCCAAAAAAACTTTTAAAAGGTTTGATCTGTTTAGCAACCCCCATAGTCTTTATTTGTTTAAAATAAAATTAATTTACATTTTCCATAATTCTTGATAAAATTGTTTATTCTGTTTTCTGGAAAAAAAAACACCATTACCAACTTCAAGACGACAAGAGCTAAAATACAAGTCTATCAGCTGCTCATAAACCTTAAATGTAAAATAAATGTGGATTATTTTTTGTGCATTACTTTGTCAGGTCGGAAAAAAAAAATCATGTTGGTTTTGTTACACCAGCTGTTATTCTCAAATTTGTTTAATCTTTGTGTATCAGTTGATTGCGTCATCTTTTCCCAAAGATGACCATTTTTGCTTTTTAAATTTTCAGTATAATTAATCAAACCCAAATTCAAAAAAAATTAAACGGGGAAACCCATAAAAATTAAAAATTTTTTTACAATTACCCCCCGGGGCACGCATTGCCAAAAAATTAATTCATCATCTCTGCAGCTGTGTTATTTGAATTTGATTTGGAGGAAAAATTTTATTTTCAAAACCTAAAAAAATAAAAAAATTATTTAATGGAATTTTAGCATTTACCTCTTTATTACCGATTAATAATTTCCCCTAGAAGAAAAACCCAAATTTTAAACCCAGGCAGCAGTAGCAGTAGTATCTAAAAAAATTATTCATTTTTTCCCAGTTATTTTACATAATTTTCAAAGTTAAACCCAAAACCTTTACTTTTACTCCCTTTATTAAATTATTCAATCAAAACAATTTTCCATTCTGTTTAACCACAAACTGACAATTAATGAAGCTGCATTTTTAAATTAGGCAATTTGATCTCCATCCCGAAATTATTACCTTTAGCAAGCTTATTTACTTTAAACTTATTTCAAAAAACCATTAAACAATCAAAAATTAACTTCTATCATTTTTTGAAAAGTGAATCCGTTTTTTTTTTTTGCTTAACATTATTTCCCAGGACGATTTTAAAAGCTTACAATTGAATAGAGTTAATTCTATTTTTCACAATATTTTTGTTCAAAAACATGTATTTTTATATATTATTTTTTTTTTTATTCTATTTTTTTTTAAAATTAAAACTTTTTTTTTTATTTTATTTTTTATTTTTTATAAATTATTTTTTAATACGTTTTGTTGACTGAATTCCAGATCCAAAATTTTCTTTTTATTCTCATATGAAATCCTCCTCATTATCATTATTTTTTTTATTTATTTTTACTTTTTATTTTTTTTTTTAAATTCCTTTTCAATTAATTACCAACTGCTGGAGCGGGTTTTTTTTTTAAGTTTTTAACAATTTTTATTATATCCCAGTGAACTTCCAATAAGTTTGCTCACTAAATTTCCAAAATTCGTTCCAACCTTTTTTGTTCCACTTTCAAGTGCTGCTTTTCCTGCTTTTTCCCAAAAGGTTTTTTTTCCACGTGCTAATTGAAGATGCGGCTAAACTTGAACAATTCGTTAAAGTGCAAAGATCCTGTTCCAAGACCGCGTCCTCGGGACCACAGGTTCCATGTATTTTTTCTTTTCCTGTGTAGCATCAACAAAAATAAATTTTCCTTTATTTTTTGTCATAAACTTTCTTGTACAATTAAAACAAAAAATTTAAAAAAAATTTTTAATTAAAATTTTTTAAAACTTTAGTTTAATTAATTTTTTTAAAATTAGTGTAAAACTTTTTTCAAAACCTCTTTAAAAATTAATTATTCAAACCAAATACTTTGTAATATATATTCTTATTGAATTTTTAATATATTTTTTAATTTCAGAATATCCAACCTTTGTGGTTTTTTTAAACGGAAAGCTTTTTTAAATCTGCAGACTTAAAGCATAAATAATATCACTGAAATTCCTCAACAAGTGAATTATAAAAGATCAAATAATTAAATTGTTCCACAGAGTTATTATATTTGGTGTTTTAGTTCCCATTCAGTTTTTTTTACAAATTTTTTCTCAAATCCAACATGTATGAAAATTTGCTTTTTAAACCCAACATAAAATATCGTAATGAAAAAAAATCTTAAAACTATTTAAATCAAATTCCAAACTTTTGGGGGCTTTTCTGTTTTATCAAATTCATAATCACCATTACTTTTTAAATGTTTCCCCCTAATATAATTATTAAAATATCTGGAAACTGTAAAACCTTTTGAAAATTAATATCTTTCCACTCTTTACCTTTTTGGGTAACGAATTTTTTTATTGTCATTTTCATCACAAATTTAGCCAAGAGTGGGTTCATATTTAATACTACCCAAACAACAACATAATTTTTTTTTTATCAAAATTAAAAGAACGACTAAATCTGATTGTAAAATCACTCGTTTCTTTTATCATTTTTAACGTTTCAGATTTAAATACTATTTTTTTTCCATTTTATATTCAAAAAAAATATTTTTTTATATCATTTCAGTTTTCTGGTAACAATTTTTTTTTTTTTTAAATATTCACAATTATTCAATACCTTCTTTTTTTTTTAGTTCTTCATTTTTATTTCCACCCAAAAATTAAACCCAAAAATTTTAACTCCAAGTCATTAACCAATTCTTTGGGATTACAGGGACAAACGTCAAAACCCTTTGTCCCCTAATTATTTTTTTTAAATTTCATAATCTTTTTTTGATAGGAATCCGATTTTTCTGTTAATTCTTTAAAATTTTTTTTAAGAATTAAATGTTTTTATTATTTTATATCTTTTTTAATTAATCAATAAATCATCATCACTTTATTTTAATGACTTCTTTTCCGTTATTAAAATCCTTAGCAATTTTTGTTTTACCTAAAGTTTTTTTAAAGTTAAAAATTAAAATTACCAATTGTCCATTTGGTGAAACTTTATTTTGGTTTATGATTTTTTATTCCTTTTCCTTATGTAAACCAAACCCAAAATTTATTTAACCGGGTCTTTGTATTTTTGATTCACCCGATCATGTTTTAATTCTTTTGTTTTTTTTTTTGTTTATTTGGTTTTTTTCCCATTTTGATTTCCATTATTAAACCATTTAATTTTTGATTTTCGTAAACATATCTTTGAAACTTCAAATCGTCTTTTTTTTCTATTTTTAGGATAAATTTACTTTTTGCATAAAAAAGTCAAAATTCAACGTTTGAAATTTTTTTCATTTCTTCAAAAAATTTTATTATCCAAAAAAAAGCTCTAAATCTTTTTAGGTTTTTCCTTTTTTTCTTTCGGTCTTGTCTCAAAAAAATTTCAGAAATTCTTCTGATTCTCATTTTTTCCCCCACTTTTCTTTTCCCCAATTTTCAAATCTTTTAACTTCATCTGGGGAAACCCCACCCAGTAGGTTCATCCCCCCAATTTTTTGGTGTAAAAGGGGCCGGTTTTATGGTAATAATCGGTTTGGTTCTGGGAATAGCCTTTTCCCAAAAATTTTTTTTATTTTTCTTTTTTTATTATTTTAAATTAAAAACTGTTCGGGAATTAATGCCAGTTTTTTTTAATTCCAGGAAAATGTTTTAACTGACTTGATAATTTTCTTTTTGACTTTTTTCCTTCATTTGGGGGGTTTTAAAATTTTCTTTTACATTCCCATTTGTAGCTTTTCTTATTTTTTCTCTCATTATTCTTCTCTAAGTTCTATCTTTTGCCCGACTTTTTTTTTTTCTTTTTTCCTTATTTCTTTAATTTTGATTGCATTTTAAATAATGTAAATAATTTTAAAATGTAAAATAAATGAAAAATAATGTAATATTATAAAAATGGAAATTTCAAAATTATGATACAAAAAGGATAAATCCAATAATTTAAAAAAATTTTAAAACCCAATACCCCTTTTTCCCAGATTCTTTTTTAGAATGTTAATAGGGATCGCTGGATCTGGAAAAAACAATAATTAATCCCATATACTTCAAAAACCTTTTATATATTATATAATTAACTTATATCAAAAAACCAGAAAATCTAAATACAGGATTTAATTTAAACAATTTAAACCAAATTGCAAAAAAAATTAAAGTAGATCCAAAATAAATCTAAATATCGCGACCCCAAACCCAAAATTTAAACCCTTGTAAATCTTAATGAAAAAAAAAAAGAGTAATTTTTGATGTTTTGTATGTAAAGAAAAAAGGTTCAAAAAATAACAAAATACTTTATTCAAGGACGTCAAAAACTGTTGTGTTTTTTATTTAAGTCATTTTTACTATAAAACACCAAAGATTCAATTTAACTTTTTCACATTATATTTTTTTTGAAAGTCCGGAAAAAAAGGAAAAAAATATGTTTGGAAATGAAAAAAAATATAGATTACATTCTTTTGCAAATTTCAACAAATCAAAAAATATGATTTCTTATTTTTAAAAACCCAAAGGGAGTTTTAAGAAAAAATTTACTGTATATATAAGGGGGGTTTTTAATGAGTAAAAAAAATAATGAACCTGACAAAAAAGTAAAGTTAAAATTTGTAGATTTTTGAATTTTCACAAAAAACAACAAAAACTTAGAAGGACTGGAATCATATCTTCACAGAAATAAGAACTGATAACACAATGAACAAGCATTTAAAAATGGGAGGGAATAAAAAAAAACAACCTAAGAAATCCAGATAATCCACCGGGTTGTTTTTAAAACGATTTATGTTTAAAAAAATTCAAAGTGTAAAAAGATATAAATCTTGAAAACATCAAAAATATAAAAAAACACAAACAAAGTAAAAAATATTTAAGAAATTTAAAAAAAGATTTTTTAAAAAAATTCATTTTAATAGTTTAATTACAAGGGAAAAATTGGAAAAAAAATGAAAACTATAGTTGATTCTATTCAAAAATTAAAAGATATTGATTTAAACATAAGAATAAAAACAGATTTTTGAAGCTGAGAAAAAGTTTTTAAAAAATTATTTAGAAATTAGAAAGAAATAAAAAAACTAAAACTGAAACTGAAAAAAGCAAAAGATTTTTTTAAATTAAATTTTAAATAAACTTAAAATATAAATCTGACTGGGAAAAGGGACTTCACAAAAAAGGGGAGATCTGACAAGCATTAAAAGGGCTTAAAAAGAGTTAAATTAAAAAAAATGACTTTAAAAAAAAATTCGAATTGGATTAGTATTGTTTACAAACCCCTCAAATTTTGTATGCAACTTAAGTAATTTTACAAAAAATTACAAGAAGATATGACCATTAATGCTAAGTTTAAGAACATAAAAAGAAATGGACTTGTAGTTGAAAAAAACATTAAAAAAAGGGGAGTTAATTTCGCTAATACTGAAGCAAATTAAAAACAGTTAATAAACAGCTAAAAATTTGAAAAACAACTTTTTAAAAATGATTAATAATGTTATGCAACAAATAAAGACAAGAGTTAAGTAAACTTTTAAAAGGTTTTTTTACAAAAAATATAATGAATTTTAAAGATAAATTTAATGATAAATTTTTTTGATAAAAATTTAAAAAAATAATAAATGATTTGGACTCTGTTGTTTTAAATATCACTAAACAGGAGTCAATCACTGCTAAACCCAATTTACTGCTAAACTAAAGCTAACCCTAAGGTTTGGGGAAATTACCACTAAAACCCAGAAAATTACAAAAGTAAAAAGTTTCTTAAAACAAAAACACAAATTTCAGAACAAAAACGTTTTTACAATTTACTGCTTTTAAGTTGCACAACAAAACGACTTGATGATTTTTGCTGAAATAATTCTTAAACTTAAAAAAAAAGCAGAAAAAGAAAAAAATTTGGGGGAAGTGGGGCGGAAGTGTTTCTTTTGAATAATACTATTAAATCATACTTTTGATTACATACAAAGAAAAATATTTTGACCGTGTGGGGCCTGGGAAAATTCAACATATAAAAATTGGGGGCCCACTGAACATTTTATATTTGAAATAAGACCTGGAATTATCTAGATTTTAAAAAATTTTATACTCTAGACCAAAAAATAAAATAATTACTAGATTTTTTAGTGGTGTTTTAGCAGAAAAACCGGAACTTTTAAAAATAAATTAAAATTTTATTAAAGGGGGCGAGTCCTAGTGAACCGTATAAACCGACTAAAAACCCAATTCAATTTTATATTTTGATGGCGAAAATGGCCCAGAGATGTTTTATTTTTTTTATATATTTGATAATGTAATATAACCTGGGCGCTAGGACTTTTACACTGATAAGAATATCTATGTATAAGAAAAAAATTAAATTTATCCAAAACAAGGGGAAAATTTGATATTTATCCTTATAACTTTTAGCATCTACAGAAGACACTTTTTTCTTTTGATGGGTAGTTACATCAATTCTACATATGGATAACCGTTTCCAGATAGAAAAGCTTTTTGGTTAAAAATTTAATTAAAGTTTTAAATTTTATTTTTTCCCCAATAATATCTTACAAATTTAAAAAAAATAAATACCTTTTCTTTTATTTTAAAAATTCTGCCAAAGTTTTTTCCAAAAGCTGCCATGGCAGAATGTGGGAGTGTCTCCCCAAATTGGCAAAAAATGGGGAGGGTTTTTTTATTGGGTTAAATTTTTGGGGTTTCCCCATTATCATTTTAAAAAAAGCCTTAATTTTCCTTTTACACTTATATTTAAAACACTGTAAAAAGTAAATCGATACAAGGGAAATTTTAAAAAGAATTGCTACAAATTAACAATCGGGTTAACTTTATAATGAAAGTAAAAACCAATAGAAACACCGGGTCGCTTTCAAAATTGATTGATAAACTTTAAAAAAACACACCGGTTCGTTAGATTTTGAGGGTACAATTACCGATGCAAAACCCAAACTGTAGGTCTCTGGTCAAATCCCCGAAAGGTTCAGCTTCGCGATTATATTATAAGTTTAGGTTGTTTAATTGCGGGTTTAAAACCTGGATTTTAAAATTTTCCGCTTGGATTTTTTAGAATAGGGGGAAGGGGCAGGGGGGTTTAAAAGGTCTTCGACAAACAAATTACTATACTACTGCTAGAGATACATTTCTGATAAAAACATGGTAAGTTTGTACCATATTACTTGGAAACATACTGTTTTATCCATTTATTGCGCCGTCCTTTTATCTACCTCTTTCCCATTTTTTTTGCCCCCCCCCGGTGGTGGGGGGATATAGATTTCCTTGCCTGATAGAACTTCGCACCTTTTATTTTTTGCTGGGTCCGCCCCCCAATTTTAGAGTTTGGTCTCTGAAATAGTCAAAAATTTTCCCTTTTTCCCTTGTCACGCCCCGCTCAAAAAATATTTAGGTCTTAATCTGTAGAACTTGCGCACCTCTTATTTTTCTCTGGTCCCCCCCTTTTCTGAGTTATGGCCCCTGAAAAAGTCAAATGCACATTTTCCCTTTTGACACCCTACTCAAAAAATAATTGATATAAATTGATGAAACCTTGCATGAATCCTTTCGAAAACTTGTGCACTTTTTATTTTTCATCTGGCTCCGCCCCCCATTTTCCCGAGTTATGGCCCTAAATAGTAAAAAAAATCACATTTTTTACCTTTATTCCCACTCAAAAGTATTAATGATTCTGAAACCTTGCTTGAGTATTTATCAATGGACCTTTTTCCCCTTGGCATTCTTTTTGAGAATTTTTGCGTTTATTTCAGAGTTTGGGCCCTTGAAAAAAGCCAAAAAATGGGTTTTTTGTTTGTGATGCTCATAGCTCAAAAAAATATATGGTATAGAATAAGATCCTTTCAAATTTTTTTTGAGGCTATACCCCCTTAAGACTGCAAAATTTGAAAAGATTTTCCCCCTTTTCTGTGACAAAATTTCCCGTGGGGGGATCCACAAACACATTTTAGTTTATTTAAATTAAATTTAAAAATTATTAAGGATTTTGAAAACTACCGTCTCTATTTTTTTTTCCGTTCTTGTTTTTTGTTTGGGCCCCCTTGCGATGCAGGGTCTAGGGTGTGTTTTGAGGTGTTCTGTCCTTCCGTAAATCTACCCCTTCCTTTTTTTTTGTCACACAACACACCAATACCACACCTCAAATCCGTATTTAAAATATGTTTTATTTGAAATGTTTAACTTTCTACACTTATACAAAACTGACACGACATAAAGTTCATTTCTGGAAAAGTTCGTTTGTATCTGTCATAGAAACAAATCAGTATTATTTTTTTCATTTTTTTTCCCTTTGAAGGGGGCCTTTATCTTAGGGCCCCCAAATTATGGGGATTCAAATTGAATTTACCACAGGGGTTTTTCTTTTTTTTATGAAAAGTTCTTTTAAAAAAGGTTTGTCATATTTTTTTGTCACGTGACCACGCTATCGATTTCACATGTTTTCAAAAATTACAGAAGTTAAAACATTGTACCCCCGATTTTTTACGCCGGTAATAACTGAAGTATAGGAACAACCGACCTATTCGAAGATATAAGTAATACATTGCAAAGCAATGAGCAAACAGGATTTTATTGACGTGGGAAAAAACTTTTCCTAATAACATTTGGGTAAAACAGGGAATACATTTTTTAAACCGTTTTGGTCTAGTGAACTCAAGCGGGGCGGCTTACTTTACTGACTGTATTTTTCTTCCTTTAAGCTTGGGAAAAAAACATATCCCCCTGACTATTATCTACCCCATATGAAAAATCAACGGGGGTCATTAAAAAACAAATAAAAAACCTAGAGGCCGATCCTTATTGCCTTTCCCAAATTTATTACTTATAAGAAAGAAAATCATAAGCGAAAAATGCCCTGGATATTTAAACACTGTTTCTTTTTGTTTTTTTTGTGATTTATTTTTTCGGGTGAATTGTCTGCAAATAATCTGTTTTATGCTTTTTTTGAATAACAGCACACTGCTTTAAAAAAGAAACCCCGTCCATCAAAAATCTTACTTTAAAAAGGGTCAAGGGCGGGGGTACCAACGCTCAGGGGCCGATTAACCGCAAATACAAAAACTGTAGAGGTGGATTTCCCCGAAATAATTTTTTCGAAAAGTAAAAAAATGGGGGTACTCAAAAAATTAAGTAAAAATGGAAAAAAAAAAAAAAATGGAAAAAATTAAAGGGGACATGCAACATTTTCCCCAAATTTTTGGGCAAAAGTTTTTTCCTTTGGGCAAAATTTTTTTACACTTTTTTACTGACGAAACAAGTTTAAAACGGAAATTTACAAATATAACCCAGGCCCGGTTCTATGGCTTGGGTTTCCCAGGTTTTTTTATTTTTATATTTCCGTTTTTTTTTGATTCTCTTCGTAAAAAAATTAAAAAAAAAAATTCTTTTTTGTAAAAAAATTTTTTTCCGCATGTCAAAATAGAGATTGCTATAAATCTCCTTTACTATGAACATACAAGGGGGATACCGCAAAAATCCTATCTTTCCCTGGACCAAAATTTTTTTAACTTCGTGTACTGACTGCAAAGGGAAACGAAAAAAATAAAAAAATTAAAAAGCACAGTTCCTTGCCTTGGTTTTGAATTTTCGCCCCCTGCAAATTGGATGTTTTATATTTCTGATTTTCAGGGGGAATTATTTTAATCAAACCCGGGTACCTATATTTTAATTCATATTTAAACTTTATTCTCATCAATACACAAGTTTTAAAAAAATTCTGCACGATGAATTTTTTGTCCAATATACATTGAACTGGGCTTTACCTTTTAAAAGGGGTGCACACATCAAAATCAACCAATATAATAAAAGGTTTTCTACTGTTTTATCTTTCTGAGTAACAAACAAAGTTCGATGGAAAACACTATTGTTTCTCTAAAAAAATTTAAAGAAAGGGTTTTTCGACGCCACTTGATATGAAACTACTATTCTCAAAATAATAACAATTGACAATTCCCGAAGGCTTCGATATAGGTGTTGCCATGTCTCGCCTGTTCCCCCAAATCAATTGTTACACTCTAAATTTTTCTGCTTCCCTAAGGGAAAAAAACATTTAGTCTGGTGACGTAATAGACGAAATAAATTTTGGGGTTCTACTTATCCGAAATATTTTTTAAAGCCCGCTACGGGATTATTAAATTTTTGGTTTGTTAGTGTTTGGGTAAGTATGATTAAATGGGAGTGGGGGGGGAGATAGCCGAGACCCCTCAAAATACTGACCCAAAATATTTTTAGTGAAGGTCACAAGAAAACCTATATTTATTTTTTTTCAAGACCACTTATTTTAAGCTTTGAACACATGAAAAACTCTAAACCCCCCAATAAAAAGAAACTTTAAGTGACCTTGGACGACCGTTTTCCCCGAAAAACTAGATTCTTGGGGAGGAGGGGGGGGGGGGGGGGGGGGGGGGGAAAAAAGGGTTTACGACATATTCTAATAATCTTGTCTCTTTAAACACTCTTTCGCAGAAAATTTTTCGTTAACAACGGTACGTCACAGTTTTTTTTTGCGACCAAAAAAAAGTCTTCTATATTTTATCTACTTTTTTAGATTTAAAGGCACATTAGAACAAAAAACTTTATAGCAAATCGTTTTTAACCCTATTTTTGGGCGGCAATTCGTCGTACAAATAATTTCACTCGGGCTGCGCCCTCTTGAAATTATTACACCCGACCGACGTATAACCGCCAATCGTGCATAAAAAGTGTTAAAACACTCTTTTGTTATAAATTATTTCTTAAATAAATGTATAATACTCACATAGGATGCAGTTATTTCGCAAATCAACAAGTATTTCATATTCAGTTTGAGTGTGTAAATGAATTTTTACCCAAAAAGTCTATACATTCTGCATGTATGTTTTCTTTTAATAGCCCCCCTAAGATTTTCTAAAAACAATGACAAACAGTTCAAGACGGGTTGCAAACAATTTTACGTCGTTCAGTAAGATTCACTTGAAAGATTTCTACTAGTTTTAAACAACATAAATTATTACTGAGCACGACTTTAAAAACATTTAGTACATACAAAATGAAGATTTAAAAGCAAATCATTATTTACAATCTTCAAACTTTGTATGCTTTTAATTTTATTATACCTTCCATAACAGACACAGGGCAAAAGGACTTCACTTTTGTCTAATATTTTAACAATTATCTTTTTTGCCCTTTTTTCCCCTTTTCCCCGGCCATCTTCTTCGTACGGTACCGTGTGTTTGATTTTGCGCCCCTGAAAATTTGTGTAAAAAATAAGGTCATGCCCTTTTTAAATAAACATAGAAATTCATCTGTTGCTAACGGTGTTCGTTTCACGGGAAAACCGCTTTAAAAATTTTGGCTGAAATAACAGGTAGGTTGAGAATTCAAGATATTTCAGTTAAATAGAAGAGATGTTAGGATTTCAGGTCAAATGCGTGTGCACCTAAGCTTAGATCAAAATATTCTGTACCTCTGAATTGCATAAAAGGTGCAATGTTACAGAATCTGACACTTCATGCACTTATGAAAAATAAAGAATGAAATCCTATATGTGCTCGTACAATAATGGAATTTATAGTACATGTAATAAGTCTATGAATTAAGAATATTTTTCCACAAAATTTCATGATATCGACGTTCTGACTGACCTGTATGTTAATATGTAGTATTATACATACCAGCGAATTATATTACATCCAAAAATTTGCATTTTAAAAAGCAACAAATGCAAAACCTTTCATAAACTGTTTCTTTTAAGCCCCAAAACAAAATAACCAAGAAAGTTTCGAAGCATTTTATGTTCAATACGTAAAAGGCGACTTCATCGTCGCAGGTGTATTTGTTTGATACTAGCACCAAACAAACGTTTACATTTTTTTTAAATGTCGATTGTAACATAGGAAATGGATAACAACTGCTTTAAGATCAACAGTTTCTTCCTGTCCCATGCAGAGAGAATATTGCGTTAGAGATTACCAATCCAATCTTTGGTGGATGAAAGTAATTTCTTTTTTTTTTTTTTAACATTTTACTAAATTAGCTATCGACAATCTTGTTTAACATGCCTCGATTAATCAATTTAGCGCACGAGCAGTTCATAGGTGTGGTCATTTTGATCATTTTATATTTCAAACCGGTTTATTCCTTCACAAATAACTAGGCAGGCAAGTCGACACTTCGTGTACAAAAATACCCACCCTCCTCACCCTAACATTTTGGAAGAAAAATTCTGCTGCTGTTTTATGTATTTTCAGCGCCAGTACACCAGGTCATGCCACATACTGCACGCCAGTGTATAGTGCCTTTTATGGATAGAGAGAGTCACTCCTTCCAAGAAGTAAATAGTTCGCCACCAAGTATATGAAGACTTCATTACGGATTGTTTTAGATATTGCTTATGGATATGAAAGTTTTTCATTAACGTAATTCAAAGTTTTTCTTTTTTTTATTATTTATTTTGAGTATTTATCTGAATATTTGATTTGTCTAAATGTTACGACCTGTATAATGCTCATTTTTCATTTAATACCAGAAAAACGAATGTAATAGGTCAAGAAAGTCGGGGGGTGGAGACAGCTTTCTGTTTGCAGAATTGGATATCACTACCTCTCTCTCCCCCCCCCCCCCCACACACACACCCCCGCACACACACACACACCCCGCTCCAAATTTAAAAATAATAACTAAAAGATGAGGGTGAAAAAGGAAAGATATATAAATAGGAGTTAGGGGTTAGGCAGCCGGCTCGCAGTTCCCCCGAATTCCCGTTTAAAAAGTCCTATCATCTAAATGAAATATATTCTGTGAAAATTTTAAGGTCTGTTCAATTTTATCCAGTTAAGAAAGTATTATATTTTGTAAAGTAAACACGCGGGCAGCAGTGGACTTGTTTATTTTGCTGCAAAGTATCATCTTCTTAAGAGCCAAAAAATATCATTTTAAAGACTTAAGTTTTAATTGTTAGTCGTGACGTTTGTTCTTATCGTGGCTAATACATTGCTGCATAAACATAGCAAAAATATGGTCCAACAAACAAGTGCAGGAGTAGTGGCATCTTTTTGGCTGTTTTATTCAAATTTATACAGTAACTATGTCCGCCCGTTACATGTGAGCTTATAAATAAAAATTATGATCCACAAAATTGGTTTGCCTTTAAATTGCTTTTGATACAACGGCTGTATCGCAAAAATCCAAGCTCACTTCCTAGGTTGGCCACTAGTCCAGCAGTTTGGCGTTTGATTGGCCTTCACTTATCATTGGTGTTAAGGGCGTGCGCTTCTTAACCGTTAGAGAGGGACATTGACCTTCATGGTCGGCGGTTCAACCAAATTCCTTGAACTGAACAACTCTACGGCCAGTTGATCTTATATCCGTCGAAAGTTGTTTATAAATGTGTACTTGTAATTCAGTACATATTGTATATTTTATATATTTGTGGATCACTTTGCTACAAACCTCTAACGCTTGGGTATGTTGAAACAGACATCACCCCCTGTTTACGTTCTTGAGTGGCGCTTAGTGCAGTTGATTGCTTGGAGGGTTAACTATTGCGCGGCACAAGTTGCCCGATCCTCACCTTTGCATCCGTGTCTGTTGCGTACAATATATAATAGTGTTATAATAATGCATTCTCTTGCACTTGCGATGGATTCATACTTTTTTTGCTTTTTAATACATTATCATGATGTTGAGAATTCGTTGAACATCTTGGCCTCGGATTTTCGGTAGCTGCATTTGCTAGCACAATGCATTCTTTCCCCTCCATTGTCTAGTACATGTGTGCTTATCATAAATAGAGCTTCAGCATTATAGCGTTGCCTATTTTGTTTCTATGCATTTTGGCTAGAAATCTATCATTTCATGCTTTTCAATTTTCATGATACTTCCATTTTGATAAATAAAAGTCACGGCCTTATCCCATTCAATCAGTATAAGTTTTACACTCTAAAAGTGTCAAGCTTGCGTTTTATTTATATACATTATCTATATTTTATTTTACGGATATATATATATATATATATATATATATATATATATATATATATATATATATATATATATATTTATGTTCTACTCATTGCGTTTTGTTAACGAATTTAGGGGTAAGGCAGAAATCTTCAACTTTTGTTGATTTATTTGAAAGAAGGAGGTATACTTTATCTGTTATATCTACTTAAAGAGCCCTAAATACTGGATCAAAATACGAAATGAATCTTCTGTAATTAGATAACTGCAAAAACTGGTCCTGCTTGCGTTCTCTGCATCCAACGGATAAATTTTATTAACTATCACAATATCAGTCTTAAAGTACCCTGTACGTTCCCCGTATGTAGACTCAAATGTTGTTATATTTTCTTGTCCCTGTCCAAATTAAATTTGCATTTATTCTTATTCCTTCTTGTCGCTAAATTGCCGAGACAGAGGACATATTCCAGTGAATGCTTGAAATACGTTCTGGGCAACAATCATATTATAGTCTAAAAATTAATTACATAAGAAGTGTACGCTAGACGGAAGTTTGGGAGATGGTGTTAAGGGTGAGTATGCTCTGTTATGTCAGAAAAAATAATTAGTCTTTCCTAACAGATTACATTTGGAAACAAAATGCAAATCTCTTTAGGAATTCAGAGATATAAAAAATGAATGAAAATGTTATAGCCAATTTGCAAAGCACATGTCTTTAGTTTTTTCTGACGATAACAAATGAAGGTGGACTGGTGGTCTAGTGGTAACACGTTTGACTGTCAATCCAGGAATCCGGGATCCGGGGTTCGAATCCCGGTTCAGGCACTGGAAAGGCGGCTTCGCGTGCACCGGTGCTATACACAAGGTACGTTAAAGAACCGGGCTGTCTATTCGCAAAGAGCTAGGCTAAGTTAGCCGGAAACGACGGTATCTAAAAAGGATTTCTCTCTATCTATCTCACTCTGTCCTTCTGGTCAGATCGCGTCCTGTGTGGCTGCGTTTGCTATGTAAAACGCCTTTGAACGTGTTTATCATGAAAAGGGCGATATATATATAGTAGTTTCAAATGAAAATGTTTACAAGAAGGATTGATGAAACTGTTGTGCTTATTTTCATGTTTTTATAACCTAGGAAAAAGTTACAGTATCTGAACATTTCGCATTCTACAAGTTTCTAGACTAACATTCTAAATGGTGAGGAGACGTCACGCGATGTATTCCGTTGTCGAGTAATTCAGTAAAGTAGAGGGTAATCGGCAAGACTAACTTATTCCAGCCTGAGCCAGTATACTGTATACCAGTATACTGAGGGTAATCGGCAAGACTAACTTATTCCGGCATGAACCAGTATACTGTTGCCAGCAAACAATGTTTCTATAAAACATTTAAGTTAATCTGCCGACTGCTTTGCCCGATGATACATTCATGAAGAGATGATAAATTTGAAGGCCAGCAATTTGTCGGGAAAATATTCCGAAATGCTTTATATTCAGTGTTTCATTCCAACAGAGAACGTTTCATTAATGCCAATGTAATTATCCTGGAAGCATGAAAAGTTTTAGCATTCAACGTTTCTGTAATCGTGCAAATTAATATAAGCGTCCAATTACTTGCTTTCTTACAGAAAGATTGAAGTACAGATGTCAATATATAGAAGCGATATCATTTTAACTACTACGAGACAAGATATGGATTCGTAGTGTGCCTTGTTTTAATTTTAGCTGACTAAAGAAAATGTATGTATCCCGCCAAACTGGATGAATTTATACAATTCTCAATCACATTGCTTAAAACCGGAAGATTGTTAGAGTGCTTTTTAAATCAAACGTGCTATTGCACTATAAACCCTAAACCGGTTTTAAAGTACTTACTAAATATTCATTTAATCGCTATTTAATGTAAAGTTTACAACATTCTGATAAAATATCCCAGTATGTGCATCATAAAATCTTCTGTCTTCCACATATAAAATCTGACGTGTATTTGTTTCAAATGGAACTGCAATTGTGTGTCATAGACACGTGATTTTTACAGACTACTTTACAGTTAAAATAGATGTAGAACAAATTTGACAATAGTTAAGCATTTTGCAGCAATCTTCACCACAGAACAAAGTCAATAAAAGAAGAATGCATGCGTCATATGAAATAATTGTTTGTGAATTATAACTGCAAATAAAACTTTGGTTTTGGTCAACTAATAGATTTAGTTTATGGTTTGTGTTATTATATATGTGCAAGCCATCTTCTTATACATGGAGCTAAGTTTGAAGGACAAATATATTTCAACGTTAACTCTTTGTTCAAGAAAGTGTGCAAGACATCTTTGATACAGACATTCGATCTTTAAGCTGTTTATGTTGTTCTGGGCCTAGTGCTGATTTTTACCGGATGCAAAATTATATATGCCAGTAAGTTTGTCGCCGTTGTTGAAGCAGAAAATACAAGGAAACATAATATGTTATTCTATATTCTATTTTGATTTTTAACAGAACAGAACAGAACAGAAGTTTATTTTCTAGACGTGTACATAGTACATAGTCATTATAAATTCAAATAAGTAAAATAAATAAACGAATTGGTGACAGTCATAGCGGGATAATCATATATGATACAAATACTTCAGCATTATACATCACGTTAATAGTTAAACAGGATGAACATATTACATATTAAGAATAGAATTCTTAATTGTTAACATTTCTTTAACAAATTTCGTTATTTGACCTACTGACCTAGTTTTTGACCGCATGTGACCCAGTTTCAAACTTGGCCTAGATATCATCAAGATAAACATTATGACCAATTTTCATGCAGATCCCTTGAAAAATATGGCCTCTACAGAGGTCACAAGGTTTTTCTATTATTTGACCTACTGACCTAGTTTTTGACCGCACATAACCTAGTTTCGAACTTGACCTAGATATCATCAAAATGAACATTCTGACCAATTTTCATGCAGATCCCGTGAAAAATATGACCTCTAGCGAGGTGTCAAGGTTTTTGTATTATTTGACCTAATGACCTACTTTTAGACCGCACGTGAACCAGTTTCAAACTTGACTTAGATATCATCAAGGTGAACATTCTGACCAATTTTCATGAAGATACATTGAAAAATATGGCCTCTAGGGAGGTCACAAGGATTTTCTATTTTTAGACCTACTGACCTAGTTTTAGACCGCAGTTGACCCAGTTTCAAACTTGACCTAGATATGATCAAGATGAACATTCTGACTAATTTTCAGAAAGATCCCATGAAAACTGTGTCCTCTAGAGTGGTCACAAGCAAAAGTTTACGCACGGACGCACGGACGCACGGACGACGGACGCTGCGTGATCACAAAAGCTCACCTTGTCACTTTGTGACAGGTGAGCTAAAAACGCAACCCACAGCACGCAGACGCGTACACCACAAGCACACACACACACATACACATACACGCGCATACACACAAAGCCGACACATAAGGACAAAACGAACAAACAAAGGAACACAGTGGGGCACCGCCTTGAAACGGTCAGTGGCAAAAACACCACTGGGGAGCTTAAACCGGTTTATGGTGCGCACCCAACCTCACTCTTACCCCCACCATGTTCCAAAGACACGAGACAGTGTAAATAAAAGTTATCCCCACCAGGTGAATCTCTAACACACGTAATGGAAACAAAAAGGCATGGCATGTAAAACACAAAAATGCTCGTGTATAAATATATAAAAAGCAAACCTTTAGAACCAAAAACGTATGTACTCAATGCCTTTGCAGAAGACAAGACAGAGCAACAAGAGAAACACCCTTAAGGGCCCGACGAAACAGGCCAGAAGACAGATATCAAAACAGTTCAGTCCTGGTAGGACATATCTTCTACAGACAATTGATCTTCAAGTGCTTTGTGTAGTTCTAGGCCTAGAGTTAATTTTACTGGATGCAAATTTATATATGCCAGTAAGTTTGTCGCCGATGTTGATGCAGAAAATACGAGGACACATGATATGTTATTCTATATGTCACTCCACAAACTGAAATATTCAAACACTATCTTAAGACAAAAAATAATGTTGAAAAGGAAATAGCTTTGATGAATAACAAGCTTACAGAGCATACCAATCCTATACCATAATGTATTTTATCAATTTATCAAGAAACCTTATACTTCTATCACAGTATGGAAACGATCAGCAATTTTTCTTTATTCTTATTGATTTTTTTTTTCAAGATTTATTTTTCTCCTCTTGTTTCTTTCATTAATCTAAGGAAATTACAGAATTAATGAGAAAAAAAAAATAGCTTGACCTTTTTTTCAAAAGGACATAAATCTTACCACCCTCCATTTCCTATCTTTTCAACTTCCTTACTCTTTACTCTCCCTTTTGTTAAAAAATCCTCTTATGCAGATAGGTTTACATAGATTTACATTTTCAGAACTATATTGATGACAAACTGCTTAACTGATATATTGTACTACTGATATATTGAACTGCAAGTTTGTTAAATTATGTGTAATTGTATGTATATATGTATGTACTTGTGGAAATAAAATTTATAAAGAAATATATTATTCTACATTTTATTTTTAAACGTTATTTTTTTAGGTTTGTTACTAGCTGTAATGCGAAATCTTTAAAGTTTCAACTTATGAAAATAAGTTCACATAGGAATATACAACAGGCAATAATTAGCCATTTCATCTGCTCTGTCAAATACGTTTACGCATTGACATTCCCTTATTGTAAACGGTATTACATGACTGTGTACCGTGGATTATTTTCCTTGCGCTGTTAAATAATCAGACTACATCTTAAGTAATCACATAAGAAGCTTTGGTCTGTAAACTTGACAGCTGTAGAGCGTAAATATCGTTTTCTTTAAAAGCTTTAACAGAAATTCAATTATTCCGAGTGGATTCTAATGAAATAACGCCTTCGAAAATATAGTGTTGGCACATTTCAATGAAATAATTTATACAACAAATTAGAATAGGAATAACGTATGGTTTTCATTTAACAACTTTTCTTTCATAAAAAAAAATTATACTCTAAATGGAAGAAAACAACAGCGGTGGTTAAATCTTCCTTTAAAACTGACATAATACAAATCCACAAAGCCATTACTGGATTAGCTATCGGCATTTTGGTTTTGCTTGGAACTAACCAATGTCGCTAGAGGAAAGAAACTATTTAAGAGAGAACTATGCGCTATTCTTTCTTTTTATTCGTTAAGGTAAATATTTCATGCAATATTTTTATCTCTTAAAAGCGTCATGAATTTACAGTGCAAGTATATAAATTCTGTTCCGACAAGCTTGCATCTTTACAGAGTGCATTTTGTATTTAGTTAAGATTGTTATATGACTGTTTCACAGCGTCAGCAAATTTAGTTCTCAGAAAATAGACCTGGTTTACAGAAACTCCTTGCTGGTAGCGCGTAAAGGTAATGTGTCAAATTCGGAAATTATCCGTTTTTCACTAAATATGCTATTATTTTTAATGCATTGTGCGATCCGAATGGATACTAATCAACATACAAGCATATCATGTTGTAAACTAAGAGAAATCTAAAAGGAATCTTGTACAAGCAGTCTGTTAATTTAAAACATTTTAATTATTTCTATGTGAAGTATTCGATGATTAACTTCACGCCTGAGACTACATACAACACTTCCATCGCTTTGGAATACAATAATCATAAGATCGAATTTCTATAGCGAAATTTCAGTTTTTTAGTTTGCTTTTAATAATTCGGCATATTCCTTGTAAGTTTCAGACACTTAAGAGGGAGTAGTTTTATAAATCATAGCAAATGTTGACTATCAGCGGATTGCTGTAACTTTTTGTGACACAACGATGTATATTTTAGTGAGGTAATGTATTTAATAAAATGCTGATCAGAATCGCAGTTATTTTTTATGATTAAACATTTATCGGTTTTATTGGTTGTTTTATATAAGTTTTCATTTTGTTGTTGGGTTTAACGTCGCACCGACACTGGTCACATAGGTCATATGGCGACTTTCCAGCTTTGATGGTGGAGGAAAGCCCCAACCCAGGTGCCCCTCCATTCATTATTTCATCATGAGCGGGCACCTGGGTAGAACCATTGACCTTCCGTAAGCTAGCTGGATGGCTTCCTCAGATGAGGAATTCAACCTCGAGTGAGGCTCGAACCAACATCGGTGAGGGGCAAGTGATTTGAAGTCAGCGACACATACGTTTTCGTTTTAACACTTTCATTAAAATTACGTCACGTTAATATATGCGGATTTAAATGTATAATAGGAATGGCGCAACAGCAACTGCCAGTATCAACAGTTACATTATATACATGTCTGTTTCTATAAATGTTGCTCTTCTTCAAAGACTTTTGTGTATTGAAATTGCCTTTACATCGAGCTGAGTTTAGATAGAAGCATTACATTTTTTCCATTATTTTGAAAGCCTGCCGTCAGGTGGAATGCGTTTGAATTGCTGTGAAGTGTTTCAGTATCAACATTTCGTTAAATTAAATTCCACATATCCCCGGTTTAATGCATGTTTTACGTATTTCATATTTCGGTAACTTTGCAAACTTTCCAACACGCCTATTGACGTCCATTTTTGAGGAATTGTGACATTACCTCTGACTATTTTTGTTCTCATATAAAATTTTCTTTAATGTGGTAGAAAATCTTAGGAGATAGCTATGAATTACAGGTCGATATTTTCGGTAAAATGACGGCATAGTGACAAATATGACGTTCAAAATGCCCTGTAGAATAAAAACTAGTTCGAAAACCTACGCCAGTTCTACTTTTTATATGTCTTTGAAACACCTGTCATTGAGGCTTACAAAGTATGAAAATGTTTTGGGATAGAATATATTAAATCATAAGTGCATATCCCAAAAGACAGAACTAAATATATGCATTGGTTGTGTCCCTAATAGGTATATTAGAAATGCATCAAAACACTTGTTAAAAGGTTGTAAGGCATGACTGAGCTCTACTCAATTCTTGACTGCATTTCAAGCATGAATGCGAGATCAGCTTGTAAATTGATGTATGTGACAAACATGAACACGATTTGAAAATGGCTCAGCTGGCAAAATGTATTGACTAAATACAAATAACCTGTCTAATGGACGCCACCAAGAAGCCGGCAACTGCGCCGTTCCATAAAACACGACGTTCTTTTTATTAGTTCTTCATTTTTCCAGCATCGTATCATGCACAGTATTCACAAGCCATTATCTTTTTTGTCTCCATGACTCACATTATAAGATATTTTTAAAACAATCTAAATGAGCCCTGGCTAATAACACTTTGTACCCGTAAAAGCCATTTGATCAAAAGTTTATTCACTTTATAACCAACCGGAGGCTGAAAGACTGTTTACTTAAATGAAAGCAGACGTTTAGGGCGAGAAACAGATGTATTACATATCTTGAGCGAAAGTTTATTCAACCTTATCCCCATTTTCAGATTGTGACTGTAAAAAGCAGCAGTGAAATCGTACCGTAACTTTAGCCCGGACACAATGACTTAAAGAAGAATAAAAGTTTGATTTCCTCTAAACGAAAACCACATTCATGAAAACATTAAATATGCAATTAAAGCTGATACAAAGATTTACTGTCTCTGTAGCAACGCCGACGACAGATGTCTGCAGTGTTTTTTTCAAAATACGAATTTGGCAATTGTCAAAACGTCCATTACATGTTCTTGTATTTTTCTCGTACCTCACTAACTCAGTTAACTTCTCTCGAGTCTGTTGAAATCAAATAAGGATAACACAGTTAGTCTAGCGATATATCATGCCTAAAGCTTTTAATCTTGTAGGCTAGAAAATCCCCTGATGCGAAGCTAAGAAAACATCCCCAACATGAAATGTAAATATCGAGAAGATTCTATCACTTACGCACTTGTAACTATGTTAAAATTAATTAAAATATACTACATGCATCCTAATTATAATGTTTAATGACATTATACCGACTTTCCAAATTGGCCATAGCTATAGCGCAATAAACTAGGGGTAATATATTGGCCATACCCATAGCGCAGTAAACTAGGGGTACTCTATTGGCCATACCCATAGCGCAGTAAACTAGAGGTTATCTATTGGCCATACCCGTAGCGCAGTAAACTAGAGGTAATCTATTGGCCATACTTAAACTAGAGGTAACCTATTGGCCATACCCGTAGCGCAGTATACTAGAGGTAACCTATTGGCCATACCTGTAGCGCAGTAAACTAGAGGTAACCTACTGGCCATACCCGTAGCGCAGAAACTAGGGATAGTCTCAGAAGTAAGAAGACTGAGTTTATGCTTTTGATTTACTGTGCGAACTTGGCATCCAAGAAAGAAAAGGAGCACATATATGGTGTGGCACAATGAAGACAATGCAGGCCGTGACGTGAAACACTGTTCTTCCTGTGTGACTCTTTCTTTCACAGTGACTAGATGGAAGAAGCTATTTAAACGATTATTTATGTATGTTATTTCTTAGTTCTTAATGCATATAATATGAGTATCGTTCACAATTATGTTTCCGCGTTCATTATTGTTCTATGAATAAACTAAAACATTTTAGTTACTGAGACATTATCGCACAAACGGTAACTGCTTTGGCAAAGCTAACCCTAATATTTTAGACATGTTAATCGTATCAAGCAGAGTATCCTGAATATGGCTAGTATTTGCCTTTATTGCTCTTGTGTGTATTTTTTTATGTATTTTTAAAATATTTTTTCACTGTATATACTAGTCTGGCTACTTACAAGATAATCTTTTTTTTTCAGCCATTGCTGTTATAAAATATGTTCTGGCTCTGATTATCCGAACAAAACGGACAAAATTATACATAATTTGTATTGCCTCTGGAATTATCTCCTGTCAACAAACCACAGGATCTGAACACAGACTATGTATATCCATGTACTTTGATGTGGTGACGTACTAGTTAGCACATTCTACAAATGAACCAACAATTCCAAATGCCAACAAGCAAAGAATCAACTTGAAAACAAACCACAACCAAACAACCAAACATCAAAGTATTCCCTGAACAAATCAACAATTATGTACACTGAAATGTTCTCCACCAATCTCCAAGAAACAAGTCTTTACTTCAATAATCGAGTCGCAAATTGATTCCAAATACCTTTAAAAATGCATGTATAAAGTTCAACTTTCTCTCGCTAAAGCGCGAAAAAAATGAATTTATCATAGCCTAGCACGTTTGTTTTGATGTTTGAAGTGCTACATTTACAATACCTTAAGAGTGTATCTAAAAAGATGGAGCTAAAGATCAAAGCAAAACAGAGCTATCACCTGAAGCGTATCTGTGAAACATCGCATGCTATAGTGCAAGTAACCATCGTTTGTGTTGGCTATAAGCACACGTTTGGTATTTGTATCAGAGCTCTGTTGTCAGTTTTAACCCTTACTATGCTGGACACGATTGATTCTGCCTTTGCGACCAGTGTAGATCATGATAAGCCTGCAAATCCGTGCAGTCTGAACATGATCTGTTCGCTATTCAGTCAGTATCTTTTTGGTATGTACCCCTTCTAACAGTTAATGGTACAGGTCAAATTCATTATAGAAATTTAGCATGTTAAGGGTTACGTTATATTTGTTTCTATTAGAGCTTAGTCCACGAACTTGCAAAGTACATTATGTGCTGAATGCTGAATACCAAACTCAGAAAGTGAATACATTACATCTGTAAGCTTTGTGTATTTTCTTCAGACCATTTGTAAGAATTGTCTATGACAAATTACACCTAATTATATGCATATAATGTCAAAGAGCATCCGATAATACTACCTAATATTCATATTTTATTACATACTCGTTTCTATTCATCGTTAAATTACAAAGGTACCGGAAACGTTAATACTTTTCCATACACTGACGCCATAATTTTTAAAATACCGGGTGCGTGACGTAATTTAATGTATGTCGTTGCGTTAATTCTTTTATTTAGTTCAGTATTTTCAATCTTATTCAGACTATTGAAAATATTTATAATATTTACATTACAAATACGTTTAGATAAGTATGTAATAAAAATGTTATTATCTCTGCATCGTGAAATATGCACTCTTTCTTTGTCTTTCCCAATACAAAAGCTAATAACCTATATGTATATATTAGAATCATTACTTTCCTTCAAGTGCATCATTTTTCATTACAAACTGTTATAAATAAAGAAACGGACACATTTCCATTAATTTTTCATTTCTCATCCGCGAAGAATTTTAGCATAGACTTACAATTTGATTATTTGAAAATATGAAAGGAGTGTGCTGCTAAATTTACATTTATTATTAATCGACTTTTGGCTTTCCAAAGAATGGAAGCTTTTGGATGGTGTAAACTAATTCAAGAAAGTCAGATCATTTTCACAAACAGGTGGCCAAACTATAAGAGAATTTAACACTCTCGAGACAAATCGATGTGTTGAAAACTCTCCATTCACAGGAAACGGAGAAGAAATTGCATTGGATATGTCTGCAAACCATTGCGCGGAACTTCATGTTTTCTGCGGCTTTTTCGTTATTCTAGATATGTGCTTAGAATAGAGAGCAGCTCATTTGGATGGAAGCTGCGAAGATGTTGATTGTTTTGTTTCATTTAGAAACTGTCTGACAATGATACCGAAGGAGAGAAAAACATTTGAGCTGGAATATATTACTATTTTTCCTAAATTGACTATTTTTGTTGATAGCAAAATGTATTTGTAGGTATGTATTTTGCGATTATTTTAGTATATCGTCATGCATGAAAACGAAACATTGATATAAGTTTAAATGTAAGTTAAATAATTTGTAAAATTATTTTACATTTAATAATTTGTTTTAATTATACACAAGTTATGTATTTCATAAATGTGTAGGCTTTTCCAAACATCCTGATGCAGAAATACAGCTAGGAAATTGCAATTATTTAAAAGATTTGAATCATATTATTATACAAAAGCTTCTGTAATTCAGGTTTGGTTTTATGTGTTGCTTTGTAGTTTTCATGCATTAATTCAATCGGAAATATATTGTATTTATGTTAGTATTCTTAATCTTCTTTTTTAATTAAATGGCTTAATTAAAGAGTGCAATTTCAACTTATAGTTTACATAAAAATTCAACTTATAGTTTAAATAAAATTTCAACTTATAGTTTACGTAAAATTTCAACTTATAGTTTACATAAAATTTCAATTTATAGTTTACATAAAATTTCAATTTATAGTTTTTTTTTCAACTTGTAGTTTACATAAAATTTCAACTTATAGTTTTATTTCAACTTATAGTTTACATTAAATTTCAACTTATAGTTTACATAAACATAAAATTAACATATTTATGTGCATCAAAAGTACTATGCATTAGGCACATAATACATGTGTACATCTAAATATAGTATGAAATATATAACTGGACTTTTATTTCAACAAATGACTATTACTGCATGATATTTATTTTAATGTAGGTCTTTATACACAGTTAGTTGTGTTTAATACCTTTGATGAGATTTTTTCTGCATTTGAAGTAAATATCTTAAAAGTTCCATAATTTAAGGCTTTAAATTCTATGCTTAAACAAATGAATCAGCAGTACAAATAGATGTTATCCACTTTTTAAACAGAGACATAAAAGGAGGTAATCATAAACAAATATGATACAGCCTTCTACTGTGTTCATCAATATTCAGTCCTGTGACAAATAATAGAGAAAACAATTATTAGAAATTGGATTTAACAAGTAATTAATATTATGTTTTTATGTCACATTTTATGTTCATAGTGAAACAATTTTAGCAACATTTTAAACAAAATCGTTAGAAAGATAAACATTGCATATCTTAAATAAGGATGATTATATTTTTATTTGGTCTGCTAAGTTACTAACCATTATATTCGACCATTGTAGTTAGCAAGTGTTCAATTGGACTTTTAACGAAATCAAAATTGAATCAGACAGGGCGTAGAGCTCCCGGAATGGCTGCAATTGACTCTCTTTGTTTCCTGTTAAGTTTCTAGATGTTTTAATTAATATGTTAAACAGATTTCAGGAGCTCTAGTCCCTATTGTAACAATGACACATCGTCAAGTACGCCTGAGGTTCTCTCCTACATGTATTATTATTCCTCTCAAAACAATAAGCTTGTCTGAAAGACATTTCTTTCTCAGATAATGTAACTGCTTAGTGTTCTTGAATGAGTGTGTCAAAATGTTCACAGGCAAAATTACAAAACATATAAGGTAAGGGTAGATTTCTCGGGAGCACAGAGCTACCAGAACACAGCCAGAAAGGCATTGATTTATTTACAGATATTTCTTATTTATTTGCAGATAATTCACGTATTTTGTCATGTTCGGTTACGCCATCTACAGGCGCTTTTACAAAACGTATATAGTACTACCACTATTTATCTCCGCATGCTTGATGTACCGGATGCTAGAAAGCACGTGTGGCAAGAAACAAAACGCTGATGAGAAAATAGTACTTTACAGTAATCTGCACGATCCTACTTCACGGAAAATAATGCAAGTCTACGGTAATCGCACAGAAAAATTGATGGAAATAGTCGAAGATTATAGAGATATTCAACAAAGAAGGAATCAAATACTTGAATTCTTAAGAAAAGCTATACCTAGTAACGAACAGACACATTTAACGGAGACCGGAATAAATCATGTGCAAAGTCCTTTAAATGATAAAGCTTCTAACAGCCCAAGTGAAACAAATGTTGTATTAAAACATTCAGATATGGCTAATTACGTTAAGAGTCCAAGATATCTGATAAATTGTTCTAATATTCATGAAGTGCAATTGCTATCGAAGATTGGGCATGGCGTCTCAAAACAAACATTCAAAGCAGACTTTAGAGGAATGCTGGTTGCAGTTAAAATGATAACACGGCACCAAAGTGAAGTTAAATCATGTATTGATAAAATCAATGAAGGTCATGAGAGAAAAGGCGAATTAAGATCAAGATGTTTCGTGTTTCCGACAATGAAACTAATGAAAGAGATATTACTATTAGAACAAATGTCTCATCCAGGATTTGCTCAGTTGCTAGGATACTGTGTAAGGAACGAAGAGAGTGAAACTGCAGATCTAACAGAACGAGGAATAGTCAGCGTCTTTGAACTCGGTGAACGTGTGAAGATTTACAATTTACAGACATTGACATGGCAACAAAGGTTAAAGTTAGCTACAGAACTTGCTGATTTTTTGAACTATCTTGAATATTCTCCCCTTGGTTCGCTCAGAATCAGGGATTTTAAAGAAGAACATTTTCTTATGATAGGTAATAGCTTAAAAATGATTGATTTGGACGATGTGGATAATCTTGAACCGACATGTCATGTTTATGTTAGTGCCGATGCTCAAGCTGAATTAGCAAAAAGTGGTAAATCAAACGGCTGTGAGTTTAATCTAACATGTCAAAGGGGCCTATGCGCTGGATTCAATGCAAAACAAAACATAAAGTTTATGAACAAATTATTTTTCAAGAAATTGTTATATCCTACCATATTTCCAAAAGCAATTTCTCAAGAAATTGGTAGTTTGTTGGAGGATATTGATAGTCATAAGCTATCTGGGGCGACAGTTTTACACAGACTCTTTCAGTTACAGGATATCATACAATAAATCTACCACGTACTGCTGTGAGGTTATTTTGTCGACACAGATCTTTCGTACGAATTGATAAGGATTCAAGTTAAAGCTTCAACGAACTTACACATATTGGAACAAACTGGTTTAGTCACAACTTAGGTCATATTGTGACTTTGCAATCGATTGTCAATAGAATGAAGATAAGTGGAAACGATTTTGTATGAAAACAATTCAAAATTGGATTTATATTATGTCTTCGGGATATGATCTACGACACATGCGGCAACGAAGAAAAATAAGATTTTTTAATCGTTTATCATGAAACATTTTCATGTTTCAATTATTAATAGTTCTGTAGTAAAACGTGTCAGAAAAAGAGTAAAATGTATTCGTTGTAGGATAATATACTGGTATTTTTCTAATACATTATTTGAATGAGAGATCTTATGGTAACAAATTGCTGCGATCATCCCGTGAACTAAATGCTGCGAACATCCCGCGAATTAGTTGCATGCCGCGAACTAGCTGAAAACCATCACTACAGAAATTGTGTACAAAAATGCATGTACAGAAAAAGTGCAAAAACAAATGAATTAATAGGAATCAGGGATATAAATTTATTGAATAAACTTGAACACTGAAGTTGTAACAAATTCAAATTGTAAATGTCTGAACTTTTTCATATCAAATTTGGAGCATTTTAAACAAAGTTTTAATGATAAAATATGTTTGAATTTTAACTGTTACTTGTCATTTCAATAACAGTGTCTGAGTACATGTATTCATTTCATCTAAATGTTTTTTCTTCACACTGCTTATAAGTTATATGTATCACTACAAATCTGTCATAGTTTTACATGTTAATTATCAGACTTATGAAGCATAGAAATTGTCAAAATAAGGTAGTTTTATATTTCATTCTTTTTAGATAATCTGATACAGCTCTGCAAAAGGTTAAGCATATCTATTTCATTTTCAAAATCCTTATGTTTATTGAGATATATGAGTATAGATATTAAACATAAATTTTCTGACTTTCCACAAAATAGTATATATTCCTATCAGCCTCTAAGAATCACTTAATTATGAAAACTGTCTGTAATGCACACAGATGTCCTTCTAAACATGTCCAGAATATCTGGTTGTTATTAACTTATCAGACTCATGCTGTGACCTTACAGATAATGTTACAAATTAATTGATCTACAATTACCTGCTCTTATAAAAGCTCTTCAGTAACAATTTACCAAAGGATTATAATCTTCTAAGTTCTTCTCGCGAACATGCCGCGATCATTGGTCTTCCTGCGAATATCCCGCGAACTAGTATCAAACCAATCGCGGCATGATCGCGGTAGCAGTGAATATCCCGCGAATAGGTATGTCCGCGGCATGTTCGCAACTTTTTCACCATTTCGTAAGGGATGATGAAAATTGTTGGGACATACGCTAAAAGCTGTTTTCTACGAAAGAAGCGTTTCATCAACGCCAGAGTTATTGCCTTTTTGGGTAGGATAATTGATTAGAAGTCAATGCTTTAGCAATCATAGGTTTTTTGTAATGTCGTTATTAATTACTAATAACAAGTTACTCCGTACCTTTAGTTTATGCAGAAAAACATTGCTTACTATTGATGCGTGTTAAATCAGATAATAATGTACACCACCTTTCTTACATCATTATTAATATAACCGTCTTGGTAACTGCCATAATATATGAATCATGTTAGCATTTTTTTGTGAACATTCGTGTATAGAAATAAATATTGGCAACGTTGAGATTACTGTTGTGATCCTAGAGAAACAAAACAAAAGAAAAACTGAAATAAGTAAATATTTAGAGTAACAAAGATTTAGATTTCATACTTGTATGGACACGCGTAAATGTGGCATTTCATTCTATATTTTAATTAATTATAATGCGCCAAAGTTAGATCATTGTAAATGGTAACAAACTTAAATCGTTCAAAAGTTATAGTTATGTAAGCTTTTAACTTGTTTAGTACGTGTGGCGAGTAAAATAAGTTTTGTTTTAGGACAATTTTCAGGATTATTTCTATGATTAAAAGTTATCTGCAGTTAGGTATAAAGTCTGTATAGTTAAGTATATTGTCAAACTAATTGAAGATAAGGTAATCGTGAGGTCGGTTGGCGTTGACCAAATGCGTTTCAACCTCCATTTTCCATTATACAGCTTACAGACCGTTCCAAAGCGATATCTCCGTTTTGCTTTTTGTACGTATCTTTTTAAATGTTATGCATATCAAGTGTCTTTATGTTGGTAGGTTGTTACTTCATTTCATTTCTCCCTTTAAATGCCCCCGCCTTTTATTCATTCCCCGTTTTACTTACAATTAATGAAACATTTCATGCAATCAAAATGTAGTTGTTGATGGATTTTTGAAGCAAGCCGTCTACTATAACTTTCCACTGCAGTCTCTTATTGTGGTTGGTCTACTTTGTGATGTGTTTGCTGTGCTCAGATTTTCCAAGGCGTTTGCTCTTATCTTTTAATTGTTGGTATACATTGTATATAATCAGAATATAAAATCAATAAGAGTGTGATTTAAAATTGTATTCTATCACGTGACCATTTTGTGATATAATGAGTTTACTACAATAAATATCCTATTACAAGAAATAATCGTAATATATAAATACTGTCTTATCTTCAAGAAATTGTAATCGCCCTGATTTAAGGACTTTGTATCCACTAAATTGCTTATTGCAATTAACACCTACATATTTAAGACAAGCACATATTCAACTGGAAACTGAATTTAAAAGGGAAAAGTAGTGCATCACCATTTTACTTGATAAAATTAAAATGTCTTTTACAGCTATCCAATAATGTTAACAAAACTGCTATTTAATTAGTTTTGCCATCAAAATTCATTAAACAAAAGCTAAAAGCATTTTCTTTGGTCGAATGCCGTTTCATCCCACTTTATGTCTTCAACGTGATTAACCAGCCCGCTTCAGATTAATATCCCACTATTCATCCACGAAATGTTTTAGCGGAGTATAATGATATGTATAATTAAATATTATGAAACTAAACCGACAATATGAGTGATACAATGGTGTGAAAACATTTGTTCGAACGTAATTCACTTGCTGCATTTCCCGTAAGATACCCCTTGACAATAACATATCATTTAACAATAATAATAAAATCCATTGAGAAATTTAAAACGCTTATGTCGACAAAAGTAACAGTTTGCAAATTAAAGTATCTAGAATGTTTTTTAATACCAAAAAATGTCCAGGCAAGTTTTACTGTTTCTTCACTGTATATGTAGTAATGTGTATAAACATAGCGAGTATTCATTACCATTTATATATGTATGTGCCTTTGCCATAGCATTCTGTGTTTGTAAATGGCTAACAAGTTGTTTGCTGATTATACCAGTAAACTTGAAACTGAAATTGAATTGAGTAGTAGGACTGCTTCTGTCATCAGCAAATCACAACAGAGAAAAAAGAACGGCATGTCTGTACAGTAATATAATGACATAATGCTTCATTTGTTTTGATACAGGTATGACGAATGAACATACATGTATAGAAATTGTGTTTACAACCTGAAATAAATAAAATCTTTTTGGTACAAATTAAGCTATATGGCAATATTTGAATCAAAATTCATGTCTCCATCTATATTTATTGATATGTGTTAATATCATGCCATTGGCTAATTGAAGAATTTTAAAAGATAAAAATCACAATAAACTATTGCTTTCAGTAGTCTCCTGAAATGACTTGTACTTCTGTTCTCATGTATATATCTTATTTTCTTTTTACGCTTTTGTATACAGAGACATTCGTACTCCTATCATTGCACTTTTCACATCAATATTTATATTCAAAACGCGTAATAAAACTGAGACTCTTACGTAAAATAGCCGTCAGTCCCAGTAACAAAATCAACAGACAGTAATGACAAAACTAAATTCCATGTGTTGCAGTTGGTCAACACGCTTTCCTTTTTCGTTTTTTTTTTTATCACTGGACAGGCTGTGGACACCAAGGTTACTTTTCTAGCGGAGGGTTATCTGCTTTGCTGTCTTGATAGTGTTTCCGTTATTGCCATGGCTTCTGTAAATCCATTAGTAAATACATTTACGGTTCCACGTGTATTTATTTATATACATGGACAATAACATATTTTTATCTAAAATAAACTTGTTCGAACTCCCCATTAGTGTTTTACCACTGCCCGTTTTAATTCGGTGTCCTGCTATGTTCATTCTTCGTGTATGTTTGTTACTTCTATGTTAGTATATTGTTACATTCGCTCTTGTTAATGTGTACGTGTTGTCAGCCGCTATGTAAAAACACAGTCGCCCATACAACATTTCATATGGACATATGGGTATGTATAAAAGTATACACGTACATTTTTTTTTATTTTTTTATTTTTTGGTTGGATTTAACGTCGCACCGACACATGATAGGTCATATGGCGACTTTCCAGCTTTAATGGTGGAGGAAGACCCCAGGTGCCCCCCACCGTGCATTATTTCATCACAAGCGGGCACCTGGGTAGAACCACCGACCTTCTGTAAGCCAGCTGGATGTGAGGAAGCCATCAAGCTGGCTTACGGAAGGCCGGTGGTACGTGTATACTTTAATACTTACCCACATGTCCATATGAAATGTTGTATGGGCGACTGTGTTTTTTTTTTAATGTGGCTTCTCCTGTTGGACGTTTGTCCTTGTACTTGCTGTTTGAAATGTTTCACCCTCCAGCAATCTTGCAGTATAGCGCAATACCATGAATCGAAAGGTTGCGAGTTTAATCTCAGACTAGGTCTATACCACATATTGTACATAACGATTTAATAGAAGACTCATTCGTCCTGTAACTGTGAGTCATGCGAGGATGGTGTCAGCTACTTGCAGAAAATATGTCATTACTAAAAGAGATTCATACAGTATTGAAGACGGCGTTAACCCAAAGTTACTAGAAGAAAAAAACATTTTCTGCAATCACAAATTTTAGTTAACTTGTTACAGGACTAACTATAATAAACTTGTCATTCCTAAAACACAATACTAAGTCATACAAAACTTCTGGAAAATAAACTGTACATGTCCGTACACCACCACGAGGTCAATAAACAGTCATGTAGTCAATGAAAGAACTTACTGGAGTCACCAACACTTAAACACACGCAAAAAAAAATTGTTATGTGTGCCACAAAGAGAAAATAAGTCGTACAAGTGAATAAGAACTGCTTTCATTACTAATTAGAATATGGCGGTTACAAGAGAAATGCCATTTTAAGTTTGCAAACTAGGTCAGAATGCTGTATAATTATACTCACATGTACTCGACCTCATTCATCAATCTCAACAAGGACTTCGAAATTCATAATAACTGTGCAAGCTTGTTCTGCATAAAATCGTTATTAACCATGTTAACTAAAGAATTACTCGTCTAATGGAAGACTAGTACTCTATACGCTATAATCCCCTGCTACTGCTTCACGTTTGAAGTATTTGTTTATTAATATTTAAATAGTATGATTTTATGAAATATTTTATTTCCTTTGTCACAATCCAGTAGAAACCTAATGTCACTTCAACTTCAATATGGATACTCGCCAATGTCTGCTTGCTGGCATTTACTAATGAGAAAGAGTACTATGCATGCAAATAGTTTGAACTGATTCCAATTCCACAAAAACATGAAATGTCTTGTAAAAGTCATCATGTATCAATACACTACACACATCCCTCACTTCATTGAATGCTATGGGGAAAAGTCACAGTGAAACACAATCTACACTAAACTGGTTCTCATTTAAATCAAAATTCGACAATACTGAGTTTATCAAAATTCTCTGGGCAAATGTCTAGTTATCCATGCCATCTATACAGTCAAATCTATGTCTATTTGCTTTTTTCAGTTTTAGTGTAAGCATGAGGTATACAGAATGCCTACAACTATCTTTCTGAATAGTATTTGTAACATATGATGTTTAGCTGGACAATATTTAATGATTATAACTGCGGTATAACTACTTAAGGGAATGGCAAAAGGTGGTCTCTTAATACAGTTCATAATGTGTTGTTCAACAACACAAGAAAGAACTTAAAAATCGTCTCTAAATGCAAGAGGTCTCTTAACAGATGTGGTCTTTTCACACACGTGCTTCGTCGAGCAAATTTGACTATTAAAATCCATCGAAGCCGTATAAATCAAATCAATTGACTGCATGTGACCCACAATTGTCTAGCCTGACTTTAGCTGCTTACGTCTAGCATTTATTTCTTTATAATGAAAATCATGAGCGACAAAATGTCACCGAGTATTGAATTACTGTTGCCCTGCTGATTGTCTTTGCGATTTATTTGTCTGAAGAATTATTTGTTTGCATGCACTTTGATATTATAAAAAAGAATTTTGACAAAGCGAATGTAAGAAAAGGCAAATGAAAGGAAATAGTTAGAGAGTACAATCTCAAGTACTTACACTACTACACCTATTACTAGCATTATGCATACAATACTGCAAAGATTTATGATGAACTCAATGCATACAATGCCACTGCGAATATTATGTATAGAATACTTCATAAATGTATTACGAACTTTCAATATAAATTTCATATTAACATAGTGTTTCCTTTAAATGTGTATACAGGGATGGTGGGGTAACAGTTGCAAACACGGCAAATTGTCTCAGTTTGTACTTATTATTCGAAAAACTTACACCAAATTCTATTGTTGTTGTTAGATATATGAAAGGTCATATGGCGACTTTCCAGCTTTAATAGTGGAGGAAGACCCCAGGTGCCCCTCCGTGCATTATTTCATCACGAGCGGGCACCTGGGTAGAACCACCGACCTGTCGTAAGCCAGCTGGATGGCTTCCTCACATGAAGAATTCAACGCCCCGAGTGAGGCTCGAACCCACATCGATGAGGGGCAAGTGATTTGAAGTCAGCTACTTTAACCACTCGGCCACGGAGGCCCCCCACCAAATTCTATACTTGAAAAATATCCCATTGAAATGTCAAACACATCAATTATTTTTTATTTCAAAACTTAATTTTGGAAGAAAAGATGTTAGTTGCCTAGTAGCAGAGTGTCTTCTTTGAGTATTGGAGAACGTGGATTCTATCCTTGGAATAAATTAAATTAATCCTGTACGAAAATAGGACCTGTTTTACAGCTGTAAAACGTCTGTAAAAGACCTGTATTTTGAAATTACAGCCGTAAAAGACCTGTAAAATTTGAAAAATTACCAGAAATACAGTTGAAATTTACAGGTGTAAAACATGCAGATCTCAAAAATACAGCTGTAAAAATTAGTTGAAAGTTACAACTGTAAAATGGTCCAACATTCAGTTTTATTTAAAGTTCTTTTGAAAGATCACTATGTACGTATTTTACAGGCATCTTCCTGTATCCCAGGGGCCAATTACGATATGACATCAGACGTGACGCTTGTAAACTGAAACAAAAAAAGAAGGAAACAAAACCATGTCACGTCTAATATGAAAGTTTAATTCATTGGAAAATGGAATGCATTCACTAAAGATTTTTAAAAGGAAGTACATGTATCTCTTGTCTTGTCTCAAAATGACAGCTGTAACTTTTTTTGGATGGAAACATGAGTATTGTCAGCCATCTTTAATGCATTTTGGCGGGATATAACTGAAATTCACAGAGACACCACATCATCTAAAATATTGGAATTTTAACTGTTGTGGAGTAAGTGCAATTGTTTAATTATCTAATATAGCTGTAAGGGACATGTTTAAGTACATATATCAACTATTTACACTATATTTGAAGCTGATATGTTTAAAAGTCATAATGACAAGATTGTCATATGTTTTCATGACAAAGTAAGTTTTATTAACAAGATCTGATGCATAGTTTCTACCTTGTTTCATACTCTTGAATTTTGCAATTGCTATACTGTAAACAGAATACATTTTGTTCTTTACTAACTATGTTATTTATTTTGCCATTTTTGTAGTAATTGCTACCCTTTCTAGAGAATTACAGTTCATACTAAAACTTTTGTACCTCTGCTTTCGTCCCTTAAAATAATGCCCTCTCAGTTTTCAACACCTGTAATATTTCTACAGTTGTAACATTTAGGCATATTTACAGCTGTAACTTTTTCAATTTTACAGCTGAAAGTTTTTTTTTACAGCTGTATCTCATTTGCATATTTCGACCTGTTTTACAGTCGTTTTACAGCTGTAAATTGAAATATACAGCTGTAAAATCAATGTTGTTATATAAAATCTACAGGTGTAAATTTGAAATTTTGAACAAAAATACAGGTCTTTTACAGCTGTAAAATTTCGTACAGAATGCTCCCTTGCTTGGCGCTCTGCATTAAAAACCAAACTGGCCTCTCCCCCCCCCCCCCGCCCTTTATCGATGGCATCAGGAATAGGGCGTCGATAGTGATTAAGAAAAGTTACAGACTTTTTGTTTTATAATTGATCGAAAATAAATCAGAATAAACTAGATTTGTGTACTATGGAAAATTAATAATACGTTTTTATTCAATAAACTTGAGATGCCGCCCATTCTCGCATACCAGAGGTCTATCATGGTTCCCCCATTCTCATCCATCAGATGTTCGTCAAAATCCCGAGACGAACATCCGGGGAACCACGGTAGACCTCTGGTATGCGAGAATGGGTTCCCAGGATAGTCTCGGGATTTTGACGATCCTCTGATGGATGAGAATGGATGCCACCCGAAAGCATAAACAACTGTATGTAACAGGAAAAATCAAATAAATCTGGTTTTAATTCACTTATATTCTAGTGTTAATGCATTTTATAGTATTTTGTGTTTTAGTTAGTCCCATTGTTAATTTGTATGTATTTTCCATCTCAAATTTTATCTATACGTTGACTTTTCATACCAAGAACGATTTCGAGACCAAACACCAATTCGGAAATAAAAACACGCTTTTTGCATACTTATGATTCAACAATTGCTGGTGCCGTTGAAGATTTCTCTCCGAGGCGCCCTTAGTAATCTGTAACATTTCCAAGTTCTTCTGTATCGATTATGGATATGGAGTTTGTCTGGTTATAGATCATAACGAAACATTTTTACTGTCATCTTACAAATGCCTATAAGCAAAGCTACATAATTGTATTATGACAGGAGTTTTATTGATGCAAATTGTTTATGCGTATCTATTTCACATGTATGTCTGCATTGAATTAGTCGTCCTTTTCATAAACGGTATAGTGAATGTGGTCTCAGATCTCCAGAGTCATCTAGCGAGTTGACGTGATAAGAATAAATTTTATAATTCATCTTATAGCAGCTTTTGTGAATTATCAAATCCATAACCCTAATTGGTGATCACCAAGACTATTATAGCATTCAAAATATACCAAATAAAAACATAAAATAATTGTCATTGACATATCTTCAACATTTGACTGTTTGTAATTAAGCAATATATTTTCTAAATTGCTTACACGGGACATCGCAGAACTGAATAGAAAATTATGCCAAGAATTTTTGTTTTGTTTGTTTGTTTGTTTGTTTTGGGTTTAGCGCCGTTTTTCAACAGTATGTCAGTCATGTAACGACGGGTAGTTAACCTAACCAGTGTTCCTGGATTCTGTACCAGTACAAACCTGTTCTTCGCAAGTAACTGCCAACTTCCCCACATGAATCAGAGGTGGAAGACGAATTATTTCAGACACAATGTCTTTTATGAAATCGTCACGGAGAACATACGCCCCGCCCTGGGATTGAACTCGCGACCCAGCGATCCGTAGACCATCGCTCTCCCTACTGCGCTAATCGGCCGGGCTTGCCAATAATTTATTATTGAACCGTTTGTAAGGTATATTTTAAATGTTTACTCTTCAAATACTTAAATGCCATGTTATAATGTTTGACATCTCCTTCGCTTGTCAAACTTAAGAATAAAATCCTACACATACAATAATAAATCTATGCCTCTCTAAAATTACAAAACTATTTCCTGCACTTACTGTGCATATAAGATCTATAAAGTTATATATAATGCCAGTTTACATAATACCAATGCTTGATATGCTTATCCGGTAAGTCTGTTATTTAATTTCATGTGTACTATTGCATATATACATGTTATAGGATATTCAGTTGCAACTCAATGATTACAAAGGCAAAGAAGGCCATTAATTTTTCAAGAGTAACCAGTGCCACATTATATTGGTGGTGAAAGGCAATGAAAAATTGCTAACCTTTTACTAAATTAGCTATTATCGTTATTATTTTGCGTTAAAAGTTTTATCCCAGAAGAATATTTTCCTTCGAATTTATTGCATTAAATTGATTACCAGTTCTACAGATTTTGCAAGGTAGAATGGAGTGAGCGAGAGAAAAATCTTTTTCAAATATTTTTTACTGAGTTCAGCGTTTTTAAAGCGAGCAAAAAACATCAATGACCAGGAAAGTACGGTTGCCGTCGTATCACATAAGCTTGACTAGAGCTGAAACTTTACCTACTTGCAAAAAGAATGTACCCCTCTTTTATTCAAAATGACAAATCTATTTATCATGTTTTAAATTATAAACTAGTAATGCATACCAATAAGATTGCATTATTCTGAACTACACAGTACGTTTTAGAGATCCAGTAATTAAAGTAAGAACTTTCTAAATCTTTAAGAAATTCTCTTTTCTCTTTTAAAATATCTCATTGACAAAACGTATTTTCAAAGAAATTAAAGTCCTAGAATTTGTATAGGAAGTATTTATTACTTTTTCTTCAAAACTGGTATAAAATATATACGGAACATGCTTCTATTACAGTCTGAAACCCTGAAACCATTATTAGGCCCTAACATCAATGCACAAACAGAATAATAAAATTATTTTTAAAAAATCTCTTGGATGCAAGCAAAATAAATAAATAAAACACTCCAGTTGAATGGCGCTGTACAGGAGATGGACTGAAATATGCAACAACGCTCGGGCCAAACTATATGCATCGCCTTATTCAGATACACGTTTTGGACTCCAGCATAGAAAATATAACGACTTTGAGTCCAAATACGTTGAGATGTTCGCGGCCTCCACACGGTACATAAATAAAATCTGAAAAGTAGATCCCTCGGAAGCACCGAGAACAAGGAAAACAGTGAAAATTGCAGACTCGGTTTGATTCAGTCTGTTCATAAGCAGTAATGGAAAATGCAACACCGCCTACGCCCCTAGCACCGGCTTAAGCAGTATTCAATCTTCAAATCTAAACGAGTTGAAATCAATGATCCCGAAGGACCAGAAAATATAACAACACTGAGATGAAGTCGGGGCGACTTTTTACCGCCGACAAGACTTCTTTTTATCGTTACATAAACGTATTAGAATATCCTTTGGAAGCGTAGAAAGCTACCAAGATCAAAGTAGCAGTTTCTGTACATGAGATGATATAAAATAAGAAACACTCACCACCTCGCCTCCCTAAAAATTTATACAATTAAATTGACCTTTGTGATGAATGAAACTGGTAACTAATCATCTAATGTAAAGTACTTTGTTAAAATGGGCTTTGATTATATTTTCAAAACTAATTGCATCAATACATTTCGAGAAAAGTTAGTTGTACCGCCCTTTGATGTTTTTCACAGATATTTACCATTTTTTAACAAAATATTTGAAAAGAACATGACGAAAAAACATGTTTTGATAATCCAGTAGTAATACTCGCAACCAGCATATTTATGACTGGGTGCTGCAGGTAAAGTGACCTATTAACCTATATCTTTTTGTCTTTTTTTTTTGTAGTTTAAGATTTATGATAATGTATTTCATATATCCAGATATTTAAAAGATGTAAAGGTAAATTATAAAGGTTTATATGTTATGAACGTATTACAAATCAAACCTTCGAGAGTTTTAGTGAATAAGATTTTATGATTTTATGAAACGTTATTCATTCCTTCAAGGTCACGATGAAGCAACCAAACACAGCGTCCCTTTGCCGGATTTAAACAAGATATGGCCACTGAACATGCAGTGTGTTTCAGAACAATACTGTCGTATCCCTTGCAGTAGACACGTCAGACATCCTCAGAAATCAACATGGTAAGCTCAACATTCTTCAAGAAATTACAACAATTACTATTAGAAGTCTTGTGCTTCATGCATGGAGTAATGGAAATGATAATACTATGTCATACTTTAAAGTGAAAGTTTCAAGTGGAATCTCTATACTTAGATGACTGCAATTTCTGACTGAAATATAAACGGCAGTGTCACATCTACCCTAACCTTCTGCGTGAATAAATTTAAATTTTCTGTGGAAACATAGAGGTAGGCAGTTAGATGTTTTCATGTTTGATAGGGATTTTGTTGCCTGCCCTATGCTCACCCATTTGATTTGATTTCTATTATGATACTGCAAATGCAATGATAAAGTCAAGTATACGTTAGCAGAGTGCAATGCCGTTACTGGAAACATGAAAAACAAAACAAGTCTAGTGGAGAAGCATTAACAGCAAGGTGATAGAAAATACTAACTTTCACACACACCGTACCCTGAATACAAACCCGAATATCAACAGAGTATCAGTAAACACTACAATAGTATGGTAAAGCTTAGCTTCTTTATTATCACGCAAAGACGTTGGGTAACAATTAGTCAAACAAGAGAATTTAACGTCATATATTTAGTACTTTATAAGAACATCCCAATTATTTAAGAATACCTCAGGAGTTTTATTACAATAAATTTATTCTAATGGGACTTTCGAAGTGAGATATATATGACCACATCATCATCTTTGGTCAGTTTTCATTTAGGGTTTCTTACATTTATTTCGATCTTTGTTTCGTACTACACATATAGCAGCCTATATTTAAGGGCAAACATGCAAAACTGTTTTCCGCTATAAGGATTAATATAAATATCTGATAGCTTCTGAATTATCTTTACCACAACTATTCCACAAACCAAAATTGAAACCACCTTGTTGGTATGTTCTTAACTTCTCCAGAGTGTTACTCTAAAAACTTGCTGTTCGTATTGATATTTTATTTTTCACCTACGAAGTTTTTCAGTTGATTATTGGCTTTAACAATTCAATTTGGTCTGTTAACAAGGCGTGAACCAATATAGAAAACATGAGTTCATCTCACAAACAAGTGGTATCTCTCTAAAATAATTTACGAATACGGAAGAAGAAATTTTATTAGCTGTAGTTAGTTTTCAAGAATGCTAAGAATAATGAGTAAGGATTTGAATACGATGAATATCGAATGAATCTATGTAAATGTGAGATAGAAAGAGAGAAATAGAGAGCACAAAAAGCATAAAATAACTATCCAGAGACTCAGTTCTAAACGCACTCTAAGAGTGCCAGATTGTTATTTAGAAACATATTGCAAAACAATTACTCGACAATTGTGAAGGTATTCACTTTTTGCCTTTGTAATTTTTACTTCGGCGAGCCTTAAATTTATTGCTGTTATGAATATGTTATTGTATATAAAAGAAAACTAAAACAAGTTTGGTAATGAACAAAGATGGAAGCTTAAATTATATAGAATAATAGATTTCTTGAGGAAGGTAAAGCTTAATCAGAAATATAACTAGAGATGCTTTTGAGAAAAGCGCATGTCTCCCACAACTGCCCCTATGAAAAATGTCTAGTTTCTCTAGATGGTTTAGACGAGTGGATCCAATTTAGATGGTCTGGATGAGTGGATCCAATCAGTAATTCAAGGGCCATAAATCAAAAGTGCCTGGGCGGATTTGGCTAGTTATCGAACTTGGCTAAGGTCTTATTGCCAAACATATTTTGTTCAAGTTTGGTAAAGATCGGATGAGAAATGTTCGATTTAGAGAGCGGACAAGAGTGAAAAGGCAGATTTTTCGATAATTCAAGGGCCGTAACTCAAAAATGCCTGGACCGATTTGGCTAGTTACCGAACTTGACCGAGGTCTCATGGCTAAACACATTTTGTTTAAGTTTGGTGAAGATCGGATGAGAAATGTTTGACCTAGAGTGCGGACAAAAGTAAAAAGGCGGATTTTTCGATAATTCAAGGGCCGTAACTCCAAAATGCCTTGACCGATTTGGCTAGTTATCAAACCTGGCCAAGGTCTCATGGTCAAACACATTTTGTTTTAAGTTTGGTGAAGACTGGATGAGAAATGTTTGAATTAGAGTGCGGACAAGAGTAAAAAGGCCGATATTTGGTAATTCAAGGGCCATAACTCCAAGACGCCTGGACCGATTTGGCTAGTTATCGAACTTGGCCGAGTTCTTATGTTCAAACACATTTTATTTAAGTTTGGTGAAAATCAGATGAGAAATGTTTGACTTAGAGTGCGGACAAGCTTTGTGACAGACAGACAGACAGACACACAGACACACACACAGAGACTGGAGTAAATCAATATGTCTCCCACACCACTGTGTGGTGGGAGACATAATTATTGATACCTCAATGATAGTTGACATCGCCATACACTAACACGACGAATTGATTTCTAATAAGATTTTATATTATTTCACCTCATACAAATGTCCAACGCAAATTTTCCATTAGTTTAACTTGAATAATATATCATATTCACCAGTAATTTTATAACTAATGCGCAAAATCGTTATTTTCAATTTCTGCGCAGGTGATATGATCCATAATTTCATATCACATGCGCAACAGCGTTATTTTGCTTTTCTGCGCATGTGATATTATTTTTTCATATCACCCGTTGAGAGATTGATACCTTCGCATTGATTAAAAAACTGAGTCGATAATTTTCAGACGAGGCGCTTATATAATTATATTTTAGGATTAAATTACCCTTTTCTGATGCTCTTGCATGTGCGAACCCGGCCGAATTTTCTTTTTTTATGCTACTTGCAAAGTATTTTGAAAACAACTTTTCATCAAATATTGAATCGAAACTACCACCATGAGATTGGAAGTGATCTAACTAAGAAAATGAGTGCTCACACTTATATGTTTCGTTTAGAAAAAAGAAAGTTATCGCCGTTTTTCGAATGCTAATGATTGACGCAACGTTGAAATATTAGAATAAGTATAGGGGTCAGCGATATCTAAACGTCTCGACTAAATCTATCAAAAAGTCTTATTACACAGCAAAGTCGCCACAAATTATGAGTGCTAACAAGTAAAGACTAGATTTCATTCTGTCTTCATTATTTGGTTAGTAATTACTTTTTAATGTTAAATAAATAATTATGTTGATTTTCCAGTAAATGTTCTGACCCTTATCATCTTTCGGTATAATAAAATAAATATTGCATTCCTGAGAGGGTGATATGAAAAATGTTCACCCCTCTAAATATGAATATAGACCTCGGCTGGCGCCTCGGTCGATATTCATATATCTCGCGGTGAACATTTTTCATATCACTCTCTCAGGAATGCAATATTTATATAATATCCTTATCATGTTTTATCCTGTTTGACCCACCGTTTCTTGCAGCAGTTATTGAAGTCTTTGGTAAAGACCTTTTTCTTCGGGACAGGGGTCTTTATGATCTTCAACAAATTATTTTTTTCTTAAGATATACTTTATTCTATATAACTGATGTTGCACTGCTTTGATCCGACATGGTTTTAAGGAAGGTGAATAACTTAGCGGCCATGATGAAATCACGAATTGTATACACGTTTTAACCACTGTATGAATTTAAAATCACTGTTACTTCCTGACATTAAATAATAAATGCAGCTTCACATACACAATAAATATATATTTATTTAATATATTGCCAATTTGTGATAATATTCTACATCTAAATTTAATATCTTATAATATATTTTAGCGAAGGATGGTGCTCTTAGAATATCTTAAGAGTCATAAGTAGTTTTATAAACTATAAATTGCCCGGCCTGTTAAATATATCAAACAAACAAAAACTACATGTCGCTGACCATCTTGATCAATACACTAGTACTTAAAGAATATTGCATAAGAAAAGGTAAGATTATGGAAGAGCTGTCACTTGCAAGGACTATAAATAATGCCGATATAGCGTGTTTATTTCAGATGCATATTGGCATATGATTTATGTTACTTATTATTATGTCAATGTCCTGTCAAACGGAAGTGCGATTTTCAGATGAAACGTGTCTTCTAGTATAGGTCATTGTTTTAAACAAAAATGTGCATCGATACATTTAAGTCACGAACAGTGACAGCCGAAATGCGTATGTAGCTACTTTATTCAACTTCCACTGAGACCAATTATCTCCATAGCCAAACATTCCAAAGGCCGCAACAATTGTTAGCACAAGTCCGGACGTCATTAAAGATACATAGATTAAACCGGGCAATGGCAAGTATGTTTTGTGGCTCGACGAAAAACGTTTGCTATTCCAATATCCGTCGTTCCGGCTTCCATGTAATTTCCTTGCAACACTTCACTTAATTGTGAATTCTTGTTCTGAGAAAAAAGAATGTATTATATGAACCCTTGGGTCCCTCCTTAATCACACTTATTTTCAAATAGGGCCTCTTGACCAAGATAGCCAGTAAAAGTCCGTTCCATTTACCTGGTACAAATCGCTCATATAATTCGGGTTACATCAAAGTAATAAAGATCACATTAACGCACAATCTGGAGCCTTGGATGACCACATAATCATTATTACACATTCAATACAATCAAAGGCGGAGACAAACTTTGAGTTAATTTAAAGTCTGTTTATTATTCTAAGAAAGGCGTTATGTAAATAAATGTCAAATGTTTACTGTTATGCTGAAAATTCATTTATTAAAAGTATTGTTACTATTAATTTCATTCTTTTGGCATCTGGTAGAGGAAGGTATTATGAATTTATGTAAAATAAAAACAAAACATGTCCTTAAATGTCATTTCACTACGTAATGTATCATTAAAAGAGTGCTATAAAAGTATGGTATAATATATAATAATATTAAATTCCTTTTAAATTTTGTTTTTTGAAACATTTGAAATAAAACGGCTGTCTGGCTGTATATCTGATTCTGAAATTTGAGTGTGTGTGTGTGTGTGTGTGTGTGTGTGTGTGTCCACATGTAGTCTAAAAAGAAAAGATATATAAGCGTCTGACTTAAGAAACTAACAAATATGTTGGAAAATCCTGATATTTCAAGTTTATTCACAGTGCACTTGATTTTGGCTTTTACTTGTCGTTTTGCTAACTTTGTTCATACATTATTTTTTTCTGTCGTTGAACATCCACATATACACTGATGTAGCGTTTAGTTTTGGAGACACCGACAGTTGCAATTCCTGTTGAACCGTTGTTCTAGTGTTTATACATACGTTCTGGTAAGGTTTTAAGCTGCACATTGGACAGTGGATGCAATTTTTTTAAACTATTTAATTCAAGGTTCCTGATTGTATTGATTTGAATTTTTATCATTTATGAAATAAAGCCGGTGTAAAAATTGTATTCCTTTATCTGTTCGTTTTTCCCCCGTTGAAATCAGTTCGTTTTGCTTTGTTTACACTGCTGGTGGATTTTGTTTTGGGGAGGCTGATTTCTTGGAACGTAGTTATTCCTAAAGGATAGGTTCCTTGCTGAAGTTTACATATCTTCGATTCCTATTTTTGTGTTATATAAAAAATGAAGTTATATATCCAGTATGAATAACCCCGTTCCTCACATTCACATGTTCGTATTTAATAAGATAAAAGATAGAATCACAATTGTAAAGTTTGACGTTTTAGCTACATGCAGCATACACGAGGACACATATCAAATAGGGATAGTCATGTTCCAAACATTCATCAATGTGTGTTTGACTACAATCAGACAAAGTTTAAAATAGAAAGCGGAAGAAAAGACATATAAAAGAACATAAATGGGTGTCGCCTTGAAACGCAGGCTTTACACATTTCTTCTGCATATATAGTTCCGTCCGATCAAAAATACGCCTTTACCTGACCTACGCAATGATTATGTTAGACAAATCACGCATCATTCAGGTTTCTCCTTGTATGAGGTCAGATGCTGAATGATTGTTTTCACTGGTTGAAAAAATGTGTATGGGCAACCAATAAGATTCAATGAGACGTTGGTTAATTAAAAAGGTATTGTTTTGAATCACAAGGTTGGTCCTGTATCCTAGTTGTAACACGCTTGACTGTCAATGCAGAGCTCTTGGGTTCGAATCATAGGCTCAGGTACTGGAAACTTTTGACATGCTCTTGGGTGTCTCCTACCTAACGAAAAGTCCAGTACTGGTTCTCATAGAGAAAGAAGGTTTCGAATGTATCGGTGCTCAACACAGTAGACGTTAAAGAACCAGGCTATCTATTCACAAAGTGCTAGGGATATTTGTATCTAAGATTTTATTCTCTCACGCTCTCTCTCTCTCTTTCTGTCTGTTCTGAGGGCTTTGACTTTATCTGTCCCTCTGGTCAGATCGCTCTTTATCTTTACTGGTAGAGGATAATTCGGCACCTTTGTGTGATTGATTATATACGAATGTAAAACACCTTTTTATGCGTTTATCATTAAGGACACACTAAGTAGTGGCGTGTTACCGTGCTGTAATTGAAGATAAAACATACTCTATAGCATATCAAAGTAAAGAGGAAGATTAACCTATACCCTGCTACTTTTTAATTAGATTTTATGCATCAAGATTCTGTTAAGGTAACAAAATATGTAAACGCTATTGTTACCTTCTCTCATCGGTACTTCAAAAGCGCCAAAATTGTGTAAACAGTGTAGGAGTCCCATACGTATTTAACAGGTTTACCCTAAATTGTCAGGAAAAACACTTTCACACAAATCAGTTATATTTTGGTGTCTGTTTCCTTCGACATGAGTTTAAGTGATATTGAAAGGGTTAATTTATTGCAAAACTGTGACACATTTTTATGGATCACCCTTCAAAAACAGACGGCCAATTTCCATGTAATTTCCTTGCAACACTTCACTTAGTTGTGAATTCTTGTTCTGAGAAAAAGAATGTATTATATGAACCCTTGGGTCCCTCCTTAATCACACTTATTTTCAAATAGGGCCTCTTGACCAAGATAGCCAGTAAAAGTCCGTTCCATTTACCTGGTACAAATCGCTCATATAATTCGGGTTACATCAAAGTAATAAAGATCACATTAACGCACAATCTGGAGCCTTGGATGACCACATAATCATTATTACACATTCAATACAATCAAAGGCGGAGACAAACTTTGAGTTACATGTAATTTAAAGTCTGTTTATCATTCTAAGAAAGGCGTTATGTAAATAAATGTCAAATGTTTACTGTTATGCTGAAAATTCATTTATTAAAAGTATTGTTACTATTAATTTCATTCTTTTGGCATCTGGTAGAGGAAGGTATTATGAATTTATGTAAAATAAAAACAAAACATGTCCTTAAATGTCATTTCACTACGTAATGTATCATTAAAAGAGTGCTATAAAAGTATATATAATAATATTAAATTCCTTTTAAATTTTGTTTTTTGAAACATTTGAAATAAAACGGCTGTCTGGCTGTATATCTGATTCTGAAATTTGAGGGTGTGTGTGTGTGTGCACATGTAGTCTAAAAAGAAAAGATATATAAGCGTCTGACTTATGAAACTAACAAATATGTTGGAAAAATCCTGATATTTCAAGCTTATTCACAATGCACCTGATTGTGGCTTTTACTTGTCGTTTTGCTAACTTTGTTCATACATTTTTTTTTCTGTCGTTGAACATCCACATATACACTGATGTAGCGTTTAGTTTTGGAGACACCGACAGTTGCAATTCCTGTTGAACCGTTGTTCTAGTGTTTATACATACTTTCTGGTAAGGTTGTAAGCTGCACATTGGACAGTGGATGCAATTTTTTTAAACTATATTTAATTCAAGGTTCCTGATTGTATTGATTCGAATTTTTCATCATTTATGAAATAAAGCCGGTGTAAAAATTATATTCCTTTATCTGTTCGTATTTCCCCCGTTGAAATCAGTTCGTTTTGCTTTGTTTACACTGCTGGTGGATTTTGTTTTGGGGAGGCTGATTTCTTGGAACGTAGTTATTCCTAAAGGATAGGTTCCTTGCTGAAGTTTACATATCTTCGATTCCTATTTTGGATGATATGCTCTTGGATTTGCTCTTTCAAAAAAAGTGACGGGGATAAAGCATAGAGACGATCTGTCGGACGTCATACACATTCGTAGGTCAAAGAAATTCCGAATTCCGGTTTTGTATCTCAGTTTTATTGCAGTCTGGCTTTTGAAGCAGTTGCCAAAGGTATCTGATGGGATGAAATTCTGTTTGATTAACATCTTCAAAGACAAATGTGGTGGCTGATTTCTGCCATTTCGTGTTGGCGTGTTGGCGGGGCGAAAACTCGACAACACGAAAACACGACAAATTTTACACGAAAACACAACGTTTACAGGGCGCCGACACGACATATTTATTTGTCAAGTTTTCGTGTTGGTGGGTATGAATATGTCGGGTTGGTGCCCTTTATTTGTCGTGCTGTCGTGTTTTCGTGTTTTCGCTCCGCCGACAAGAAAACACAACAAATACATTAAGATATTTGTCGTGTTTTCGTGTTTTCCTGTCGGCGGGGCGAAAACACAAAAACACGACAAATATCTTTTTTGTCGAGTTTTCGTGTTTTCATTTTGGCGTCTTCCATTAGACATGCGCACAACAATTACTGAACTAAACGTTACATAACTGCACGCAAACATATGCCAAAAGAACTAGAGAATATAAGTTTAAGAATAAAAATTGACTTATATTCTCTGTATATTTTGGCTGAATACCATTTTTGTTACATAAAAAATATCGAAAGACGAACGTCGAATATCAAACTAATTACTTCTGCCTTTTTACTACTCACCTACATTTTATGTATTTTCTGATAATGTATCAAAGCAATTTCTTACTAGAATAATAAGAACAATTTTTGATAATGACCAAATCTCATAAGTCTGTGTTTCTGACAGTTTTTTGTTTTTGTTTTAATTTTGATAATTCTACTCAGTATTACAGCGTTAGCTGTTAGCTAATATATACACATATGGAGGATATCACCATTACGTGTATTATAAAATTACAGGATAAATATTTGATATACCTGATATTAATCCCATGACGACAATACAGAATTACAATCAATTTATTGTATGTGTAGTATTCTATGATAAGGTTGTGCTCTGTCATACGTTTGATTTTTATAAGAACAATATCATAATAATAATACCAATTCATTGAGGCCCACGCGTATACGTAATTATAACAGGGGCTGCCATTCTATATATATATTTCAAACATTTCCAGGCGGACACGCTCTGACCAACCTAACAGAAGGGGTTACCCACTTCCGTACTAAACCCCAATCGGCTCGCCGATGCCGCCTTTATTCTTTAACTGGTGCCGCTCTCCCTACCCAAATGAAATATTTCTGGAACCGGGCCTGTTATACATACGCTTCATATTCTTAAAACGAAAACTGACATCTGACATATTATTGTACTGTTTTATAATCTCAAATCTCCTTATGCAGTTTTAGTGAATATAATGACGGTTCGTTCGAATAGAAAAAAAAATTGCTTCTAAAACTCTTTTCCACTGGCTTAAAACAACTCTACGTTTTATAAGAGATGTCTAAAAAGTATTTGTCGTGATTTCGTGTTTTCGTGTCGGCGGGGCGAAAACTCGACAAATAAGATATTTGTCGTGTTTTCGTGTTGGCGGGGCGAAAACACGACAAATAAAGGGCGCCAACACGACATATTTATACCTGCCAAAACGAAAACTCGACAGATAAATTTGTCGTATCGGCGCCCTCTAAACGTCGAGTTTCGCGTAAAATGTGCCGTGTTTTCGCCACGCTGACACGACAACATGAAATCACGAAAACTCGACAAATTAGGTTTTTTGTCGAGTTTTCTTGTTGTCGTGTTTTCGCCCCGCCAACACGCCAACACGAAATGGCAGAAATCAGCCACCATAGACAAAGAGTATAGGTAATCTTGGCGATCAGTTGACCTACCTTCTAAACAAAACACTGGGCTTGTGATTTCGAGGATGTCATCTGCTCTTGAAAACCCTTACACGAAACCCCCCTGGGGCGGTCAAAATCGACCTGACTTTGTTGAAAAAAAAAACGCTAAACAAAACCTTTAGTTCAGAAAACAAAACTTTTTAAGAAGATTATTATCATTTTGTATGAAATGAACATTTGGATATATTTCTCAAAACATATCTGTAATCTTGATGAAATATTTTCATCAATGTAAATGAAGTATCTACCTCAACTTTGAAGCTTTTCGTTTTTAAGGATATATTATGTGAGCTAATTGCGACGCGTTGTAACGTATGCCAGACCATTTCTTTTTTTATTCTACTTGTTTCATAAATTCAGTTTGGAAATGCACTCATGTAATGTTCTTTATTTTCATATTATGGCCCATGCGTTGAATGCAGTTTCCGAAATAATGTATTGGTCATATATGCTTTGTTTCTAGGTCGTAAGAAACTTGCGGTGAACTCTTTACTTTAAGTACTCTTATATTATAGTCAGTGAGCGCATTAATTTACGCATCATTCATATATAATAACAGCACGTGACTCGTCTTTTCCAGCACTGGCAAAAACACGGAAAATCCTGTCCTGTCTGCAAGAAATATTGTTCATCGCACTGTGTACTAGATGTAATATATACAGATTTATTGAAAAATAAATATATTTATGCAAGTACGGGACGGTACGGGTTTTAATATTATTCAATTGCGGAGCACGAAAAGCTTACGCGCAAATTATCAAGAACTTCAAAATTGTCAATAGAAGAGGTTCTAGCACGTACAGTTCTGATGTTTTACTACAATTTGATGTCCAACACAATGTAATGTTATGCTGCAGACATCGCCGTAGTGTACAACACTGGACAATCGTATTTGTATGGTTTTAATTTTCTTTATTCGTACTCGGTCATTTTCGACCCAGTAATATAGTTTACTTGGTGCTAGAGATGTCTTTGCTGTTCATGGGAGATTCTCATAGAGCTCAATTTCTGGCGTATATTTATAAACTGCAAAGATATGATTTACTTAATATTGATTCGGCAATTGACATGAAGTTCTGTGGAATTAGTGGCGGTTGTTTAACAAACTCGAACCATGTCCTGTTCTTTCAAGATTGATTAGTGAAGCACCATCCTGACTATGGTGTCATGTTCATTAGTGGTAACGATATTGATTAACCAGGCTCTACTGCATTAAATGCAGAGACCATAGCATTACGAAATGTTTCAATTGCTAAACTTTTCTTACGTTGCTACAATACGAAACATATCTTTATTTGCCAATTTATTCTAAGCGGCAACACACCCGCCACATCCCAGCCTACATATACAATGATTTTATTACTGAGAAAAGCAAACAGGGTGTTTAAGCAAGAACTTGGAATACTTAACGTACTGGAATTTGAAAGGAATGAAACATTCTAATGCTAACATTTTACAGATAGATGGTGTTCATTTCAACAACCTGGGATTTGAAATTTTTCCACAATGTGAGAGAAATGATTTTGAAGTGCATTGCAGATATGTAATTCACACATGTACTGGAAGATACTGTATTCTAATTGGTGGCACATTTGTATCTATATTATCATATAACACTAACAGTAAGTATAGACATAGTAAGTATATTAGCCGTCATATATGAAAGAACCAAACCCATATGGGGTCCATTTCAGTTAGATAAACAAGACTTCCTGCAGGCTTATGAACATGGCAGATCTTGTATATCACAAATTTTCTGTCCATTTGTGGTAAAAGACTAAATGTAGTTAAATGGACTAATAGAATTATAAAGTCTAAACACATTGTCTGTATTTGTTTATATAGTCTAAATGTAGTTAAATGGTCTACTAGAATTATAAAATCTACACACATTGTCTGTATTTGTTTATATTCTGTTCCACTATATAAATAATGGTTACAGACAAGTAATCTGCAATCAAATATACCGCAAGTTGTCAAATGGGCAACAAAATATTATCGTTTTTGACAGCTGTCTACATTTATGTAATCAAATGGGCAGCATGGAGTCAAATGGGTTACTAAATCTATGTTACTCAGATATTTTGTCCGTATTGATGTAGTCAAATGGACTACAGTGTAGTCAGATGGACTACTTTGTATAGTCAAATGGACTATATGTAGTCATATGGACTACTTTATTTAGTCGATGGATTATTTTTACTGTATGGCTAAACACAGGATGACTGCCAACACTTGTAAAATGTTACAAGAAGAGATTGTTGTAAATACAGTATTATCTCGTGGAAGTTGATCTTTACATGCTCTTTTAGTAAGTATAGATATAGTAAGTATATTAGCCTGTCATATATGATAGAACCATTTCAGTTAGATAAACAAGACTTTCTGCAGGCTTATGAACATGGCAGATCTTGTATATCACAAATTTTCTGCCCGTTTGTAGTAAAAGACTAAATGTAAGTAACTGGACTAATAAAATTATAAAGTCTAAACAGATTGTCTACGTTTGTGGCCGATTAGTTTAAATGTAGTTAAATGGTCTACTAGAATTATAAAATCTAGACACATTGTCTTTATTTTCTTATATTCTGTTCCACTATATAAATAAGTGTTACAGACAAATAATCTGTAGTCAAATACACCGCAAGTTGTCAAATGGACAACAAAAAATGATTGTACTTGACAGCTGTCTACATTTATGTAGTCAAATGGGCTGCATGGAGTCAAATGGGCTTCTAAGTCTATGTTACTCAGATATTATGTCCGTATTGATGTAGTCAAATGGACTATAGTGTAGTCAGATGGACTACTTTGTATAGTCAGATGGACTTCTTCGTATAGTCAAATGGACTATATGTAGTCATATGGACTACTTTATTTAGTCGATGGATTATTTTTACTGTATGGTTAAACACAGGATGACTGCCATACACTTGTAACATGTTACAAGAAGAGATTGTTGTAAATACAGTATTTCTCGTGGAAGTTGATCTTTACATGCTCTCGTATATGGTTTTCTATTTCATATGCCACTAAGACAGCGAAGGCTGCTGCAGCTGGGGAAGCTGCTAAAACCGAACGAAGAACAAACCAAATTGAGCAGGTTTCAGAAGCTAACACATCCAATTTATCAGAAAAAGACTTGAACACAATTATGTCAAATGTTGTTCCTGTTGTCACACAAGGTATGTTGTAGGTTTTAAAAGACTTGCAGGTACTACCGCCTGACTATTCAGAACCAAAACTTTGGAAAAGAAGAGTGTTACCTTTGGAATCCACACAAAGCACTTCAACATCTGCTCCAACACCAACTTTGCCAGCTTCAGTTATGAATCAAAATTCTGCCACATTTTTGCATCCACTTTTTCTTGGTAATGATGAAAAAATCGAAGCTAAGATTGTATCTATCAGTTTGTGGAGTTAGATTCCATATAAAATAAAGGTGATTATCAATATCATTTAGTCGAAAATGGCAGTGGGGACTCTCGTTCAAAAAAGTTTTAAATCGTCGACCAGTATAAAAACGCTGGATCAAGGGTTTAATACATTTCATATTTTTACAAGTGTTTACACAGACAGACACCCAACATCTGCTGCTACTTTAATGAAACATTGCGACACAGTTCGTAAACTTGCAAAGCAATCGGGGGATTCCGCTGCCATTTTTACGATAGACAATATAGTCTCTTAAAAGAAGCAAGATTGGCTTCGATTTCATATGGGGAAATCGATACCCAGTTATACACGCAAGCACTTATCATGGGGTTAATTAAACCAAAACAAAAACAGTCTTTTCTTGGCGCAAGATCCCACCAAAACAACCCGTTCTTTGATTTTAACAACGGGTCTAGTGCCAGAAAACCGTGCATCTTTCAGCACAGATGTCAAAAGTGCCCCGGTCCTCATGGACGAATTGTGTGTTTTTAATAAGGTGCAATCAAATTTCAGGTCAAAGAACTGATAACCTAACCCTATGCATGGTGCCTGCAGTCTTAAATAAGGCTACTTTTCATATTGTTACACCAATTAATTCTGATAACCTACGATACTGGCTCCAAGTTACGACTTGAAATTAACTGAATATTTAATGAATGGCTTCACAAAGGGCTTTAAAATACCTTTTACAGGTACTCATTCTAATAAATTTCCTGGGAATTTCAAATCTGCGACTGAAAATTTAGAGGGCATAAAATCACTGTTGAAATTGATGCGGGTCGTGTTCCGGGTCCTTTGAATGAACCACCTTTTAGCAACTTTATTACCTCAACTCTGGGTTTAGTACCAAATCAGGAACCCAGTGAATTTCGTGGAATACATTATTTATCATTTCCAGAAGGTCAATCTGTTAAGGCTGGAATCCCATCAGAATTGTGTTTTGTTCAATATCAAAATATTGATTATGCAGTAGAACTTGTGAAAACTATTGGACCTGGTGCGCTTCTGTCAAAATTTATGTCCAAAATGAATTTAAAATCATTCCAATTCAGTTGTAGGCTTGGTAAATAAACAGACATCTCAGGACCTAAGTATTATATGCCTGGTCAAAAGATTAGTTCTACAATGTTTGAAATATAACTTTTTGTTTTAAGACACGCATTTTAAAAGCATTGCAAGGTTATCATAATTTAGTTCCTAAAACAGACACACGTTTGCCAGTTGCATAACTTAATACGGTCAATGGACGTAGTTTGCAATTCGCAATTTCTACGTATACTGCTAAAAGCCATTTATTTATTGACCTTTCATGTTTTCCTTCGAGTTGGAGAATTTACTTCTTCCTCTCCTGACTCGTATATTATAGTAATAGAACATGTATATATAACATTTAATCGAACTAAATAGCTTTGACTTGGTTCTGAAAAGCTATAAATATAGTCGAGGCAAGACCCATAAACTGCATATATCATGTTGTCACTATGAATTAGGTATGTGCCCATTGCATGTATTGTACTCGTATTATACATTAAGTAACGCTTCACCTGGCCCAGTATTTTCGTTTTTGATAATCATCCAGTGACAAGATATTTCTTTCGTACCAAGCTTCAGATGTCACTCACTCGGTTAGGTTATAGTAATGACTTTTACAAAGGTCATAGTTTACGCATTGGTGCGGCATTGCAAAGAGGTTTATGGGGAGTTTCAGAAGAAAAAATCGACCTTTTGGCAGGTGGTTTTCAAACGCTTATAAAAAGTATATTCGCATTCCTATGGGAGAAAAATTAGATGGGGTCTAAGCTCCAGTAATATAGGTACATCATGGTCACAAATGTGATGGGGTCAAGGGTCTCTCACCTTGTGATTATCATATTAACAAGTATTCTTCAGTTATCCTCTTAAGACAAATATCAGTATTGGATTTTAGAAGTCATACACCTTTGTTTGGGGTGGATTATTTTTATCAAGTTAATATCTAGTTTTCTTATGTTTGTAATTCTTATTGCTAATGGTGCGATGGGGTCATGGGTCTCTCGCACTTATGTTATCATGTTACATGTACACAAAGTTTATTAGTAGGCAATTTTGCATGTTTTCATGAGTTACTGATATTTTGCTTGTGTGATGGTGCCAAGGGATGCTCGCCTCTATTTTGTCATGTTAAATATACTTGTACCATTTTCTACAATTTCTGCATGTTAGAGGATGTAACACCAACAAGTATTCTTCAGTTATCCTCTTAAGACAAATATCAGTATTGGATTTTAGAAATCATACACCTTTGTTTGTGGTGGATTATTTTTATCAAGTTAATATCTAGTTTTCTTATATTGTAATTCTTATTGCTAATGGTGCGATGGGGTCATGGGTCTCTCGCACCTAAGTTATCATTTTACATGTACATAAAGTTTATTAGTACATTGTGTGATGGTGCCAAGGGATGCTTATCTCTATTTTGTCATGTCAAATATACATGTACCATTTTCTATAATTTCTGCATGTTAGAGAGTGTAACACGTTAACAAGTATTGTTCTGTTATCCTCTTAAGACAAATATCAGTATTGGATTTTAGAAATAATACTCCTTTGTTTGGGGTGGATGATTGTTATCAAGTAAATATTTAGTTTTCTTATGTTTATAATTCTTATTGCTAATGGTGCGGTGCGATGGGGTCATGGGTCTCTCGCACTTATTTTATCATGTTACATAAAAGTTTAATAGCAGGCAATTTTGCATGTTTTTATGAGTTACTGATACTTTGCTTGAGTGATGGTGCCAAGGGTTGCTCACCTCTATTTTGTCATGTTAAATATACCATTTTCTACAATTTCTGCATGTTAGAGGGTGTAACACAACACATGAGTAAGCTGTTGATAAATAAATGATACACTCACTTTCTTCGGATGGGGTTATTGCTAATAACTTAATAAATGAAATCCATTTATTATGTTTTTGCAATATGTGGCATAAAGGTTAGATCCCCACCTTTGATGATGCATATCAACTGTTAATATTTGTCTTTTCTTGATAAAATTAGTCACCTATCACATATTATGTATGATGCTGTAACAGAACCATTTATTGTTAATTGTGTTTTCAAATTAGTCATTTAGATATTAAATGACAGATTTCAATCAAAGATACGTGTTGGGTTTTGATTTGATTTACTACATCATCAAACAGAGCTCATAAAGTGAGTGTAAGATATATACCTTGGTTATATGGAGCCAATGCTACGGAGCTTGCATAAATACAGATTTATTGAAAAATAAATATATTTATGCAAGTACGGGACGGTACGGGTTTTAATATTATTCAATTGCGGAGCACGAAAAGCTTACGCGCAAATTATCAAGAACTTCAAACCCTCCCTCCCATCCCTGGTATGCTCAGTATACCTATAGTTGTAGATAGTTCAACATGTGCCAGTCAATTTTTGTTGTCTTGATAAATATGTCATTACAGTTTTATTGTAAAAATGATGTTCAACATATGGTAGTCATTGTTATAATAGATATTTCTCATACTTCTTAATTGTTAGCATGACATTCAACATACATTTATATATGTTGTATTGATACTTCACATGTAAATATAAATATATTGATATCATTACTTTTAACTATAAGGCTGACATTCAGCGTGCTGTTATTATTATGCTAGTTATTGTGCCATTACTTTTTGACTATAAGACTGACATTCAACATAATATTATACTGATCATTGTTAATTAATGGATATGTATTTCAGTATTTTCCTAGATGTAAGACTATCATTCATTGCTTATTGGCATAAAGGTTAGATCCCCACCTTTGATGATGCATATCAACTGTTAATATTTGTCTTTTCTTGATAAAATTAGTCACCTATCACATATTATGTATGATGCTGTAACAGAACCATTTATTGTTAATTGTGTTTTCAAATTAGTCATTTAGATATTAAATGACAGATTTCAATCAAAGATACGTGTTGGGTTTTGATTTGATTTACTACATCATCAAACAGAGCTCATAAAGTGAGTGTAAGATATATACCTTGGTTATATGGAGCCAATGCTACGGAGCTTGCATAAAAGAATCTTTCACAGGTTGAAGATGCGGATGGAAATATCTGGCTCGATGGCAATATTTAAGGTAATGAGGCTCTGCTGAGACACAACGCTAGCATGCAAGAATGCGTAATGCGTTATAAATCTTTATACTAATATTTGTTTTTATGAAGAAATACGTTGATTTTTCTTACACAAAACTCCTATATTACGACGTTCGTGTAAATTATTGTGTAGCTCCAACAAGAAAATAAAAAATGTCCCGACTATATATGTTCCAGTCGTAGTGATCACCCTTGTGTATTGTAACTCGCAGCGTTATAATAATAGTAGCTTGATCTTGGATGCTGTATTCGGCTCGAGTGGATTTTGCTGGGTCAGATCATAGGAGGCGCGCAAACGCCGAGTGAGATCCGGCCTGGCAAAATCCATGAGAGCCGAATAGCTACTGTTATAATGATCCTTTTATGATATACTAAAGTCTGTCCCACCTAATTTTGGACCACTTTCTTGTTTGTTGTTTTGTTGTCGGACGAAATCCTCAACGTTTTAATAGTTTATCGATGTTAAAATAGAACTAAGTCCAGATTTTGTGTACGCTGTTTATAGAACTATATTAAATGAAAGTAGCCCGGCAACATGCAATAACCGTTTTTTTTCTGCCTTTTCGTATTCACTTGCAATATATCATGAATAAGAGAAGTGCAGTATCATCTTTGAGAATAATTTTAGCTGCGAGTATGAATAGTCTGACCTCATTATTACCGTCAATAGGATATTTTGCAAAATACCTTTTTTACGCTTTCAAGCGTCAAAAAAAGCTACATGACATAGAATTTAACCCAAATGTGTGGGATGTTGATGCAGTAAAGCGTAATACTTTCTTTTGATACTGATATAACTAGATTTGTATCTTTTTTTCAGTTCACCAAACATTCTTCTTTTTTCAGTTGTGTAAACCATCCATCATACTTTTGATTACTTTGAACAAAACAGGGTTTAACCTCCTAACCAGTTTATTTCAATAGTGTATTTTTGCAGAATATATGAAGTATACATTAATCATTTCTTCAATCAAAATCTAATGCCGCTACCAACGAAGTCATTATTTCATTATAATCGAAGGCAACACTTCCCTTGCTAGTGAGCTAAATGAGTCAAGGGTGTGTGTGTGTGTGTGGTTGCGGGTTGGGGGAGTGGGGGGGGGGGGGGGGGGGCGGGGAATCATTATTTCATTATAATCGAAGGCAATACTTCCCTTGCTAATGAGCTAAATGAGTCAAGGGTGTGTGGTTGCGGGGGTTGGGGGATCATTATTTCATTATAATCGAAGGCAACACTTCCCTTGCTAATGAGCTAATTCAGTCAAGGGTGTGTATGTGTGTGTGTGTGTGCTTGCGGGGTGGGGGGGAGGGGATCATTATTTCATTATAATCGGAGGCAACACTTCCCTTGCTAATGAGCTAAAGGAGTCAATGGTTTGTGTGTGTGTGTGTGTGTGTGTGTGTGTGGTTGCGGGGTGGGGGGTTCGAAATCATTATTTCATTATAATCGAAGGCAACACTTCCCTTGCTAATGAGCTAAATGAGTCAAGTGTGTGTGTGTGTGTGGTTGCGGGGGGGGGGGGGGGGGATCATTATTTCATTTTAATCGAAGGCAACACTTCCCTTGCTAATGAGCTAAATGAGTCAAGGGTGTGTATATGTGTGGTTGCGGGGGGGGGGGGGGGGGGGAATCATTATTTCATTGGTTTAAACATATTTTATTCGTCTATATACAGCTACATGAAAACATATTGAACACAACACAAATGACAAGGATTAAGCTGAAAGCAAATTAATGCTTATTGAAGCTTTTTCCAAAGCATACTAAATATCGGTACAAGATACGGCGGGTCTCAATTTGTTAATACTAGTTGACGAAATTATGGTTGTGCTTGATAGAAGAAAAAAAAAGGAGTGAACGTAAATCGAATATAAGATAGTGAGGAGAGAAATGATGATGTAGTTAAAGATTTTCAGATGATTGTATATAACTTTACTTGATAGTGTACAGGATAGGTGGAAAGTAAAAGAGCTGAAGAAAGAGCGACCGAGAGTTTTGGTTACCTTATAATTGCAGTATCAGTCAAAACGACGTGATTTCTCAATATACCTGTGTACCACAAGAAAGAGTTGTTCATTTGCAGTGTCTGAAAGTTCAATGTTACCAAAGAGGATAGTTTTTATAGAGACTTGACAGTGTAAACTTATACCATTTATCAACTCTGGTCTTATATTTTGATACTGCTGACAATCCAAAAAGAAGTGCCGAGCAGTCTCTCTTTGACCACATTCACAAAGAGGTGAAGGTATTATGTTTTTAGAAAACAAATCGTCTGCTAAGGAGCTACAGTTAGTTCGGATACGAGTGTGGTAGATCTGAAGCCTTCTTTTACCAGTATAGTAGTGCGCCGGAACTTTTGAAGAAGATGGAAAAAGATGCCTCTTGAATGAATACAAAGTTGGTGAGTTACGAACGCAGATAGGAAGATCATTGAAAGCTCGTGTCGTAGAAGGGAGAAATGAGTTGTAGAATAGTGAAGTCCTGGCTCTTGGAACTCTGTAGTCATCCTGGTTCCGGAGGTTGTATGCTTGATTTTGAACCGGCATAGGACAGAGATTAGATAGGTATGAAGGAACAAGATTTTTTGGTCATTTTGTAGTATAAAAGTAGTTTGTGCTTCTGTCGGCGAGACTCAAGTGTTTCCCAACCAACTTCGCCCATGAGTTTTGCAATCGAGATCAACTTTGTAGTACCAGTTACAATTCGAGCTGCCTCATGTTGGATCTTTTCAACAGTGTTTTTCTCTTGGATAGTACAATTGTCAAAGACTACGTCCCGTATTCTAGTATCTGACGAATGAACGAAGTATAGATGGTTTCAAGAGAGTGGCGATCAAGGACAAATTTAAGCTTTCGCATGACGTTGATACGCCGGTAAGCCTTCTCTACAACATAGTCAATGTGATTGTGCCATTTAAGATCGGCAGAAAGAACAACACCAAGATGCTTGTGACTTGTCACTTCTTGGATCGTCTCATCGTTCAATTGTAAGCTTGGGTGAGCCCTGATACCAGTTTTCCGAGAAAAGGTAAGGGATTCGGTCTTTTTCGGATTGAATTTCACCAGCCAAGATTTAGCCCAGTTTGAGATAGTTGATAGATCAGAGTTAAGAGTAAATGCAGCAGATTGAGGATCCTCGACTACCAGATAGAGACTTGTGTCATCGGCGAAAAGACGGATATGGGCTTGTATATTGCTGACAATGTCATTGATGTATGTTAAAAATAGAAGAGGTCCCAAGATTGATCCCTGTGGTACTCCAGCATTTATGGTATTCCATTTAGACTGTGCACCTGGAATTACAACAGATTGTCTGCGACGAGAAAGATATGACGAGAACCAGGATAGTAACGTACCATCGATGCCCATTCGCTTCATCTTGAGCAAGAGACCAGTGTGCCAAACACGATCAAACGCTTTACTAATATCACAGAAGACTGCTCTGACTTCCTTTCCAGAGTCAATGGCCTCAGTGAAAAAGTTATACAGATATGTAAGTTGATTTGTGGTAGAGTCCCCTGGGATGAACCCTGATTGGAGGGGAGTGAGAAGGTTGTGTGAGGTTAGATAGTTGAAGGTGTGCTTGAAGACAATTCTTTCAAAGACCTTCCCTAATGTAGAAAGGAGAGCTATAGGACGATAATTTCCGGGAACAGATCGGTCTCCTGTCTTGAAAATAGGTGTGACAAATGCTTCCTTCCATGTATCGGGATATTCGGATGAAGTGAGAGATTTGTTAAACAAATCTGCCAAAGGAGTGGATAATTCATTACAGAGTTCTTTGAGGATTCTGTTGTTGATACCATCTGGGCCCGCTGCTTTACCAAGAGGTAAGGTTTTCAAGACGGTCATGACTTCATCAGGATATACTTGGATCGGAGGCATTGTGGACAGAGGAGATATATCACCTTGTAGTTCCGGTGCAATGTTCTCGGGCTCACTCAGAAGTGTCTGGTCTCTAAAATAGTCATTGAGAATGTCTGCTTTCATTTGGTCGTCCTCTGCAATATCATCGCCGTCTTGAAGAGGGGGAATGGAGGAAGAAGAAGAGGATGCTGGTTTGATGAAAGATTTCAAACACGCCCACCAGGATTTAGAGTTTTGTTGTATCGTTTTGAGGTTTGTTGCTAGCTTGTGTATATGTTTTTCCTTAGATTGTCTGATGGTAGTTATTATTTTGTTGCGAAGTGTTCTGAATTTCAACCAGTCATGTTCTGTGTTTGTGTGTTGAGCTTTCTTGTAATATCTACGCCTTTGTCTGATCATTTTTTTCAAGTTTGGAGGAACCAGGGTGGATCGCTGGGTCTGATGGTAACGTCTTTGTTTGGAATACAAGATTTAGAAATGCTAAGAATAGTGTCTGTGATGTTTTTGGTATATGTATTTATGTTTGTATGTTTAAGTTGGTGCCAGTTTATGTTTGCTGCTTTCTCTCGTAGTAATTGGTAATTGCCTTTGTCGAATAGCCATATATGTCGTTTGAAGGTGTGAATTTTAGATTTCTTGAAATTGATGAGACCAAAAATTGGACAGTGAAAGCGCACTTGTTGGTCAAGGCATGGTACACCAACCCCAGAAGCGTGTATAAGTCTATGATTCGATGTAAGAATAATGTCAATTAGTGAGGACGAATTTTCAGTAAAGTGCGTTGGGTCTGATATGCATTGTGTGAGAGAGAGTCTTTGGCATAAACTGCTGATCTTTCTAGAGACATCTGGGTTTTGCATGTTGATGTTAAAGTCTCCAGTGACGATTATATCAGGTATGCCTGTGTCTACAGCAAGATGTATACAGTCTTCAATGAGAGAGTGTTCAGGAGCTGTGGTGTTTGGAGGTCGATAGAATGTACCAAAGAGAATACGCTTTGTTTTGGTGATAAGTTCAATCCAAATGCATTCGACACTTTGGATTTCCAAGTCATGTCGGCGCTTATATCTGAATTGTTCTTTTACATACAGGAGTACTCCACCGTGGCTATTCGCAGGTCGGTCTTTCCTTTCTGGGTCGTGAAAGCCATCAAAAATAAGATCATTGTTGAGCGTAGAAGCGTTAAGCCATGTTTCAGAGAAGGAAAGAATGTCGAAGTCCTTGAATTCAGCATAGAGAGTTTCAAGTTTGTGTTTAATGCTTTGCACATTGTAATGCATAAAGGAAAAGTGAGAAGATAAGTCTATAGTTTCGACAGTAGAACTTGACGAGACGGAGCTAGTAGAGTTAGATCTTGTGCTGACTGGATGCCGGATGCACATCGCCGGACATACATAACAAGTAAATGAGAAAGGCCAGGTGCGAACTGATGGCGTAGAATGACAAGAATAGAATCACATATGTAAAAAGGATATTTGTTCGGTGTGTTTGTGATAGTGGGTGTGTGCGTTTGAGATTACAGGATATACACTTCTTCATGTCGGAGTAAGCAGTGACTTTCGATTGGAGAATCGAGAAGGCTGATATAACAGACAAATGGAGGTGAATGAAAAAGATTAAAACTACACAGAATCGCCATTGTGACTGAAACTTGAATTCACTAATAATGACTGGGTTGTCACATTGCCGTTTCTTCATGTTATACCTTGTTCGTAGTACATATAGTACAACCCAGTCATCATAGGAGTTCCATATGCGTATCCTGTAACGAAGTAAAAAGCAATAAAATGGAAAGCACAAATCCTCTCGGTCGGTTTAAGGAAAAAGAAAGAGAAAGTAAAGAGGTAGTGATGAGTTCTGAAGATGGGATTAAACATGATCAGATAAGAATTTTGAGTAATGTGAAGAGGAAATATCATAGACATAAGGTATGTCAGTGATAGTGGCGTGAAATTTCAGACTAGGACATAATTGGTATAATTGGTATAATACTTAATGTTTATGACTCTAATCCGGTCCAGTGTTATGTAACATATGTGGCTATATTCGGCTGGGAACCCCCCGCCGAGCAACAGTACCACCCAACGGAAAATTCCCAGCCGGACACAGCAATACATTTTGTAAGGGGATATAACTAAGATAAACGGTGCATAATTGTTTCGATATTATAAATACAAAATTATGATTTCATTTTGTACGGTTGGTATATAACAATGTACAAATAATCAAATATCAGTAATTGGAGATAACTACGATAAACTTCTGTTGAGTTACGTCGGTGTGCTTCAAAGTTAAGATTGAACAAACAATAAGTACTAGGTTATGTGGTATTATCACGTGAGATGACAAGTCTGTAAAACCATTAATCACAAGTTACCAAAACCATTTGTAGTTTTTAGTTTTAGTAATTACCAGGTTTAAATTGCAGTAAAACGAATGTAATAGCGCAGCACACAGGATAGGTGTAATTGCGAAAACAAATGTGGAATGCTACCGGTTCCTGATAATGCTCGGTCAATTTAAACTTTACAAAAACACATCTATACGACTATACAGCTATGTTATGTGTTCATATAGTTTACAACAAGAGCATCGCCTTGCGGGTGCTGACGCTCATCTGATTTTTTTTTGTGTAATAGAAATATTGTCCTACCCATGATTTTCTAAGTCTAAAAAGGGCCATCATTCTTGCAAAAAGCAGGATAGAGTTATGTTTCTTGATGTTCAGTGTCCACTTATGATGGTGAAAAACTTTTTGCAAGTTTTAAAGCAATAGCTTTGATAGTTTATGAGAAAAGTTGACTTAAACATAATGCTCAACCAAGAAAATGATTTTCTAAGTCCAAAAGGGGCAATAATTATTGCAAAAAGCAGGATGGAGTTATGTTGCTTGCTGTACAGGGTCAGCTTATGATGGTGAACAAGTGTTGCAAGTTTCAAAGCAATAGCTTTGATAGTTTAAGAGAAAAAGTTGACCTAAACATAAAACTTAACCAAGAAATCTGATATTTTCTTAGTCCAAAAGGGGCCATAAATCTTGCAAAAAGCAGGATGGAGTTATGTTTCTTGCTGAACAGGGTCAACTTATGATGGCGAACAAGTGTTGCAAGTTTTAAAGCAAAAGCTGTGACAGTTTAGGAGAAAAGCTGACCTAAACATAAAACTTAACCAAGAAAACTGATTTTCTAAGTCCAAAAGGGGCAATAATTCTTGCAAAAAGCAAGATGGAGTTATGTTTCTTGATGTACAGGGTCTGCTTATGATGGTGAACAAGTATTCCAAGTTTCAAAGCAATAGCTTTGATAGTTTAAGAGAAAAGTTGACCTAAACATAAAACTTAACCAAGAAATCTGATATTTTCTAAGTACAAAAGGGGCCATAAATCTTGCAAAAATCAAGATGGAGTTATGTTTCTTGCTATACAGGGTCAGCTTATGATGGTGAACAAGTATTCCAAGTTTCAAAGCAATAGCTTTGATAGTTTAGGAGAAAAGCTGACCTAAACATAAAACTTAACCAGGCAACGCCGACGCAGACGCCGACGCCGACGCCGACGCCGACGCCGACAACCGCTCAAGTGATGACAATAACTCATCATTTTTTTTCAAAAAATCAGATGAGCTAAAAAGCACCCGGAAATAATCGTTAATGACTGACGAATGCGTGTGCTATAGTTAACATTTACAAGTTATTTGAACAGACTCTCTGCAAGATAAAGTTAATTAACAAGAAAACAAGTTATATCATGAGTCTGTAAAGTGTGACAAAATACATGTACATTTATTTAATATCACACGATGGCCACGTTGTCGTGTTATTATACACATCAATATTGGAAAGTTGTATCGAATGTTAGAATGTACACTTTCCGACAAAAGTTTGTAACACGATACAGTGTTTAGCCATAGTATGGGTGTAGGTCTTCCAAACACGTAATGCGCGTGACTTTAGTGAGAATCTCACTATTGTCGCTGATGTCAGGAGCACCAGGGTCCTTAATCCGTATCAGTATGTTGCCATCCGATGACCATGCTGAGATGATTTTCCCTTCCTTAGCCAAGTTGCGAGCGGCGTACAATAACCTCGAGCGTTTTAAGGTTAGGTGCTCGTTTATAAAAGTACCACGGTGACCGAGCTTTATGTCCTTGAGACCAGTTCGCTTGGTGTATAACTTCTGTCGAGCACGATAGGTAGCAAATTTGACAAGTATGTCTCTCGGACCATTCTGTTTAGGTTTGCCCGTTCTGTGACACCTGTCGATCTCAGACAGTGTCACTTGTGTCTCAAGTATGTCACATACTCCCATCACTAAGTCGTCCGTAGACTCCCCCGAAGTTTCTTTTATGCCAGAAATACGCAAAAAAATTGCGTTTTGTGTACTGTTCGTCAGCATCGTGCTGTCTCTCCAGGTCACTAACGCGATTAGATAGCTCAGCATTAGCTTTCTTAAGGACCGTATTTTCTTCCTCAAGATGTTTCATGCGTGCTTTAAGCCCCGAGACAACGCTATCGACAATGTTTGTTATTGTTTCTTCCATGACACTCTGAACTTTGCATTGAATAGTGTCTGATAATGCTTCAGCAATTGAACTAATTGCTGCTGGATCCAATGCTGTAGATGACGACATATTGTCCACACAGACTGGTTCTGATGTCGGAGAGCTATAAGTTTTAAGTAATTTAAGATCTGTCTCAACGTCTGTATTTGGAGATTCAAGATCTCTCTTACGTGATTTTGGATTCGGTACTGGTGTATTATACATAAGGTATCACCTTATCACCTAACGCAACGTAACTTATGTTGCGCAGTATACCAGAACAAATTTTCCGCGTGGGTGGTGTATACACTGGTCACTAGCACGTGAAAATCATTCACTAGAGTTCAGTTTATATTTACTTTTTTTTAAATGTCACGAGTTTGTTAAATTGTATGTATGTACGTTAATACATGTCACACAAAGTAATATTGTACCTCGTAGTATGTCCTAAATCCGATATATTTCACTATTTATTAATTAAAACATGATTTATTTTGATCAGCCAAAAACACTACTGACCGCCATCAATAGACCATTATTTCATTATAATCGAAGGCAACACTTCCCTTGCTAATCAGCTAAATGAGTCAAAGGTGTGTGAGTGTGTGGTTGAGTGGGGGGTGGGGGGAATCATTATTTCATTATAATCGAAGGCAACACTTCCCTTGCTAATGCTAAATGAGCCAAGGGTGGCCGGGTGGGTGTGTGTGTGTGTGTGGTTGCGGGAAATCATTATTTCATTATAATGGAAGGCAACACTTCCCTTGCTAATGAGCTAAATGAGTCAAGGGTGTGTGTGTGTGTGTGTGGTTGAGGGAGGGGGGAATCATTATTTCATTATAATGGAAGGCAACACTTCCCTTGCTAATGAGCTAAATGAGTCAAGGGCGTGTGAGTGTGTGGTTGCGGGGGTGGGGGGGGGGGTGGTGTATAGGGTTGTACCTCCTTGAAATATTAAGCACGTAAGATAGATAGTGTCTAAGTGTCTATATTATCAAAACTGACAGTTCATACACTGATCGGGAAACTACATTTTGTTGATGTTTTTATGTAGATGATTTGCTAATATAGAAACCATTCTATAGACAATTAATAGAAATTCAATTGTTATCAATGTATCGCATTCAGTTCTGAGTGACTTTTCCATTCTTGATTAAGAAAAGTGACGGAAAATACTACGAAGTTTCGTTTCCACTGACACTTTAATAATATTGACCTTTTCTGATAACCATCTTTTAGTAGGATTGTACAAATAAATAATAAATCCTGATAAAGCTAAGTCTTTATTTGATTAAGTAACAAGTTAACATATATAAGATTTCTATGAATGCAATGAACCATACCATTGGCCAACTCCGTTGACATGGCCACCAGCAAAATTATCACAGAGTTTCATTGCTTGCAAACTTTGATTCACTTACTGAATTTCTTTCCGCTTAATAGTCATACTATTTGCCCATGGTCCGAAGTATCTAGGGATAAATGTTTGTATCCGTATCTGTCTGACTATTTGCCCATGGTCCGAAGGATCTATGGATAAATGTTTGTATCTGTATCTGTCTGACTATTTGCCAAAAAGCCATTTAGTAAGTATTGCATAACATGACATAAGAAATAAAGATTTTGTTTCTTCAAGTTTTAATTTGTTTGCAGCAAACCTGTGCTGCGCTTTAGACCAATCAATAGCTGAGAATACGGACAAGCAATATGTAACAATACTCAATATGACCACATAGGACGGTCACGTTGGCCTACTGTCATGTAATCTTGTAAGTGTACAGTCAATATACATTTAATGACGTCTCTGTTTGAATATAGAACGATAAATTAGTCAGGTAAGGGTATTAAAAGAAAATCACCAGGCAGAGAGTTTCTAAAAAAGCTTATAGCTTCCTACTCAATCCTCTATGTTTGTATATTTGTAAAACTGTAACAATTGTAACTATATCAATGAATACTGTTTAAACCAAAAGAAAATCGTTTTGATTATTCAACGATTTGTCACATTTTTCTGAGATCTGAAAAACAAATTGTTCTTACGTACTTCTTTTCGCTTGAAATAAGTTCAACTGTTTCTGCTTTCTATTTCTACGCTTTGGTAAATGTAGGACAATCATGTTGAAACACGTGTTTGAACAGTAAATATGTATTTTATATATAATTTATAAACAGGGCAAAGAATTAATAAGATATCAGACTGATCTGAATACTCAAAAGCATGATACAACAATAGCATAATGGTTAAAAAAAAAATGAAAAAAAATTTTTAAAAAACTTTCAATATATAGGTTTTATTTTTTCATTCAAATTAAAGGAATGAAAACTGAAAGGGGCCGTTTACTGCGTTTGGGGCCTAATATGTTTTAATATTAGATAAAAAGGCGTTTCGAAAAATATTTTTGGTTTTCAACATTTTTTTATCCATTATGGTAACCCCATCCGGAGAACCTTTTTGGGTTGGATGGTCAAAATTTATCAGGTATGCACAAACAATGGCAAATAATCTTTTTCATCTGTCAGCAGATTTCTTTGTTTAGTAAACATGGAGATTCGAATCAAAAGTTTTTACATTGTCCAATACGAAATATATTGTATTCATTACGGAAATATGATGGAAGGTAACATTGTGCAAATGTAAATCGCTGTTTGGGAAAGAAAAATATGTACAGAATAATCAAAGATAAAAACTGCAAAAATATCATAACACATTTCGCCCGGTTTATGTCATTTTTTCTCGATTTAGAGAAATATTTTTGTAAGAAAACGAAGCGATTCATTGAGTTCTAAGCAAACTTAGTCGCACTAATTGTCCGACAAAAAAAAGAGCATGCACGAAAATGCTACCAACAGTGGAGGTCGCACGATAGTTGTTTTTGAACTTTAGTTGTATTTTAAATCGTAGCTGTTCAACTTGACTTTGATGTCACAAATAAATCTCTCTTTAGAGGTGTTGATATTGTGGTGTGTCTGCAGTTTTTAGCTGCAAAACTGATCCAATGCAAAAAAATAAAAAGGGATAGCTGCAGCTTTTTTACCCGTTAATTATAGGGTTGAAGAACAAAGGGCGACCGGGGAGCATCACGAAGATAAATGGAAGATCCCGCCCCTTCCCCCATTACAGGCGTTTTCCATCACGGGCACATGACTTTCCTCGGCGCCGTAAAAAGTCTGACCCCATGAAAAAACCAGCATTGACCGTACTGGTGAGCAGAATCATGAACGACCCAAAAAAAAGTAGGAAATGGAAAGAGGGAATAATATTAAAAAAATGATACTACAAACAAAACATAAGCAAGTAAATTGCGTACTGCAAGTAAAATTTTCTTCGCAAAAAAATTGTAAGTTTTTTCCCTTTCCTCATCTTAAAAAATGTCAAACTAAACAAAAAAACTAGAACTGTCGCAGGAGAAAACAAATAATAATCCACAATAAGGCCAGGGCAACCATAAAAAAGAAAGGCCACAAAAGGGCAATTTGTTAAACTCACTCCAATATACAACCCAAATTTCTTTTTGGGGGGGTTATTAAGTAGAAAGCAGCTTTCCTTGTGCGTGAGTGTGGTTTTTCCCGTTTTTTGCAAACCATAGGGGTTACTCTTTTTAAAATTTAAACCCAAAGATAAACGCACAGAAATGGTCGAATGGGTTTTTGCTGGGTGAGAAAAAAAATAAAATTTTTTCGAATTGACCGGGGGAAAAACAGACAAATGTTTAAACCCCGGTTTTTAAATAAAAAAAGAGCTCAAAAAATAAATGTTTTTTAATCGCTCTCAGTTTTTTAAAGATTATTTCATGAGATATGGTATTATCTCTGACTATACATTTCTTCCATACGCAAGTTTAAGAAACAAAATTTTACCAGTTGCCTCATCTTATTTTTGAGCACGCCCCGTGCAATCCACCAAAAATCCATGGGTTGTGGAGCTGCTCAAATTTTCTTTTAATTTGTCATCTAGTAAGCAGTTTGCACTTTTTCCACCCGAAAATACACTGTAAAAAAACCCAAAAAGGAACGTTTCACTGTCAGCAAATATAAATATTAACTCCAGCCACGGGATGCATTGTTACACATTCAACCTGCCAATCAATAAAAAGTCGTTGCACTGTTTACTAACCTTGGCGGCAGAAAAAAACTTAATTTGCAACAAGAAAATTTACACCTCCCGTCATTAACAGTTTGCATTTTTTAAAACCCCCCCTCCACGGATTTGTTTTCATTAGCAACTTTTACTTGACAGTCAATAAATTTTATTAGCAGATACCTGCTATACATGCAACAAAATATTGCCCCTGCTGTAAATTAACAGTTAAATGTTTAAAAAACCCCTCCACGGGAGCTTTTTTTAACATTCGCAACAGTTTTATTGACAGTCAAAAAAACTTTTTATTAGAGGATCCCCTGCTATAATGCAACAGAAAAGTTCACCTGTTTGTAAATTTAACAGTTATAGACTTTTTACAACCCCCTCCACGGGAGCGTTTTTTTACTTTTCAGCAACTTTTTTATTGACAGTCAATAAATTTATTAGCACTGAATACCCTGCTATACATGAAAACAAAAAAAATTTACAATGTAAGTTATTTATACACTTAAAAAACTGTTTCCATATCATCATCAAAGGAATAGTTAAAACTGTCAGGTGAAGTACAGTTACGAGGTTTTTTCCAGCCCTGTAAGCAACCGTAATGAATTGTTACAGTTTTTGGCCCTTTGGGGTTCATGGGGTTCATTTATTTTATGTGCATAAAAGAATTCCAATTAATTATTAATGCTTGATGAAATTTTATTCGCTTAAAGTGTTCCAACGTTTGTATCCTATTTATTATATTTAGAAAGTACAAAATTAGAACTGTAAAATAGATAAAAAAAATTATCATCTAGCATATTACTACAAAAGGACAATAAGTCAACTACTTCCATACTATACGGAATAACAAAAAGAAGAAAAAAGAAAAACAAAAGAAACCTTAAAGGTGGTCAATAGCATCTCAGCAACATTTTATGACATTTTTCAGCTTTCGTATATTCTGTCAGAGAATTATTATACCTAGAGTTAAATCCTTGTTACAAATATTTATTTTACCACTTTTTATGAAATATTCATCATTTATTTTCAATCTATTTTGGTTGCGCAACCGATGTAGGCAAAGGGAGGAAATAATAATTTTAAAAACTTTCTTTTCTTATGAATTTAGGAAAAATATTATTTCTCAATACAACTCTTTGACAAGTCTAATACAATAGTCTTTATATTCCTACCATTTCTTAGGCAAAATATGTTTATTAAATTAATACTTATGCTAAAATAACGCCACCTTGGTTAGGGCAACCGGTTTTGGAAAATCTCTTTTTAAATATTTTCCAGGAAATCAACATGCATTAAAAACCTCAGTAAAACAAAAAATGAGAAAAACTGTTTTTAATTTTTTAAAGTTTGTAAAAAATCTTTTGGGTCGAACCACCTTTAAACCGTATGGTACTCTCTATAAAAAAACATTTTTATGACGATTTTAAACCAAGTATATAATAATACGGGCAAATACAGTCGGGCAAAATTAGGAATGAAAAAGGGGTCGTTGTGACAGGTATTTCTCAACAAAGTAAAATTACTTTATGTTTAATAACAGGAAAACAGCAGGTTTTATTTTAGTGGCGTTTACCCTGTAATGGGGGGTTTTATGTTTAGCGTATTTTACAGTTTGACTGTAATCTATCATCTATCCTATGTCTTCCCGGCTTTATAAATTTTCCCCGACTTTCAAAAAGAATGAAAAAAATTTTTAAAAGAGTTTTTTTTTTTGCTTATTTAAGGCGAAAACATTTTTTTAATTTTGTGGGGTGGTTATACAGTCGAAAAGGAATTTAGCTTCAAATCCATTGCAAGCGAATTTAGTAATGTACATGATATGAGTGGGAAAAAAAAAAAAACATGACGAAATATTTTTCACAGAAAATTTTCCCAAATGGATCAGGGGAAAGGGGTTTTTGCCAAAAGTGTGATAAAAAAACCTGAGCGCTTTCGGGTCCTCACAACAGAAAAAACCTGAAAAAAGGCCCAAAACCCCAAAACAAACATAAAAAATCAAAAGCAAAGATGAATTACAAGGCCCAGTATATAAATAACCTCAAATAACAGGAAAGATCAAAATGTCGTGTATAAAAACTAAGCCTCAAATACACAGATTAAGGGCAAATTGCCCGTGATATAAACTAAGCCTCAAAAACAAGGGAAAGACACCTTGGCCCCAGTATATAAAATAAGCCTCAAATTACCAGGTAAAAAAAACAATGGCCGATAAAAAAACAAGCCCAAAATTTCACAGGTTTAAAAATCACGTGGGCCGGGGATATAAATAAACCCAAAAAAAATAAAAATCACAGTGGCCGAGTATAAAAACTAAGCCTCAAAATGCCCGAGCTAAAAAACCACGATGGCCGAAAAATTCAAAACAAGCCTCAAAATACACATACAAAAATAAAATGACCGAGTTTTTAAAAATTAGCCCCAAAATACACAGGTAAGACACAATGGCGGGGGATATAAAAAGCCCAAAATACACAGGAAAAAAAACAAGATGGCCCTGATTAAAATTAGCCTCAAAATAACAGGAAAAAACCACAATGGCCGGGGATAAAATTAAGCTCAAAATACCAGGAAAGATCAAAAGGCCGAGAAAAACTTACCTCAAATACACCCGTAAAATCACAATGGCCGATAATAAATAAGCTCAAAATACAAGGTAAAGATCAAATGGCCCTTATTAAAATGAGCCACAAAATCACAATATAGATCAAATAGGTGTATTTATTAAATAAGCCCCAAAAAACACGGGAAAGATCAAAAGCCCCAGTATTAAAATTTGCCTCAAATACACAGGAAAGTCACAATGGCCCCGGGGATAAAAATTTTAAACCTCAAAAAAAACAGGGGAAAGTCAAAATGGCCGAGTTAAAAACTAGCCTCAAAATAAAAGGTGAAGATGAAAAAAAGGCCGAGTAAATTAAATTTGCCCCAAAAATTAGGGAAAGATAAAAATAGCCGGGGATAAAATTAACCTCAAAATAAACAAATGAAGATGAAAATGGCCGGTATATAAACTAACCTCCAAATAAAGGTAAAGATCTAATGCCGAAATAAACTAAGCCCAAAATATTTGGGAAAAATCCAATGGGGTATAAAAATTAAGCCTCAAAATAAACAAGTGAAGATGAAAATGGCCGAGTATCTAAACTAAGCCTCCAAATACACAGGTGAAGATGAAAATGGCTGAGTATATAAACTTAGCTTCAAAATACACAGGTAAAGATCATAATTGCCGAGTATATAAACTAAGCCTCAAAATACTTAGGTAAAGATCACAATAGCCGGGTATAAAAATTAAGCCTCAAAATAAACAAGTGAAGATGAAAATGGCCGAGTATCTAAACTAAGCCTCCAAATACACAGGTGAAGATGAAAATGGCTGAGTATATAAACATAGCTTCAAAATACACAGGTAAAGATCATAACTGACGAGGATAAAAAAAAACCCCAAAAAGACAGGTGAAATGAAAAAGGGCCCAGTATATAAATAAGCCTCAAAATCACAGGTAAAGATCAAAATTTTCCCAGTAATAAATAAACCTCAAAAACACGGGAAAATCAAATGGCGGGTATATAAACTAAGCCCAAAAAAACCCCGGTAAAGATCAAAATGGCCGAGTATATAAACTAAGCCTCAAAATACACAGGTAAAGATCACAATGGCCGGGTATATAAACTAAGCCTCAAAATACAGAGGTAAGATCAAAGGCCGGGTTAAAAAAATAAGCCTCAAAATTCACAGGGAAAGATCACAAAGGCCGGGTATAAAATTAAGCCCAAAATAACAGGGGTTTAAAAATCAAAAGGCAAGGTATTAAACTAAGCCCCAAAATACAAGGTAAAAATACAAGGCCGGTATAAAATTTAAGCCTCAAAAAAATTTCCAGGTAAAGATCAAAATGGCTGTGTAATAAACTAAGCCCTCAAAAAACAAGGTAAAGACACAGTGGCCCAGTATTTAAACTAAGCCTCAAAATACACAGGTAAAGATCACAATGGCCGGGTATAAAAATTAAGCCTCAAAATACACAGGTATAGATCAAAATGGCTTTTATTTAACTAAGCCTCAAAATACCAGGTAAAAATACAATGGCCCCATATATAAAAATAAACTCAAAAAACACGGAAAGTCACAATGGCCCGGGGATATAAACTAACCCCAAAAATACAAGGTAAAATCACAAGGCCGGGTTATAAAAAAGCCTCAAAATACACAGGTAAAGATCACAATGGCCCGGGGATATAAAATAAACCTCAAAATAACAGGAAAGATACAAAGGCCCAGTATAAAACTAAGCCTCAAAAAAAAAAAAAACAGGGGAAAGATCAAAATGGCCGGGTATATAAAAAGCCTAAAATACACAGGTAAAACACAAGGCCGTGTATATAAAATAAACCCCAAAAAAAACAGGGAAAAAAATCACAGTCCGAGTAATAAACTAACCCAAAAAACACAGGTAAAGATATAGTGGCCGAGATAAAAAAGCCCCAAAAAACAGGGTAAAGACAAAAAGGCCCCCAGTTAAAAACTAAACCTCAAAAACACAGGTAAAGATATAATTGCCGATATATAAACTAAGCTCAAAAACAAGGTAAAGACACAATGGCCCGGGGATAAAAATTTAAACCTCAAAATACACAGGTAAAAATCACAATGGCCCCATATATAAAAAATAAGCCTCAAAATACAAGGAAAGATCACAATGGCCGGTATAAAACTAAGCCCAAATAAAAGGGAAATATCACAATGGCCGGGTATAAAAACAAGCCTCAAAAAACACAGGGGAAAGACAAAATGGCCGGGATATAAAATAAGCCTCAAAATACACAGGTAAAAATCACAATGGCCGGGGTTTTAAAATAAGCCTCAAAAAACACAGGTAAAAAACAAATGGCCCGGGATAAAACTAAGCCTCAAAATAAAGGGAAAGTCCAAAGGCCGGTTTTAACAAGCCTCAAAATACCAGGTAAAAATCACAATGGCCGAGTATATAAACTAAGCCTCAAAATACACAGGTAAAGATCACAATGGCCGGGTATATAAACTAAGCCTCAAAATACACAGGTAAAGATCACAATGGCCGGGTATATAAACTAAGCCTCAAAATACACAGGTAAAGATCACAATGGCCGAGTATATAAACTAAGCCTCAAAATACACAGGTAAAGATCACAATGGCCGGGTATATAAACTAAGCCTCAAAATACACAGGTAAAGATCACAATGGCCGGGTATAAAACTTAAGCCTCAAAATAAACAAGGGGCCCGGGGATTAAAACTAAGCCTCAAAATCCAGGTAAAGATCCAAGGCCGGTTAGAACAAGCCTCAAAAAAACAAGGAAAATCAAATGGCCGAGTATAAAAATTAAGCTCAAAAAAACACAGGTAAAAAATCACAATGGCCGGGTTATAAAAATAAGCCTCAAAATACACAGGGAAAAAATCACAAGGCCGGGTATATAAACAAACTCAAAATACAAGGTAAAGATCAAATGGCCCGGGTTTTAAACAAGCCCCAAAAAAAACCCAAAAAAGATCACAGTGGCGGGGGTTTTATAAACTAAGCCTCAAAATACACGGTAAAAATCCAATGCCGGGTATATAAATAAGCCCAAAAAAACACAGGAAAGATCACAATGGGGGGAGTATATAAACTAACCTCAAATACACGGGAAGGTCAAAATGGCCGATAATAAAACTTAGCCCCAAAAAACACAGGGGAAAGATCATAATTGCCCAGTATATAAACTAAACCCCAAAATAACAGGTAAAAAACCAAATGGCCGGGGTATAAAAATTAAGCCTCAAAAAACCCAGGTAAAGATCACAATGGGCCCAAATATAAAATAAGCCTCAAAATAAAAAGGTAAAAATCCAAGGGCCCCGGGTATATAAACTAAGCCCCCAAAATTCAAGGTAAAGATCCAATGAACGATATAAAATAAGCCTCAAAAAAACAGGTAAAGATCACAATGGCCGATATATAAACAAACCCAAAATACACAGGGAAAGATCCAATGGCCGAGAATAAATAAGCCTCAAAATACCAGGTAAAGTCACAATGGGCCGGGTATATAAATAATCCCAAAAAAACACAGGTAAAGACACAAAAGGCCCGGGTTAAAAATTAAGCCTCAAAAAAACAGGTAAAAATCTAATTCCCAGTATTTAAACTAATTTTCAAAAAAACAGGGGAAAATCAAAACAGCCCCAGTATTAAACTGAGTCTCAAAATACACAGGTAAAGATCATAATTGCCGAGTATATAAACTAAGCCTCAAAATGCACAGGTAAAGATCATAATTGCCGAGTATATAAACTAAGTCTCAAAATACACAAGTTAAAAATGAAAATGGGATATTTTAAACTAAGCCTCAAATACAAAGGGTTAAGTTTAAAAGGTGTGTATAAAAAAAGCTCAAAATACACAGTAAAAACAAAAGGCCCTGTATATAAACTAAGCCTCAAAATACACAGGAAAATTCAAAATGACCGTGTATATAAACTAAGCCTCAAAATACACAGATAAAGATCAAAATGACCGTGTATATAAACTAAGCCTCAAAATACAAAGGTTAAGTTCAAAATGGCTGTGTATATAAACTAAGCCTCAAAATACACAGATAAACATCAAAATGGCCGTGTATATAAACTAAGCCTCAAAATATACAGGTAAAGATCAAAATGGCTGTGTATATAAACTAAGCCTCAAAATACACAGGTAAAGATCAAAATGACCGAGTATATAAACTTAGCCTCAAAATACACAGGTAAAGATCAAAAAGGCCCGGAAAATAAACTACGCCTCAAAAAATACAGGTAAAGATCAAAAGGCGTTATATAAAAAGTTTTTATTCAATATATAGATCAAAAAAGGGCCCTGTATAAAAAATAAACCAAAATACCAAAGGCAAAAATCACAATGGCCGTTGTAAAAAAACAAGCTCAAAAATACACGGGAAAGTCAAAATGGCTGTGTATATAAAAAGCCTCAAAAAACACAGGGAAAGATCAAAATGACCGTTTATAAACAAAAACCTCTAAAACCCCCTATATAGATCAAAATGGCCCCGGTAATAAACTAAGCCTCAAAATACAAAATAAAGATCAAAAGGCCGTGTAATAACAAGCTCAAAAAACACAGGTAAAGATCAAAATGGCGTGTTAAAACTAAACCCAAAAAACAAGGTAAAGATCAAAAAGGCCGTGTAAATAAACAAGCCTCAAAAAAACACAGGTAAAGATCAAAATGGCCGTGTTTTTATAAACTAAGCCCAAAATAAACCCGATTTAGATCAAATAGCCCCGGGACGTATAAAACTAAGCCTCAAATACACGGTAAAGATAAAATTCCCTGTATAAAAAAAATAAGCCCAAAAAACACAGATTAAAGGTCAAAATTTCCCTGTATTAAACTAAGCCTCAAAAAAACAAGTAAAGATCACTTGGCCGAGTAAAACTAAGCCTCAAAAAACACAGTAAAAATAAAATGGGCCCCCAGTGATAAACTAAGCTCAAAAAAACCAGGTAAAGACACGAGGCCGGTAATAAATAAGCCTCAAAATACACAGGTAAAGATCACAGTGGCCGAGTATATAAACTAAGCCTCAAAATACAGAGCTAAAGATCACGATGGCCGAATATTTAAACTAAGCCTCAAAATACACATGCAAAAATAAAAATGACCGAGTTTATAAACTTAGCCTCAAAATACACAGATAAAGATCAAAATGGCCGTGTATATAAACTAAGTCTCAAAAAAAAACAGAAAAGTACGATGGCCCATATTAAAAATAAGCCCCAAATTACAAGGTAAAGATCAAAAAAGGGCCCTGTATATAAATAAGCCTCAATTACACAGGAAAAATCCCGTGGCCGAGTTAAAACTAAGCCCCAAAATACAGAGCAAAGATAAAATGGCCCTGTAATAAAATTTGCCCAAAATACAAGGTAAAGACAAAATGGCCCAGTATAAACTTTGCCTCAAAAAAAAAACAATAAAGTCACATGGCCCGGGAATAAAATAAGCCTCAAAATTTCACAGGTAAAGATCCAATGGCCCATATATAAATAAACCTCAAAATTTCACAGGTAAAGTAAAAATTTCCGAGGGATTAAAATAAAGCCTCAATTTAAAAGGTAAAAACAAATGGCGGGTTAAAATTAAGCCTCAAAAAAAACAGGTAAGATACAATGGACGGGTATATAAACTAAGCCTCAAATTACACAGGTAAAGATCACAATGGTCGAGTATATAAACTAAGCCTCAAATTACACAGGTAAAGATCACAGTGGCCGGGTATAAAAATTAAGCCTCAAAATACACAGGTAAAGATCACAATGGCTGGGTATATAAACTAAGCCTCAAATTACACAGGTAAAGATCATAATTGCCGAGTATATAAACTAAGCCTCAAAATACACAGGTAAAGATCACAATGGCCGGGTATATAAACTAAGCCTCAAAATACACAGGTAAAGATCACAATGGCCGAGTATATAAACTAAGCCTCAAATTACACAGGTAAAGATCACAGTGGCCGAGTATATAAACTAAGCCTCAAAATACAGAGCTAAAGATCAAAATCGCCGTGTATATAAATAGCCCAATAAACAGGTTTTAAAAATCAAAAAGGCCCAGTATATAAAAAAAGCCTCAAAAAACCAGGTAAAGATCCGAGGCCGATATATAAACAAGCCCCAAAATTACACGGGGGAAAAATCAAATGGTTTATTAAAAATAAGCCCCAAATTACACAGTTTAAAAACAAATTGCCGAGATTTTAAAAATAAGCCTCAAAATTTCACAGGAAAACCCCAATGGCCGGGTTAAAAAAAAAGCCCCAAAATAACAGGTAAAGATCACAATGGCCGAGTATATAAACTAAGCCTCAAAATACACAGGTAAAGATCATAATGGCCGAGTATATAAACTAAGCCTCAAAAACCAGGGGAAAGATCCAAGGCCGGGTATAAAATAAACCCCAAATTACACAGGAAGTCACAATGGCCCAGTAATTAAAATAAAACCTCAAAATTCACAGGTAAAGACACAGGGCCAGTATAAAACTAAGCCTCAAAAAACGACTAAAGATCAAATGACCGAATTTATAAACTTAGCCTCAAAATACACAGGTAAAGATCAAAATGGCCGAGTATATAAACTAAGCCTCAAAAAACAGAGCTAAAGATCACGATGGCCGAATATTTAAACTAAGCCTCAAAATACAAGCAAAAATAAAAAAAGACCGGTTTATAAATTTGCCTCAAAAAACAAGGTAAAATCAAAAGGCCGTGTATATAAATTAGCCTCAAAAATAACAGATAAAAATCACGATGGCCCCAGTATATAAACTAATTCAAAAATTTCACAGGGAAAGATCACAATGGCCCAGTATATAAACTAGCCTCAAAATTTCAAGGTAAAGACCAGTGGCCGAGTATAAAACAACCCCAAAATACAGAGCTAAAGATCAAAGTGGCCCGGAATAAAAATTGCCTCAAAATACACGGATAGTCACAGTGGCCCAGTATATAAAATAAGCCTCAAATACGAGTTAAAAATCAAAAGGGTGTATTAAACTAAGCCTCAAATCACAGGGAAAAATAAAAAAAGAGTGTATAAAAAAGCCTCACAAACCGTAAGATCAAAATGCCGGTTCTGTATATAAACTAAGCCCAAAAAACACAGGTAAAGATCAAAATGACCCGGGATATAAAAATTAGCCCAAAATTCAAGGTAAAAATCAAAAAGGCCGGTATATAAAATAAGCCTCAAAATACAAGGTGAAGAGAAAAGGCCGAGTATATAAACTAAACCTCAAAATACACAGGAAAGACATAATTGCCGAGATATAAATAAGCCTCAAAAAACACAGGTAAAGATCCCAAAGCGGGTATAAAAATTTAAACTCAAAAACCAGGGGAAGATGAAATGGGAGATAAAACTAAGCCTCAAATCAAGGGAAAGATATAATTGCGGGTAAAATATCAAGGAGTCCCCTTTTCCCCGAGATGCAAACGAAGAGTCATTTACAGAAAAAAGAAAAAAAGGGGGTACGTAGTTCGAAAAATTCTTTCAAAAGTTCAAAGGAGCATTAAATTAAAGCTTAAACTAATGTTTCTGATTGTAAAACTGTATGATTTTTCACTGGATTTAATAATATCTTAAATAAATTCCGGGAACTATATTTTCATCGGAATGCGAAATACAAACGTGGGCGGGTCTTTTTTGGCTATTTAGATGCCAAAAAGATCGATATCCTGACATTTATTTTGATTTTCTGATATTCCTCGAAAGAAAATCACTTATTTTGTAGAAAGCTACCGTAAAATGTAAATATAAGAATCGAATGCTATTTTTTGCGTTAATAAGGGAATAAATCACATTGGAACTTCATGCAAATCCGCCATGAATCGCTAGATTTGCAAGACGTCCAAATGCGGTTTATACCCTTATAAACGCATAAAAAGGCATTCAGTTCTTAATTGTCTTCAGTCTGGCGACGTTGATTTTCGATTTTCTCGTAACTTAACGAGCTGTCATAAATAATAGCTTTCAACTATCATAACTGGGTAAGTAAATTGACTAGTAACCATGCCGCTCGTTCGCATTTTATAAGAATTATGACCATTTTGCCTCGGTACATAGAAGTGGTACTAAGTATTTCTTTTGATATTGTTCAATGATTATTTACTTTATGAGCTTTATACACCGCTTTATTATCAATAGCGGAGTAAAAATATAAAAAATCATAGATCTTCCAGGCATTTGGAATAATGATCCTTCTTGTTCATAAAAAAAATAATAATTCAGAAAATTGAAATTACAACATGTACTTTTTAAACTGTTTTTGTAGAAGCCCCTATCATGAATACTATCTACTAAATAAAATCTGGATGATACGTGTGACATTTATTTTTTACACAATATCTCTAAAGCTTTACTTACCAAATACTGACAGCATGCAAAATCCAGCTATGGACACGACATTGCTAAACTTCATTTTTTTTCTGTAAAACAAATTTATTTTTCCTGCTCAGAATTGATTTAAGCTTGTTAGTCAGCAGCCGGTTTGTGCGTCTCTGTCAAGGATATACAATAACACCCAGCTACTTTTCTCAAACCAGTTTTCTCACGGGTGAATAAGTAGCTCAAACATTGTCGCACCACGAGACCAACACGCAGTCATTGGTGTTTGTCAAGCGGAAAAAGATACCACAAGTATATTAGCAGATACTTTGATACATTTTTTTAAGTTCGTTGCCACAGTAACCCAAAAAGTAGAACAGTCGCATTTAATGAAAAAAAATATGGAAGGCCGGTGCGCCATGCTGATTGCCAAGACAAAGAATATGGCGATTAGCATTTATCATTTGGCATTTAGCATTAAGTATGTGGCAAATAGTAATAAGTTACTGACAATAATTAATAAATATTTGTCATTTATCATTAAGTATGTGGCAAATAGTAAAAAGTTACTGACAATAATTATCAAATATTTGTCATTTAGCATTTCGCAATTAGCAAAGCCCACCGGGGTCCATGCAAAATGTTTGAAAATGTTAAATTCCAAAATTTTATGACTTTATCTGTTCATGAACTCGAAACAAAATGCATGGGTAAATATCGCATGAAAGGGTTAATTAATTTCGGGGTTAAAATCGAAATTTAATTTCGCATTATTTAGGTGGAATTAACATCGAAATCGACGAAGTTCCAAATGGAAACGGACCAAGATCTATGGTTGTAATTTCAAAACTCGAAGTTGAAAGCAAATTTGAATCAAGCTATTAAATCAAATCGAATTGTTACCGAAATATCAGTATGAAAAGAATACTAGCTTTCGAACAAGCTGCGAACTCTTGAATCAGCGCGAGTAGTATTAGAATTACCGCTTTTGGCCCGATTTTGACCCCCCTGACCCCTTGACCCTATTCTAAAAAATCCAATGCCGGACAATTTTAAAACCAAAAAATAAACAAACTTTTCATAGTACTTTATGAAAACCTTAGTAAAATATGATTAAACACTTCCACCAAATATTTCCCAAAAATTTCCCTTTGCCAAGTGGCGGGCAATGTGGCAGTCGCTGCCAACTGACAAACTTTTGGCAGCAGAACGTTGGCAAACCCCCAAATTAAACCCAATCAAAAGTCTGCCATTTTTCTGCCAAGTGGCAGCAATGTGACAATGTCTGCCAACTTGACAAACTTTGGCAAACTTTTGGCAGATTATTTTTATTGATAAATTGAAAAGGGTATTTGATCTTATTTTGAATTAGTAAGTATTTTAGGGGGTACACATAGTAATTAAAACTTTAATTAAGCTTTTAATTAAAAAGTTTGCTTTTTATCGGCAGTCACCCGGTATAGTTTCATCCGATATGTAGAATCTAATGTAATATCCCTCATAATTTGAAAAATGTACTTCTTTTAGATGTTGAATCGTTATAAGGATGAATGTCAAACTTGGTCCCTTGTGTTAAATAAATTTTAATTTTTTCTTAACATAGAATTAATGATCAGTGTCAAAGCCCTCAGCTGCCTCGGGCTGTTTATATTTATTATATTACTGCTAAATTTACCAAAAAATAGATCATCAATACCATCCCGAACCTATCTTTCCCACCACCTAAATATAAAATGTGATATTGGGCTTTTAATCGGTTTATCTGGTTCACCTATGGGCCTGGCCCCGTTAATAAAATATTAATATCTATTATATAAATTCCGTTTTTTTCGACTATAAAACACCTTAAAAGTCACATCTAGTACATCTATTTTATATTCTTGGTTTGTGTTTATAAAATTTTTATAATCTACGATAATTCAGGTCTTAATTAAAATATTTTTAAATACCCCAGACCTCCAGTTTCTTCATATGTTGAATAATCCAGGCACCATGACGGTTAAATACTTTTCATTTTTACATAATCATAAAAATTTTTAAATATAGTATTCAAAGAGAAACACTTCATGTTTTACTTTTTCTAGTTTTCTTCTATTTCTGTTTTTCTTTTTAAGTTTAAGAATTATTTCAGCAAAATCTTTCAACCTTTTTGTTGTGGCAATCAGAAGCAGATAAATTGTCAACAGTAGCCTTGTTCTAGCTAATGTGTTTCTGTTTATGAAAAAAACATTTTTACTTTTGTAATTTCTTCAGCATTAGTGGTAATTTCTTCAACATTAGCGGTTATTGTTTAGTATTAGCAGTAATTACTTGGGTTTAGCAGTGATTGATTCTCCTTGTTTATCTGATATTTTAACTACAGAGTCAAATCATTTATTTTTTTTTTAAATTGATATTAATTATCTTAATTGTTCTTCTTGTTTATCTGTATTTTAACTACAGAGTCCAAATCATTGTTATTTTTTTAATTGTTCATTAAATTCATTAATATCTTCTTGTAATTTTTTTGTAATATTACTAATTCTGCATATTTTAAATTGTGGGGTTTGTCAAAAATACTAACCCAAATTTCGAATTTGTTTTTAAAGTCATCTATTTTAGAATTAATTTTTTTTTTAAAGGTTATTCTAATGCTGTATCATGATCATCACCTCTTGTGAAGCGCCTTTTCCAATTCAAGATTTATATTCTGCAAATTTATTTGAAAAGTATCGAGTAAATCTTGTTTCCCTTTTGTCATTCGTATTTAGTTTTATTTATTTCTGTTCTGATTTCTAATGATACATATTTTGTAACTTTTTCTCAGCTTCAATAATCTTGTCTTTTAGTTCTTCATGTTTAATCATACTATCTTTTAATTCTGAACTTGAGTGAATAAAATGTTTAAAATTAATCGAAATTACTTCTTTTATGTTGTCATCTGTCAAAATCGATTTCTTTCAAGTTTTTTAATAGAATCAGTCTTTAGCTTCATTTCTTCTTCAATTTTACCTTGTAATTGATTAATTAATAATGAATTCTTTTTAAAATTTTTTGTTAATTCTTCAATTTTCTTACTTCTATTCTAGTGTTTGTTTTATACTTTGATGTCTTCAAGTTTATAGTCATCTATTACACTTTTGATTTTTTTTACAAAAACCGTCTTGGAACTGCATGTTGGGTTTATCGGATTTCCTGGTTGATTATTTCATTACCTCCCATATCTAAAGCTCTATTCATTGTGTTATCAAGTTCCTTTTTTTGTGAAGATATGATTCCCTTTCCTATTTAAGCTTTTTTAATTGCTTTTTTGTAGCATAATCACTTAATCAATATCAAATTTAACTTTACTTATACTGTCAGGTTCACTTATTTGTTTTACATCATTAAAAAACTCCATTATATAAAATTATATATTACAGTAAAGTTTTTTCTTAAAAACTTCCTTGGTTTGTCAATATATAAGAAATCATGTTTTTGATTTGTTGGCATTAGCAAAAGTATCACGATCTATATTTTGTTCATCGCAAATCCTATTATTTTCCATTTACCTGACTTTCAAATAAAATTTAAAGTGAACAGTTTAAATTTGAATATCTTTTGGTGTTTTATAGTAAGACGATTAAATAAAATAACACAAACAGTTTTTGTGACGTCCTTGAATAAAATATTTTGTTATTTCATTTTGAAATTTTTTATCTTCACATACAAAAAACATCAAAATTACTACTTTTTGTTTTTCTGATTCAAGATTCTCACAAGGTTCAATTTGGTCGGGTCAGCTTTAATATTCAAGTATTTCATTTGGAATCTACTTTAATTTTTTTTGCAATTTGGTTTTAAATTTTTAATTTAAATCTGATATTTAGATTGTTCTAAGTTTTTAGCATACAAGTATAATTTATCATAATATATAAGAGGTTTTCGAAGTATATGCATTAATGTATTTGTTTTTTCCAGATCCAGAAGATCCACATATTAACATTCTAAAAAAATGAATCTGGCATAAAAGGATTAAATTGTTTTTAAAAATTATTGGATTTATCATTTTTTGTATTTATAATTTGGAATTCCATTTATATAATATTACATTATTTTACATTATTTTACAATATCTTACAGTATCTTACATTATTATATAAATGCAATCAAAATTAATGAAATGATAATAAGAAAAAAATTAGTCGGGCAAAGATGAGAGATCTTAGAGAAGAAAATGAGAGAAAAATAAGAAAAGCTACAATCGGGATATGTATACTGAAATTTATAAGCCAATTTTGAAAAAATAGAAAGTCAAAAAGAAACAATTTTCAAGTCAGTTAAAGCATTACCTGGAATAAAACAACAATTAGCATTACTTCCAAAAAGTTTTGCTGATAAGATACATGAAATAGAAAATCTAAAAATGGTGACGAGTTATTGGAAAAACACCACCTCCGGGACTACAGCAACCATTACAACCATTACCGCTGGAAGATACTATGGGGTTTTGGAAGAATGTTCCGAGAAAACCCAAAACGATTATTACCCGAAGATTTTTGGGTTTGGATGATGAAAATGATGAGTTTGAAAACACTAGAGAATTCCTGAAGAATCAGAAGAAGAATTTTGTGATAAAATTTAGATGTTAAATATTGATTAAAGATGTATTATCAGATTGGAATTTACCTGTATTATCAGAGTTAGTATAATAAACAAAGATAAAGATGGGTTGGATAAAAACAGAAAAGAGGTTTACCGAAAAATTAAAGAAATGTACTTTGTAGAATAAAAGAACACAGGGAAAAAAATCCAGATGAAATAGTTAAATTTACAGATGCAGAACCTATGACTGCAGGTGAGTATGTTTCAGAGTTAAAATCAGACAAAAAAAATCTTAAAATATATGGTGAACGCTTATCAAAATGATTGATGAATCAGAGGTAATTAGAAAAAAAGGGAAAAAGGGAAAAAGATATCATAACCATATAAAGTTTCACCAAATGGGCAATATGGTAATTTAATTATTAACTTAAATAACTTTATGGTCAAAACAAATTAATGCTAAGGATAGAATAAACTGGAAAAGAAGTCATTAACCTAAATAGATGATGATTTTAAATTTATTTGATTAATAAAAGATATAACAATAATAAAAAGCATTCAATTCATTCAAGAAAAATATTTAAAGAATTAACAGAAAAACAGGTTACCTATCAATAAAAGATCTATGAAATTAAAAAAGTAATTAGGGGACAAGGTTATGACGTTTGTCCATGTAATCCAAAAGAATTGGTTAATGACTTGGAGTTAATTTTTGGTTCAATTAATGCTGGAAATAATAATGAAGAACTAAAAAATGAAGGTATTTGAATAATGATGAACTATTAAAAATGAATTCACTCTTACCGAAAAAACATGAAATGTTTTATAAAAAATATTTTTCTGAATTTTTAAAATTTTAGTTAAAGTTTTAAAACTTTAGTTTTTAATTATATATAAATGGGAAAAAAAATAGTATTAAGTTTGAAAAAGTTAAAGATAATAAAAATAAACCCAGTTATTTTACAATCAGATTTAGTCGTTCTTTAATTTTTGATAAAAAATAAAAATTATGTTGTTGGTTTGGATAGTATTAACACTATGACCTACTCTTGGCAAATATTAGTGATGAATCTGGGCAATAAAAAAATTGTTATCATAATGGTAAAGGGTTGGAAAGATATCATATTTACAAATGGGTTTTACAGTTACACAGATATAAAAATTATATTAGAGAACATTAATAAATAATGGCGATTATGAATTGATAAATCAGAAATTGCTGCCGCAGGCGACAGGGGACCATGGTTCCACTCCAATAAGTTTGGAATTTGATTAAGTAGTTTTAAGATTTTGATTTCCCAAATTTCAGATAATTTTAAGTTGGATTGGAAATATAAAATTTATACATTGCTTTGGGTTTTAGAAAAAAAAATTAGACAAAATGAAGGGGAATAAAACACCAAAAAATAACTAACTCTGTGGGGGTACAATTTACATTCATTGTGATCTTATTGATAATTCACTTTTTGATGGTAATTTTAGTGATATATCTATGTTTAAGTACTGCAGATTTTAAAAAGAGCTTATCCATTTTCAAAAGAAACCCAAAGAGTTGGATATTCTGAAATTATAAATATATTATAAATTCAAATTTGAATATATATTACAGATGGTATTGGTTTAAAAATAATTAATTTAATGAGTTGAAAAAAGTTTACACTAATTTTAAAGAAATTTGAAATTATAAAATTAGTTTATAAAAATTACAAAAAAGTTTATACAAAATAAAGGAATTTTTTATGTTGATGCACACCGGAGAAGAATCATACACGGAACAGGTATCTTTGAACTTAAAAGAAATTAATTCAACTTCAATTGACAGCTGGAAAAAAAAAGCTTTGGAAAAAGCAGGAAAAGCAGCACTTGAAAGGGAACAAAAAAAAGGGTTTGGAAAAAGAAGTTGGAAAAATTTTGTGCAGCTAAAATTGTTGAAAAACTTAAAAAGAAACCTGCTCCCGCAGTTGGTAATTTAATTGCCCAAAGGGAAATTTCAAGAAAGAATAACAGTAAAATAAAAATAAAAAAAATAAAAAATAAAAATAATAATAAAAATAATGATTAATGAGGAGGAATTCATATGAGAATAAATAGAATATTGTCGGATCTGGGACTTAGCTCAACAAACGTATTAACAGATTAATTTATAAAAAATAAAAAATAAAATAAAAAATAAAATAAAAAAAAAAATTTAAAAAATAAAGTTTTAACTTTAATAAAAAATAAAATAATATATAATATATACATGTTTGAACAAAAAAAATATTGTGGAAAGATATGAATTAACTCCTATTCAATTAGATACCAGCATTAATATCTTCCTGGGAAATAATGTTAAACAACAAAAAAACGGATATCACTTTACAATTAATGATTGAAGTTTTTTATTTTTATTGGGTTTATGCTTATTTTGAAGTAAATTTTAAAGTAAATAAGCTTGCTAAAGGTAATAATTATGTTGCTGGTGGGAGATGATAATCAAATTGCTTTAATTTTAAAATGCAGCTTCATTAATTGATAAGTTTGTGGTTAAACAAATGGAAAAAATTGTATATGATTGTAATAAATTTTTTACAAAGTAACAAATGTAAAAGGTTTGGTTGAACTATCTGAAGATTATGCAAAAACAACTGGAACAAATGAGTTTATTTATTAGATACTACTGCTGTTGCTGAAAGTAGGAATAACAAGATGGATTTTAATTCTGGTTTTGCTTCTAGGAATTTTGATCCAGGGTGGTAAAGAGGTAAATGCTAAAAATTTCCCTTAAATAATTATTATTTTTTCAGGGTTTAGGAAAACTTTAATATTTACCCCCAAGTCAAATTCAAATAACCACTACAGCTGACAGTGATGATGAATTAATTGTTTTGAGCTAATGCTATGATGCGGTAGAGTATTGTAACAAAATTAATTCTATGGGTTCCCCGTTTAATTTTTAATGAATTTGGGTTTGATCTAATTGCTACTGCTGAAAAGATTTTTAACAAAAGCAAGATGGTCATACCATTAGGGAAAGTGGTGACACAATCAACTTGATACACAACAAACTAATATAAACCTTTAGAATAACGCTGGTGAACAAAACCACAACAAATGTATTTGTTTATTTACAACGCCTGATAAAAGTACTTCACAAGAACATAATCCACATTTATTAGATACATATAAAATTTAATGCAGTCAAATGAAAATTGCATTTGAGTTCTTGTGTCGTCTTGAAGTTGGTAATGGATTTTTTATCCAGAACTAGAATACACAAAGTATATCAAAGATATATGACGATTGTAATTATTATTATTATAAACAAAATAACAAAACTACTGAAGTCTGCTAAATAGAACCAACTTTAAATAGTTATTTTGTTTGGATTTATTCATTTTAACTTTGAATATTAAAGGAAGTATTTTTACAGATGACCCATAAGCATATTACATTAACAGCTAAAATTAAATATTCCACCAGCACCAATATCGTGTTTAGCAATTGTAATTGTATGAGAAACATTGAAATACATACAATGGAAATGAACTGTTATTGTTTTAAATTGAACATGTTTATTTGTTTAAATAAAATAAATATAAATTAAAATATATATAAAGTATATAATGTCATCAAATTATATGAATATAAAGTTAACCTACAGATGGAACAAAAGAAAAATTTAGCCCAGCCTACAACAACACAATTCCACTTACATTTTAGATTAAAAACATGAACATTTACTGGAGAAACTCCTTACTTTTAACCAAAAACACAATTAATCAAATTAAAAAAGCTGTGCAAATAAGAAGGGATTAGAAATTACAATTTCAAAAAACAGATGTTCCAGAGTCACAAAGGTCAAAATGGGGATTTTTAGAGCTTTTGCTGGTTTGTTAAAAAAACAATTCTCCAATGGCAGCAAAAATAAGCTCCAAAAAATATTAGCCCTCTAATGCATTTGCGCATTGTCTGGACTGTCCAGTACTGGTGTTAGTAAAATACTTGGAAATGGTATTATTTCAGTAGCTAATGATAAGAGAAATATGATATCACCAAAAATCTAACACTCTAATCAAAGAAAGCAATTAGTAGGACTGGAGTGATTAAATTAACACAAAAACAAAAACAAGACGGTGGCTTTTAGTATGTTGGCTGCTAGTCTAGAATACCTTTGATTACATCTATGTTGAGTGGAAAAGGATTACAGATTGATTCACAACGGAGACTTACAGACGAATTCCAATATGTAAAAAAAAAAAATAAAATTTATAAACAAACCAATATCAAACATTTGAAGTTGAACAATGGGTAAAACAGTTAAAAATTTAAAAACTTTAGGGGTGTATTTAGTAAAATAATTTATTAAAAAACTAAAAGATCAGACGAGTGTGGAAAGTTTATAAATTTGCATAGACTCTGTGTCCTGGAACACATTGGTTTGTTACTTTTAAATAATATGTATTTTGACCCATTGTCTTCCTCCACACCAAAAGAAGAATTCAGTATATACCAAATTGTAAAATACAAACAATGTTCAATATCAAGACAAAACAAGAATGCTTTGTGGTTATTAATTTTTATTTTCATTAAAATAGTTACAAGATAAAGTACCGTTGTATGATTTATTGTATAAAACATTAAAAATTCATAATCAAAAGAGTAAATGAACAAACTATATAAATTATTTTAATAAAAAATGACATTTATTTACCTGGAAAATTAATAAATGGGAATATTTCAAAATATAAATGAAAAAGTAAATAAAATAGAAAGACAATTAATAAGAAAACCTCCATTGCTTTTAAACAAGTTATACCCAAGATACCGATAGTGGATTAATTTCAATGGAAAACTGTAAATGCTAGTCCTGTTTAGGTTCAAAAAGGTAATAATGTAAGATTTAATTTTAATTGCATTGAATTATTCTTGTTGATGCAATTAAATTTAGATAAAGGAGAAGCAAAAACAACTAAAAAAAATAAAGAAAATGTAATTCTTCATAATTCGGATGTAAAAAATAACAGAAAAAATGAATCTAATTTCTATTAATTATGTTAATAAATTTAAAGTAAATGAATGTTATTTATATAATTCTTTAAACGTTAAAACTATTCAGTTAACAATTATGGTTTCTATAATTTAATAAAAACTTTCATAAAAACTAATAAAAACTTTAATTAAATTTTAAGAATAAGCTAATGTAACAATCCATTTATCATGAATATATCTTTTATCGTCATAACATGATAAAGATGTTTTTAATTTATAACACAACATGAAACTTGTGTTTTATCAGAACGAATAACTTTACAGGTGTGAATTACTTTGGGTTGAATTAAACAAAGTATCATTTTATAATTTTTTATGAAAACTATGTTTCTTAACACAAGTTTTTAATTCCTTTAACATTTATTAATGGTAACTATCGTTTTCTAATAAATATATAATACATTTTACTTCTTAATCCGACAAATCAACAATTCTAACAACGCAGCTTTTCATCTTTAAATTTTCCAATTACTTTTTATTCTTGTCGAAATAAAATTTGAGTTGTTATCGTAATCACTATTATCAAATAAATCTTTGTCCTTATAAAAGTCTTTATATGCATCTTTGGTTTTATTTCATACATAAAGAATCAGTGTCAGTAAACAATAAATTTACAATTAACCCTCGTACTTTCCCTTAATATAATTATAATGAAAATCAACATTAAATATTTTTGATAAATCCTAGAATGCACATTCATCATATACAAGGTCTGTTTAATAACAACCTTTCTTTTAATTCTATGAATACCAAAAAGTTAGAGTTAAACAATCGTTGCACTAACAAATGAAGGTGTAGGCCTATGTATTTGTAATAAAATATTATCATCATGTGTGTAATTTAATATTAACCCTCTTACGTAAATTCTCCATCGTCCTTAACCGAATACAGAATTGATCATTAACTTAAAAAAGTCCTTTTCAAATAATTTTTTGCTTTAGATCTTTTTTTGAGTATTAAAATCAATATACTTTTTTAACACCAAGGACTTTCGTCAAAAGTTAATATTTTATGTATTTTTGTTACTTTTAACCCTAATAGTGTATATAAGTACAAGTTTTCATAATGAACTACATAATTTGTTTTTTCATTAAAAATGGAACTAATTCTTTTACATTACTTTTCCTATTTCAAATTCTGTTTTAATATTTTTACTATAATCAGAAAGCCATTGATCTGGTATTTTTAATTTTGTTCAGGAGCTAAATGGATATATTATGGTTTTATGTAATTCTTTGGATATACAGATCACATTCAACTAATAAAGTTAGTTACCTTTTGCAATTAAATTTCTTGAATTGATTTTTTCGATATAAATTTAAAGTTTCCCAGAGGGTAAAGGTTGATCACATAGCCCAACCGTAAAGAATTATTGGCGTCAAGGTACATGATGTATTTGCTTTCTTCTTTGATTTATAATCCTTCATATATTATTGGTTTTGCTTTACTGTATCTGTTTGAAATATAACTTATCCTCCTCTCAGTCCCTTTTTCAATAAAATATACATATCAATCATCAGTTTATTAAATCTAACTTAAAATTCCAGTCATTTTAACATTGCATCCCAAGCTAACCCAGGACTAACTAAAAATAATGACACGGATCTAATTTGTAGTACTCTTAAAAAACATAGTTTTTCTAAAATTTTCCCGAATACATCAGCTAAAAGTATACTCAGTTTTTAAATATAGATCATGATATTCTCCCATTGTTTTTAATTTTAAATTTTTTCCAGAATTTTTTAGCATGTTCGTATTCATTACAGAAATATAGTTTTCATTTAAAACTGAATAAAAATCTTCTTAGGAGGTAATTTTGTTTCATCTTTGAATTTTTTAAATGAATCCATGTAATCATAGGATAACACCTTTTGTTTTAATAATTTCTATGTAAGCAAAATTCTTGAGATTAAGTATTTTAAATCTGGAATATTTTTTTACTAGGTTTATCCAATGATTGAGACATAAATTGGACTGAATCATAAAGACCAAGTCAAAATCATAAATGCCATATATCTTTCCATATTGTTAGGAATAACATTAATTTCTTTTTTTAAATTTTCCCCTATTTGTTGCATAATAAAATGGACCGTCATAACCTCTAAATTATGAAAAATAACAGAATTTAGGTGTTATTTAAAATTAATATTACATTCTGAGTGAGCACCCCTCTAAATTTTCCGTTATATGACAAATGATCCGGACAGATTTCATTTTCCTTATATCTTCTCCACAAAATATGACAAAACTTTTTGTTTTTTAAATTCGTGAATCATTTTTAGGACATTCTTATTTCTTGTTTGAAATGTTCTTAAATATTTCTTTACAAATATCATTTTCCTCAAGCATTTTATCAATAAACTTATAAACTGCATTAGACCCCGTATAAATCTGGGTTGGGTTTAGTATATTTAGGACTTTCCCTTGTTGGCTAAATCGTTCATAACAACATACAACTTTATAGCCGAACCACAATCTATATGATTTTGATACATGGTTCAGTAAATGAAGATTCAGTTGATGGTAAAGCAGTTAAACTTTTTTTAGTTATTGGATTCAAAATCAGCATAAATTACAAAAGGTACTGCTAAACTTTATGATAATTTTTTAAATTGTACTTTACTTCCCTCTTTTGCATTTTACGCCTTGAACCAATAATAGCTAAACAATTTGGGATGTGTTCTTTTAATATTTCTTTCCTTGATAAAATTTCTGGTAAACATGATTTCCAAAAAATGTTTTTATGTTGATCTTGGTTTTATAAACATAATCTATTATAGCTTATCCAAAACATAAATGTTGGATACAGTTCTTGAGGGTTTCCAGTCATCATCAGTTATTTTATCATTTTTTTTATCATTTTTTATTTTATCATTTAGTTATTTAGCAACATGTCACAGTGTTCTTCGTATTGATATTTTGATATGAAACAATGGATACAATACTAATTCCTTCATATCCAAATATATTAAAAAAAATGATATTTCATTTAAAACTTCATTATTAGTATTTGATTTAAAGTAACAGGAAATTTTAATTCCAGTATAATCAAGATCGTTATATGTTTTTTATAGTTTGAAATATTTTGGATTTTTTTTATCAGGAACTTTGTAAGCCAAATGACACCATCTAAAACATTGATTATCATCCATTCTTTATATTTATTATCCTTTCATTGGATGTTGTAATGTTTTGGTAATTCTAAATAACTCGAAGCAGCCAATGGACTATACTTATATCTACCTATTTATATAAAGAGCATCAACAGACTCATTCTCCAGCCACTTCTTCAGAAATCCAATTACCAATTCTATTTATTATTTCATCAAAAGCTGATGTAAAGTTTTTTTTTTTTATTTCGTTTGTGTTACATAATTTCTAAAAGCCTTTGATTTGAAAAAAGCTGATTTATATATTGTAACAGTTTTAATTAATCCATTTTTTGCAAAAGTATTTTTTAAAACAAACGTTTATTTTTATACCTTTTAAAAGTTTTAAGTTCAGATTTAATATTTCATAAGAGTCGTTTATAGTTAAATATAATTGGATTCTTTGGATTTGTCTATATGTAATTTTAATTTCAAATTTCTTATACGATTGGTTTTGTAGATCTCTCATTTCCAGCTATATAATTAGTATATTTAAAAAAAAATCTTTCAAGCAAAAAAGGAATAACAAAATAATTAAAAAAATAATTAAAAAAATAATAAAATCAATAAAGTTTTCAAATTTATCTTTAAGAAAAATAAATATGTATATTTATATCTTTTCCATTAACTTTTGAATCACATTTACTTCGGTTTGTCCCTTCACAACACAATTTTTTTATTAACTCTCCAGCATAATACCAAATTTTAGATGCTTTGTAAGTGCTGCAATAATTTTTCGTCATTAGTACACAATCGGTTACAATAAATAACTTTGTTTAGGATTGTTTCGATAATATTTGGTCTGGGACAATCACATAATCTTTTCAATCATTTTTCTTCTTCAGTTAATAGACAAAACCACATTCCCATTCATATAAAGTTTCTTTTACGAAGATAAGGTCTCTATAAACATTTTGTAATTTACAATAACCGTGATTTTTATTTCCATTCGCTAACTATTTGATTAAGTTTTGATTTCAATAACATTTCTTCTTTTAAGAACTTTCTTATATGGATTTTTCATCTGATGCATTATCCTCCAAAGTGCTAGATAATTTTGGCATATTCATTTCTATCTACCTTTCTATTATCTCATCTATATATAATATACTAATAAAAAAAATCTTTATAAAACACACTTAAAATTTAATAGAGCTCTTCTTCTTTTTACTTTTATATCCGTTAAGTTTAAATTCCTTCATATCATTTCAAGGGTTTGAAATAATTTTTTTCTTCTGCATTTCCCTAATAGTAGGAAAAATATCCTGAAATACCTTTATTTCGATCATCCTTTATTTCAGGCTGTTCCAATCCGTGCTTTGTTATATAAGGTGTTTTATATTGTGGTGATGTGATTTTAAAATAAATTTTCTGTCGTCAAGTTTTAGTCTGTTAGTAAATATGGGTAATTACTGATGAACAGCGCCAGCACCTGCTACAAATATAGGAATAGCTGAACAAGTAACAATGCAGCTGAGCAACCAAAAATACCTGCTGCCAAATATAACCAGTATTAACTCTCGCCACAAAATTTATAACTTTTTCTGTAAGCAGCAGCTAGTTTAGTTAAGTGAATAATTAATTGAATCTATTGTTTCTATTCCATTATTATTAGAATAAGATTTTTATTACTCATTTTAAATAAACTTTATTTCTAAATTAAATTTGTTCAAGATCGCTAAATGGTACCCAACGATTAAATTTTTTCCTTGTAATCTTTGAATCTTTCCATTTTACTAAAGTCGTTTTTTCTTATAGTCTCCGTCTAATAACTTTTTCTATTCTAAAAACATCTTGTGTAGTATAAAATTCTTGTTCATAAAATGAACCTTGAAATTATTTCATCCATTTAAATCTTTAATCGTGTATGTTCCAGGGATTGTAATATGAATTTTATAAATTATAAATATTTCCTCTGTCCAGTATTTGGTGTATATCCTTTTTTCAAAATGTCTTTTAAGTTTGCTTAAGCGAACTCATCGATCACTCAATTTTAAATTTTTTGCTTTGCTCATTGGTATCTTTATATCACACATATAAATTAAAGTAAACAGAACCTTTAGTTACAGTTTTTACTAGCTTCGTTTGGTGTCATTTTATACTAGAATGTTTTGTTTTGTTATATTTATCAACCATATCCTGCAAATTTATTTAATAAGTATAAGTATTATTTGCTGCAAAATGATTTCCACATTTTCTTTTTAAACGTTCTATTAAATCGTCTATTACTACAGGCCTTTCCTTCATTAAATGTATGATACAATTAATTTCATTTTTTATTCAAAAATGCTTCCAATCTTTTTATTATAAAATTCTTTCCTTTCATCTACACATAAATTTACGGTAATCGTCCTTCAGAAAATTATTTTTCAAATGCTCAGTAACAGATTCTCCCGTTTATTCTTTAATGAATAACCCAAGCCTAATTTACTAAATATAATCTATAACGGTTAACAAGTACTTTAACTCCTTTAATGGATTGAAAAACTTGCATGTCAACTAAATCAGCTGCACCAAGTATCACAATATCACTAACTATCACTCATCGTTACCTAATTTTCTGTTAATTGTTTGTGTATTTCTTCGGCTATTCATCGCTCCAATTTATTTCGGGTAATACTCGACCCCCTTTTCCCGTTTTTTTTGATTTTTTGTCCCAACCCAATTTGTATTTCGTTTTGGATACTGTTTTTACACTAAATGTTTGCAATCTTTATCTCCAAATTGGTTTTTGATTTAGTTTTATTAAGTTGGAAGAAAGCATGTTTTTGTCACATGCACTTTACTTAGTCTTGAGTCATAGCAAAAATCAGTCCTACATAACAGCATCCAGTTCATTGACAGGGGGTCCATTATCTAGGGGTATAATATTTAATTTCCTGGCCACAATAATTATATCCTGGAAGTGTTAAACCTTTCTTAAGGTAAATAAAGGTAACATTGCTTTGTGAATATCTAAATTAACCCCCTGTCTTTTAAACAAACTTTGATTTCATTTTCCCACAAATGAACAAGTAGCCCTTATCATTTTTCTCCCCGTTTTTTTGTTGTAACATAATGAGATTTTATATTATCAGTAAATCTTCTTTCTTACAACAATAAATTTTATTTTTGTAAACTCATCTATATCAAATGTATTTAAAAATTATTGAAAGACTAATAATGAGTTATTAATTGAAAATAGATCAAATAACTTTACATTTTTCAATAAAAATAATCTTCCAAAAGTGTTGCCAAAAGTTGTCAAGTTAGCAGACATTGTCACATGCTGCCCCACTTGCAGAACAATGCAGACTTTATGATTGGTTTAATTTGTGTTTGCCAACGTTCTGCCAAAAGTTTGTCAAGTTGCAGCGACTGCCACATTGCTGCCACTTGGCAGGATTTGGCAAATATTTGGTGGAAGTGTTTAATCATATTTTACTATAGGTTTTCATAAAGTACTATGAAAAGTTATTTATTTTTTGGTTTTAAATTGTCCGGCATTGGATTTTTTAGAATAGGGTCAAGGGGTCAGGGGGGTCAAAATCGGGCCAAAAGCGGTAATTCTAATACTACTAGCGCGGAGTTTTAAAAAAAACTGATTTTGAAAAAGAAGTTTACGTTATCGTAACATTGTGTCAATTTTGACTAGCGCAGACTTGAGTAAGCATAAGCCATCATGGCCGGACGTTACCATAAACATTTGTGTAAAGTCGCAGGGTTGAAAATGTAGAGTGTCAAGTACCGCAAATTTGTAATCTTTTGTTTCATTATAGGACGTAACGACTGCAAGTTGCGCTTTTTATGTCCTCTCATTTTAGCGTATTTTGAAGCCAAACTAGCTGAAAGAAAAGATACAGAGTGGACATGCATTGCATGGCAGTCTATTTGACATTTGATCTTACCGTACGACAGTGATCTGCAAGGAAGTCTGCTTGCTGCACATCGTTTCATTATGATCACAAAGTGGTAGCATCATCAAGCGTTTCATTAATTTTTCCCACAATAGTAGCGTGTCCGACGTAAGATCTTTGTTACATCGCATGATGCCGGACGTAAAAGCACGTGAAATTAGTGTTTTATAAGGTGGTTGTTTTAGGGCATCTCATTTATAGCATTGGCGTGCGCACAATTTGTGTAGCACATTTCATTGCGGCCAACGCTATATTAGTATTACGAAATATTGAAAGTTTTGTGTGTCATTTTGGCGTGCTCATCAGTGCGACAGAACAAAACTAACAAAGCGATATAATGAAACATTCGTGCTGACGCACGTGACATCAACAAAAATGTTATGCTTGCGCGTTGGCACGCACGTCAAGTCGAAACGAAATGTTGTCGTGTTTGCCATTAACAGAGGTTGGCGCGCGCTAAGACGAAATGAAGGACGACACAAAATGTGCTGCATAGCCGTGCACACTACAACGCACCAGGACGACACAACAAAATGTGCGCGCGCCAACGCGACATAACGAGATGTCCTAAATCAGCCACCATAGTTTAATGTTTCCTACATAAACCTGTATACAGATATTCATTTTGTTACTTCTAAAACTACCACTACTTACTATTTTGTTTTGCAGGTGAGGAGAAATTCTGTATACTTACAATTTATACGTTTGTAAACAGAACAAATTAACATTTAATATGATTATTTAGTCGAATAATTCGTTTTCGATTATGAGACTATAAGAATACACTAGTTTTCTTAAAATGTTTGCGAATATTGGACTGAGTAGATATAGCCTTCTAGTTGACAGTGCAGGTATTTTTAACCCTCCTGCCGCATGAAGACAAGATACGAGCAAAATTGAAAAAACAAAAAACTTCATTGCGATAGGTGCCACGCCCTCTTCCTGGAAGGAAACAAATTACGTAAACCGAGGAGCTTCGAGTTTCACCATAGTTAAAATTATTTCAAATTTGAGTTCATCATCTGTCTCATGGTTGTTATAAATGTTATACATTATTTATATCCGATAGCCTCAGTGTAACGTATCCAATGTCAGAGGCGCCTTTGTTATACAGCCGTGTTTTACATTAAAGCAACAGGACGCAATATATATGCAGTATTTCAAAATTTGTTTCTTTGTTTGTTTTGGGTTTAATGCCGTTATTCAACAGTATTTCAGTTATGTAACGGCGGGCAGTTAATCTAACCAGTGTTCCTGGATTCTGTACCAGTACAAACCTGTTCTCCACAAGTAACTGCCAACTTCCCCACATGAATCAGAGGTGGAGGACTAATGATTTCAGACACAATGTCGTATATCAAATAGTCACGGAGAACACACGCGCCGCCCGAGGATCGAACTCGCGACCCCGCGATCCGTAGACCGACGCTCTACCTACTGAGCTAAGCGGGTGGATTTTCAAAATTTGTTACGTTAATGAACGATTTGGAGAAATTAAGACAGTAAATTAACAAATGAGAGAAGATATTTCGTTTCTTATAGACGGAGTGTATTTTAATTACATGTTCCGATAAAACAAAAGTAAATGTTAAGAAGACAGACAGTCTCATCAGTTTTCCACCACAGAACACTGTCCACGTGATTTTAGAATGGTTTGTAAGAAAAGGTATATATCTACATATTAGCGCTATCCGCCACTTTGTCAGAAAGTGACCCTTGATTTTGTTTTAACTAATGTTATATATTTATAGTAGAGTTTGTTTACAGCATGAGTATTGGTAGTTCCGTAACATTTCATTGTAATACACGACCGAAGTGGCATATTGTACTGAAGCAACAGACGCTGTATTAAGTTTTTACCGTGAGTAGCTTCCAATGAGTAAACGTTTCCTGATATTACAGGATTGTAATAACAACAGTTAACAGTTACATCTTTTGGAGTACATTCCATGCATTGGACGCTTCCTTTTTTTTTTTTTGGGGGGGGGGGGGGGGTACACAAACAACTCGCCAGTTTCGACCAATATGCACTACATACGAGTAGTGTCCCTTTAGCCAGCCTATTGAATGTTGCAAATGTATCAATTCAGTTTCTAAAATCATCAATTTTAGAATGTTTCATTTGAATTCATTACTTAAAGTCTGAGAAAGGAATATTTAATATTTTCATATTTCAGTCTTGAAACTGACACAACTCAACTTCCCATTGCAAAATGGAAGCAGCATAGATTTATTCATGTAGCTAATTCGATGAAAACAAGTGATTAAGGTAATGTCATGCTGTTATCTCAGTTGCAGCATAACCTAATGATATGCTATCAGTCAGAGATATACAGTTTTGCAATATATAACGCAACATGTACGCTTTCAATTTTGCATATATGAAAATTTAGTTTGTTAATTGCTGTCTACGAATACAACAGAACCAATGGAAGACGAGGTGACAGCACGTAACACACTGGGAAATTTGAACGATTTATTCAGAAATGCTCTGTGCACTCTCTCAATATTATGTGATGTGAAATATGCGTAAAATGAAAGTCTTTGTATGGATAATTAACGTCGAGTGGTTCATTTGGGAAAGGAATCCACCACTTCAGTAGCCGGAAAAGCGTTCAAATCTATGTTTGCACTGCGAAATCTTACGAAAGAAAGGTTCTTGCCTATTAAAATATCATTAGACTTATTTTACCAATATTTCACATCACATAATATTGAGAGTGCACAGAAAATTTCTCATGCAAACTGTAATTATACCTGTCATTATACGTACCACAAAAGTACTTTGTATTCACTTATTCACTAAATAGCGGACCTTCACTCTACACGAAATGAACAAACTTCAAACCTGCAGTATACACCAACACTGTCTCTAGATGTCTGTAACATATATTTTGAAGACCATTGCCAGTGCTAATTAAATATCAAAAGAAAACAAGAGGGCCATGAAGGCCCTGTATCGCCCACCTGACCTATTGACCTAAAGATCATCAAGATAGTTTCATTAAGATATGGTCATAAATGTAGCCTCTAAAGTGTTAAATAGCTTTTTCATTGATTTGACCCGGTGACCTAGTTTTTGATCCCACGTGACCCAGATTCAAACTTGACCTAAAGATCAAGATTAACATTCTGACTAAGTTCCATGAAGATACAGTCATAAATGTGGCCTCTGGAGTGTTAACAAGCTTTTCCTTTGATTTGACCTGGTGACCTAGTTTTTGATACCACCTGAACAAGATTTGAACTTGACCTATAGATCATCAAGATTAAGTTTCTGACCAAGTTTCATTCAGATATGGTCATAAATGTGGTCTCTAGTGATAACTAGATTTTTTTTATTTGACCCGGTGACCTAGTTTTTGACCCCACATGACCCAGATTCAAACCTGACCTAAGGATCATCAAGATTAACATTCTGACCAAGTTTCATGAAAATACAGTCATAAATGTGGCCTCTACAGTGTAAAAAAGCTTTTCCTTTGATTTGACCTGGTGACCTAGTTTTTGAACCCAGATGACCCAATATCGAACTTGTCCAAGATTTTATTGAGGGTAACATTCTGACCAAGTTTCATTAAGATTGGGCCAAAATTGTGACCTCTAGAGTGTTAACAAGCTTTTCCTTTGATTTGACCTGGTGACCTAGTTTTTGACCCCAGATGACCCAATGTCAAACTCGACCAAGATTTTATTGAGGGTAACATTCTAGCCAAGTTTCATTAAGATTTGGCCAAATTTGTGACCTCTAGAGTGTTAACAAGCTTTTCCTTTGATTTGACCTAATGGCCTAGTTTTTTATCTCAGATGATCTAATATCGAATTTGTCCAAGATTTTATTGAGGGTAACATTCTGGCCAAGTTTCATGAAGATTGGGCCAAAATTGTGACCTCTAGAGTGTTAACAAGCTTTTCCTTTGATTTGTCCTGGTGACCTAGTTTTTGACCCCAGATGACCCAATATCGAACTCGTCCAAGATTTTATCAAGGGTAACATTCTGACCAAGTTTCATTCAGATTGGGTCAAAATTGTGACCTCTAGAGTGTTAACAGTCAAATTGTTGACGACGGACGGACGGACGACGAACACAGGGCGATCACAAAAGCTCACCTTGAGCACTTTGTGCTCAGGTGAGCTAAAAATCACTACAGCACAAAAGTAGAATCAACTAAAAAAACAAGAGGTCACAGAGTGATCTTGGCGCCCACCATTGTGTCATTTTTGAATGTTCCAAATTTCAAGACTAGCTCAAAATCCTAAAAGTAGGTAACTGTCAGAATCCAGGTCATCACAGTACTTGGATCCAGTGACCTCTAATACCAATTGGTAGTTTTGGCTCCATACAAGGTACTATTACATACCAAATATCAAAGAGATTGGTCAATATATGAATGTGCTATGAGCAAAGCACAAATATGTCACCAGGTCAAAATCAAGGTCAAAGTTTGTTTCGGTACACAAAACTGTGCATGTGGTCCAAGTTTGAAAGCTGTAGCTTGAGAAATGTGAAAGTAGGTCACTAGATCAATTTCAAGGTCAAAGTTCATTTCAGTACACAAAACTATATATGTGATTCAAATTTGAAGGCTGTAGCTTGAGAAATGTGAAAATAGGTACTACGTAAAAATCAAAGTCAAATTTCAATTCAGAACTCAAAACTATGCATGTGGTCCAAATTTGAAGCCTGTAGCTAGAGAAGAGTGAAAGTAGGTCACTAGGTCAATGTCAAGGTCAAAGTTCATTTCGGTACACAAAACTATGCATGTGGTCCAAATTTGAAGGCTGTAGCTTGAGAAATGTGAAAGTAGGTCACAAGATCAATTTCAAGGTCAAAGTTCATTTCAGTACACAAAACTATATATGTGATTCAAATTTGAAGGCTGTAGCTTGAGAAATGTGAAAATAGGTACTACATAAAAATCAAAGTCAAATTTCAATTCAGAACTCAAAACTATGCATGTGGTCCAAATTTGAAGCCTGTAGCTAGAGAAGAGTGAAAGCAGGTCACTAGGTCAATGTCAAGGTCAAAGTTCATTTCGGTACACAAAACTATGCATGTGGTCCAAATTTGAAGGCTGTAGCTTGAGAAATGTGAAAGTAGGTCACTAGGTCAAAATCAAGGTCAAATTTTATTTCAGAACACAAAACTATGCATGTGTTCCAAATTTGAAGCCTGTACCTTCAACAAGAGCTGTCAGTGGACAGCGCGCTCGACTATTCTCAGTGCTTGATAGTATAATATAAGCAATGAGTAAAACTTTAACATTACAATAAGCATATCCTAAGTCGAAAAGGGGCCATAATTCAGTCAAAATGCTTGATAGAGTTGCCTCCTCCTTTTTACAGACTGGGGTCATGATGGTAAACAAGTATGCAAAATATGAAAGCAATACCTCAACGGACTTTGAACATATTTGGTGTGGTACGCAAACTTTAACATTTATTCTAAGTTGAAAAGGGGCCATAATTCAGTCAAAATGCTTGATAGAGTTGCCTCCTCCTTTTTACAGACTGGGGTCATGATGGTAAACAAGTATGCAAAATATGAAAGCAATATCTCAATGGACTTTGAAAATATTTGGGGTGGTACGCAAACTTTAACATTTATTCCAAGTCAAAACGGGGCCATAATTCAGTCAAAATGCTTGATAGAGTTGCCTCCTCCTTTTTACAGACTGGGGTCATGATGGTTAACAAGTATGCAAAATATGAAAGCAATATCTCAATGGACTTTGAAAATGTTTGGGGTGGTATGCAAACTTTAACATTTGTGTGACGCTCATGCTCAGGTTAACGCTCACACTGATGCCGGGGCAAGTAGGATAGCTCCCCTATTCTTCGAATAGTCGCGCTAAAAATGTGAAAGTAGGTCACTAGGTCAATGTCAAGGTCAAAGTTTATTTCAGTACACAAACCTATGCATGTGGTCCTAATTTGAAGGCTGTAGCTACAGAAATGCGAAAGTAGGTCACTAGATCAAGATCAAGGTCAACTCATGTCAAGGTTCATCTAGCCACTCAAAACTATACATGTGGTCCAAATTTGAATGTTGTAGGTTAAAAACAAAAAAAATAGGTCACTAGATCAAAATAAGTGACCTTGACCCTAAACAAGAGAGATGACACCATTAACGAGTTAAATGCAATTTTTTTTCTTATTACAGAAACAGAGAATGCACATGTAATTACTTCTATTATAACTAATAATTAAACCCAGAAATTTGAGTACTAAACAAATTAATCATCAATCGACTAGGGTAGTAACTAATGATTAAACCCATACCCTAAACAAGAGAGATGACACCATTAATGAGTTAAATGCAATTATTATTTTTTCTTATTATGGAAACAAAGAATGCACATATAATTACTTATATCATAACTAATAATTAAACCCAGAAATTTGAGTACTAAAATCTATCATAAGTCTACTAGAGTAGTCCATTCACTGCTGTGGTGTAATAGGAAAATAATGAACACCTTGAATCATTATCTCATTAGTGTCTGCAGACTTTATGACCCTTCTACAGGTAAGGCCATAAAAAACCAATTAACTACATGGAGGGCCACTGGATTATAAAATTATATTAGAAATCAAAATAAACAAAGGGCCATAACTCACTCAAAAATTGCTGAACCAGTCTGATTTTCAGTGGGGGGGGGGGGGGGGGGGGCCACAACTAGGGTACCAATACATCATTCTGATCAAGTTTGGTCAAAATCCCCCCAGTAGTTTCTGAGGAGACGTGATAACGAGAAATTGTTAACGGACGGATGGACATCTGATGCTGCTGGGCTAATAAGACCCAAAATTGTAGTGGTGGTGTATGACTCGATATTTAATGATGAATACTGTATACAGTGTAATCATTATCACACTTTTTGTACTAAATTGTCCACCTTTTTTCCATAAAAGTATCTCTAAAACTGCTAAGTGAAGAGGAAGAAACATGCGGCAATGACAGGTGGCATTAGCAGAAGTGAAGAAAACAAGAAGCTTAACTCATCTTAGTATTTGAATGAGCTCCCCTTCTGTACCCGTTTTGTAAAGGTAATTATTTTACAACTTCACAGAATTTAACGAAACTTGTCATAATGCATGATAGACTGTGATGGATTAAGTGGTGTGCATGAACCATAACTCTATCTTGAATTATTTTTTAAATATTTATCTCCCTTTTTGATTTTAAAATCTTCTCAGAAATTTTTCAACTTAAGAAAGGACAAGGTTTGCTGAAGCTTTAAAAGGTCCTCACAATTTTAGAAAATTTACAATACTGGTAACTATATAAAATTAAAAGAGGACCTTACAAGGATTGCACAGACAAAGTTAGGTAAAAATTAATCAAGTGGTCTGTGAAAATTCATGATGGTTTTTCTTTTTTATAGCTCTGGCAGTCCCTACAAGGGGTCAGGCTGAAACATTTGAAAAAAAAGAGAGTTATGTAAGGATACTTCTGACAAAGTTTGGTGTAGTTCTGACTAGTAGTTTCAGAGTAGATGTTTAAGCAAAATATGTGAACACAGGACAAACAATTCAAGACAATGTACAAGGATCATCCACCCATTCTAGTAGATCAACCTGGACAAAGTTCAGGTGAGCTAAAATATGTAATCCATCCTGTTCCTCAATTTTCTTCCAGCCGGTGATTTTTTCGTTAGGCATAGAAACCGAGTAACACTATCTATAGCAAGCTAGTATTGCAGAAATGTAAACATGCAGTACTGTCAGGTTCTGGAAGTCAACTTTTAATTACTTGCTTTTAATCCTGCAAGTTTGAGCCCAGCTTGGTTCATCATGCGAGGGATTACAGGTCGCTGGTTTTACCAAAGTGCTCTGTGAAATTATATCTGGCTAGGGTCTTCTTCCAACATAGAAGCTGGAAAATCACTGTTTGATCTACATCATGTGACAAACAAACAAAACATTTATCAGTTTATTCACAATGTGGCATTTATCTGTTAACCAATCAGATCATTTAAAATAAAATAAAATTTTTGTTCTCTCAGAACTTGTCAATCTAAATTGTGCTTCAGCTACAAGGATTTGGCAAAATTATTTATACAATGAAATGTGATCACAAAACTGGTAGTAGAATGCATACTAATCTCATGATGATGTGACATGTGTAAGCAATTGTTGCCAATTAAGCACAGTGACCTCTTAAATGCTCATTCTTTGGGGTCTCAAATTCATCCGAGATTGTTGTGTATTGTGTATCAGCTGTATATAGTTTCATCTACGGAAATGCATTAAGACTGTAATAATCAAGGAACAAGAGGTGTCACTAATGGTGACAAATGCCCTCGCAGCACCTTAACCTTTGACCTGGTGACCTTGACCTTTGACCTGGTGACCCCAAAGTCAATAGGGGTCGTGTACTCAACAAGTACTATTATCATGTGAAGTTTGAAGGTCCTGGGTGCAGTGGTTCATGAGTAAAGTGCCTTCATGCAAAAAGTTAACATTAGCCCCTGTGACCTTGACCTTTGACCTGGTGATGTCAGTAGGGGTCGTGTACCCAATAAGTACTATCAGCATGTGAAGTTTGAAGGTCCTGGGTGCAGTTGTTCGCGAGTAAAGTGCCTTCATGCAAAAAGTTAACACTGGCCCGTGACCTTGACCTTTGACCTGGTGACCCCAAAGTAAGTAGGGGTCGTGTACTCAATAAGTAATATCAGCATGTGAAGTTTGAAGGTCCTGGGTGCAGTGGTTCGCAAGTAAAGTGCCTTCATGCAAAAAATTAACATTGGCCCCTGTGACCTTGACCTTTGACTTGGTGGCCCCAAAGTCAGTAGGGTTCGTGTACTCATAAGTACTATCAGCATGTGAAGTTTGAAGGTCCTGGGTGCAGTGGTTCACGAGTAAAGTGCCTTCATGCAAAAAGATCACTGTACAGTTTAATTAAAAGCACTGTCCTGCATGATATGGTCCCAATAACATTTAAATGTCTGTCCAAAAGCACTGTCCTATCAGACATTAATCACTGTACAGTTTTATTAAAAGATCTGTCCTGCATGATATGGTCCCAATAACATTTAAATGTCTGTCGAAAAACACTGTCCTGCCAGACATTAATCACTACAATCACTGTCTTGTATAGGACTGTAGCAATCACTATAAGGTTGTGAGCTTAAATCACTCTTCTGGCACACATTAATCACTGTGCAGTTTCTCAACAATCACTGTGCTAGAGTTTTCTCAAAATCACTGTTGTGAAAGTCACTGTACATGATTTAATAGAGTGCATGGCAGATTTATGTGGTTCTATAACAACCACTCACTGTTCACAATAACATGACATCATGTACCAGTTTATATCACTGTAGATAGCTGAGGAAATGGATTCTGTTTGCTGACGACCAACTTCTGATGCTGATATGAAATATACCCCTTTATTTTGTTCTGAAAAATAGAAAAAATTATTAAATTACTTCTTTGTGTGACAAGAATGGTACGTTAAGATAACTTCATGACATTGTGGTGACACACTGAGCCCTTGATTGGAAAACTAGAAATGTGTCCATGGGACACAGATGCCCCCACTACATGACATTAAAATGACAATTTTTTCCCAGGTCAGGGGCCAGAACTCCTACAATACTGAATGAATCCAGATGTGAAACCCCAACTGCACATGCTGACCAACATTCCTGTAAACTTTGGTGACTCTAGGTCAAATACTTTTGGAGCTACGCACGACACAACATTAAAATGACCCATTTTTAACTAAGTCAGTGGCTATAACTCCTACACGACTGAATGAATCCGGACGCGAAACCCCAGGTGCACAACTGCATATGCTGACCAACATTCCTGTAAACTTTGGTGATTCTAGGTCAAATACTTTTGGAGCTATGCGCAACACAACATTAAAATGACCAATTTTTTACTAAGTCAGGGGCCATAACTCCTACACGACTGGATGAATCCGGACGCGAAACCCCAGGTGCACAACTGCACATGCTGACCAACATTCCTGTAAACTTCGGTGACTCTAGGTCAAATACTTTTGGAGCTATGCGCGACACAACATTAAAATGACCAATGTTTTACTAAGTCAGGGGCCATAACTCCTACATGACTGGATAAATCCGGACGCGAAACCCCAGGTGCACAACTACACATGCTGACCAACATGCCTGTAAAGTTTTGTGACTTTAGGTCATATACTTTTGGAGCTAGGCATGACACAACACTAAAATGACCAATTTTTACAAAGTCAGGGGCCATAACTTCTACATGACTGAATGAATTTTGGACGCGAAACCCCAGGTGCACAACTACACATGCTGACCAACATTCCTGTAAAGTTTTGTGGCTCTACGTCAAATACTTTCAGAGCTACACGCGACACAACATTTTCGGAAGGACGGACAGACGAACGGAAGGACGGACGGACAAGAGCAAATCTATATGCCCCCCCCAAAGTGGGGGCATAAAAATGCCAACAAGAACATACAATAAGAAGAAACTCAACTCTATTTCAGAAATATATTTTAAAATCACTGACTGATTTTCACTGATTTCATGCTCAAGTCATTCCACAAAATTAAACCCTGATGAACTTGAGCTGTCACAGGAGTGACCAACTATACCCCCACAATACGGCCTTGTCACAGAAGTAAGCCAATGTCAAAGTTGAAGGGAAACAGTTCAACTGTTCCAGGTCACTTTGACCTTGACCTACTGACCTCAAAATCAGTTGGTGCCATCTGCTGGTCATGACCAATCTCCCCATCAACTTTCATGAGCCTAGGCCCAAGCGTTTTCAAGTTATCATCTGGAAACCATTTAACTGTTTCAGGTCATTGTGACCTTGACCTACTGCCCTCGAAGTCGAATTTGACCTGTATTTTATTATGTTACACCCATGTACCAAAATTTATGATCCTAGGCCCAAGTGTTTTCAAGTTATCATCTGAAAATGGTTTAACTGTTCCAGGTCACTGTGACCTTGATCTTTGACCTACTGACTTCAAAACCAATAGGAGTCATCTCCTTGTTATGATCAAGCCCCTTATCAACTTTCATGATCCTAGGCCCAAGCGTTCTCAAGTTATCATCTGGAAACCATTTAACTGTTCTGGGTCATTATGACCTTGACCTTTGACCTACTGACCTCAAAGTCGAACTTGACCTGTATTTTATGATGTTAAACCTGTGTACCAGAATTTATGATCCTAGGCCCAAGCATTCTGAAGTTATCATCCGGAAACCGTTTAACTGTTCCGGGTCACTGTGACCTTGACCTTTGATCTACTGACCTCAAAGTCAAATCTGACCTGTATTTTATTATGTTACATCTGTATATCAAAATTTATGATCCTAGGCCAGAGCAATCTCAAGTTATCATATAGAAACTGTTTAACTGTTTCGGGTCATTGTGTATTTGACCTCAAAGTCAAACTTGACATGTATATAATGTTACACCCGTATACCAAAAGTTATTTAAATCTGTCAAGCCTTTCAGGAGTTAGAGTCCGGAAACCATGAAAACCAACGAACCGACTGGCAGACTGACCAAATGACAAGCTCACTCCTATATACCCCAACCATCTTCATTTTGTGGGGGTTTAAAAAGGAAATTGAAATTCGAAATCCATGAACTCATATCCCCAATTAACAAAACTACAAACTTATGTGCCTGCCAAATTAAATTATGTTACAGCATATTTACCCACACACAGGAAGAGCATGAAAAAGATTGTTCTGTTTTTCACCAGTAAAGAATTTCTCATTCTACAGTGTGTTCATACAATGACTTTGCCAACAAACAAAAATATTTTTGCAATAAGTATTGCATGCAGTTTGATAAAAAACAAGAGCTGTCACTATTAGTGACAAAAGCCCCTGAAGCGTGCCCAATAATGCTACAGCTGTATGTGTAAAAAAATCACACATCATTTCGTGACCTTGACCTGATCAGTGATTTTTTTTCCCCTTTTGGTAAAAGGGCCGGTACCGGATAAATTGGGGAAAATAACCGGGTTTTTACTCAGATTGGGAATTTTATAGTTAATTAATAACATCATTTAGAATGCTTCTTCCTTTAATTCCATGTAAATAGCATCAAACAAACTGTTTAAATGGCTAAGAGGCCGGGTCATAAGCGTGATACACATTCTCAATATGGTTAACATTTGTTTCAAATTATTTTCAAATCCCCTATGGCAGAGTTATGAACCAGACAAGAAAAACCCTTGACTTCTCAGTGTGACCTTGACCTTGGAGCTAGGGGTCTGGATCTTGCACACAACACCTCGTCTCATTATGGTAAACATTTATGCAAAGTTATTTGGAAATCCCTTCATGGATGGCAGAGTTATGGACCGGACACGAAACAGACTATGATAACCTTTGACCTCTAAGTGTGACCCTGACCTTGGAGCTGGGTCTTGCGCATGACACGTCTCATTATGCTAAACATTTATGCCAAGTGATTTCAAAATCCCTTTATGGATGGAAGAGTTACAGACTGGACAAGAATTAACCGGATGCACACACAGACGGACAGTGCGATTTTAATATGCCCACCTTTGGAGGCATAAAAAAGTTCTTGATGCAAAAAAACTTGGAATTTACTCCATTTTGAGACTTAAAGTTGTGAGGCCATTTTTTTCTCCAAAAAGCTGTAGCCAATATTTACATTAAATCTAACAAAATACCTATCTAACTTGGTTATATCAGTAGGCCTGATGACTGAGAACCATCGTGTAAAGATTCAATCCGATAGGTGTTATTTTGATATAACTTGATACTCTGTTGAAAGCAAAACTTTAAACTGGATTTTCTTAGTTGAAAAAGTGTCAAAAAAAAAAAAAAGGAGTTATTTAACTTTGTTTGATGACTTGAAGTGTATGCAAAACTTAACCAAATTCTCAATCGCAAAAGGAATTACACAGTTGACCAACAGTTATCTGACGGGTTGATGACTAGTGGCTTGTCAAGTTTCAATCCAAAACATGCAATGTTAATGAGATACATTCTCGCATACAGAGATCTACCTGGTTCCGGATGAACCTCTGCACATTCGCCGTATTTGTGGTTGGTTACATTACAGTAAAGTTTCAGCATCAGCGCGTTTCACGACAAATGTACGAACCAATCAAATCGTCCGTGAAAAGTGTGACGGTCTTTCTATCGATGCCGACTTACGAGGAATATTATTTCTTCAGGTGAATTCTTAACATCGATAACAGCAATAAATCTCTTTATTATCGCAATCATAAAATACGCCTTTATCCATCGTTTAGCAACTACCTTGCTTAACTATGTTGTTTCGAAATTTCAATTCGGCGTGCCAAATGTGGCGAACATTGATTGGCTGAAACTTCTCCCGGTAGTAATTACGAGTGCGCATGCTCACCAAATAAATGACAGAAATAAATCAGAGGTTCGTCTCGGGATTTTGACGAACATCTGATGGATGAGAATGATGAGATATGACCTTGCACAAAAAACTTCAACCAAAGTGTCATGCCAATTATCACATAGGTAGAACAACTATTTCTATTCTTTGAATAATTGAGCATACAAGAGGTTTAAGAGGAGACAGTTATTTATTATTGATTACTTTGATGCTGGATAGTGAAACAGGATATCTCTCAGGAAACTAGAGCTATCACTGTAGTGATTAATACATTGATGCTGGATAGTGAAATAGGATGTATCTCTGAGGAAACTACAGCTATCACTGTAGTGATTAATACATTGATGCTGGATAGTGAAATAGGATATCTCTCAGGAAACTAGAGCTATCACTGGAGTGATTAATACATTGATGCTGGATAGTGTCTCTGAGGAAACTAGAGCTATCACTGGAGTGATTAATACATTGATGCTGGATAGTGAAATAGGATATTCTTGGAAACTAGAGCTATCACTGGAGTGATTAATACATTGATGCTGGATAGTGAAATAGGATGTATCTCTGAGGAAACTAGAGCTATCACTGGAGTGATTAATACATTGATGCTGGATAGTGAAATAGGATGTATCTCTGAGGAAACTAGAGCTATCACTGTAGTGATTAATACATTGATGCTGGATAGTGAAATAGGATGTATCTCTGAGGAAACTACAGCTATCACTGGAATGATTAATACATTGATGCTGGATAGTGAAATAGGATATCTCTGAGGAAACTAGAGCTATCACTGGAGTGATTAATACATTGATGCTGGATAGTGTCTCTGAGGAAACTAGAGCTATCACTGTAGTGATTAATACATTGATGCTGGATAGTGAAATAGGATGTATCTCTGAGGAAACTAGAGCTATCACTGGAGTGATTAATACATTGATGCTGGATAGTGAAATAGGATGTATCTCTGAGGAAACTAGAGCTATCACTGGAGTGATTAATACATTGATGCTGGATAGTGAAATAGGATATCTCTGAGGAAACTAGAGCTATCACTGGAATGATTAATACATTGATGCTGGATACATTGATGCTGGATAGTGAAATAGGATTGATCTCTGAGGAAACTGGAGCTATCACTGGAGTGACTAATTCATTGATGCTGGATAGTGAAATAGGATGTATCTCTGAGGAAACTAGGGCTATCACTGGAGTGATTAATACATTGATGCTGGATAGTGAAATAGGATGTATCTCTGAGAAAACTAGAGCTATCACTGGAGTGATTAATACATTGATGCTGGATAGTGAAATAGGACGATCTCTGAGGAAACTAGAGCTATCACTGTAGTGATTAATACATTGATGCTGGATAGTGTCTCTGAGGAAACTAGAGCTATCACTGGAGTGATTAATACATTGATGCTGGATAGTGAAATAGGATGTATCTCTGAGGAAACTTGAGCTATCACTGGAGTGATTAATACATTGATGCTGGATAGTGAAATAGGTTATCTCTGAGGAAACTAGAGCTATCACTATCACTGGAGTGATTAAGTGATTAATACACTGGCAATATTGCTTTGTGAGAGGAAGCAAAATATTTAAGTTCTGAACTGACAAGATAAATACAAAATAAGCAAAGTGATATGGGCGCTGACACAAGGGCAAGTAGGTTAGTTCTTCATATATCTTGTAAAGTCGAGCTAAAAATGCAACTTACATCACATATAAGATTGGCTATGATACAAGCTGTTTCATCATTATCAATTTCCTCCACTTCCATCCATTGTAAAGCTCGTGTAAAAGACTGTATAGGCAGCTGATGTGTTTTCTGTATCAAATATCTGAAGGAATAAATAAATATACATTACACATGGCTAAACATTTTTAAAAAAGTACTAATTTAAAACTGGTTAGAAAGTTGTCCTCAAAATCTCATGTTCAAGTTCTGTCTGTGGCAGTATAGTTCATGAATTATAATTTAATATTCAATGCATAGAAATTCTGACGGTTATCTAATACAGTATCAATGATTGTGTTTTGTCCTGGGTTACCATGACAATGGGCCAGAACAGTGTATAAAAATTACCAATTTTTGTTTAGGTAAAAAATGTTAATATTCAGTATCATATAAGAATATCATAATTATGTTATTTATATCAGGAATAATTATTGTCTTTTTGAAATTGTCATCACTTTCATCAAAATAGAAAAATAAAAACCTGAAAGGGGTAGGAATTTGGTGCAAATGGACCCAAGACTAGAATACCATCTCTTAAAAAATTTAAGCTTTTTGTAAATATATCAGACCACGAATGTACATGTATCATATGATTCCAATAAGCAATTCAATATATATATGCACATGCATATATGATAGTCTGACTGTGACTGTGTCAGCTTACCAATCTTTTCTTAGTCTCATTATGAATCGTATTTTAAATACTTCAGTGTTGCTTTCTGCATAAAACAGTTTTTGATGTAATTTGTGTTTAACCAGACAATTTGCGCTATTCGTAGTCATATGCATAGATATATTGCAGGTGTGATATTGTTTTAATCTTCATGTAGTAACCTGTGTTTAGCATTTATTCATTTTAATTATTATTCAATTGTTTTAAACACGTATCTTAATTTGCAGAATTGATCGGTATCACTGCTTTTAATTTTATAACTATCTATTGTACATGTATGTCCATTCTATTGTTAAGCACTTTTGAATGTATGTTCTTTTGTATGAAAAGAGTGCTATACAAATATGGTAATAAAACTATATAGAGGATATTTGTTTGTTTTGAGTGAATATGGAATATATCTCACTGAGAAGTGAGAAAATTCAAATATTTTCATGAGCATGTAGCGCGAGTGAAAATATAAACATTTTCTCACTTTGAGGTGAGATATTCTATATTCACGAAAAACAAACAAATTTTCTTTTTATTTTATGCTTAATTACGTTGAGATATGCATTTTGCAACAAACTGTAATCTCAGTGCGGGAAACAGACGCGCATAAACGAACATGACGTCAGACGTGTTGTGACGTTTTATAGAAAGACGCACACGACATAAAGTTCCATTTTATCTTATTTCTTGCTGCATAATGTTATGAAATTCACATTAAGTAAAATAATTTAAATCGATAAATATACTATAAAGAACAAAGTGCGACTACAATTTTCATCCTGTTTTAAGCAAATAATTTAAAATTCATACACAGTGTACAAGCAGATCGCCAAAGCTATATCATTTACAGTGAGTGATATAGAGTGAGTGATATGGATTATATCTCACTGATAAAACACAATATTTCACCAGTTAGCATAAAATAAAATAATAATATATAAACCTGGCTTATTTTAAAATGACAAAATTTGATGACAACTCCATTTTGTCAAAAATAGCAATACCCAGTCACATATATTGACTTTTTTGAAGTGGCATTATGCGCATCTTACCGCACATAGTGTGTTTTTGCAATTTTCGGTTGCTGTTGCTGTTAAATTAACGATAATGCCTCAAAGGTATTTGAAGTTGATGCTTTAGAAATAAAGAAATCACACTAATAAAATAATCATAGTTCTTTTCTTCAATCTTCTACACAGTGATCTCCCTTACCGATAGGTAGAGATTTCTGAAGTTGAAGGGAAGCAACTTGTGTGTGCAGTTTGACTTTTTTTAAAAAGACTGCCCCAGTCAAAGTACAGCATGTGGTATGATGCGCATAATTCATGGGGAACAGATTTTCATGGATTCTGTGGTTCAGTAAATCCATGAAACTGAATACCAACAAATATTACAACACAAGTAAAATTCCCAATCATTTCATGTTCAGAAGTTGAAATCCATGAATTCATATCCCTTGAAACAGCAGTTTTAGCAGAAACCATGAAATTTCATACCCACAAAAATGATTCTATGGCATATTACAAAATTTCCATTTAAGTTTCTGGGAGTATATTAGCTTAGTTATTAACTCTGCATGCATGACAGACACCTACATGTTGATGTTTAGTTGCAAAAATATTGTATATCCATATTTATATGCAGAAACACTCGTTTTAAAATGAACTCTGGATGTATGTTGTGTAACCCATCTGCCAAATTATTATCAGAGTTGCTGTGACAACAATGGGTTAAGCTACAACAACAAAAGAAAGACACCAATTAAAGTTGTAGACTTGTAAGAATGACATTACAAGCATGTGAGGATAGCATTGTTGCCGTGACAACAAATAAGTCAGTCATGACCAGAATTTGTAATTTAACCATTAGATAAATATGGTCAAGTTATATGATACTGATCCTGGTTACCATTATCCTAAACACTTACAACTTACCCACAACAAAACAGGAATTTAGTTATCATTTTATCAAACTGTCATAAATAATAATTCATATCGTTTTGATCTCATAAACACAGTATTAGTTTTTATTTATTTATTTATTTATTTATTATACTAGATTTATATAGCGCCCTTTCCATGATAAACACACTCAATGGTGCTTTACATACAGCAAACGCAGCCACACAGGGCATGAAATTCATCCTCTACTAGTACAGACACAGAGCAATCTGACTAGAGAGACAGAGTGAGATAAAGCCCCAAGAACAGATAGAGAGAAATCCTTTTTAGATACAGGCCTGTCTGGCTTACTAAGCTTAGCTCTATGTGAATAGACAGTCTGGTTGTTCAACGTGCCCAGGTGTATAGCATTGATACACACGAAGCCGTCTTTCCTGGGAAGAACCAGTACATGCCTCTAAGTTAGGTAGAAGACACTCAAGAGCATCTCAGAAATTTACAGTGCCTGGACCGGGATTCGAACACGGACCTCTGGAATTGATAGTCGAGCATGTTACCACTAGACCACAGGCCCAACTTTTTTGCTTTGCTGATTTCTTGCCTTTTGATGACTATACCCAGTGAAAAAAGCTGCTTCAAAGCCTAAACACTAAAGAGAACACATATCCAACTATGACCAGTCCAACTGTAAGCAAGATCTCTACTTCAGTCTACATTCTACACTTACACTTTCTTAAATAGATTTCTGTAGGCTATGATCTTGAGTTTTTCTAAGATGAGGTAAATTCCACATTTGATGAAGTAGTGTTCATGCTTTTCCATAACTGCATTCAGCTGACGTATGTTACCAGATCTGAAAAAATAGGCATAATTATAAGAATCTTTCACTGTCATAGGTTGGGATGGGAATATTTAGGCTTACAGTTACACTCAGGTAAAATAAACTGTGAGCCAGATATGCCTATCCACATCTACTAACAGTAATTCTATTTATAGCATATTCTATTTCTGCCATTAAGAAAATAATGACTTTTTTTAAAGAAATATTTTCTTACAGTAGTGTACTGGTAGTGATTCATTAATGAACTTCATTATGATATTATATGCAGCTTAAGAGTGACTCTTAACCTGGGAAGAGTGATTCTAAACCCCAGGTTTAAGACATGGGGCCTGCATTGTCGAGTGGTTAAGATCGCTGACTTCAAATCACTTGCCCCTCACTGATGTGGGTTTGAGCAACATTAGGGGTGTAGAATTCTTCATGTGAGGAGGCTATCCAGCTGGAAGGTGGTGGTCCTACCAAGGTGTTTGCCTGTGATGAAATAATGCCGCGAGGGGCACCTGGGGTCTTCCTCTACCATGAAAAGCTGGAAAGTCCCTATATGACCTATCACTCTGTCAGCTTGACTTTAAACCCAACAAAGAAAGTTTGAGAAAGCTTTATCAGTACAGTCAAGTGAAAACACGGAAAATTGTGACGAGTAAAATTGTGACCAGTATTTAACTGTTTTCTGTTTCTTCCATTTCTGGAAGTACAGCTGAAATTTCACTGCTGTAAACACTCCAAACAAATAGGCAGCCTTACCCTACAGCCTGCGAGACTTCTAAGAAGGCTAAGAGATCATACTTCCTTAATAAGTCTGATTTAGGCATCTGTCCCTGAAATAGATAACAATAAAATAGAGGAAAGTGGAAACTTCACAGGTCGCTCAACACGACAAAAACGAAAATGTTGCAGGCTCGGTTTATAAGCCTGATTTAGGCATCTGTCCCTGAAATACACAACAATAAGCCTGATATAGGCATATGACCCTGAAATACACAACAATAAGCCTGATTTAGGCATCTGTCCCTGAAATACACAACAATAAGCCTGATATAGGCATATGACCCTGAAGTACACAACAATAAGCCTGATATAGGCATATGACCCTGAAATACACAACAATAAGCCTGATATAGGCATCTGTCCCTGAAATACACAACAATAAGCCTGATATAGGCATCTGTCCCTGAAATACACAACAATAAGCCTGATATAGGCATATGACCCTGAAATACACAACAATAAGCCTGATATAGGCATATGACCCTGAAATACACAAAATAAGCCTGATATAGGCATATGTCCCTGAAATACACAAAATAAGCCTGATATAGGCATATGCCCTGAAATACACAATAAATTTAGCCTGATTTAGGCATATGCCCTGAAATACACAACAATAAGCCTGATTTAGGCATATGACCCTGAAATACACAACAATAAGCCTGATATAGGCATATGACCCTGAAATACACAACAATAAGCCTGATTTAGGCATATGACCCTGAAATACACAACAATAAGCCTGATTTAGGCATCTGTCCCTGAAATACACAACAATAAGCCTGATATAGGCATATGTCCCTGAAATACAGAACAATAAGCCTGATATAGGCATATGTCCCTGAAATAATTAACAATAAGCCTGATTTAGGCATCTGTCCCTGAAATACACAACAATAAGCCTGATATAGGCATCTGTCCTGAAATACACATAACCTGATTAGGCATTGTCCCTGAAATACAAACAATAAGTCTGATTAGGCATCTGACCCTGAAATACACAACATAAGCCTGATTTAGGCATTGACCTGAAATACAAACAATAAGCCTGATATAGGCATCTGTCCCTAAATATAAACAATAAGCCTGATTTTTAGGCATCTGTCCCTGAATACAACAAACCAATAGTACTGCAATGTGTTAAAGACCCTGAAGTGACCACCATCATTAAACCTGATTTTGAGCCTCTGACCCTGAAAATATTAAAAATAAGCCTTTTGATTTAGGCATCTGTCCCTTGACATAAAAATATAAGCCTGCATAGCCATATACCTTGTCAACTACCAACAATAACCTATTTAGGCCTCTGACCCTGAAATATGTAACAATAAGCCTGATTTAGGCATCTGTCCCTGAAATACACAATAATTAGCCTGATTTAGGCATCTGTCCCTGAAATACGTAACAATAAGCTGTCCCTGAAATACACAACAATAAGCCTGCTTTAGGCATCTGTTCCTGAAATACAGAACAATAAGCCTGATTTAGGCATATGTCCCTGAAATACATAACAATAAGCCTGATTTAGGCATCTGACCCTGAAATACACAACAATAAGCCTGATTTAGGCATCTGTTCCTGAAATACATAACCTGATTTAGGCATCTGTCCCTGAAATACATAACAATAAGTCTGATTTAGACATCTGTCCCTGAAATACACAACAGTAAGCCTGATTTAGGCATCTGTTCCTAAAGTACATAACAATAAGCCTGATTTAGGCATCTGTCCCTAAAATACATAACAATAAGCCTGATTAATTTTAGGCATCTGTCCCTGAAATACATATTGCTTTCATAACCAATGTACTGCGAAACCTGTGTTAAAGAGACCACCTGTCATTTACAACCATCTGTTTTATTTTTCGAGCACATGCAGTGAATTTTAACCCAAAAATAAAAAATATCTGCAAATAACGACTACATTTTGACTCCATTGATGGTGCTCATATACACTGGCTTGACATAAACATATATAAACCCTGCTGCCCTCATCCACTTGTCAACTTCCAACCCTATTCCTATTACACACAACCGAAGGAAGGCAGGCCCCAATACAGTTGTTTTTTATTCCATGAAAACTTTGATTATGTATTTAGGTATATCAATAGGTTTCTTATATAAACACTAACTTTTAAGTTTATATAAATTAGCACTGCTTAGACTTTATGAACAAGAGCTGTTTATTGACAGCGCGCTTAGCTATACGAAGAATTGATTAAGTATGGGGTCAAAATATATTTTCAGACAAAAGAAGAAAAATAGATAAGACAAACAATATACCTGTATTTGTGGAACTGGATAAATCTTGCACTTTATGGCAACGTGGGACCATGATGGCAACCAAGTGTGCAAAGTTTCAAAGCCAGATATATCAAACAGTTAGACAAAATATGGAATGATATGCAAAACTTAACTAATTCCTTTGTCAAAAAGGGCCATAACTGAGCCAAAGTCATCGTTCTAGTTATGTAGTCTTGCCTACATATGTAGACTATGATGGTAAATGAGTGGTCAAAGTTTCAAAGCCATATGATAAACAGGTTAGACAAAATATGGACTGGTACGAAAAATTTAAGTGATTTCCAAGCCCAAAAAGGTCATAACTCAGCTAAAAATGTTGACAAGAGTTATGTACTCTTGTCTACAAATGAAGATCATGACGACAAACAAGTATTCAAAGTTTCGAAGCCACATGTCAAATAGTTGGACTTGTTAAAAAACTGAACCAATATCCAAGTCAAAAAGAGCCAAACTTCAGCCAAAATACTTGACAGAATTGACAGTACTCTTGCCTACAGATAGAGATCATGACAATAAGCAAGTGTTAAAAGTTTAAAAGCCACATATCAAATAGTTTTGACAAAATGTGGACTTGTATGAAAACTGAACCAATTTCCAAGTCCAAAAAGGGCCATAATTCAGTCAAAATACTCAACAGAGTTATGTTCTCTTGCCTACAGATGGAGATCATAATGATAAACAGTGTTCAATGTTTCAAAGCCACATATCAAATGGTTTTGACAAAATGTGGACTTGTAGTATGAAAACTGAATCAATTTCCAAGTCCAAAAAAGGCCATAATTCAGTCAAAATACTCAACAGAGTTATGTTCTCTTGCCTACAGATGGAGATCATAATGATAATTAAGTGTTCAATGTTTCAAAGCCACAGGTCAAATAGTTTTGACATAACATGGATTTGTACGAAATCTAAACCAATTTACAAGTCCAAAACGGGCCATAATTTAGCCAAAGTTGTTGACAGAGTTAGGTACTCTTGCCTACAGATAGAGACTGTTATAATAATCAAGTGATAAAAGTTTCAAAGCCATATGTCAAAAAGTTTACACAAAACATGAATTGGTACGAAAAACTTAACCACGATTTATAAGTGAAAAGGGGCCATAATTCAGACAAAATCCTTGATGGAGTTATGTCCTATTGCCTGAAGCTGAACATGGTGATGGTACATAAGTTTTAAAAGTTTCAAAGCTTTATCTCAAAAGGTCTTGTCAAAATAAGGACTGGTACGAAAAACTTAACCAAGGTCAATTTTGTCTGAGTTATTTGTTTGTTTGTGTTGGGTTTAACGCCGTTTTTCAACAGTATTTCAGTCATGTAATGGCGGGCAGTTAGTCTAACCAGTGTTCCTGGATTCTGTACCAGTACAAACCTATTCTCCGCAAGTAACTGCCAACTTCCCCATATGAATTATCAGAGGTGGAGGACAAATGATTTCAGACACAATGTCTTTTATCAAATCATCACGGAGAACATATGCCTCACCCGGTGATCGAACTCATGATCCCGCAATCCGTAGACCAATGCTCTCCCTACTGAGCTAAGCGGGTGGGCTCTTTGTCTGAGTTAACCTTACAAGTTCTCATGGACTCTGTACTAGTAATGATGTGTATTTCGCAACTGACACCTTCCCCACATACACCAGAGGCTGAAGATACTCAGCTTCAGATACTTTGCCTTCAATAAAATTGTCATTATAGCATAGCCCTGCTCTGGAAAGCACAGCACAGCCTTGCCCTGAATACTACAAGGTAAGTATATTTGCCCTCAGCAAGACAGCATATGCCATGGTCTCACACTTCTATAGCTTAGGACCCGATCTCTTTACTGCAATAACTTGGTAGGCTTAAATCCAACATAAAGTAGGGAAAACAAGAAAAAAAAAAACATAAATCTACTAAAAAATGTGTATGCAGATATATTTTTTCACTAAAATAAACAAATAACAGCTACTTTACAAACAAGAGAAGTTTACTGCATACAACACAGGTCTATGACATACAAGAGGTCTATGACATACAAGAGAAGTCTATGACATACAAGAGGTCTATGACGTTGATATACTAAAGAGGTCTATGACACACAAAAAAGTCTGTAACATACAGGAGAGGTCTATGACATGTAATAAGAGGTCTATGACAAATTCTATGAGTAAAATGAATTTGAAATATTTTACTTTACCAGTAACATCTTGACAGGGACAAGGAACTGTAGGATCAGACGTTTATTCTTTGTACTGTCCTTATGACATCGTTCAAAGGCAAAACTGAGATACTCTTCGGCTGAAAGTACATAAAGGTATAGTGAAACCCCAGTAGTCTGTACAGAACACTGCTAGTAAGATTACAATAATTTTGTTTTAAAAAGTTGTTGCACTAGAAAGGTCTGTTTACTAAGAACTTTATAAAATGGGAAAGAACATATCTACTATCGTACAGAAAAGTTTGCTCCATGGATGTATCACTGACAGAGGTTATACCATATGGTCACATGTTAAACAAGAATTTGTGCTTTCAAATACATGTTGAAGGTGAATATTTACAAGGAAACAATTAAATACTTTCTTGAAAAATACATTGGGAAATTGGCCACACAGTAACCTTTGTACAGTTCACAGAAACCAGGAGTGTTTGACTCAGTCAACAGGAGATGGTTTCTTTCTTTCATCTATGTAATGAGTATACAAGCAAATTCTGGTATAGTGAAACTTGGTTATATGGAATAGTTTTTTGGGTCCCAAAACGGCAAAAATAGATGTAAACTGATTGGATGAAGCAAACAGTACTCTTCACAACTTCAATTATTTATGTCTGCCGAGTAAATTGATGTTAGGTTAATCCTATGAATCTATCATAGAGAAATTTAAAGTGGTTAAAAGTACTTTCTGTAAGTTTTATAAACTTAGCATCAGTAATACATAGCAACATGCATTTAACTGAAGATGAAAGCAATACAGATCGCCCAACATTAGATCAAAGAAAGACATTTACGACAAACAATTTTTCTGCAAGATTAAATATCCTGGATGATATAGAATTTGAAGAACAATAATTCATTTGCATCAATTGAATCATCATTTAACAATAATACCAGTTTATAACAAGCATCGTATTTCAAATGTAGTTTCCTTTATTTTAGCGGATTAAATATTATCCACTGATGTTATCAGATTTATGTCTAACAAAACATTTACCCTTCTTAAAATCCCCATCAAACATGGCTTTTTGTCCAACATAATACCTGAAAATATATTGACCTCATATTAAAGGCGAGCGAAAAAGGTTTCATTATTAAAGGAAATATCTACAATTTCTGAAAAACAATCACACATTTGATCTTTGTTCATATATACACCTACCTTCATTCAAAGTGAAACAAATTTTGTAAACAAGAGGGCCATGATGGCCCTAAATCACTCACCTGAGTCCCATTGCTTAAGTTTCATAATGGTAGTTGTGTAAATTTATTTTGAAATTAGGCCAGTGGTTTGTAAGATTATCAAAGCTTTCTATACAGATATATAGGAAAATCCAGTGCTGTCCACTGGGGGCCATATTGTGTAATTGAAAGAATCTGGTAAAGGCTCTTTTAGGGACATTTGTAACAAATTGGAGCAGTGGTTTAACTTCTAGCTGTATTTTCTTCAATTTTTAAAATTACTGCCTGTTACAGTCATATGGTTTATATGTCACAGTAGTATCTTATTTCTTCTTTAAATATCTTGTGTAATGTATCAATCTGATATAATTTATTTTATGCACATATTGCAGAGATATTAAAGGAAACCCCAATCTAACATTCTGTATCTAAGCCCTAGACCTTCAGGTTCCGGAGAAGAAGATTCACACCGGCTTTCACACCATTTCTACAAAATATTTTTGGAATCCGGCTGATAGTTTTTGAGAAGAATATCCATATAGGGAAAATAAGCCCTGCCACCTGGCAGCCATTTTTTTTCCGAAATAGAACTGTTTAAGCAATTTTGGTAGAGGCTCAGGTGAGCTAAAAAGATAATGTCAGCTATGACAACTGTTATTCACATATTGATTAAATGGCATTTCTTTAAGTATCCTTGTAACTAAAAAGCTTAAACGCTTTATTTGAATTATGACCAAACAAATGGCATATATATTAACATATATTTTGTCCAATGCGTTTAGCTTCCATTATCTTATGTACACAATATATAATACCTAAATGTTATAAGATGAGACAAGCTGAATTTGTCCTTCATTGGTAGACTGTCTATTGCACGTATCAGAGGCTTACACAGATGTAACTTGTTAATCTGTAAATATAAACATGTTGATGTGACCATAAAATTTTAATCAACAAAAATTAGTGCACCCTACCCCTCCCCTGAAATAGTACTGATTTCATATTATGCATAAAATTACATTCAACACAGATCTATTTATTTCAAACCACATACTTAGAGAAAATTATTTGTGATGTTTTAACAAAGTAATAAGGAAACTTTGATTTAACTTTCTTGTTCAGAACTGTGCTATATATTGTCAGCTAATGCATCACTTCTGACCGTCTCTCCTGAAAATCTAACTATTGAGGAAGTTGCTAAGTTGTAAATAAAATCTGGAAAGCAGACCCCTCGGAAGCACCAAGAACAAGGCAAACAGTGAAAATTGCAGACTCGGTTTGATTCTGTTCATAAGCAGTAATGGAAAATGCAACACTGCCCATGTCCCCTAGCATCGGCTTAAGCAGTATTCAATCTTCAAATCTAAAATGAGTTGAAATCAATGATCCAGGACAGAAAATATAACAATACTGAGATAAAGACTTCTTACACTGCATGTAGTTTGCATCTGAAAAGACCAGTGACTGTTCTCAGTAGTATAAAAGAAATTCTGTAACCAGCTGTCAGTCATGTCCTGAACATTTTATGAATATTTATCAATGATTTATCTACTGCATACCTTGAAGTAAATTTTAAACAGCTGATTAACGAGATTTAACATTCCCCATTTCTTGGTGTCTTCTATAGCTGCTCGACTGAAATATAACACCAGTAATTAGTAAGTTATAAACTCCGCTATTAATTTTAAATCTTACATTACAAAACTGGAAATTAAGAGTATCAGACCACAGGTAAAGAATGTAACCTTTAGTTTAGAATACAAAGACATTTGTTTACAGTCTCCCTCAATGTCCACACATTTCTGACAGTTTCATTCCAGACAGAACTGATCAGACAAAAAAAGATTAAATCATTTTTAAGGTAAGAATTTACATACTGTGACATTTTATGATCAGCTTCATTGTATTTTGTTTCTTGTTTTGTCTTTTGTTTAACAGACCTCAATATCTTATTAGTGAATGCTGTAAAGAGGACCTTTCTGTTTGTGATTTTATTCACGTTTCACGTTCTAAAAGTATGAAATAATTACAAAAACACAACATAAACTGTATTTACTAAACCACATAATTTATGTCCTATTTAAAAACATCTTTAACCTCACACCCTTTATACTGATACTTCTGGTACTCAGAGAAATATGTCAGACGTCCAATAAATCTTGAACTATTTCTAGCAATATGCTTCCAGGAATTTTACCACTGTGCACAATACCGGTAGATAAAAACAGCTTGTGTTGCACTAGTTGCGGTACAAGTTTTATGTGTAGTCAATCGTAAATGTCACAACAATTTATCATTTTTTAAAGAAAATACTGTTTTATTACAAAAACCAATATTAAAGATATGCTGATAAATATCACTGTATTAATTATTTATAGCTCTATCACAACAGGCAGATAAACTGATAAAATCTCACACCTATATAATCTGGGTCAATCAAAACACCTACTTCATATATAAAACATATCAAGTAACCTACTTGTCGCTGGCACATACTCTGAAACATCCCATCAGAGTATCGGCTGCCTTCTCTAACCTTTCACCGTACTTTCCCTTCCCGAGTCTCACTACTTGCTCATCTGCCTGCAGGTATACCAAGACATGAAATAAATCTGCTACAATACTTCAGTGTTTTTAAATTTTTTGGGTTATATTCTATTTAAGAAATAACATAAAGCAGTACCATGTTTTAACATATCAAAACAATAGGGAGAGCTTTTACGCATGCGTTATATGTTCACAAGCTGAGTGAAAAATACATGTGGTGTATCACGGATTCGCATTGTTAAGGTATGTTAAAACATGGTTTTGCTACAAGTTATCTTCATTCTATTAAGTAAATAGGTATATGAAATAGGGAAGCACTATTTCCTGGTGCATGTATGGCACCAAAAATAGTATGCTGATGTGACAATAATGCATAAACGTGTTTTAACAGTGTTAATATACGGGAAGTAACGCATCCCGCAGAATAGTTTATGACTGTGTAGACATCTTGTAAGTCATTCTACATGCCTATTAATCAATGCAAAATGTGTGAATTATGTGCAGCAGAGTTCTTTTTAATTATTTCAATTCTGAAACATCCTTTATACAAAATAGTGTATCAAATGAGGTAGTGCTCTTTTTTAATGCCTGTATGGCGCTAAATAATAGGTCAAATTGACATCAGATTTCTATGTTGTAACAAGAGGACCATGATGGTCCTGAATCGCTCACCTCTTTCCACATGACCCAGTTTTGAGTATGACATCGTTTTTTTCTATTATTTGACATAGTGACCTAGTTTTTGAGCTCATGTGACCCAGTTTCGAACTTGACCTAGATAGTATCAAGATAAAAATTCTGACCAATTTTCATGAAGATCCATTAAAAAATATGGTCTCTACAGATGTCAAAAGATTTTAATAATTTTAGACCTACTGACCTAGTTTTTGACCGCAGTTGACCCAGTTTCAAAATTGACCTAGATATCATCAAGATGAACATTCAGACCAACTTTCATACAGATCCCTTGAAAAGTATGGCATCTAGAGAGGTCACAAGGTTTTTTTATTATTTGACCTACTGACCTAGTTTTTTAAGGCACGTGACCCAGTTTCAAACTTGACCTAGATATCATCAAGGTGAACATTCTGACCAATTTTTATGGAGATCCATTCACAAGTATGGTCTCTAGAGAGGTCACAAGGTTTTTCTATTTTTAGACCTACTGACCTATTTTTGACCGCACATGACCTTGTTTCAAACTTGACCTAGATATCATCAAGATGAACATTCAGACCAATTTTCATACAGATCCGATGAAAAATATGGCCTTTAGAGAGGTCACAAGGTTTTTCTATTATTTGACCTACTGACCTAGTTTTTGATGGCACGTGACCCACTTTCAAATCTTACCTAGATATCATCAAGATGAACATTCAGACCAATTTTCATACAGATCCCATGAAAAATATGGCCTCTAGAGAGGTCACAAGGTTTTTCTATTATTTGACCTACTGACCTAGTTTTTGACCGCACGTGACCCACTTTCGAACTTGACCTAGATATCATCAAGGTGAACATTCTGACCAATCTTCATGAATTTTCATGAAGATCTCATGAAATATATGGCCTCTAGAGAGGTCATAAGGTTTTTCTATTTTTAGACCTACTGACCTAGTTTTTGACCGCACATGACCCAGTTTCGAACTTGACCTAGATATCATCAAGATGAACCTTCAGACCAACTTTCATACAGATCCCATGAAAAATATGGCCTCTAGAGAGGTCACAAGGTTTTTCTATTATTTGACCTACTGACCTAGTTTTTGATGACACATGACAAAGTTTCGAACTTGACCTAGATATTATCAAGGTGAACATTCTGACTAATTTTCATAAAGATCTTGTGAAATATATGGCCTCTAGAGAGGTCACAAGGTTTTTCTATTTTTAGACCTACTGACCTAGTTTTTGACGGCACGTGACCCAGGTTTGAACTTGACCTAGATATCATCAAGGTGAACATTCTGACCAAGTTTCATGAAGATCTTGTGAAATATATGGCCTCTAGAGAGGTCACAAGGTTTTTCTATTTTTAGACCTACTGATCTAGTTTTTGACGGCACGTGACCCAGTTTCGAACTTGACCTAGATATCATCAAGATGAACATTCTGACCAACTTTCATAAAGATCCCATGAAAAATGTGACCTCTAGAGTGGTCACAAGCAAAAGTTTACGGACGGACGCACGCACGCACGGACGGACGACGGACACCGCACGATCACAAAAGCTCACCTTGTCACTTTGTGACAGGTGAGCTAATAAAAATGTGCATGATATCTTGACATTGAAATCAATTTTGTACTATTATAATGTCAATTAATTAACAAAAATAAACAAGGTCTCAGCAACTCTGCAGAAAGTCAAAAATGAATATAACTCAAAATAACTCAATGTTGCAAAATGTAATCAAATATAATGTGGACTTGATAATTGAAAAGTATAAATTATATATAATATTAAAAGTGATGATAAGCACTTTTTCACAATATAACTTTGTTTGCTGTCTCCAAGTTCAGTTTGTGACAGCATGTCTGAATAGATGTATACAGTTGCTAAGTTTAAGCTGGTGCAGAAACATTTTCCAGTGTAAACACCACTTACCTTGTTGGCAAAAAGTCTGAGATCTAAACATATAGCAAAGAGAAGAGGTAGAGACCAGTTCTCATCTTTCTGACTCTGGAAGATCTTTGTAAATGATCTGTTACTGGTTAAAGAAAACACAGAGACAAAACTGACTCTACTATGTGCAAAGAAAAGTCATATTCTGATCACAGGTGGCAGTAACGTACCTAGGATACAGTATGGGTCCATGAGCCATATGCACTTAAATTTACTACAATTATAATGTTTTCTTAGGAAAAAAATGACAAAAAGCCATTTTGAAAAAAATTTTGCTCCTGTGACAATGAGCCATGAGAAAGGTGATCAAGAACAGTTTGACATGTGCATTGCTTCCAGACCCGTATTTTTTTTCAAAACAATATTTCCTTATCAATGGTTGGCCGCCTTTTCGGCAAAAGATTAATCTTTCAGAACTTTCTTACTTCAAAACTTCCATCCATTCCAGGAGGGGACTTCCGTCAACTACCCTCGTTAAACAAGAAACTTTTTACATATTCAAGAACCACCCCATCACTGACAAGTGGTGCACTAAAAAAGGATACTGCACTATGAATGACTGACAGTTGTATGCTTCAACAAAATCATGATTGCCAACTGCCCAGCAACATCTGAAAATATAGTATAAATATACAATACGAATATACAAAAGGTACAAATATACAACAAAATATAACAAACAAGGCAGTCTGAATGACAGCTAAATCCCCCGCGACTGCTATGGATAGTGAAAGGGTAAAACCTTTGATTTTAGCTGTGACCTTGACCTTGAACTGACATGGCTGACTCATGAATTCTGCACAACGTCTTGATGAGGTGATCAATTGACCAAAGTTTCATGAAAATCCTTCAAGGGGTTTAGGAGATACAGAGCTGAAACCTTTGACCTTCAGTTGTGACCTTGACCTTGAGTTGACACGGCTGACTCATGAGTTCTTGATGAGGTGATCATTTGACCCAAGTTTGATGAAAATCCTTCAAGGGGTTAAGGAGATACAGAGTGGACACCAAATGGAAGGCTCAAACCTTCGACCCTTAGTTGTGACCTTGACCTTGAGCTGGCATGGTTGACTCATAATTTCTGCACATCGTTCTGATGAGGTAATCATTTGACCCAAGTTTTATAAAATTCCTTCAAGGGGTTTAGGAGATATAGAGCGGACACGAAATGGAAGGCTCAAACCTTTGACCTTCAGTTGTGACCTTGACCTTGAGCCGACATGGCTGACTCATAAGTTCTGCACATTGCCTTGATGAGGTGATCGTTTGACCCAAGTTTGATGAAAATCCTTCAAGGGGTTAAGGAGATATAGAGCGGACACAAAATGGAAGGTTCAAACCTTTGACCCTAAGTTGTGACCTTGACCTTGAGCCGGCATGACTGACTCATGGGTTCTGCACATTGTCTTGATGAGGTGATCATTTGACCCAAGTTTTATAAAATTCCTTCAAGGGGTTTACGAGATATACAGCGGACACAAAATGGAAGGCTCAAACCTTTGACCTTGAGTTGTGACCTTGACCTTGAGCCGGCATGGCTGACTCATGGGTTCTGCACATCGTCTTGATGAGGTGATCATTTGACCCTAGTTTTATAAAATTCATTCAATGGGTTTAGGAGATATAGAGCGGACACAAAATGGCAGGCTCAAACCTTTGACTTTCAGTTGTGACCTTGACCTTGAACCGACAAGGCTGACTCATGGGTTCTGCACATCGTCTTGATGAGGTGATCATCTGACCCAAGTTTCATGAAAATCCTTCGAGGGGTTTAGGAGATATGGACCGGACACGATTTTGTTACAGACGGAAGGACGGAAGGACGGACGGAAGGACGGACGGACGGAAGGACGGACGCAGACCATTCCTATAATCCCTCCACCACGGCGGGGGATTAACAAGAAAGTGTGACATGATTCCTAGATACAATGATATAGTTTCAAAACTCCTCTTTCCTCAACTCAGAAATAATAAATGACTTAATAAACAAGTTACCACATAATGTAACTAGAGCTATCACTGAAGGTGATGAATGTACCCCCGCATGCACTGACACAGTAAATTGCAATTTGACGCACACAAGATTGCATATTTATGTGCACTGTATGTATACAGACTCTATGTATATAGCATAGTAACAAATAACAAAGTCACATAACTCTGCAGAATATTTATGTAAAAGAATAACTAGGGTTGGTACTGATCACTTGTGTTAAGTTTCATTAAATTGTGTGCAAGAATTTGAGAGATTAGACGTGCACAAGATTGTATGTATATAGCATTGTAACAAATAACAAAGTCCCATAACTCTGCAGAACATTTATCTAAAAGAACCTAACATGTATGGTACCATACACAACAAAGGTACTGATCACTTGTGTGGAGCTTTATTAAATTGCGTGCAAGGGTTTGGGAGATAAGGCGCGCAAAAGATTGAAAAAAAAACGTAAAAAATCAGTACTCCAAATACAGAGCTTTTGGGATAGATGGATTCTGACCAACCAAACTTGAACTATTTTCATCATACTTAAAACTAGAATGTGTCTGTAGGACACAGTGTGTGCCCCCCACTGGTACATTTGTCACAAATAAGGGGCAATAATTCAAATGTTTGTAGTCTCAGTTTGAGGGTATAGCCTCAACAAACGTTTTATGAAAAGGATTCATTATTTTAGGCCATATACTTTTTGAGCTATGTGCATCACAAACAAAGAATCCACTATTTTGTCTATTTCAAGGGCCATAACTCTGTAATAAGAGCTAAGATTCTTAAGAAGAATGCCAAGTGTGCAAGGTCACATCACGATAAAGACTCCAGCAAGGTTTTCTGAATTTACATCAAATACTTTTTGAGCTAGGCACATAATTATGTGAAAAAGTGCATTTTTTTGCTATTTCAGGGGCCATAACTTTAAAAATAGGGGGTGGAGCCAGCCAAAAAATTAGAGGTGTGCAAGTTTATATCATGATTAAGACTTATGCAAGTTTTCAACCATTTATATTAAATACTTTTTGAGCTAGGTGCGTCACAAAGTGAAAATGTACATTTTTGACTATTTCAGGGGCCATTACTCTGAAAATTAGGGGAGGAGCCAAATGAAAAATAGGAGGTGCGCAAGTTCATATCATGATTAAGACTCATGCAAGGTTTCATCAATTTATATCAAATACTTTTTGAGCTAGGCGCGCCACGAACTTCAGACGGACGGACGCACAGACACACGGACAAGACCAAATCTATATGCCCCCCACCACTCATGGACGGGGGGGGGGGGGGGGGGGGGGGGGGGGGGGGGGGGGGGGGGGGACAAAAAAACATTGAGAACCTTACCTCAAATGTGCCACAACTAGATCCTCCCATGGGGGTTCAAACACTCGACCCACTGCTGACTCAGGCTTTTCCAACTGTAATCTTGGATTGGCAACATGTGGATGGTTGAATCCAAGCAACTCCTAAAGGAATGAACAAATATACCATAACATGTAATATGATGATTAAGTAAGATTTTCCATTTTAAACTATAGAACACTAGAACACAAGGCCAATCTCGCTCTTCTAAGAGGGGAACCAGCTAATGCAACAAGTAACTTTATTTTTGCTGCAACTGTGGAGTAATTCTAATATTTTCCTCACAGCAATATCATAACAGCTCAACTTTAAGACCTCTACTTCAATGAGAATATTATGAGAACACTAAATTTTAATTTACTGCAGTCACTAAAATCATTTTGTGGAGGGGCCAATTTCATGCATTTTGTGGTTGCATCTATCAACAAATTTCAATCCTAAAGAAAAGATAAAATCTCTGTTCATTTTATCTATAACATTTGAAATCTGTGGATTGATGCCTCCATGAAATAGATGTTCCAACGTACCAGAAACCACTGATTTCCCTCCCATTGAAATGAAATAATTTCTAAGTATAAACAAAACTTAAATGGTGAAGCTTTATACATTTTGTGTATCAACTTTTAAAAAGAAACTAAGATTCTTATCCTAAAGAAACCCTATATATCATATAATTTACAACTTCTTATTAATTAAATGACAAGTTCCAGCAATGAGAAAAGATGAAGACAACCTATGTTGGCTTTAACATTACACCAACACAACAGATCATATGGCCACTTTTCAGCTTTTCATGGGGGAGGAATAACCAAGGTGCCACTTTGGACAGTAAGTTTGGCACATGCAGGCACTGGGGAAGAACAGTGGATTGACTGTCCATAAACTATCTGTATGGCTTTCTCATAGTGGGCCGGTGGTCTAGTGGTAACATGCTAGACTGTCAATCCAGAGGCCAGGGTTCTATCCCCAGTCCAGGCACTAGAAATTTCTGAGATGCTCTCAAGTGTCTCCCACCTAACTAACAGGCCTGTACTGGTTCTTCCCAGAACAGAAGGCTTCCCGTGTATCAGTGCTATACACCGGGCATGTTAAAGAACCAGACTGTCTATTCGCAAAGAGCTAGGCTAAGTTAGCTGGACAGGCCTGTATTTAAAAAGGATTTCTCTCTATCTGTTCTGGGGGCTTTATCTCACTCTGTCTCTCTGGTCAGATCGCTCTGTGTCTGTACTAGTAGAGGATGAATTTCGCGCCCTGTGTAGCTGCGTTTGATATAATATAAAGCGCCTTTGAACGTGTTTATCATGAAAAGGGCGCTATATATATACCTGGTATAATAATAATAAAAGAATTCTAAATCCCAAGGGAGGATTTAAGCCAACAGAGACCCCAGACATGGAGACAAATTAATTGTTTGCTCACAAAAGACACATCGACAGAGCTTGTTTACTATTTGCACAGTTTCCATGGCTTCAAGAACAATCTGCTAAATTGGCAACAGTATGATCAGAGTTAAATTTAACGCAGATCTGTAACAAGTAGCATAAAGGAACTTTATAACATGAACAACTTTTTAATAACTAAATATGTAAATTGATTTATAAACTTACCCCTGCCTTTTCTCCATCATACTGTTGTAAGCTGTCGTACAACTGTAAAATGAACAAAAGTTCAATCTGCTGAGATCATTGAATTCTGAAGTATTTACTTAATTTGTGTGTTTCAATTTATTATAAAAGCTTATTAGATCTGCGGTCTCCCTAAAGAGCTAAGTGGGCGGGCCAATTTTTCAACACTTTAACTACGAAGTTTCAGATTCACAGAAAAGCACACTTTTAGATTCACATATTAGCACAGGTTGTAACAGTAATATATTAAACAATAATTAAGCAATCTGAATAATATACAATTCTGTTCATTGAAAAATATACTGGTCAATACTGGTCTTTCTTCATTCACCTGCCTAACACTCATACATGCAAAAAGAACACATCCATACAGTTCATAGAAAAAACTCAAACCTTTTTTACGTTGTTTACGAGGGTTGTTTAAATATGAATGCATCTAAGCACATAAAAATGTATCCTTGATAGATTTCAATGAAAATTTTATTTGGTCCCCTCTAAGTATTCACCTCCAACAGATATGCTAAGTTTCAGTCTTCTAATCCAATCCTTGAAGGCATTTTCATAGTCTTTTCTAGGTATACTATGAAGACACTGGAATATTGCAGAACCGTGGTGTTTGCACTGCATAAATTTTCAATCAGAAAGGTATTTTTTGAGCCTTGGGAACAAAAAGAAGTCACACAGGGCAAGGTCAGGCGAATAAGGAGGGTGAGGGAGCACAACAACCTTTTCCTGCTTCAGAAAGTCTTGTACAATAGACGCTTTGTGCGATGACGCACTGTCATGTAGCAATCTGACATTGGCCAAACCAGTTGCGGGTCTTCGATTTTTGAAATATTTCTTCAGTTTTCGGAGAACTTTAGTCTTGTAAAACTTCGCATTTACGGATTTGCCTTTAGGTACAGCAACCTGAATGGCAGGACCCCCGAGTTGTGAAGAATATGGCATACATTACCTTCTTGACACTCATGGTCTGCTTTGCAATGCATGGTCTTTTGCCAGACTTTCTTGCCCATATTTTGTTCTGAATCTTGCATTTGGGCTCAAAAAAGTGAACCCATGTCTAGTCACCAGTGACGACATTTGCGAAAGACCGTGCATTGTAATTTGGAAACTGTTTAAGCAACAATTTTGCGCATTGCACGAGTGCCTTTTTCTGCTCATCTGTTACAAATTACATTTCAGAATTGTATGAGCTGCTCCAAATGAGACGCCAACCATACTAGCTATTTGCCTAGCGGTGTATCTTGCATCATTAGCAACTATTTCTTTCACTCTAGCAACCATCTTGGCAGACGTTGCTGTCTTCGGCCGACGGCCATGTGGTGCATCTTCTGTTGAAACTTACCCACATTTGAATTTCTTAAACCAACGGATAACTGTCGAAAAAGACATTTCATTATGCCCATAAACAGAACATATTTCATCAAAAATGTCTTTACACCCTATGCCAAGAATACAACAATTCTTAATATAGGACCGTATTTCAACGGCGTATGCTGACCTTCTTCCAACCATTTTTGTATTAGTATACATGAGTAGGCAATGTTTAGCGAGCGATAGACACAGCTAAAGTGAATGGATTTTAATGGGTGTGGTATCAATGTAAAGCTAACATGTTTATCTACCAAATAATCTTAATTTCCTCGTGATTTTCGCATTATTGAGCGAGATAACGTTCTAGATGCATTTATATTTGAACAGTCATAAGAGAAACATGCTTTGTTTAACTGAATTCTTTTAAAAAAGGTTTGGTATGTAGTAGAGATAAAGCAAATCACTTTAAAGTGCAAAATAACTGTGCACTTTTTCCGATCAAAATTTGATGCAGATTATAAGCTCCTCTTTCAATATGATGGTATGATTACTTATTTACGTGTGGATATGACTTTACGTCTGCCTCAGAAAAAAGACTAAACTTCACGTAAGCACATTTGTGGTCCATGTGTCGTAGGACAAATTATCTCCCTCTAACTTGTATATTAACTTGTGATTTTAAAATAAAGTATATGATAAACATAAATTAATCAATCAATGTTGTTTTTAATTCCATTACTACCCATTTTATCTAAATACATAACTGGTTCGAGGGAAGTAATCAAATATTATCTGTCCCATAACCTCCCGCAATTCTCAAATACTCCATATATCGGACACATGCAACTGCAGTATTGTCAATCATGACAAGCATTGACTGTATTCATGCATGGTAGACTTTTCACAAATGAATATTTATTGATTCACTTCATGGCACTTGATGGGGTGTGCAGTTTTGAATCAATTTTTCACAATTATCAGTGTTCCCACTGGCATTTCAAGTTGGGGGTGAAAACTTGAGTTTTTCTTGCACTTTTGCACCCCCTCACTAAGAGATATATAACAGCTGTCTCCAAAACTGGGAGTGCAAAGTACCATTCTGGGGGTGAAAAACCCCTATTTGGGGGTTTCTGGGAACACTGAATTATCCCCTAAACTCTGCACCATGTCAGTATTGCTGTGTTACGTTTTCTCTCACATCATTCGATCCTTAACGTTGTGACAAATAAGGTGGGTTTGGTATCACCTCTTAATACTGAGAAGATTTTTTGGAAGAAATAACCATTAAATGCAGCTATTTCCAGGCTTTCAATACTTTTTGCTGACATAAGTTTTTAAACACGAAATAATATTTATGAGAGGAGCAGTGGTCTAGTGGATAAGGTGTCAGCCGCTCAATTTTTAAGGCTAGTTAAATTAGATGTACTATGCTAATGAATATGTCATTGTAGTCTGTTTCACTGATCTGTCTTATCGAATACAGAGTCAGTTACAAACCGATTAAAAACGTACAGATTTTTGTACAAATAATCCACCGTTGTGTATTGTTTAAACCTTCATAGTTTTAGGTTTAACTTGTTATGTTAGGTGATTGAACAATCCTTTCAGGATTAATAAGACAATGCTATCTTTCACTAATTTTATACCTGGCGCGTCATAGTTCTTGGGTTGTAACAGTCGTTAATATGTAGTATCTAACGCGCAGCATGCCCACAGGATTACACTACTTTTGGAAAAAGTGGGTACAGGCTTAAAAAATCTGGGTACACTGAATTTTCCCAAAACATGAACATAATTATGTACTGGTATGAAAACTAAAAGCAACAGATATTAGATAATGTTTACAGTATTTATTCAGTAAACTCAGTCATACTGTGTTTATATAGGCCTAGCCTGTTAACTATATGCTGCTAAGGCATAAAGAACAGTATTTAACTATTACGAATGTCAAAGGCCTAAATGCTTCAGCAGCTTTTGATATGATATTGATAAGATTTTTCTCTGGCTTAGGCATTTGCTTACAGTAGTACTCGATGACCATTCTGTTCTGCACATTATCAACAGTACGCCTGCAGGAACTTGCTGTATGATGCCTATTCTGTAGTGAAAACCCCGCCTTTCGCATGGCACTGAGGTCAATCTAATATTTCCACCCAGAATGAAGTTTTTCATGCTCGGCTGCCATTTTTGTTAGTGACGTATTTGGAGTAATCTTGATCGCGCAGATGTTTGCCGCTGGAAGCTTATTGGTTTTCTGTTCAAAAGCAAGCGTTTCCCGGGTTTTAGGTTAGCGACCACCAATTTTTGAGCCGAATTCGTTTATTTGCCGGCCACAACAAATATGCGTACCATCACGCACGGCCATCGAAAAATTTGCGTGCACACTGTGTTTTCTGCGTGAAAAACGCAGGATTCTGTGTGACTGGGCATGCTGCTAACGCGTGGAAGAGTCTAATGTCATTGTATAGAAATAGGCGTTTAATTAAATTAATCAGTTTCAGTTTATTATACATCTCTATCTCTTACCCATTTAATTAAATTGCAGTTTTGAAATTGTTTCAAAATAGGGTTGTTTCAAAATTGGGCAATCTACTGGATTAGACCCCTTGGGAACTATTCTCGATATCGACATTATAGGATAAATGCCCGTGCCCGGTTTTACGGTGAGGGGGGTATCGGCCATAACGCTACATGGCGGTAATGTTTACATTATCCTTTTTCAAGTTTTAAACAAAGAAAATGAATAAAAAAAGTATTGCAGATTATCATTAAACATTGTTGTAATTAAGATGTAGCAAAAATATCCTCAAAGTTTACTTTATATTTGAAATTTTATCTTTTATTCTACACTGCCGCTTCCGTGGCTCGATACGATACCAAAGGTGTGAAATTATTTGCATAAAACAAGGTAAACAGATTATTTTTACAAAAAAAATTTTGCCGAGGATGTAGAATAGTATTTCCATTGTGAGAAAGTAAGAACTTTCCTAAATCCTTATCTTCTGGCAAAAATAATCGCTAATATTGTACACGGTCTTTATATCGGTGAATCTTGCCAGCCCCCCTGACCCTATTTACGGAAATACCGGAAAACGGGATTTATCCTATAATGTCGATATGGTCAATTCCTATAGAATAAAATACATCACTGTCATCTTCTTACGACAGTTACACACTCACATTCATTCCGTAGAGCTCAGATACAGATTCCTAAATTATTTCTATCCTTATTCTCACTATCTCAGTCACTTTTATATATATAAAGCAATGATGGTGGTTATGGGGGGTAAACCAGGAGTATATATATAAACGGCACTGCTAATTCAACACCGATTATCTCCCCTGAAATTTGCTGAAACTGAATTCTACTGAAGTTGAATTTTCCGTGCAACTGGGGTTCATGGATAGAAAAAAATAATAAATTTTTTCAATAAAATGTTTAAATAAAACGTATGAGCAGCTTTCATTCCACACTTGTGTCATACCACGTTGAAATATTGATTTAAACTCCACTGTGCCATCTTTCGTTTTTTGTGGACGCCGCCATTAATTGGAAGTTTACTTCTCGGATTTTTGTTACTTCCGCGGCGAAAAACGTTTACTGGGCGACAAGCCAGTGCATGTACACTCCATGTCTAGTTGGTTTAACATCAAACCGACAAAATTATAGGTCATATGCTGACTTTCCAGCTTTGATGGTGAAGGAAGTTACCATCCATGCAATGTTATTTCATCACAGGCAGGCACCTGGGTAGACTAGCTCCTCGACTAAGAGATATTACTTTTTAAAATTAAAAAATGTTTTTACAAATGTGAATGTAACCAAAGAAGTATAAAATACAATTTATTTTTATAGCTCTTTGATGTAACCAGTCTATATCCTATGTACAATATCATAGACTGATAATATTACAATCAGTTCTCTGATAAAATGTATAAAACAGACTAGCATTTGTGCCTGTTAGATTCTATATAAATTAAAAGAACAAGAGAGCCAAGATGGCCCTAGGTCGCTCACCTGAGAAGCACACCATAACAGTGTAAATATGTTTGACCTAGTGATTTTATGGAAAAAAATATTCTGGCAAATTTTCATTAGGATTGGACCAAAAATGTGGTCTCTTTGAGTTTAATCAAGTAATTTCTTTCATATGACCTAGTGACCTAGTTTTTGAACCAAGATGACCCATATTCAAACACGGCCTAGATTTCATCAAGGCGATCATTCTGACCAAATTTCATGAAGATCAATCGAAAAATACAGCCTCTATTGCATACACAAGGTTTTTCTTTGATTTGACCTAGTGACCTACTTTTTGACCCAAGCCAACCCATATTCCAAATCAACCTAGATTTCATCAAGGCAACCATGCTGACTTAATTTCATGAAGATCAATTGAAAAATACAGCCTCTATTGCATACACAATGTTTTTCTTTGATTTGACCTCGTGAACTAGTTTTTGACCCTAGGTGACCCATATTCGAACTCAACCTAGATTTCATCAAGGCAAGCATTCTGACCAAATTTTATGAAGATCAATTGAAATATACAGCCTCTATCGTACACAAGGTTTTTCTTTGATTTGATCTAATGACCTAGATTTTGTCCTCAGATGACCCATATTCAAAATCGACCTAAATTTCATCAAGGCAATCATTCTGACTAAATTTCATAAAGATCAATTGAAAAATACAGCCTCTATCGCATACACGAGGTATTTCTTTGATTTGACCTCCTGACCTAGTTTTTGACCCCAGATGACCCCCATTCAAACTCGGACTAGATTTCATCAAAGCAATCATTCTGACCAAATTTCATGAAGATCAATTGAAAAATACAGCCTCTATAGCATACACATGGTTTTTCTTTGATTTGACCTAGTGACCTAGTTTTTGATCCCAGATGACCCATATTCGAACTCGACTGCGATGACTGGTATCACACTGACACAAGTATATAGGTCATATAATTATTTTTTTGGTTATGATGGTAGAGGAAAAAACCAGGTGCCTAACCAGGATGTCTTCCTCCATGAAAGAATTCTATAACCAAAGTGAAATTTTGAACCCACAGCAGTGGGAGGCAGTGATAAACCTACAGCACTGGGGGGCAGTGATATGGAGCAAGGGACTATTTCACAATTGAGGTCAGCACTAATTACATCGAAGTTCAACCCGAAGTATTGAACATACTTGCTTTTATCCTGTTTTTTCACCCACCAACTCTTCCCTTCTGCATAACAATGTGTACACTACACATATATACAATGTACATAGCTTAGGGGCCTCAAGTTTCATTTTTCACCCTTCTTTTACACACAATATGGTTCCTGGGCAGACTGAATTGCTTAGGGAGCTTGGCTGCATTCACTTGTTTTAATGACCATATCTGTATCAGTACTGAAAATTCACCATAACTGTAGTAGACACCTCACCTTAACTATTTTTAGACTAGTGATTCTATGATCACCATTGCAACTCATTACCATTTCTCTTAATTAGTGTGAAGCAAAGACATATACAACAGAACTGCAGGTTCACATCAAATAAACCAGATTTAATATCTCCTAGACTTCTGTAGCAAAAGTATAGGTTAGATTTCATGGACCATGATTACTGTCAAAATATATTTCAATATATGCCCACAACAGCAAATTACATAAGACTTAATATTCTACTTACTGAGTAGACTACTTGTCCATTTTCTTGATTTCAACTCATTCAAGGGCCATAACTCCTTAGTGACAAACTCCTTACAAACTTGGCCAAGATGATAATTATGCCCATAATGGTTCTGACCATGTTTAATGATCACTGGATAAAAACTGCTTATCAAATGAAGCAGATACTGTCAATTTTCACAATTTTAAGTCTAACAGCTAAACAAGAGCCATAACTGAAGAGTGAAAGGGTCTACCCAACTGGTTGTTGAACTTGTCTGAGATATGATGCCCATAAACGATTAGACCAAGTTTGGTGCACACTAAGAACTTAGAGAGCGGACACTGTCAGAATTTACAATTTTGAGTAATTCAAGGGCCATAATTCCAGAAAGACTTAGAGGATCCAGCTAATAATCAAACATATCGGAAGTATTATGCCCATAAACATTGTGACAGATTTTGTTTAACATTGAACAAGAACTACTCAAGTGAGAAACGAAAACTTTTGTGGCCACCATTTGTGTGCCACTGTATGTATTCTATTCACAGGCATATAACAAGAGCTGTCCGTAAGACAGTGTGCTCGACTTTTCTCAGTACTTGACTCTGAATTAGAGCTTTGCCAGTAAACTTTAAACCAAAAATTCTCAGTTAAAAAGGGGCATAACTCTGTCAAAATTCAAATTTGCCTGTCACAGCCTCAGCTGCAGGCCTCCCTAAGAATAAACTTTGTTTGTGTGAAGAAGCCATCCAACTAGTTTATAGAATATAAATTCCTACGAGTGTCTGTTAGCTGACTGGCTTCCTCACATGAATGAACTATACACATAAAGGCTCAACATTTTCAGGCAACTTGTTCTAGTATATATATGACAGGGCTTGATACATTCTGTACTTTTGGTCTAAACACAGCAAGCATTGAAAAGAAGTTAAAACTATATGGTGTGATGAGATAGGAGTTTCCTGCATACAAAATCAATTGTCTTGACTGTAGTCACTAATAGATAAGTAAATACCATAAACGACATATTAAGTATGTCTTGATAAAATCTTGTTAGAAATTTCGAGGTATTACAAGTGTGGCATTGCTGCAGGAGAAAAAATTCAACTGAAAGCATTTTTCCAATGACAAAATCTTTAATATTCAGTACAGAATAGTGTACTTATTTCATTTTAAAAGTTCAATCACACTAAAATCTGCTACTCAACAACAAAAAGAGTCAAAATTATACATACTTCTAAGAAACAAACCCATATTTACAAAAATATATAACAACTTCCTTTAAAGAAAATAAACATTTTCCTCAAAGAAACTTTCGTAAAATAAACTAAATACTGTAAAATCATCCTTTCCTTTGGGGTAAGAATATTCATAGACTTTAGGTAAGTATTTTCTTAGATTTCGTGGTTGTGTCAATGTATGTATATATACTCCACCCACAGTCAACTGATGAGAAAAGTTTTTTTTTGACAAGTGCTACCTTCCATATGAAAATATTAAATAATAAGAATGTAAATCGGGTAAATTCTAAAGTTTCAGTAAGCTACCATAACAACAGTTGTAAAATTCATGGTAAAATAAATCCTGTTAAAAAAAAAAAGAAAAAAAAAAAAAGAGTCTTAGCCTTTAGCCTGCTGGCGGCAAGTGATACTGCCTTTGTGACCAATGCAGACCAAGATCAGCCTGCACAGACATGCAGGCTGATCATGGTCTGCACTATTCGCTATTCAGTCAGTAAATTTTCATTGAACACCCCTTCACATAATAAATGGTACTGCCAAAATTGAAAGATGGACAAGTTCATTATAGAAATTTAGCAGGGTAAGGGTTAAAATTTGCTAAAATTATAACAAAAATAATACATCTTATAGTGTAAAGCTAGCTAGCTGCACAAATTTCCAAAATAAGCAACTTAGTAAGTTTCATAAAAGTTTTATCTAAACATACCAGTAGATACTTAACATTTCACTAAAATAAAAGATTAAGAACAGTTCTGATTCATCAACTGATGGCAAAAATAACCAAGTGATGTGATATTTGCTCAACATGACTTACACAATTAAAAAAACTTGTATTTCCAGTACTGTAAACAGGGTTGGCATAAAAGCGGGAAATACTAGTTTTTACCAGGACAGCGGGAAATACAGGAAAATAGTGGGAAATACAAAAAAGTGGGTAATAGTGGGGAAAAGTCAACATCTCATTGTATGAGCAGAGACTTAAACAAATGTAATTCAGTTAACATGAAATATTTCTCTAAATTAAAAACAAATAATATAAATATTCTTTTTAAGCACTAAATGTACTAAAATCAAGTCCTAAACTTTTATTTCAAATGTTTTTTTTTTCTTTTTTGTTTACCAAAAATGCCTATTACTATTAAGAATCAGAGCATCACATTGAGATTTCAAGATTTCAAGATTTTATTTGTCATAATCAGTTACCTGTACAATGTATAGGTAATCTATTAGCCTGAAGCTGTATTTGTCTGACTGGTAATACAATGCTTAATCTAGCTTCAGCTCTGCTGATTTCTAACCATGGTCACTAATCGTGGTCTGACGGTATCTCACTCATATCACATAACCAGTTAGATTTTGTAAGTGAAAGGGTAAACATGAAGAGGTTCAAGCCAAATTGCAAATTTATTGAATTAATTTATATTAAAAAGTAAATTTTCATGCCAAAAATTTTCAAATATTGAGTATTTCCCACTATTTCCCACTTTTGTGAAATTTGGATCATTTCACGGGACAGGAATTACCGGGAAATACCTGTGGTAATTGCCGCCCCCGGGAAATACTTGCCAACCCTGACTGTAAATACCAGTCATAGTAAGTTCTAACGTTAATACGACTCCATTTGGAGATCAAACTCAAAATGCCACATTGCTCAATTATCAATACTTAATTTCAATCCAACCAGTCAAAAGACAAAGATTTCAGACTGATCTCCAAATTCAGTTTTACAACCCTGGACCTTGAACTCAGTATGTTTCTGTAGCTCTGGTCTACAAATAACTGAGGTCTAGTATCACATTCTCTCAGTCTGTAGTTTTGCTGAATTGAGCTGTTTCAGGTAACATATATAGCATACTTCTTTAATATCTGGTGTTTCTGATATATTACAAGTACAACAAAGAATTGAAAGAGGAAATTTTCAGCTGTCTAGTGATGCCAGAGTTAGTCAGGGTTTTCATTTAGAAAAAAAGAGTTACAAGTGGAAAGTATCATAGATTACTTTGTCTTTTATGTGCAGTATTTCATCAATTTAAGTCTTATTGTATACACTCTGTTTGGTGTAAATGATATAACTTCTTTAACAAGAGTGGCAAACTGTCTCAATATAACACAGCATATCACTTTTCACTTTTAAAATACTTTCATGAGCAGATTTCTCAATTTGAACTATTTCAAGAACCCTAACTCCAGAGCATAAAAGATTATCAACCTGTTTATCAAACCTAGCAAAATAATATGCTCATAAATATTCTGACCAAGTTTGAACACAGTCAATTTTCGCAATATCAAGCAACTAAAGGGCCGCACCTAAAAAACCTGTTACCTCTGGGACAATCTAGCTTATTTTCATTCTATGCCGTGATATTATGCCCTTAAACATTATGACCAAATTGGGTGAATATTGGTTAAGAACTGCTCCAGTTACTATGGCAGTGGACAACTTCAGTGGATGCTCTGTCCCACAGTAGGTGCCGATTACAAACACATTTATAAATAAAAATTACACTTTAAAGCGTGTTGATGGTAACACTGAATGTTTGTTTGTTAGCTTCAAAATCAATTCTTAAAGTTAACTGTATCGAGCATCATCACTCCAAGACAACTTCCTGTGCTTATAACACAGATAGATAGCTCATATGTAGTATGTACTGGCAGTTTTACAAGTCTGTATTCAAACAGAATGAGATTATTAGGGTAATTCTGGACAGCATACAAGTTTCAAAAACAACTTTACAATACATAAAAATTTCAACAATATACATTGTACTACTTTCTGAAAATGTCAATTATACAACAACAGAAAAATAACTCAAGATTAATATCTCTAATTAGTAAGACCATTCACTACCAAACTCAATACTGCATCCCGGTATAATCTGAATAAAGTATTTTTCAACTACAATGTGTCGGTAGGATGTCACAAAGGGTGTACCCCCACTGGTACATTTGTCACAAATAAGGGGCAATAATTCAAATGTTTGCAGTCTTAAGAGGGAATAGCCTCAACAAATATTTTTAATAAAGGATTCATTATTCCTGACCGTTTTTGAGCTTATGAACTATGAGCATCACAAACAAAAATTCCGTTATTTTGGCTATTTCAGGAGATAAGAACTCTGTACTTAGTGCTAAAATCACAAGATTGCCCAGTGTGCAAGGTCACATCATGATAAAGACTCGAACAAGGTTTAATGAATTTACATCAAATACTTTTTCAGCTATGTGGGTCACAAAGTGAAAATGTGCATTTTTACTATTTCAGGGGCCATAACTCTGGAAAAAGGGGACCCGAGCCAGACGGAAAATTAGGAGGTGTGCAATTCATATGATAATAAAGACTCGTGCAAGGTCTCATCAATTTGTATGAAATACTTTTTGAGCTAGGTGAGTCACAAGGTGAAAATGTGCACTTTTTACTATTTCAGCGGCCGTAACTCTGGAAATAGGGGTAGGAGCCAGACGAAAACTAGGAGGTGTATAAGTTCATATCATGATAAAGACTCATGAATGCAAGGTTTCATCAATTTATATTAAAAACTCATGCAAAATTCATCAATTTTTATCAAATGCTTTTTGAGCTAGGCGCATCACAAACATTTTTCAGATGGACACAGACAAGACCAAATCTATAAGCAGTATTAAGCACCCCTCCACTGACTGGTGTGGGTACAAAAATTCAACTTCAGAAGTTTATTAATTCTACATATCTTTCTAATAAATCGCAATGCTGGAAACAAAGAAATGGAAACTGGGCAATTTATCACCGGTTTGACTTTTCATCTGCTCATAAACAAGTTTGCTATCACCTTGTCTGACAAAGTTTTGACGTCCAGGTGTTGTGCTTTGTGTTTTTTAGTGGGCAGTTAAAGCCTACTAGACATATCAATGTATTACACTAAGATTTGTTACAATTATTCCATCTTTTAGCTCTCTAAATAAGAAATCTAAGTAAAGCTCAGAAAAGCTTTTAGAATGAATCTGAGAAAAGTTTGACAGCTGGTAATTAATAATATATATCATATGAAATGTTATTAAAGGTTCCATTCCTGATCTACTAAAAATCACTAGTTTCACCACAATGATTTCACTCGATTGTGAACCTTTAATTAATTATTCTAAAAGCTATATTTTGTGAAAGTGTATTTCTCGTTCCTCTTCATGGCGCTAGGATCTTCTGAATTTCACATGCTTGGACAGCTGTCTTGTCATGCTTCAGCTTTGCTGTCACAATATTTAGCACTAGATATCAATTATCACAGATTATCTCCCTTGTTCAATCAGCCTCGTCCATTTCTGAGTCTTCGTAATCACTATCTTCTTGTTCAACAACTTCAACATTCTCATTAAAAAGTTCCCGTCTCAGTTCAACAACTCTAGAAGCCTGCAATGCAGATCAACTCATCATATAAATATAAACAATTGACAATAATGGATGACATTTTTTACTTGCTTAACTCATCTCAATAGTATCCATCATGCCAATGTTTGAAAAGTTAAACTTAAACAGTAATTGCCATGTGTAATGGTAGTTTTAAAAATTAAGTTTATTATTTTAATTCATCAGTCCCAAGAAAATAAGAATTTGGTAACAGCTAGCTTCCATCGATTGTTGCATAGAAACTGCTACTAATTATTTGTCGAATTTGCGATCATGTTTTTCCTGGGATTAAAGAATTATAAATATATACTTCTGTTTCCTGTGACTTACCATGTACAACAAGAAAAATAAGACTTCTAACAAACTTTTGAAATCTTCTCCCATTTTTAAAGATAAAATATAGTCTCCTCTTTGTAAATACAATTCGTAGTATTCATATTGATTACCGGACCTCTAGCCAGCCCTGTACAGGTCGTCTATTACCGGACCTCAAGACTCTGGGTCTGGTTATTTACTTATTTGACCCCTAGCCACTAGCTGCCTTATTTAATTTTACGTGTAGTATGTTTAGTCATATGCTTTCAATAACACAAAAAGCTACGTGAATGTCATGCGAATAACAAAAATTAATCTATGACAGTCATGCAGATAATGAAAATCACTGGCAAAACAGTAATGCGGACTGCCTCGGCCTAAATTGAAACGAAAAGTAAGTTTTTGTGTTACCAAAAATTACCGATTTTTCATATTTTTTATTATGATATATATGCACATGGAATTAAAATTGACAAAAATTGTATTTTACCTTTTTATTTGCATATTCATAGTACATGTTCCTCAATCCCTCAACAACTGCTAGTCTAAGGCGGAGTTTGTATCGAAACACTCTGTGATTGTTCTTTTTAGCACAGTTGTATCTTTTGTGAATGCTTTCCATTTTCCTGTTTAGTAAGTTTATTTGATTACATGCTTTTCTGAACCTAATTTCAGTCTGCTGTAATTCAGTTTTCATATCCGTGAGGCTCTCATTTTCCTGGCCCTGGGTCGGCCGTGTGCTTGTACTTGTCGAACGTGTGACGCGTCTTTCACTGCGTCTAGTCGCCATTTTGTCCGTTAGAAATGAAGATATAACAGTAAAGTTTCCGTTGGGATATCTATATCGCACGATCTTCTTTTGATTTTGTTATTTAGACACGAACTTGCTTCAGGACAAATTCAATCCGCCTTGTTGATCTTCACCTTGCTTATTTAATTGACTACTACCCCGCTTTCCCGATTGTTTGATAGTCACCGCACATTCATCGAAGGCAGGGAACCAAAATGACAGTCACACGTGACTTATCATGTTTTAGAGGAGCACAAAGGGGTGTGAATTACACATACATAGGTCTTAAGTGGTTCAATTCATTCCTTTTTAGGACAATCTAGATAAAAAGATAAAATGAAAACAACGTGCCAAACATTTTCGGGTGTGATGATAAAAATCTTATTAAAAGAGAAGTGTCAACTTTTTTCTTTAAAGTATTATTTGCAATACAACATGGTTTATCTAGCTATATATAGGGATATAGCTGTACATAGTTGAGTTAATAAAATTCTTCCTAATTCATGTAATTACAAAGTAAAACTTTTTGTGATCGGGGTGGTTGAGGCAGGATCCGCGGGTTGAGGTCATAAAATGAATAAAATGGTATTTAAAATAGTTGATTTTGCTGATTTGTTTTTAATTCTAACAAAAAAGATTAATTATTGATGCGTGATTAATTAATTAATTAATTAATTAATACGGGCCGTTTCGTGAGATAACCTTTACAGGCTTATTAATTAGTGGCATGCTTTTATAATTATCAAGTAATAAATAGTTTCTTCATCAAATTCTGCGTTATATAGGAAATTGGGAAGATACCCACTATCAGTAAAAGTATTTATTAGTGTCAACCCTACTGAAAGGGACAGCCAATTTGGCTTATGAGACACCTATATACATACATTGTACAGCATCACTTCCCGATTCCTATTTTTTAACGCCAGAGGCACCAGGCAGGTAGGCAATCAGTAACCATTATTTAACTAGCTAGCTCTTCAGTAACAAGACCCGCCTCTGACAGGGCTCGAACTTTCGGCCTCCCAATTGTGGAGCAGGTGCCTTATCCATTAGACCACCGCAGCTCGGTATATATATGTCTTACTATCATATATATAGTAAGACAGGTTAGATCTGAAAGTTATATGCTGAAAAGAATAGTAACTGTAATTTATCAAGCACTTTAAACGTCTTAAGATATTATGCTGACAATGATAATGCTAGCGCTATATGTTATGGATTTATTACAAAACTTTCATGAGGAATGAAGTATGGATAATTTCGTCTTCCATAAATATTAATATGTTTGTGCCTGATTTCGCACTAGACTTATAGACATGTAAAAGTAAAGTAAAGTGTTTGTTTTATTATAGTGTCACCTCTACTGAAAGGGCCAGCCAGTTTGGCTTATGAGACTCCTATACATACATTGAACAGCCTTACTTCCCGATTCCTACTTTTTAATGCCAGGCACCAGGCAGGTAGGCAATCGGTAACCATTATTTAACTAGCTGGCGACTTACCAACCGGTCTCTCTTCAGTAACAAGACCCACCTCTGACAGGGCTCCAGAACCTTCGACCTCCTGATTGCGGGCAGGTGCCTTATCCATTAGGCCACCGCAGCTCATGTATATAAAATTACGTTTCCTTCACACCAGCTATTGAAATTGGTCGACACAGAAATATAGACAGAAACGATAGAAAATGTACACTTTGTCAAAGCATCGGCCTTGAACCTGAGATGAGTATCATTTTGTTTTAATATGTCCAATGTGTGCCTTATTAAGAGCACAAAATATTCCTAGATATTACCACCGGCACCCAAATACATAGAAGAAGTTTAGTCTACTGTAGATGATATGTATATTTTATAGTAAGACTATCATATTTTATATGTACATGGTAGTAAAAGGATGTTATGAATCTGACATCTTATATCAGATTTGATTTGACAGGATGAATTTCTTTTAAATCACTTTAGAAGTACTATTTTAGTTGTTTTTAGCTTGACTCATCAAAGGAAGAAATAAATGAAAGTCTAAGAGAGGCGGTTGATATTTTCATCTAACGTTGGCGTTGGTTCTGCATTTTGTTGATATCAACTTTAAGAAATATGTCTTTGAAACTTAAGGAGGTAGGTTACCTTGTTACAAGGGTAAATTCAAATTAGTTGAACCGCAGCATCTTTTTGTATTTTGTGTAATATGAAGTTTTAACTGCTAAAATCTCAGTTTCGTTTGTCTCTGTCCCTTCAAGTTCAATTTTTATCCAGGTTTTAAGAACATGACCCTCCAAAGGTATTTCATATTGAAAGAAGAAGGAAAATACGGATATTTAACACTTTTCAGTGTATTTTAGTTTCATTTATATCCGTAGATATCAGCATAATCGCTAATTTTACTAGTATGCGCGTTAGCTTTCTAATATAAGCTTAAAATGTATATGTCGCGGGGCTCGTGTTTCCATGGTAACGCATTTTCTCTCATTTTTAAACAACTATGTATAAAATAGGGGTTTTCGACGGCTTCAGTGCCATTCTGTTAATGACCAACATGGAATATTTGGGTAATATTATCAGCAAAATACCAAGCACTATACATGGTACCCTATTTTTCTTAAAGTTTAAAGTAACCATGGCAACTGAGATGTTTAAAATGGCTCATATCTTGCTTTTTGTCGTAATTTTCTATAAAATAATATTGAATAAGATTATCTTTCTAGTTGATGTAGCTTTAAAACATATTATTTCTAACGTAAGTTATATTTTCGTGTTATCTGCATTTATTCAAACAAATTTCTAAGCTTAGAATACTTACAGCAGTACCCCTCGTCTGGCATTTTTCATGAAAAAATCGTTCAGCATGCTACTATTATTCTCATGGATATTGTTGAAATGAAAATAAAAAGCTGAAGCTGTGTTTCTTAAATAGACTAGTGTCAACGCTTTTGAATTTTACATTTAGATACATAGGTCACGGGCTTCGTTTCCATGGTAACATCAATTCAATTCAAGAAACCACAATTTTCTACTGATATTTGAACAATTTTAGATCTTAGTTTTAGTATATAAGTAACAAATTATCAACGGAACCTGAAAAATAGGTATTACAAATCAAACTGCTAGATTTTTTATTTGAAAATGGCCGTAACAAGTAACCTCTCACCGAACTATATTCCAAATAACATTGGTTACCATCATCCATTTTCTTACATTCCGCATAACATTTCAGTATAACTACATAAAAGAAGCAAACTATTGATTATTATTCAGAGTAAAAGACTCATAAAAAATATTTCAGCAAATAATGGTTATTTGAAAATAGTTTGAATAAAGAAAATGCACAGAATTACGTACTTTCAAGATAAAAGCTATAAATTTTGCGCGGTAACTGACACGTAACGTCATGACGTCAATGACGTCATTTTAAGGCATCATTGTTTTGAAGCGTTTCTGCGGCAATTTATTCATTATTTCTGCATTATTAAACAACAAAGCGTCAGATCGAAGACAGGTCTATGATTTGTTTTAGGAATAATGAATATACAAACACATTTAGTTTGTCGTAAACGTCGTCGTAAATCGTCACGTTAGCTTCCGGTTGGACATGCGCACATACAAATATGAAGGTAACCTACCTCCTTAATGCTAGTGAACCATCACTAAATGAGTAAGCAGACCATTAGGACCATAATCCTTCCATACAATTCGACAAAATTATGGCCTTTTATGTGTACTTAATGTGTCAGTCACACTACACCGTATAGCGTTAACGCACGCCAAACGAATAGAAAAATTGCGGCAGAAAGTTATCCGGTGACGAAAGGCATCCCCTGCTGCTGCTCGGTGCTCTCGCGATCGGTGTATGGGGCGCATAAAACGCACAATGACCGCAAGATTAACGCACACATATATATAGGACGAACAACGTTCAATTAACGGATATCACAGTAACGGACTTGTACCGCGTATAACGTAAGCGCAACGCATAAGAAACTGACCAAACGTTCTTGTCAGTTCTCGTCCGTTGAATATACGTTACATCCGTTGCATGTCCGGTAGTAGTCCGGCAGTGAATCAGGTCCACCGGAAAAGAACGGATGCGAACCGAACAAGAACGGATGCGAACCGGACAAGTACAGAATAGGGAACGCACGATTAACGAACAAAACTCATATCAGCGCATTGCTACCGTACATCTAACGGATAACTTGTCCGGTGATGTACGTTCTAAATTTTGAACATGCTCAAAACCTTCAACCGGATGGAATGAACGTCGCCGGACAAGTAGCGCAGGCGCCGCATGAGAAGCGGAAAAGAAACGCATGCGAACGGACAGGAACGGATTGTAGGGATAACGCATGTTTTTTCGTGTTATAACGTCTGCAGAATCCCGAGGGATTGGTTGGTGCCCTAGCCCGTTTGGGCGAGGGTACCAACGTATCCCGAGGGATTCTGCAAATGTTATAACACGAAATGAACATGCGCTAACGCTGTTCTAGCATAAAAGCGTAAAAACTGATAAATGAATACAACGTCACTCAATGTCATTAAATTTCCACGAAATGCGCGGGAATGTCTGAGTTGTTTTTTTACGTTGACGTCATTTCGTTTTGAATTATCCGTTTTGGGGCCGAATGACGTTTATGAACATTCTAGCATAAAACTGCTGTTCTTGTCTCTTTTCGGGGGTGTTTTAACAGGAGAGAAAACGTGTGTTAACAGAGAGATTCTCGCGCTCGCGTGCTGTTATAACACCTTTTTATATATGCGTTCCGTGGCAAAGCGGAAACGTCATTCGGCCCCAAAACGGATAATTCAAAACGAAATGACGTCAACGTAAAAAATAACTCAGACATTCCCGCGCGTTTCATGGAAATTTAATGACGCTGAAAGACATTGTATTCATTTATCAGTTTTTACGCGTTTTATGCTAGAATAGCGTTAAGGCATGTTCATTTCGTGTTATAACATTTGCAGAATCCCTCGGGATACGTTGGTACCCTCGCCCTATCGGGCTCGGGCACCAACAAATCCCTCGGGATTCTGCAGATGTTATAACACGAAAAAACATGCGTTATCCCTACATTTTGTTATACGTAGGTCGTCCGTTAACGCTATACGGTGTAAAACGTCACATCAATCTTCTTGAATACCCTAGAAGCAATAGTTTTGATTTTTACAAGCAAAGCCAAGGTAGCGCCTCTCGGATCTCGATTTATAAATACCTTTTTCCAGTTGTCAAGAAATTGATCGGTTCACAACATATTTTTTATTTTATTTTATTTTGTAAAATGTTTTAGAAATAAAATGACCTATAGGCCTATAGTATAAATAACAGCTATATTAAATAAAGTAAGCTATGCTTACCCGTCTCTTGTAATTCTGTTAAGAATGGCATATGTATTTTAATAAGATTTTATTATGTTTTATTTGACATACATAAAGAAACTATTGAATTGAATTGAATATGTTAAAATTCACTCAATTGTTAAAATGCTGCAAATGTTAAAGTGTTGAATAAATCGGCTTTGTTGTGTAAAAAAAGTCTTTAAGCTAAGATCAAATGAAGTGAATTCATTGCAATAGATTATATATCTTTTGCCTGCATAAGTTTATTGTTATTATTTGGTATTATTTATTACATTACTGCGTGCATGTATGATTTTATTTGTATGTTACGATGAACTGTAAATGTTCAAGTTAGATATAATAAAATGTCTGTTCCGTTCTGTTCTGTTCTGTTATATACGGCAAATCAAATTCCACCATATTTTACAAATGAATGTTATTTGTATTGTCATGGCATTGTCACACTCGTGACACTTGTTAATCTTCAGTCGAATTCTTTAAGTATTGTACTTGCAGGTTTCAACATGATTACTGTCAGATTCAAAATACACAAAATAATCAGCTTCTAAAGAACGCCACTTTGAACTATTAAAAGTCGAAATTTAGAAAACTGAAACAGTCCATTTTATAAAAAGGAGATAGTTTTGTTGTGTTTCTGTAATATTTGTTTCCGTATGAAAACATACACATACAATAATAAGCTCAATGGTGAAAAAAATATGTCGATTTAAATTCAGACAGGTAATGTCAAACAGGTTATTGCAGTAAAACGTCTGATTTGGCTATATTTTACTGGTTCTGCATGTTTTGTTGTTGTTGTTTTTTTCTCACTAAAGCCGATGTATTTATTGACATATATTGTTAACTTATTGCAGGAATTGTCTTAAGTGCTATTAATAACTTATTCCGAAATCGCAAAGCTTTTATTAAACGCTTACAAATGAAAGAAAAGTGGAATTATGCGCATTTTTCAAGTAAATATCTCAGAATTTTCAAATTTCATAAATCTTAACTAATACATTTGTTTTTCTAAGTCTTCTAAAATGTAAAAAACTAACCCTAAAAAGCTTAATCCCCTGTTAAAAGTTTCGAACAACTGGCCCCTGGACACGATTGATTCTGTCTTTGAAACCAGTGTAGATCATCAGCAGTCTGGGTCCAGTTGTTCGAAACTTTAACAGGCGATTAAGCTAACGGTTGATTAACATTTAGAGTTATATTTCGGCATTTCAGATGACTTTGAAAAACAAATGTATGAGGTAAGAATTATGAACAATGAAAACTCTTTACAATAAAATAAAAACATCATACCTGTGTTTCTCACCAAGTCTAGTACGTATTTTTAATCAAATTTAACCGCACTCTTCGCTATTTAGTCGGTGTCTTTTGATAAGCACCCCTTTCAAACAGTTAATGGTACTGTTTAATTGAAGATGGACAAATTCATTATAGATATAGAATTTAGCAGGGTTAGGGTTAAATAAAGTTGCGAAATATCTTTATGCTCACCATAATGTGTGACACAATACCTGCCACAGCTGAAATGCATGCTTTATACCTGAACATAAATAAAGGTCATTATTCCTGAATCAAATGATCGATTACCCTGGGAATCTTTGGTTCTTTGCTTCATTAAGGACATATTTTGACAGTTATTTCTAAACTTCTATGAAGTTGTCAAACTGAAAGGGCGCAATAAAACTGACTACAGCCGGACAAGGATGCTGCACTGTATTTACCTTAAAATGCAAAATTATCTTTACACAATTTAACAAATGAAATGTTTGCCCTATAATCAAGGAAACTGACAAATGTAAGATGGCACTGGCAGGGAGCTTAAACTTGCATACAAGTATCATTTAATCTTCTTACTTGCGACTATAACCATTTTTAAGCAGGTGTTAGTATCAAAATGGCTTTCATAAGAATGAGAAATTCTCTTCCAACGCACCCAAATATTGAACTTAACGCTTTTAAAGGTCTAACAAACTACAAAAGAAGAAAACGCAGCTAAGCAAAAGGCTTAAGGACGCTCGGTTTAATGAAGCCCCACATGCTTTTAAAAGCGGAATCCTGTTGAATAGAAACATTGAGTGGGCTTCGTGCATCCAAAGGATTAGAAAATATAGGCGGATTTACAATGCTATCGGTTGCTAAGATTTTTACCGGATCTTTTTATTTTAATGCGCATGCGCTCTTTACGTGTGACAAAAACTTTTACAAAACAACTACGAAACATCGTTTCTGGTGACCCGGAACCTTGAATATATTATGTATAAGTCTAGATAAAATCACACTTGCAACAATAATGTGAAATTAGGAAAGATGTAATTAAAAGATGCAAGACTTCCTTGTTTATAAATTTAGTTGGTGCTAAGCTTAAAACTGACACTGACACAGCAGACTATGTTGCTATTATTTGAAACTGAGTATACATAAAATTGCTTTTCTTTCTATCTAAATCGTTCCTATTCGATTCGTTACTTCTACTGACATTTTACTGAAACGCAGATATGTAGGTGTGGAGATGGGACAACATATGCTTTGCCTCTTCATATTTGGGCCTCGACATTTCTATCATTAAGAAAAAGAAAACATCAGTGAGTTCAGTTACAGGCAGTACAATGCTACTGTAACTGTCACAAAACAACAACATGTTAAAGGTAATTTTTACGTGTTAAAAGTGGTATAATGTAACACAGTCTCGCAAACTTTAAAAAACAAAATATAATTTAGATTTAGGTGGAATGAGCCCAAGTTGAACATAAAGGATTCCGTTTTGACATTCTGTTAAATACAGAATTCAGTATATTCCCGATTCAATGCGTGTTTTACGTTTTTCATATTTCTGTGACTATTTTCTGCCAACAACCTTCAAACACTTTCGAAAATTGGAGCAATCCTAGATTCAAACTAAAATGTCTCCATAGGACACGGATGTCCCTACTATGTACTGTTACTTTATAATTTGAATGTCCATGCAAAAAAAAAGAGTTATAGAGCGGACAGTAAAAACAAGAGCTGTCTGATGACAGCGCGCTCGACTATTGAAAGGCTTGTCAATAAAATAGATTTTATAAATAGTACTGTTACAACTGTGACACAGCACCAAGATCTAACTACTCCTTTAAATATGATGAAACTGATATAGTTTTTGTTTGAAAATGTATACCGTATTTTAAGAAACAATGACGAAGTGGCTTTCCGTAGACTATAAGGATCTTACATGCCTGCCTGTGTAAGGCGGGGTTATCCCTACCCGAGGGACAGTGTGGAATGGAAAACCGAGCGTTAGCGAGGTTTTTTATCCATGCTGTCCCGAGGGTAGGGAAAACAGCTGTCTTACACAGGCAGACATGTTAGATCATTTTTCTTGCCTATCATGTTCAAAATAGATCGTGGAGACAAATAGGTTTGGGTATTTCCTGACATTATTTATAAAGTTTATGACGTCACAGTGGTACCAGTACTATGTGACGTCACCTTAGTGCACGCTATTTTAGACAAGGTTTTTCCCTAGGGAAAGACAGGAATATCTATCCCCGGTGCGTGCTCGGATAAATGTATACTTTCCCCGCTAGGTAGGCAAGAATATAAGGATCTTACATGCCTGCCTGTGTAAGACGGGGGTTTCCGTACCCGAGGGACGTGCTGGGAATTTGTCTAAAATAGCGTGCACTAAGGTGACGTCACATAGTACTGGTACCACTGTGACGACGTCATAAACTTTATAAATAATGTCAGGAAATACCCAAACCTATTTGTCTCCACGATCTATTTTGAACATGATAGGCAAGAAAAATGATCTAACATGTCTGCCTGTGTAAGACAGCTGTTTTCCCTACCCTCGGGACAGCATGGATAAAAAACCTCGCTAACGCTCGGTTTTCCCTTCCACACTGTCCCTCGGGTAGGGAAAACCCCGTCTTACACAGGCAGGCATGTAAGATCCTTATAGTCTACGGAAAGCCACTTCGTCATTGTTTCTTAAAATACGGTATACATTTTCAGACAAAAACTATAGACCTCCATATATGTAGAGTTTCATTGTTTATTAAAGTCTCATCAAAGTAGGTCTACACAAATCATGTTAAAATCCTATATAAATACATGTACTTTTTAGTAAAGTTATAAGAGACTACTAAAACATAATATAATACTATCACAGTTTTCAATAATTATAACACATTTAAAATAATAATAATTCAAATTAAAATCCACTTTAGGCCTACATATATATACATATATGTATACATGCATGCATACATACTTATGTATTTATACATATTAACCCAGAATTAGAATTACAAGAGGGATTTGGTATGTAATAAATATTACACAAAATGTAGGCCTACTACATGTTACAGATATGTACATGTATATGTAAGAAATAAACTAATTCAAATCATTTGAAAAAATGAAAAAAGTACAGGTTATCAAATTGTCTGACATCAGTCTGACATTGCCTTTTCATACACAATAAAACAAATCTCAAACATTTTCCGTTTGTTGCATACGCCATAAGGCTGTACGGCAAAATGAGCCGAACGCTATACCACTATTAACGATATTCCACAAATTCCTATTACCGATGAAAATTAATAGTCAACAGTATACAAACATTATTATTTTTCAGAAAAGTATCTTATCTCATGTTGAATAAAGAATTCTAATATGCTTTTCTCTGTTAAAACACTCTTACGCTAAAATGACGTCACGTTAACGTGCGGTGACGTCAATGTTTTTGTTGCGACCAAGAAAGAACGCTACTATATATTTAAGGTATTGTTTTGATCAGTTGTTTATTTAAGAAATAGTTCATAGCAAAAGAGTGCTTTAACACTTTTTATACACTCGGGCTGTAATACGTCGTACAAATAATTTTACTCGGGCTGTGCCCTCGTTAAATTATTACGCCCGACGTATAACCGCCCATCGTGTAAAACACTCTTTTGCTATGAATTATTTCTTAAATAAACAACTGATCAAAACAATACTTTAAATCCTTGTCAGTTTTCTGGATAATTGACATCTTTATTTTTATACCATTGAATGATAAAATATGAGCTTCACTCCATAATTGTCTGGGAAAATGCCAGAATCTGAAATGGAATTAAACAACTTACAAAACACAGGAACATGAGTTGTGATTCATTCATAATATCATCAAAAATTTGAGAAAACTTAAGATGACATATTATTATATTTTTTTAGCATTTTTATTGCTTTTTCATTTTCATGTTCTAAGACATGGGAGTAAAGCTCCTCGACCTGTTTAACAATTTTATCCAGAACCATATTCTCAAAGAGACCTTCGTGGCCAAGTGCTTAAGGTCACTAAAATAAGATAAGATAACAACTTTATTTTCTGAAGGTTACATACTAAGTGTACAAATACAAATATTATTCAACTTATTTCCAGTATGGCCTTCAATTAAGTTCATATACATTCATACATTTACACAATCATACAGTCAATTTATAATCAAACATTTAACAAAAATACACATACATGTATCAGAATTACTTAAATGTTTCTTCGACAGCCACGTCTCAAATTACAGAAGTCTTTAAAAAAACATAATATACACAAATTATAAGTATAACAGTACATGTTTTTAAAAGAAGTCTAGAATTTGATTGTCACAATCCCCGCACACGGGAATTTGAAACTCGCCAGGTTTTACATTAAAATACATATGTAACAATACGTACATGTATATAACAGAAAAGTTGCCATAATTTGTAACCGCATATTAAAGTTAGATAAAGTTATCCAAACAATAACTGACTGTGATTGACTCTTATCCATGCGAGTTGGAAACCTCGCTCCAGGTGTATAATTCATTCTCCTTTCCATGAAGGCATCCAACTGGCTTACGGAAGGTCGGTGGTTCTACCTAGATCGGCGGCCCGTGTTTCCACCATTGTAAAAGCTGGAAAAGTTGACTTTGACATAAACTTGGTCGATGTGACTCGAAACTCGTGTGAAACGTACAAACAAACAAATCCATCTACACTTAAATAAAATGCTAAAATACTTCACTAGAAATGGTATGAATAATGGTCATTTTTTATATAAGAACAGTATTTTTAAGGACATCCAATGTCCATCCTTTCACAAAAATATTTTATTTCTAGATTTTTTACTTTAAACGTATAAAATCCTCTTCAGATGTGTTTAATTTAGCTAATTGTATGTTTTCATAAGTAGTATATGATTGTTCATATTTTCATATATGAAATTTGGGTTTAGTAAGGCCTCTACGTTTTAACAAATGGGTCATTTAATGGTATATATATTTCATTGATTTCTCTTTTATTTCTCTAATTATTTATTATACTATCAATGCCTGATGGCACATTCGTTGTTTTAAATTTTTATCGCAAACAGGGTACGCCTACTTCTCCAGAAATAATTTTTCGTTGTTCATGCGAAATGAACGACAGAAAGGATCGGCAATTCATGTTTAATTTGCCGATCCTATTCTGTCGTTCATTTCGCATGAACACCGAAAAAATAGTTTCATTTCTTATATTTACATAATATTTCCTTTCCATTTTTAAACAAGATAATATTATCAATTGCACATATTTTGTGGCATTTAACATTAAAATCTGCTTCCCGGCCATTCTGTTCAACACACAGAATAACTGCGACGTCATCTAAGGAACATTCTCCCTGACTATACGCGGACGTCGTCAAAACAGCGGTCGGTCATCACTAAGCAGCGGTGACGTAAATTTAGCGCCTTTCCTTTTGCTGTTCATATGAAATGAACGTCATAATGTTCACTGGAAAAGAATAGGGCGAATGTAAATATAGAGCATTATACGCCTTTTGTGTGTTTCAGTTAAATACATCTATATGCTAAGTACTATCATCAACTATCATCTACAATGACAGTAGGGTCGAAGCGACGGATGTGACTTTTCAATACATTTCGGAGCATCATTGTAACGATTTAATCTGCTTATTTCTCTTTCATTTGCAATAACATCGCCAGTAACCAAATTCATGAAAGCAGTTGCTTCGAAAACTGCATTACCCGGAACCGTTTCAAACGTTATTTGATAATGCACTATTTCCGGAAGTAAGGTATCGCTAAGATCTGGAACACGACCATCAACATCTCGACTTTTCTTGAACCGCAATACATGTCTATCAGTTTCAAAAGAAACAGATTTAATAATCTTCCGGAGTGACAACAGATGGCAAAAAGAAGTAAACCCTCGCAAAATATTGTTGATGCGTGATATAATTGTCTTCACTGAAGATAGGACGTCTGGATCGGAAACGGAAACAACTTTCGATTTCAGACATGCGCACCAATGTGTCTCAATTGCAGCGTCGGCGCACGTCCTGTCTTTTGGTATCGGTGAAAACAAAGAATATACTGTTCTATTAATTTCAGATTTGGTGCTTGATTCGCCGATTATATCCAAGAGAGTTTCGTGTATATCTGATGGTACAACAAGTCGTTTTGTGTTGTTTAGAAAAGTTTTAAACTTGGTAGGGAATTTTGTTTGGAAAGCTGGAGGAACAAATACACCAAAATACGGCATTCTTTCTTCTAATTTACCCTGCTCGGTCATGCGAATAGATCCATACCGTGTACCATGATCACTCATAACTATAAGAAATGTTTTATCAAGAATGTTTTTACCTCTAAGATATTCAAGGAACGCGACATTTTCTTCGTCTGAGAGTATTGCAGGATTATTATTGCTATGAGTGTATTCGGAGAAAAATCCAAAAGTAAAGAAGTTTTTGTCGCTGTTAGTATCTAGCCCTTCTTTAAGCCAGTCGAGGTAAACCTGGTGTCTTGTTCTAGAACCTAAGCAATATCTGTTAAAATGAGGATAAATAGGAGCGGCTGCAAGATAAAACGGGCGCATGTAATGATTAACGGGCTGATCCTTGAATCCCAGCATCCTAAAATTGAATGTGCCGATATCTGCAAGGTCCTCTGCCCATTGTGTTACGTAGCCTTTCTTTTCGTACTGTTTCCAAACAAAATCTAACAATTCATCAACATGTCTTGCCCCCGACTTCCCTCTTCTCACTTCCGGTATTTCTGTTTCCCGTTTCCCCGTTAACAAGGGCAATAACGCTTGCGTGGTACCATCTCCTACAATGTTGTAACCTTCAAGCAGGGAACCACCCAGTATCTCCGTAAAATATGTATGAGTCTTTGGAAGCAAACGCATAAACATTTGTCGAGAGAGTGAGTCAAAACCAAAAATTAATACATTGTATCTATCGGAAGTTGGTGTAACTTCCGGTAGTATTCTGTTTGTTGTTGGTGCTATGCATGCATGGATGTTTGCATATTTATTTCCATCTGCAGATTTACACGAAACTTTGAATGCATCAGAGACAAGTGCGCTTCCATTCAGCATAGGTACGATGGGTTTTAAAGTTCTAAATGTGTCATTTGAGTTCACTATTGGTACGTATGCACATGTTATCTCTCCATATTTATCCACTGCACGCCTCGAAATGTAAAATTTACCACTTCCGGTGTATACCCAATCCGTGTCCTCGGTGCATTTGACTGGTTCCACCTTTTCAAAATAAGTTTCGAATTCTTTACTCCATAGCGGCAAATTTGGATGAACACATGCCTGAAATTTGGAACCTATTAAACTCCTCATGTACTCCCCTTTAACCTTGACCTTTGAAGCATAAAGATACTTTTGCATAAAACTGGGTTTTCTGGTTCCGTGACGCGTATGGAATGTGATGAATATGTTTATTGCAACATAAATGAGAATGGTACCTATCACAAATAGAGCAATACAGCGCCTCTTATGCGTTTTCACTAAATATCTCATCATCTTTAAACTGTTGTGTGGTTATCTCCTTATCTGAAAAACAAAAGAAAAATAAGTGAGAACACTCAAGTAAAACACTTGTTATGAAAATACGTATATGGACTGCAAATGTTTGTAGATAGGTTTATAGACAGATTCGTGAATATGAAAAAATACTGTTTTCCGCCCCACCCCACCCATACGCAACCTGGATGTAGAAGAAACAGTAAATTGACATAAAATACAACGGTTAATGGGGCTTTGAAACCGTACTTACAAAGGATGATGCGTCAATTATTTTCAGGCGATACAATGTACATGTACATAGTAAAATGAAAAAGATGCGAACAGTTAGGTTCACGAATTTACAAAGATGATGCGTCAATTATTTTCAGGCGATACAATGTACTTAGTAAAATGAAAAAGATGCGAAAAATTAGGTGCACGAACTGCTGAATTTGATACAAAAAAAAAACAGCTTACTCAAATACCTATTAAATATATGTATCCATTTAAATCTCTTTTCTAAAATTCATCTTTTCTTAAGGACGGAGAGAATTCTAAGAACAACAGAGATATTGATTACAGTGGTCCTACAGTATTCAATGCATGCAGTTTCCCAATCGATGATTCTCTCTTGTCAGAGTTTTCGTGGAAAAACATCTCGATGCGTTACCATGGAAACTAATCTTAAACGTTAGAAAACGTATTATATCCCTTTTTTCCATTGCGTGCTTTTGGCAATACTACCACTATATTTGATACGCTTTCCATTCAAAAGAACAATTAAATTTTCGATTTGTCATAAGAATATTAGATTTATATTTAGTGAGTGGGAGCGGTCCAATCACTATTACTTAATTGAAAAAGTTAGACCAATGTGTCAAGAATGGAATAACTTGCCGAATCAGTAGGTATGGTAGCAACAAGACCCCATGCTCCGACATAATTCTGCTCTCCATATTAACACGATTAAATTAATTCGCAAGAAACCGGTTACCCAAAGTCGTCACTGTATACCAGACATTTAAAACAACAAATGTCCAAAACAACCAGCCTGCCATCTTGTATGGTCCATCTCCGACGAAGAAAAGCTCCACTGTATTATAATTACTCTGTTTTACATCGATCGGCACGACCTTTTCTAGTGTCACTGGTCTTCCTTCAATGATATCGCCAATTTCTACCGTCTCTGGATTTATCTAATAGCTCAAACGTATTACTCAACTTTTCTACACCTTTTTTATTTTTAAAAACGCGTATGAAGCTTTATCGCTCGTTGTTTCTAAAAATTCGTTTACTATGTGTGATGTGCTATTAATATTCCCGCGTTTTGTCACGACAAATCGCCTGCAATAGTTGCAAATCTTTTATCACGACAATTGCCATATCTTCACATTGTGCACGATTAAAACTGTATTCATTTCCTGTCAGACAGGTTTGTACGCATTCATTTTTATACAGTTGATACTACCTCGCTCTATGTCTATGGTTTTTTTTTGTTGTTTTTTTAATTTCAGCAATACAGTTACATTTCCTATGATGATGGCACATGTACTGCAATATAATTACTTTTCATTTCAACAGAAAAACTTGACAAGTTTGCCATATTTCTCACGTTTTTAGTTATTCAGACAAAAAGCTGTGGCTTTTTTTCGGGCGTTGCACTTATTTTTCATAAATGAGTAGATTGTATGTATATGTGTGAACATTCCTTATACTGAAACTTGTTACAATGTGAACGAAATACGACGACTGCATGCTTCTTCTTCCCTGTTGGTGAAACATAGTCAGCACTTTACCTGGTACCCCGTCATTTCCTTGATTACCAGCTGATTGCTGAAGGGTATCTCCTTTGCTCGTTCAGTATGATTTCTGTGTTTTTAGGCGTTATCCCTGCAATTGATATGCAATTTATTTGTACATACTTATATGAGATACCATAAATAAGATGTAGAATGAACTAGGTATTTATTTAGCTGAACCATATCGCTATTCGCATGTCAGAATAGCAACAGCATTTACAACAACACACTGACATGAGGCAGAATGACCTATATATAATATGTATGTAAAGCGTATTATGTATAGACACATACCCCGAACAATTTTACTATTAAAATATTTGTGCTAAACGACTTTTGTCTAACGCGACCAGCGACCGCTGATTTTCGGCAAAATTGACTGACCTTTTTTGGTTAAGCGACCGCTAAAATTTAACTATGTCCATATTAAATCATCTTTACATCAAACACTGCCGCCGATTAATTATGAGAACGTGTTGACACGTAATCCTCGATTGAAAAAGGTGAGAAATGTAAGTAACATCTGATGGAATCCCGCAATCACTGCATAATTATTAGCAAGAGACCGATATGACCAATCAAATTCGTCGTTGTTTTTAAGGTCCGCCCATTTTTTTTCCAATAATAACTTGACCTTGATAAATAAGGAAAATCGCATATCGTGTTATACATGTATTGTAAGCTGTCCTGTGTGTAATTGATTGATCTTGAATATGTCTAAACGGAAAGTTAACGTTGGATGATAGAGCTCGTGTGTTGGAATTAAGTAAGAACAAAAGTGCTCATAAATTGGCTGAAGAAATGGGCGTCGGAAAACCCAGATCAAAACATTCTGATACGGAAAGCAGATTCAGGTGATCGTAAACGTGCGAGGAGAGTAACTAACTGTTCAAGAGGATGTAAACAATTTGGTATATGAGTGGTTTAAGGACGTGACTGCTAGGAGAATGCCCGTGTCTGGGCCTATCTTGTGCACTCGAGCTCTTCAGTTCGCGAATGTTCTTGGGGACATTAACTTTAAGGCATCGACGGGATGGCTTGCTTCGTTCTTGAAACGTAATAACATTCTGTGAAATTCAGCTGATTTTACCGAAGTAAAACACACACTTTATTACATTTTAAAGTTTTATTGATGTATGTAAATATTTCATGCATATGTTAATCTTTATTATGAAACACTTGCATAAAATGAAGAGAATTTCAAACTATTAAATTGATATGAATAACATGTATTTTATCTGCATCCTTACCCAATGTGTCTCTTACATACACCACGTGAAAACTTAAGTCCAATTTATTTTGCCCAATTTCCGTACTTTGTCCTAAGAGACCGTTGTCTTAAGAGACCACTTTTTGCCTGTCCCTTGGGTGGTCTCTTAACACAAGATTGACTGTATATTCACAAAATATGAATATTTTCTATCCTGCCAAGTTCCAAACATAGCCCATCCATCATCACTAAAATCTGTAAGAAGATAGAAAAGCAACCAAGCTACAACAAGAGTCTAACTAAACGTGCACTTCCTCTCACGTCCCATAGAACCGGCTTAAGCGGAATTTTATTACAAAGAGTGAGTGAACTCCATCATAACAAAAGCACTAAAGAACCTAAAAATTCATTGGGTTAGTTAATGTACGGGGAGGCATTTTTTACGATCGCCACACGGCACTTTAAAACTAATGATATGGTAGTTATAAAGTCTATAAGAAGATCCTCTGGAAGCATAGAACATATTCAAGCAAAATAATAGTATATTACGTGTCAGCTGGACGGCGAGGATAGAACCGGGGCCAGAACGAATGACAGCTGGACGGCTGGGATAGAACGAAAAGACCATAACAAGTCAGTGTTATAAAGCAGACACAGAATTATAAAGTCATCGGCTGATCACTACCTACATCCCTGAAATGTGTTCTCCGTATTGCGTCCATAAAGTAGAGATTCCTTCGGGTGTAGAAAATATGGAGCAAACATATGCGCTTTAAAGATGACCTGCAAGAGGCCTAAGTGGCCGTGTTGCTTTGAACACGTGCCTTTCAGCCGCCGTGTGTTTGAAATGAAACTTTGCTCGAGTTGTAGAATTCTTTCAAGTGAGAAAGCCATCCAGCTGGCTTACGGAAGGTCGGTGGACCTATCAAAGAACCTGCCTATGCCGGTAATAATGCTTCCCGGCCTCCAACATTAAACATTGTGCTGATTTGACTAATTATAACAGAAGCCGCTATACTATTCCTGTATCTTAATCTTTTATTTCTGTATCAAATTTTTTGTGATAACTGTATACGAAATAACTAGAAAATAAGAGACAGACAGATCAGTACATTTGTTTGATGAAACAAAAATTGTTTTGAGAAAATTACGCCAGCAACAAAAGCTGGTAGAGAAGGCAGTGCCCTCGACTATTTCTATGCTCCATCGTGAAATAGGGCATATCAGAGGCATCTAGAACTATCACTGGAATCATCAATACCTTTAGTGCAAAAGTAATATAAACAAAAAGTTTGAATCAAATCGATTTAGTAATAGGAGACACAGCAGATTGGAAGTGCGTACAAATTAACCTAAAATTTAAAGTGAAATAATTTTGAATATTTCAGCCCGAGTTAAGAACTTTGTGCCGTGTAACGGCAATGATTATAAATGAAAACTATTTAAAGTTCAGATCAAATCCATTCGGTAGTAACATATAGAAATGAATTCATTCGTCATGAAAATGTGTAAAAACAATAATTGGATATTGTGAGTAACAAGGGGGCATAATTTATGAAATATTGGCACCAGACCTTGTGCCGTATGGTACGGATGATGATTATGTAGAATGTTATTTAGATCTGTTTGTAAAACACGTATGACCCAAATGATGGATCGTCCCATTTTCAGACCCGGGATCACTATAACCTTGACCTTCGACCTATTAACCACCCAAAAAGGGTCATCAGCTTTATAAGCCCAATCATGTAATGAAGGTTGAAGATGCTGGATGAAGGCGATCTCAATTTATTGAATGGAAACTGTTTTTAAGGGTCAAGCCCGTGACCTTGACCTTGACTTACTAATTTACTTCATAAGCCTAATCGTGCTTTACAGTTTGAAGATTCTTGGACAAATGGTTCTCAAATTATTGAGGGGAAACTCTTTTTAATGTTCAGGTCCCTGTGACCTTTTACTTTTGACCCAAGAATATAGGGGTCATTTACTTCATCAGCCAAATCATGATATAAAGTTTGAAGGTTCTAGGTCAGTTGGTTCTCAGTTATTAGGTGGAAAAGTTTTGAAGGTTTAGGTGCCTGTAACCTTGACATTGACCCCCAAAATGGGGTCATCTTTTTTCTAAACACAATCATGTTTTCATGTTTGAAGGTTCAAGTTATTTGGCAGAAACCGTTTCCAAGGTTCCGACCTATGACCATGACCTTGACCTTTGACATGAAAATAATTATGAAAATCTTCCAAGTGGTTTATAACACAAAGTAAAGACGTTACTTGACCTTTGACTCCAAGTGTCTCCTTTACCTTGGACCAAGTGACCTGGGTTGTGTGCTCTGCATATCCTTTTGACAAGATAAATATTTGATACTACAAAATGTATGAAAATCTTCCAGTTGGTTTCGATTTTATGGAGCTCATACAGAGTTAAGCTATTTGTCTTTTGACCTGTAAGTGTGACCTTGACCTTGGACCTAGAGACTGGGGTTTGCACTCTGCATGTTGTCTTGGTGAGTTTTTTTTAATTTTATGACTGAAGCAAGTTTAATGAAAATTTTCCAAGCAGTAGAGATGAGAGGACACACCAGACATGGATGGACAAGCTTGAATCCAATATAGTTGTATCTGGGGAATAGTAACTGAGATAAAGTGGAAGTGCACCAAAACATGGGGGTGCCAGCAGCAAGGTATGCAAGATAGCTCTGTTTATACTTCCTATAATAAGACACCGTTTGCTCTTCAGTCAGTAAAATTTTCCGTGAACACCTCTTCGAATAATAAATGGTATTGCACAAAGTGAGTGATAGACCAGTCCATTTTAGAAATTTAGCATGGTAAAGGTTAACCCAGGTGATCTTATAGGAGTTTCATGAGAATTAGATCATGTAAAGAAAGGAAAAACTATAAATGCAGCTTAATATATTTATTGATAAAATATACATCTCATTCTGACCTACAAATATGGGTGTAACACTGAAACATTTAAGTTTACAGATTATCATTAATCATTATTAATAACAAACACAACAATCTAAATCTCAAAAATTCGGCAAACATGTAATATAAGGTTTCCGTCATTCAAATTTACAGTTCCAACAATTACATGTTTCACAACAACTATTGTTTCTTTTTTCTAATACGATGATACAGTAGTTAGTTTATCTCACTATAAACACCATGCATGATTGCGAAAATCTCCAGCAGGACCTATATAAATTAGAACTGTAAAAAAAGACCTGGTCCTTAGAGTTTAATCTGATAAGTAATTAGGAAATCAAACGAGCACCGCCTGTGGGTGCCAGTGCTGGGCAATATGCAAGAAAAGAGCTATAGTTCTTGACCTTCTAGCTCATCTTAACTGATGACAATAAATGTTTGAAGTTTCAAAGCTGTAAGTATTCAAAACTAGAAATACATTCTGCATGCCCACAGGCAGAATGCTGAGCCTGCCAGCACCTTTGGCCTCCAAGTGTGACCTTGACCTTAGACCTAGGGACTTGGTTCTTGAGCATGGCACTCCCTCTCATAATGGTGAATATTCATGCCAAGTTACATCAAAATCCCACCATGCATGAAGAAGAAATGCTCCGGACAAACTTCAATATGACCTCCAACTGTGACCTTGACCTTTGAGATAGGAACATGGGATTTGCACATGACACTCCTCCTTACTGAGGTAAACATTCATGCCAAATATAAACAAGATTGGTCCTTGCATGTCAAAGTTATGGTCCGGACAAACTTCAATTTGACCTTTGACCTCCAACTGTGACCTTGACCTTTGAGATAGAACAATGGGGTTTGCACACGACACTTCTTCTCATTAAGGTAAACATTCATGCCAAATATAAACAAGATTGGTCCAAGGTCCAGACAAAATTGGGCGTCCGCACATACACCGACCCGCCAAGTGACGACTATATCGAGCTCAATGCAAGCGGGCTCGACAAAAAGTGAACTTAATAAAAAAGAAAAGCAACCCATAATTCTGATAAAATGCAAGAGAGAGCTATGGTTCTTGACCTACTCACTAATATAATGATAACAAGAGATCACAGAGTGATCTTGGCGCCCAACATTGAGCCATTTTGAATGTTCCAAATTTCAAGACTAGCTCAAGGTCAAAATCAAGGTCAAATTTCATTTTGGTACACAACACTGTGCATGTGGTCCATGCATGTGGTCCAAATTTGAAAGCTGTAGCTTGAGAAATGTGAAAGTAGGTCACTAGATTAATTTCAAGGACAAAGTTCATTTCGGTATACAAAACTATGCATGCGCTTCAAATTTGGAGGCTGTAGCTCGAGAAATGTGAAAGTAGGTACTAGGTAAAATCAATGTCAATCAATTCAGAACACAAAAATATGCATGTGGTCCAAATTTGAAGCCTGTAGCTTCAGAAATGTTAATATAGTCACTAGGTCAAAATCAAGGTCAAATTTCATTTCGGAACACCAAACTATGCCTGTGGTCTAAATATGAAGCCTGTACCTTCAAAAATGTGAAAATAGGTCACTAGGTCAATGTCAAGGCCAAAGTATTTTTTTCGGTACACAAAACTATGCATGTGGTCCAAATTTGAAGGCTGTGGCTTGAGAAATGTGAAAGTAGGCCACTAGGTCAAAGGGGGGGGGGGGGTCCCAGTTAAGTGTCTGCGCAAAATGTTTTTTGATTTTCTTTATATTTTATGACAATATACCTACATGTATTAAGTTTCATTCACAAGTGTTACTGTTATCCGTTTTGACTTACTTTTAAAGAAATTCACATTTAAAGTGGGTGGGGTAATTTGACATGTAACCAGCCAGGAACACAATTTCCGTTGTTTTTTTTGAAAATGGTTCAAACTTTTTACCTGGAACTTTCATAATAAAATAACTATGCAATGGACATTTACACAACATGTTGCGTTTTAAATTGTCTTGAATACCTTTTCAACACAGAGCCACAAAGTGGCCTGATCAAATTTACTGATTTTCAATGGACAAACTTCACCAAAAATCTAAAACATTTTTTATTAGTTGAGCTATTCAGGTGTTATTTTCAGCAGATATTGTAAGCTAAATAAACATTAAAATGACAGTATATCAGTACACTCTTTTTAATACTGGAAGGGTGGTACATTCTCAAACAGGGAAAAGTGGGTGGGGTAAATAAACATTCGAAGCAACACTATTATTGGAACAAAAATTCTGCAGTTGTTAAGAAATGGCCTCAGATTGTCTACTACCCTCTTAATTGTATTAAATACAGCCATGGGTGATAAACTTAAACACAAATTTGTCCACAATATACATGTGTGTCATGGAAAAAAGCATAGACCTTGAACATGAAATGTAGACAAACAAAATTAACCCTGAAAGCTCAAGATACTTAACAAACAAAAAGTTTTGCCTGAGGCAGCATATTATTAGGAATGGTATTGTTAAAGTTGAGATTAAATTTTCTGCATTTGTTATTTCAATGTAGTTTAGAATATACATGGATATAGGTCTTCTAACTGGTAACTTTTACATTTACATTTTAAAGTTTTATTGATGTATGTAAATATTTCATGCATATGTTAATCTTTATTATGAAACACTTGCATAAAATGAAGAGAATTTCAAACTATTAAATTGATATGAATAACATGTATTTTATCTGCATCCTTACCCAATGTGTCTCTTACATACACCACGTGAAAACTTAAGTCCAATTTATTTTGCCCAATTTCCGTACTTTGTCCTAAGAGACCGTTGTCTTAAGAGACCACTTTTTGCCTGTCCCTTGGGTGGTCTCTTAACACAAGATTGACTGTATATTCACAAAATATGAATATTTTCTATCCTGCCAAGTTCCAAACATAGCCCATCCATCATCACTAAAATCTGTAAGAAGATAGAAAAGCAACCAAGCTACAACAAGAGTCTAACTAAACGTGCACTTCCTCTCACGTCCCATAGAACCGGCTTAAGCGGAATTTTATTACAAAGAGTGAGTGAACTCCATCATAACAAAAGCACTAAAGAACCTAAAAATTCATTGGGTTAGTTAATGTACGGGGAGGCATTTTTTACGATCGCCACACGGCACTTTAAAACTAATGATATGGTAGTTATAAAGTCTATAAGAAGATCCTCTGGAAGCATAGAACATATTCAAGCAAAATAATAGTATATTACGTGTCAGCTGGACGGCGAGGATAGAACCGGGGCCAGAACGAATGACAGCTGGACGGCTGGGATAGAACGAAAAGACCATAACAAGTCAGTGTTATAAAGCAGACACAGAATTATAAAGTCATCGGCTGATCACTACCTACATCCCTGAAATGTGTTCTCCGTATTGCGTCCATAAAGTAGAGATTCCTTCGGGTGTAGAAAATATGGAGCAAACATATGCGCTTTAAAGATGACCTGCAAGAGGCCTAAGTGGCCGTGTTGCTTTGAACACGTGCCTTTCAGCCGCCGTGTGTTTGAAATGAAACTTTGCTCGAGTTGTAGAATTCTTTCAAGTGAGAAAGCCATCCAGCTGGCTTACGGAAGGTCGGTGGACCTATCAAAGAACCTGCCTATGCCGGTAATAATGCTTCCCGGCCTCCAACATTAAACATTGTGCTGATTTGACTAATTATAACAGAAGCCGCTATACTATTCCTGTATCTTAATCTTTTATTTCTGTATCAAATGTTTGTGATAACTGTATACGAAATAACTAGAAAATAAGAGACAGACAGATCAGTACATTTGTTTGATGAAACAAAAATTGTTTTGAGAAAATTACGCCAGCAACAAAAGCTGGTAGAGAAGGCAGTGCCCTCGACTATTTCTATGCTCCATCGTGAAATAGGGCATATCAGAGGCATCTAGAACTATCACTGGAATCATCAATACCTTTAGTGCAAAAGTAATATAAACAAAAAGTTTGAATCAAATCGATTTAGTAATAGGAGACACAGCAGATTGGAAGTGCGTACAAATTAACCTAAAATTTAAAGTGAAATAATTTTGAATATTTCAGCCCGAGTTAAGAACTTTGTGCCGTGTAACGGCAATGATTATAAATGAAAACTATTTAAAGTTCAGATCAAATCCATTCGGTAGTAACATATAGAAATGAATTCATTCGTCATGAAAATGTGTAAAAACAATAATTGGATATTGTGAGTAACAAGGGGGCATAATTTATGAAATATTGGCACCAGACCTTGTGCCGTATGGTACGGATGATGATTATGTAGAATGTTATTTAGATCTGTTTGTAAAACACGTATGACCCAAATGATGGATCGTCCCATTTTCAGACCCGGGATCACTATAACCTTGACCTTCGACCTATTAACCACCCAAAAAGGGTCATCAGCTTTATAAGCCCAATCATGTAATGAAGGTTGAAGATGCTGGATGAAGGCGATCTCAATTTATTGAATGGAAACTGTTTTTAAGGGTCAAGCCCGTGACCTTGACCTTTGACTTACTAATTTACTTCATAAGCCTAATCGTGCTTTACAGTTTGAAGATTCTTGGACAAATGGTTCTCAAATTATTGAGGGGAAACTCTTTTTAATGTTCAGGTCCCTGTGACCTTGACTTTTGACCTAAGAATATAGGGGTCATTTACTTCATCAGCCAAATCATGATATAAAGTTTGAAGGTTCTAGGTCAGTTGGTTCTCAAGTTATTAGGTGGAAAAGTTTTGAAGGTTTAGGTGCCTGTAACCTTGACATTGACCCCCAAAATGGGGTCATCTTTTTTCTAAACACAATCATGTTTTCATGTTTGAAGGTTCAAGTTATTTGGCAGAAACCGTTTCCAAGGTTCCGACCTATGACCATGACCTTGACCTTTGACATGAAAATAATTATGAAAATCTTCCAAGTGGTTTATAACACAAAGTAAAGACGTTACTTGACCTTTGACTCCAAGTGTCTCCTTTACCTTGGACCAAGTGACCTGGGTTGTGTGCTCTGCATATCCTTTTGACAAGATAAATATTTGATACTACAAAATGTATGAAAATCTTCCAGTTGGTTTCGATTTTATGGAGCTCATACAGAGTTAAGCTATTTGTCTTTTGACCTGTAAGTGTGACCTTGACCTTGGACCTAGAGACTGGGGTTTGCACTCTGCATGTTGTCTTGGTGAGCTTTTTTAATTTTATGACTGAAGCAAGTTTAATGAAAATTTTCCAAGCAGTAGAGATGAGAGGACACACCAGACATGGATGGACAAGCTTGAATCCAATATAGTTGTATCTGGGGGAATAGTAACTGAGATAAAGTGGAAGTGCACCAAAACATGGGGGTGCCAGCAGCAAGGTATGCAAGATAGCTCTGTTTATACTTCCTATAATAAGACACCGTTTGCTCTTCAGTCAGTAAAATTTTCCGTGAACACCTCTTCGAATAATAAATGGTATTGCACAAAGTGAGTGATAGACCAGTCCATTTTAGAAATTTAGCATGGTAAAGGTTAACCCAGGTGATCTTATAGGAGTTTCATGAGAATTAGATCATGTAAAGAAAGGAAAAACTATAAATGCAGCTTAATATATTTATTGATAAAATATACATCTCATTCTGACCTACAAATATGGGTGTAACACTGAAACATTTAAGTTTACAGATTATCATTAATCATTATTAATAACAAACACAACAATCTAAATCTCAAAAATTCGGCAAACATGTAATATAAGGTTTCCGTCATTCAAATTTACAGTTCCAACAATTACATGTTTCACAACAACTATTGTTTCTTTTTTCTAATACGATGATACAGTAGTTAGTTTATCTCACTATAAACACCATGCATGATTGCGAAAATCTCCAGCAGGACCTATATAAATTAGAACTGTGAAAAAAGACCTGGTCCTTAGAGTTTAATCCTGATAAGTAATTAGGAAATCAAACGAGCACCGCCTGTGGGTGCCAGTGCTGGGCAATATGCAAGAAAAGAGCTATAGTTCTTGACCTTCTAGCTCATCTTAACTGATGACAATAAATGTTTGAAGTTTCAAAGCTGTAAGTATTCAAAACTAGAAATACATTCTGCATGCCCACAGGCAGAATGCTGAGCCTGCCAGCACCTTTGGCCTCCAAGTGTGACCTTGACCTTAGACCTAGGGACTTGGTTCTTGAGCATGGCACTCCCTCTCATAATGGTGAATATTCATGCCAAGTTACATCAAAATCCCACCATGCATGAAGAAGAAATGCTCCGGACAAACTTCAATATGACCTCCAACTGTGACCTTGACCTTTGAGATAGGAACATGGGATTTGCACATGACACTCCTCCTTACTGAGGTAAACATTCATGCCAAATATAAACAAGATTGGTCCTTGCATGTCAAAGTTATGGTCCGGACAACTTCAATTTGACCTTTGACCTCCAACTGTGACCTTGACCTTTGAGATAGAACAATGGGGTTTGCACACGACACTTCTTCTCATTAAGGTAAACATTCATGCCAAATATAAACAAGATTGGTCCAAGGTCCAGACAAAATTGGGCGTCCGCACATACACCGACCCGCCAAGTGACGACTATATCGAGCTCACCGCAAGCGGGCTCGACAAAAAGTGAACTTAATAATAAAAAATAAAAAAAAACTCTCCCCATAATTCTGACAAAATGCAAGAGAGAGCTATGGTTCTTGACCTACTCACTAATATAATGATAACAAGAGATCACAGAGTGATCTTGGCGCCCAACATTGAGCCATTTTTGAATGTTCCAAATTTCAAGACTAGCTCAAGGTCAAAATCAAGGTCAAATTTCATTTTGGTACACAACACTGTGCATGTGGTCCATGCATGTGGTCCAAATTTGAAAGCTGTAGCTTGAGAAATGTGAAAGTAGGTCACTAGATTAATTTCAAGGACAAAGTTCATTTCGGTATACAAAACTATGCATGCGCTTCAAATTTGGAGGCTGTAGCTCGAGAAATGTGAAAGTAGGTACTAGGTAAAAATCAATGTCAATCAATTCAGAACACAAAAATATGCATGTGGTCCAAATTTGAAGCCTGTAGCTTCAGAAATGTTAATATAGTCACTAGGTCAAAATCAAGGTCAAATTTCATTTCGGAACACCAAACTATGCCTGTGGTCTAAATATGAAGCCTGTACCTTCAAAAATGTGAAAATAGGTCACTAGGTCAATGTCAAGGCCAAAGTATTTTTTTCGGTACACAAAACTATGCATGTGGTCCAAATTTGAAGGCTGTGGCTTGAGAAATGTGAAAGTAGGCCACTAGGTCAAAGGGGGGGGGGGGGTCCCAGTTAAGTGTCTGCGCAAAATGTTTTTTGATTTTCTTTATATTTTATGACAATATACCTACATGTATTAAGTTTCATTCACAAGTGTTACTGTTATCCGTTTTGACTTACTTTTAAAGAAATTCACATTTAAAGTGGGTGGGGTAATTTGACATGTAACCAGCCAGGAACACAATTTCCGTTGTTTTTTTTGAAAATGGTTCAAACTTTTTACCTGGAACTTTCATAATAAAATAACTATGCAATGGACATTTACACAACATGTTGCGTTTTAAATTGTCTTGAATACCTTTTCAACACAGAGCCACAAAGTGGCCTGATCAAATTTACTGATTTTCAATGGACAAACTTCACCAAAAATCTAAAACATTTTTTATTAGTTGAGCTATTCAGGTGTTATTTTCAGCAGATATTGTAAGCTAAATAAACATTAAAATGACAGTATATCAGTACACTCTTTTTAATACTGGAAGGGTGGTACATTCTCAAACAGGGAAAAAGTGGGTGGGGTAAATAAACATTCGAAGCAACACTATTATTGGAACAAAAATTCTGCAGTTGTTAAGAAATGGCCTCAGATTGTCTACTACCCTCTTAATTGTATTAAATACAGCCATGGGTGATAAACTTAAACACAAATTTGTCCACAATATACATGTGTGTCATGGAAAAAAGCATAGACCTTGAACATGAAATGTAGACAAACAAAATTAACCCTGAAAGCTCAAGATACTTAACAAACAAAAAGTTTTGCCTGAGGCAGCATATTATTAGGAATGGTATTGTTAAAGTTGAGATTAAATTTTCTGCATTTGTTATTTCAATGTAGTTTAGAATATACATGGATATAGGTCTTCTAACTGGTAACTTTGACAGTCTCTTTTAGGTAGCCTTAGTGCTGGTAGTTTTAATATTCTATCTGGTTTGTCAATAGCAGCATATAATACAGTACAGGCACTGCTGTCAGTGGTCATTTACCTGAATGTACATAACACATTGATCGTTAATTTCTAGACAGAAACATAAATCTTCAAGTACTTTTGTTATAGAAGGAACAAATACTTATACATGTAATTGCATTAAATGTACTTTGACACTGTTAGTTCTAAGAAGGAACCCATCAAGTAAGTTCAAGGAAGGAACAAACACATTATCTACACTTGTTCCAAAGCAGGAACATACAGCAATCTAGGTATTGTTAGTTCCAGGTAGGGACATATACCAGTTGCACTCAATAAGCCACTATAAGTTCCAGAAAGTGTATCACCCAAGGCTGTATTTAACAAGAGCTCGTCGAACACAAAATGCCCCCCTTGATGCATTTAGTAATTGCACAAGGAACAGAAATTATATGCTCACTGTAAACAAAAGTTCTACCATTCTGGTTTAATCTGACCTTGACCTTTAACCTATTAACCTAACAAGAGATTACAGAGTGATCTTGGCACCATCCACTGAGCCATTTTTGAAGGTTCCAAATTTCAAAACTAGCTCAAGGTCAAAATCAAGGTCAAATTTCATTTCGGTACAAAACAATGTGTATGTGGTCCAAATTTGAAAGCTGTAGTTTGAGAAATGTGAAAGTAGGTCACTAGATCAATGTCAAGGTCAAAGTTCATTTCGGTAGACAGAACTATGCATGTGCTTCAAATTTGGAGGCTGTAGCTTGAGAAATGTGAAAGTAGGTAATAGGTAAAAATCAATGTCAAATTTCAATTCAGAACACAAAAATATGCATGCGGTCCAAATTTGAAGCCTATAGCTTCAGAAATGTGAAAGTAGGTCACTAGGTCAATTTCAAGATCAAAGTTCATTTCGGTACACAAAAGTATGCATGTGGTTCAAATTTGAAGGCTGCATCTTGAGAAATGTGAAAGTAGGTCACTAGGTCAAAATCAAGGTCAAATTTTATTTCGGAACACAAAACTATGCAAGTGGTCCGAATTTGAAGCCTGTACCTTCAGAAATGTGAAAGTAGGTCACTAGGTCAATCTCAAGATCAAGGTTCATTTCAGTACACAAAAACTATGCTTGCGGTTCAAATTTGAAGGCTGTAGCTTGAGAAATGTGAAAGTAGGTCACTAGGTCAAAATCAAGGTCAAATATTATTTTGGAACAAAAACCTATGCATGTGGTCTTAATTTGAAGCCTGTACCTTCAAAAATGTGAAAGTAGGTCACTAGGTCAATAACAAGGTGAAAGTTTGTTTCAGCACACAAACCTATGCATGTGGTCCAAATTTCAAGGCTGTAGCTACAAAATGTGAAAGTAGGTCACTAGGTCAAGATCAAGGTCAACTCATGTCAAGGTTCATCTTGCCACTCAAAACTATACATGTGGTCCAAATCTGAATGATGTAAGTTATGGACATGAAGATTCTAAGTTTTTCCCTATATAAGTCTATATGAACCATGTGGCCCCTGGGACGGGGCCATATTTGACCCTAGAGGGATAATTTGAACAAACTTGGTTAAGAACCACTAGATGATGCTACATTACAAAATATATAAGCCATAGTCTTTGTGGTTTGGACAAGAAGATTTTCAAAGTTTTTCCCTATATAAGTCTATGTGAACCATGGGCGGAGCCATGTGACCCCCAGGGCGGAACCCTAGGGGAATAATTTGAACAACCTTAGTAGAGGACTACTAGATGATGTCATATACAAAATATCAAAGCCCTAGGCCCTGTGGTTATGGACAAGAGGTTTTTCAAAAAATTTTCCTATATAAGTCTATATAAACCATGTGACCCCCAGGGTGGGGCCATATTTGACCCCAGGGAAATAATCTGAACAATTTTGGTAGTGGACCACTAGATTTTGCTACATACCAAATATCAAAGCCCTAGGCCCTATGGTTTTGGACAAGAAGATCAGAAACCGTTTAACTGTTCCTGGCCGATGTGACATTGACCTTTTACCTAATGACCTCAAAATCAATAGGGGTCATCTGCTGGTCATGGCTAACCTAACTATCGATTTTCCTGACACTAGGCCCAAGCGTTCTTAATTTATTGCCCTGAAACCATTTTACTGTTCCTGGTCACTGTGACCTTGACCTTTGACATACTGAACTCAAAATCAATAGGGGTCATCTGCTGGTCATGACCAACCTCCCTATCAATTTTCATGACCCTAGGCCTAAGCGTTCTTGAGTTATCATCCGGAAACCGCTTCACTGTTCAGGGTCACTGTGACCTTGACCTTTAATATACTGACCTCAAAATCAATAGGGGTCATCTGCTGGTCATGACCAACCTCCCCATCAACTTTCATGATCCTAGGCCCAAGTGTTCTTGAGTTATCATCCGGAAACCGGTTAACTATTCAGGGTCACTGTGACCTTGACCTTTGACATACAGACCTCAAAATCAATAGGGGTCATCTGCTGGTGATGACCAACCTCCCTATCAACTTTCATGATCCTAGGCCCAAGCGTTCTTGAGTTATCATCCGGAAACGGATTGGTCTACATTCCGACCGACATCTGCAAAACAATATACCCCTCCTTCTTCGAAGGGGGGCATAATAAAACTAGAATGTGTCTGTAGGACACATAGTGTGTCCCCACTGGTACATTTGTCACAAATAAGGGGCAATAATTCAATGATTCATGTTTGCAGGTTTTAGGGGATATAGCCTCAACAAACATTTTATACAAAGGGTTCATTATTCTAGGCCATATACCTCTTGAGCTATGAGCATCACAAACAAAACATCCACTATTTTGGCTATTTCAAGGGCCATAACTCTGTAATAAGCGCTAAGGTTCTCAAGAAGAATGCCAAGTGTGCAAGGTCACATCATAATCAAGACTCATGCAGTGCTTCATGAATTTACATCAAACTTTCTGAGCTAGGCACGTCATTAGGTGAAAATGTGCATTTTGAACCATTTCAGGGGCCATAACTCCAGAAATAGGGGACAGAGTCAGACGACAAATAGGAGGTGCACAAGTTCATATCATGATAAAGACTCATGCATGGTTTCATCAATTTATATGAAATACTTTCTGAGCTAGGCGCACATGGTGAAAATGTGCATTATGACTATTTCAGGGACCATAACTCTAGAAATAGGGGGCGGAGTCAGGGGAAAAGTAGGAGATGCTCAAGTTCATATCAGGAGAATGATTCATGCAAGGTTTCATCAATTTATATGAAATACTTTTGCGCTATCCACATCACAACGTGAAAATGTGCATTTTTGACTATTTCAGGGGCCAAAACTCTGGAAAAAGGGTGTAGAGACCGTAGAAAAATAAATGATGCGCAAGTTCATATCATGGTTAAGATTCATGCAAGGTTTCATCAATCTATATCAAATACTTTCTGAGCTAGGCGTGTCACAAGGTGAAAATATGTGTTTTTGGCTATGTCAGGGGCCATAACTCTGGAAATAAGGGACAGAGCCAGACAAAAAATAGAAGGTACGCAAGTACATATCATGACAAAGACTATTTTATCAATTTATATCAAATACTTTTTGAGCTAGGTGCGTCAAGAACTTCGGGCGACGGACTGACGCTCAGACAAGACCAAATCCATGTGCCTCCACCACTCATAGGGGCATAATTAAGATAGTAGCAGATAATCTGAGGCCATTTCTTGAACTGCAAAGTTCTTATTCCTATAGCTGTGTTGCTTCGAATGTTTAGCTTCGCATGTTTATTTACCCCACCCACTTTTCCCTAGTTTGAGAGTGTACCACTCTTCCAATATTAATTAGAGTGTACTGATAAATTGTCATTTTAATGTTTATTTAGCTTACAATATCTGCTGAAAATAACACCTGAATATCTCCACTAATAAAATATGTTTTAGATTTTTGGTGAAGTTCGTCCATTGAAAATCAGTAAATTTTGATTAGGCCACTTTGTGGTTCTGTGTTGAAAAAAGTATTCAAGACAATTTAAAATGTTGTGTAAATGTCCATTGCATAGTTATTTTATCACGAAAGTTCCAGGTAAAAAGTTTGAACCATTTTTAAAAAAGCGGCATAGATTGTGTTCCTGGCTGGTTACATGTCAAATTACCTCACCCACTTTAAATGTGAATTTCTATAAAAGTAAGTCAAAACTGATAACAGTAACACTTGTGAATGAAACTTTATACATGTAGGTATATTGTCATAAAATATAAAGAAAATCAAAAAACATTTTGCGCAGACACCTAACTGGGACCTCCCCCCCTTTTCATTTCTGAACACAGAACTATGTATGTGGTCCAAATTTCAAGCCTGTACCTTCAAAAATGTGACAGTAGGTCTCTAGGTCAATGTCAAGGTCAAAGTTTTTTTTTGGTGCACAAAACTATGCATGTGGTCCAAATTTGAAGGCTGTAGCTACAGTAATGTGAAAGTAGGTCAAAATCAAGGTCAACTCATGTCAAGGTTCATCTTGCCACTCAAAACTATACATGTGGTCCAAATTTGAATGTTGTAGGTTATTGGCAAGAAGATTTTAAAAACTTTTCCCTATATAAGTCTATATGAACCATGTGACACCCAGGGCGGGGCCATATTTGACCCTAGGGGGATAATTTGAACAAACTTGGTAGAGAATCACTAGATGTTGCTACATTACAAATATCAAAGCCCTAGGCTTTGTGGTTTGGACAAGAAGATTTTCAAAGTTTTTCCCTATACAAGTCTATGTAAACCATGTGACCCCCAGGGCGGGGCCATATTTGACCATAGGGGAATAATTTGAACAATCTTAGTAAAAGACCACTAGATGATGCTACATACTAAATATCAAAGCCCTAGGCTATGTGGTTTTGGACAAGAAGATTTTCAAAGTTTTTCCCTATACAAATCTATATGTAAATTATAAAAATAAACAAAGGGCCATAACTCACTCAAAAATTGTTAAATCAGTCTGATTTTCAGGGGGACACAACTAGGGTACCAATACATTATTCTGACAAAGTTTGGTCAAAATCTCCCCAGTAGTTTCTGAGGAGATGCGATAACGAGAAATTGTAAACGGACGGACGCACGTCCGACCGAAATGAAAGAGAGGGCCGTTTCTTTTGTTAATTTCTTTTGTTTGAATAGGGGGCCCTGACCCTTTAATCTATTGTTAACGGATTGAATCTATTGTTCTCTTTACTGTTAGATGGCCCTCTCTTTCATTTCAGTTGCCCAGACAGACTGTCTGACCACGGACGCAGAGTGATTTGAATAGCCGACCATCTGATGATGGTGGGCTAATAAACATGTCTACAAAGTTTCAAAGCTATAGCTCTTAGAGAATTCAAGAAAAGTGGACCTAATTAAAAAGGAATTAAAATTTTGTAAGAACATAAGGGGCCATAATTCTGATAAAATGCATATAAGACTTATGGCTCTTGGCCTACATACTCAACTAATGATGAACAAGTCTGCAAAGTTTCAAAGCCAGTGTTCTTATAGTATTCAAGTAAAGTGGACTAAAATAAAAATTTTAACCAAGAAATTAAAACTTTCTAAGTATAAAAGGGCCATAATTCCTACAAAATGCATGTTAGAGCTATGGTTCTTGGTCTACCTATTCATCTAATAATGATAAAAAGTGTGCAAAGTTTCAAAATCTGTAGCTCTGATAGTTTTTAGGAATAAGTGAACCTAAACAAAAATTTTAACCAAGAAAATCAAATTCTTGAAGTACCAAATGGGCCATAATTCTGGCAAAATGCTTATCAGAGTTATGGGTTTTGGCCTATGTATGCTTTCTCTATCCAACAAAGAGGACAAGCTTAGTAGCAGAGTTACTTAAAAATTGTAGAAATATGTTTTTTAATAGATCTATGTTTTACAAAATTGTCCAATCGCATAAAACGTAATGAACTGAAGAACATAATTATTTCCTTTTTTTCTGAGAAAATATATCTGCGTTCCAATTATATGAATAAAACAAGATGACCATGATGGTCCTGAATCGCTCACCTCTTCCCACATGACCCAGTTTTAAGTATGACGTCGTTTTTTCTATTATTTGACATAGTGACCTAGTTTTTGAGCTCATGTGACCCAGTTTTGAACTTGACCTAGATATTATCAAGATAAAAATTCTGACCAATTTTCATGAAGATTCATTGAAAAATATGGTCTCTAGAGAGGTCACAAGGTTTTTCTATTATTTGACCTATTGACCTAGTTTTCGAAGGTACGTGATTCTGTTTTGAACTTTACCTAGATATCATCAAGGTGAACATTCTCACTAATTTTCATGAAGATCTCATGAAAAATATGGCCTCTAGAGAGGTCAAAAGATTTTAATAATTTTAGACCTACTGACTTAGTTTTTGTCCGCAGCTGACCCAGTTTCAAACTTGACCTAGATATCATCAAGATGAACATTCAGACCAACTTTCATACAGATCCCATGAAAAGTATGGCCTCTAGAGAGGTCACAAGGTTTTTTTATAATTTGACCTACTGACCTAGTTTTTTAAGGCACGTGACCTAGTTTCAAATCTGACCTAGATATCATCAAGGTGAACATTCTGACCAATTTTTATGGAGATCCATTCACAAGTATGGCCTCTAGAGAGGTCACAAGGTTTTTCTATTTTTAGACCTACTGACCTAGTTTTTGACCGCACATGACCCTGTTTCGAAATTGACCTAGATATCATCAAGATGAACATTCAGACCAATTTTCATACAGATCCCATGAAAAATATGGCCTTCAGAGAGGTCACAAGGTTTTTCTATTATTTGACCTACTGACCTAGTTTTTGACGGCACGTGACCCAGTTTCAAACTTGACCTAGATATCATCAAGGTGAACGTTCTGACCAATTTTCATGAAGATCTTGTGAAATATATGGCCTCTAGAGAGGTCACAAGGTTTTTCTATTTTTAGACCTACTGACCTAGTTTTTGAAGGCACGTGACCCAGTTTCGAACTTGACCTAGATATCATCAAGGAGAACATTCTGACCAATTTTCATGAAGATCTTTTAAATATATGGCCTCTAGAGAGGTCACAAGGTTTTTCTATTTTTAGACCTACTGACCTAGTTTTTGATGGCACGTGACCCAGTTTCGAACTTGACCTAGATATCATCAAGATGAACATTCTGACCAACTTTCATAAAGATCCCATGAAAAATGTGACCTCTAGAGTGGTCACAAGCAAAAGTTTACGGACGCACGCACGCACTGGCGGACGACGGACACCACGCGATCACAAAAGCTCACCTTGTCACTTTGTGTCAGGTGAGCTAAAAAAAGCGGGCACATCTTCAACAGTGAAAATTTGGCAATAATGAATAATTATCAAACATGTCTTTCATTCTTTTTAAACAGCATTGAAATATTTTATCAGATGTTTCACAAACTAAATTCTTTAACAGTTTAACTTAGTAAGTTATTTGCATAATTTATTATATTATTTAAAGATCAAACATTCTTAAAAGCACACCATTCACACTTTGAAAAATCTCTGCTACTTTGTCAGCATAAAAACTGGTAACTAGGCATTGAGGACATTCATTCTAACTGGTACACTTTAACAAGAGCTGTCACAGGAGACAGCGCGCTCGACTATTTCAATGCTGGATGGTGAAACTGGGCACATCTGAGAGTTGGAGCTGTCACTACCGTGTTTAATGACTCCAGTAAGAATGAAGATATTGGACAATAGCTTGAGTCCGTGTCAAAAGTATTAAGTAATAAGAGAAATAAAGAACATTAAATAAGTATAATTCTAAGCAAAAAGGGGGATAATTCATGAAATATTGGTGCAAGAGTGTTTTTTACACCTTGTGTCATATGATGTGGGTGATAAGGCAGAACAACTATTTTAAGTTTGAATCAAATTCGTATAGTAATAACTGAGATAGAGTAAAAGAGTGCATCACAACTTAAACCTGAAATTCTAAGTAAACAAGGGGGGGGGGGGGGGGGGGGGAATGAATCATGAAATATTGGTGCAAGAGTTACGAACCTTGTGTCATATGATGTGACTGATGATGTTGAATAACTATTTCAAGTTAAAATCAAATCCATTTAGTAATAACTGAGACAAGAGATCACAGAGTGATCTTGGCGCCCACCAATCTGCCATTTTTGAGTGTTCCAAATTTCAAGACTTATTGACTAGCTCAAGGTCAAATTTCATTTCCGTACACAACACTGTGCATGTGGTCCAAATTCGAAAGCTGTAGCTTGAGAAATGTGAAAGTAGGTCACTAGATCAATTTCAAGGACAAAGTTCTTTGTACACAAAACTATGCATGTGCATCAAGTTTGAAGGCTGTAGTTTGAGAAATTTGAAAGTAGGTCACTAGGTCAATCTTAAGGTCAAAGTTTATTTCGGTACACAAAACTATGCAAGTGGTCCAAATTTGAAGGCTGTAGCTTGAGAAATGTGAAAGTAGGTCACTAGGTCAAAATCAAGGTCATATTACACTTCAAAACACAAATCTATGCATGTGGTCCAAATTTAAAGCCTGTACCTTGAAAAATGTGAAAGTAGGTCACTAGGTCAATGTCAAGGTCATAGTTTGTTTTGGTACACAATCCTATGCATGTGGTCTAAATTTGAAGCCTGTAGCTACAGAAATGTGAAAGTAGGTCACTAGGTCAATCTTAAGGTCAAAGTTCATTTCGGTACACAAAACTATGCAAGTGTTCCAAATTTGAAGGCTGTAGCTCGAGAAATGTGAAAGTAGGTCACTAGGTCAAAATCAAGGTCAAATTTTATTTGGGAATACAGAACTATGCATGTGGTCCAAATTTAAAGCCTGTACCTTCAAAAATGTGAAAGTATGTCACTAGGTCAATGTAAAGGTCAAAGTTTGTTTCGGTACACAAAACTATGCATGTGGTCCAAATTTGAAGGCTGTAGCTACAGAAATGTGAAAGTAGGTCACTAGGTCAAAATCAAGGTCAACTCATGTCAAGGTTCATCTTGCCACTCAAAACTATACATGTGGTCCAAATTTGAATGTTGTAGGTTATTGACGAGAAAATTTTAAAAGCTTTTCCCTATATAAGTCTATATGAACCATGTGACACCCAGGGCGGGGCCATATTTGACCCTAGGGGGAAAATTTGAACAAACTTGGTAGAGAACCACTAGATGATGCTACATTACAAATGCCAAAGCCCTAGGCTTTGTGGTTTGGACAAGAAGATTTTCAAAGTTTTTCCCTATATAAATCTATGTAAACCATGTGACCCCCAGGGCGGGGCCATATTTGACCCTAGGGGGATAATTTGAACAATCTCAATAGAAGACCACTAGATAATGTCACATACAAAATATCAAAGCCCTAGGCCCTGTGGATCTGAACAAGAGGTTTTTCAAAGTTTTTCCCTATATAAGTCTATATAAACCATGTGACCCCCGGGGCGGGGCCATATTAGACCCCAGGGAAATAATTTGAATCATCTTGGTACAGGACCACTAGATGATGCTTCATACCAAATATCAAAGCCCTAGGCTCTGTGCTTTTGGAGGAGAAGATTTTCAAAGTTTTTCCCTTATATAAAGCTATGTAAATTATAGAAATAAATAAAGGGCCATAACTCACTAAAAATTGTTGAACCAGTCTGATTTTTAGGGGGACACAACTAGGGTACCAATACATCATTGTGACAAAGTTTAGTCAAAATTCCCCATGGTAGTTTCTGAGGAGAAGCGATAACGAGAAATTGTTAACGGACGGAAGAACGACAGACCACGGACGTAGAGTGATTTGAATAGCCCACCATCTGATGATGGTGGGCTTATAAAGTGAAAGAAGTGCATCAAAATTTTAACCTGAAATTCTAAGTAAAAGGGGGCATAATTCATGAAATATTGGTACCAGAGTTATGGACCTTGAGTCATATGATGTGGCTGTTAAGGTGGAACAACTATTTTAAGTTTGAATCAAATCTATTTAGTATTAACTGAGACAGATTGAAAGTGCATCAAAACTTTAACCTGAAATTCTAAGTAAAAAGGGGAATAATTCATGAAATATTGATGCAAGAGTTATGGCCCTTGTGTCATATGATGTGAGCGATAATGTTGAATAACTATTTTAAGTTTGAATCAAATCCATTTAGTAATAACTGAGATAAGAGTGAAAGTGCATCAAAACTTTAACCTGAAATTCTAAGTAAAAAGGGGAGATAATTCATGAAATATTGGTCTGAGAGTTATGGTCCTTATACCATATGATGTGGGTGATGATGAGGAATAACTATTTTAAGTTTGAAACAAATTCATCAAGTAATTACAGAGATAAAGTGAAAGTGCATCAAAACTTCAACCCAAGTGAGGACGCGGAAGGACGTCGATGCCAGGTCGAGTAGGACAGCTCTCCATACTTCATATAGTCAAGCTAAAAATGTAAGCTTAGTACATTGTACTTTTCATAGAAAATGTTTCTAATAATTTATAAACACTTGAGAACTAAACAGGGGAGCCCCTGGGTGGGTAATCTTCAGCTGCCCTTCCTACGCTGCAATGCTGGCTTCAACATACTTGCAGACTGAAGATTTTTAAAATATAGAACTTTCAAAGATTCTTCAAAAACATTTTTTTGAATATACAAAAAACGTATTTTATTGAAAGTGTCGAGATTTATGACATGTAAGTTTTCAGGTAAGATTTTACACTCTGTCTGCATACAGGACATTGCTTTAGTGGTTTTCCACATGGTTCACATGAAATGAAATGTCCACATGGTGTGAAGGTGATCTCAATGTCCAGCTCCATACAGATCTTACATAGTCTTTGATCCTTCAACTGCTGATATTCGTCTTCTATTGAAGAAGCACCTGAAAATAAACAATTACCCCACCATTGTCACCTAAGAACAGTCTGAATATTTAACAAGGACCTGTCAAATTCATATTCACACACTACTCATAAAGATTATAAATCAAGGGTAAAGACTCTTTTAAACAAGAGTGCCAGACTGTCACAAAATACGCCCGTCTAAATATTTAGTTACCTATCATAAAAAGATTTCGAGTAATTCAAGGGCCATAATCCAAGTCTGGTGAAGATCGGATGAAAACTGTTCGACATAGAGGGCGGACAAGGATAAATTCGCAGATTTCGAGTAAAACAAGGGCCATAATCCAATAGTGCCCAGGGCAATTTGGCTGGTTATTGAACTTGGCAGAGATATTATGCCCACAAACATTGTTAGCAAGTTTGGTGAAGATCGGATGAGAACTGTTAGACTTCAGACTTTCGGACGCCGACCGTCCACCCGCCGCGGGTGTTCACATAATTATAAATATGCCCCGCTTTTTCAGACAGGTGTATCAAACAAGAGGACCATGATGGTCCTGAATCGCTCACCTCTTCCCACATGACCCAGTTTTGAGTATGACGTCGTTTTTTCTATTATTTGACATAGTGACCTAGTTTTTGAGCTCATGTGACCCAGTTTTGAACTTGACCTAGATATTATCAAGATAAAAATGCTGACCAATTTTCATGAAGATCCATTGAAAAATATGGTCTCTAGAGAGGTCACCAGGTTTTTCTATTATTTGATCTATTGACCTAGTTTTCGAAGGTACATGACCCTGTTTTGACCTTTACCTAGATATCATCAAGGTGAACATTCTCACTAATTTTCATGAAGATTTCATGAAAAATATGGCCTCTAGAGAGGTCACAAGGTTTTTCTATTTTTATACCTACTGGCCTAGTTTTTGACTGCACGTGACCCAGTTTCTAAACTGACCTAGATATCATCAAGGTGAACATTCAGATCAATTTTTATAAAGATCCATTGAAAAATATGGCCTCTAGAGAGGTCAAAAGATTTCATAATTTTAGACCTACTGACCTAGTTTTTGACCGCAGTTGACCCAATTTCAAACTTGACCTAGATATCATCAAGATGAACACTCAGACCAACTTTCATACAGATCCCATGAAAAGTATGGCCTCTAGAGAGGTCACAAGGTTTTTTTATTATCTGACCTACTGACCTAGTTTTTTCGGCACATGACCCACTTTCAAACATGACCTAGATATCATCAAGGTGAACATTCTGACCAATTTTCATGAAGATCCATTCAAGGGTATGGCCTCTAGAGAGGTCACAAGGTTTTTCTATTTCAAGACCTACTGACCTAGTTTTTGATCGCAGTTGACCCAGTTTCAAACCTGACCTAGATATCATCAAAATGAACATTCAGACCAACTTTCATACAGATCCCATGAAAAATATGGCCTCTAGAGAGGTTACAAGGTTTTTTCATTATTTGACCTACTGACCTACTTTTTGTGGGCACGTAACCCACTTTCAAACTTGACCTAGATATCATCAAGATGAACATTCTGACCAATTTTTATGGAGATCCATTCACAAGTATGGCCTCTAGAGAGGTCACAAGGTTTTTCTATTTTTAGACCTACTGACCTAGTTTTTGACCGCACATGACCCTGTTTCAAACTTGACCTAGATATCATCAAGATGAACATTCAGACCAACTTTCATACAGATCCCACGAAAAATATGGCCTTTAGAGAGGTCATAAGGTTTTTCTATTATTTGACCTACTGACCTAGGTTTTGAAGGCACGTGAACCATTTTCGAACCTGACCTAGATATCATCAAGATGAACATTCAGACCAACTTTTATATAGATCCCATGAAAAATATGGCCTCTAGAGAGGTCACATGGTTTTTCTATTATTTGACCTACTGACCTAGTTTTTGAAGGCACGTGACCCACTTTCGAACTTGAACTAGATATCATCAAGGTGAACACTCTGACCAATTTTCATGAAGATCTCATGAAATATATGGCCTCTAGAGAGGTCACAAGGTTTTTCTATTTTTAGACCTACTGACCTAGTTTTTGAACGCACGTGACCCAGTTTCGAAATTGACCTAGATATCATCAAGATGAACATTCAGACCAACTTTCATACAGATCCCATAAAAAATATGGCCTCTAGAGAGGTCACAAGGTTTTTCTATTATTTGACCTACTGACCTAGTTTTTGAAGGCAAGTGACTCAGTTTCGAACTTGACCTAGATATCATCAAGATGAACATTCTGACCAATTTTCATGAAGATCTTGTGAAATATATGGCCTCTAGAGAGGTCACAAGGTTTTTCTATTTTTAGACCTGCTGACCTAGTTTTTGAAGGGACGTGACCCAGTTTCGAACTTGACCTAGATATCACCAAGGTGAACGTTCTGACCAATTTTCATGAAGATCTTGTGAAATATATGGCCTCTAGAGAGGTCACAAGGTTTTTCTATTTTTAGACCTACTGACCTAGTTTTTGATGGCACGTGACCCAGTTTCGAACTTGACCTAGATATCATCAAGATGAACATTCTGACCAATTTTCATGAAGATCTTGTGAAATATATGGCCTCTAGAGAGGTCACAAGGTTTTTCTATTTTTAGACCTGCTGACCTAGTTTTTGAAGGGACGTGACCCAGTTTCGAACTTGACCTAGATATCATCAAGATGAACATTCTGACCAACTTTCATAAAGATCCCACAAAAAATGTGACCTCTAGAGTGGTCACAAGCAAAAGTTTACGGACGCACGGACGGACGACGGACACCGCACGATCACAAAAGCTCACCTTGTCACTTTGTGACAGGTGAGCTAAAAATAAGATTTAAGGTATCACAAACCAAAGAGAAATTCAAATTAGATACGGCTGATTTAACTGTAAAATATAAGTTAAGGAAATGAGGACATATTCCCAATATTTACATGAAGTTGGAACATTCTTTCCATGTTTTGAGGTCTGAGAACACCCAGCAGCTCCTGTTTGACTGGAGATATCCTTGGAAACAGTTTCCTGCTGGCACCTTTCTCTTTCTACAGCATCTATTAGTTCATTCAAATCTGTCATTTCAGCTCCTGCAAAACAATATATATGACAGGATCTCTGAGATAAATGTGGACAATACTTATGAACAAACAAGAGCTTTTTGTAAAACACATAAGCCCAAAATACCTTAACAAGAGGGCCATGATGGCCATATGGTGCTCGCCTGAGTCTAGTTGCTTGCTTGAACATATTTCTTTGCTAAAGCTTCAAAAACAAAACAAGAGGGTCATGATGACCCTGAATCGCTCACCTGAGTAACATGAGCCACACGTTTATAATGGCAAACTGATGCTAAAATATTAGAAAGTAGTTCAGTAGGTCACATTCATGGTCACTGAAAGTCAGTTTTAAGATCCGTGTGCAAAACTGTACATGTCATCCAAATTTCAAGGCTGTATTTTAAAAAACAAGGAAGTAGGTCAGAAGGTCAAGGTCACAGTCAAGTGACCCCTAATTGCTTGGGGTCATCAGGTAATTATAATTAAATAGTCAAGGAAATATGATCTCATAATTTTTGAAGTTTTAATATTCCTATATACTTCATATACATGTATTACAATGCTGGGGTATGGTTGTTTAATGGAGTGTCACTAAGTCTTGATTCAGCATGGAACACAACACACCAACGGGAAATTATTTATATTTATTTATTTTAAAATCTGTCTCCTTTGCTTTAGAAATTTTGTACTTGTGTTTTAACTTTAAGTTCAGTCATATTTAACAATTATCACACTAATTAAAATTTGTATTTGTATTCATATAGTACTTTTATCCTGGCCTACTCTATGACCTTATTTCCAGTCTTCGACAGAATACTGCAAAATGTCCTTTCGTGAGCATTTGACCCGACTGGCTTCACAAAGACTATGAAAGACACTGCTTCCACAGGTATTGCAGTAGAACTTCCTCTGTCTGTATTCTGAGGGTCCATTTCCTCTTTCCACAACATCTAATATGTTACTGCACTGTTTTGATAAAAGGTTTTCCATGTCTTCTTTTGCAGCCAAATACATGATTTCAAGGGTTTTCACAGAGTCTATGAGTTTTTTATTTTCCTGTGTAAGTTGATCAATTTGTGTGTTGATTTCCTTTTGTCTGTTTATGAATATATCCTTTGGTGCACTATGTTGTTTCATTAAGTTAAGAGTTTTTTGGTCCCATATTTGCTAATTCTGCATTGTCTATGTTGTAGAAGGGCATGAGAGAGCACATTGCTGATTTTAAAATGTCTACTCGCTCTTCTTGTGATGACTTGTTTTGTCCTGAAATGAAAACTTGATGAGGCTTCATAAAGTTTTTAAGTTGACTTACTTGTGGTTTTGTTTGTATTTTCACAGAGCCTGTATTATAGCAGTATGTTGCATAATGTCCGTATCCTCTGCAGATAGAGCAGATTCTGGTCAATGCCTTACAAAATGGATTATTTCCATGGTCACTTCCACTTCTTCTACATTCTTGATTGACACGTTCTAGCTGTGTTGATGAAAATGGAATATTCCATGGTAGTCTTCTGGAAGTCAGATTCTGTGATTTTAAAATTCTCTTAATTTTCGTGTTTGTTGGGGAATACTCGCTTATTTGCTGTTGAGGCATTAAGATCGTTGCAACAGCTAAAAAGTGTTGCACCCTGTTTCTATCACCAAACTTAAACAACGCTGGGTTATGATTGTTTAATGGAGTGTCACTAAGTCTTGATTCAGCATGGAACACAACACACCAACGGGAAATTATTTATATTTTATTTCAAAATCTGTCACTAAGTTTTACTAACAATATATAGCAAGTCTAACAGTTATCAGAGTAACAATATTATTTTATGCAAGTGTATCCAAATTTTAAGTATATTTATTTTTGAGAATATATCCAGATGTACATCACAAAGTTTGATCACTAAGTCCAGTCTTGTTCTTTTTTTGTCTATGATTTTGCCAAGCTTTTATACAGAAGATATAGCTTGAAGGCTGTCACAAAGTTTGATCACTAAGTCCAGTCTTGTTCTTACCTCCCAGTGATCTATGAAAACAATATCTTACCTCCCTGTGTCCTATGTGAACAATATTTTTCCTCCCTGTGTTCTATGTGAACAATATCTTATCTCCCTGTGTTCTATGTGAACAATATCGTACCTCCCTGTGTTCTATGTAAACAATATCTTACCTCCCTGTGTTCTATGTGAACAATTTCTTATCTCCCTTTTATCTAATAAGTATGTGAACAATACCTTACCTCCCTGTGATCTGTGAACAATATCTCACCTCCCTGTGTTCTATGTGAACAATAGCTTACCTCCCTGTGTTCTATGTGAACAATAGCTTACCTCCCTGTGTTCTATGTGAACAATAGCTTACCTCCCTGTGTTCTATGTGAACAATTTCTTCCCTCCCTGTGTTTATGTGAACAATATCTTACCTCCCTGTGCTTTATGTGAACAATATCTTGCCTCCCTGTGATCTATGTGAACAATATCTTATCACCCTGTGTTCTATGTGAACAATATCTTTCCTTCGTGTTCTACATGTATGTAAACAATATCTTATCTCCCTGTGATCTATGAAAACAATATCTTACCTCCCTGTGTTCTATGTAAACTATATCTTACCTCCCAGTGATTTATGAAAACAATACCTTACCTCCCTGTGTTCTATGTGAACAATATTTTTCCTCCCTGTGTTCTATGTGAACAATATCTTACCTCCCTGTGCTCTATGTGAACAATATCTTACCAACCTGTGTTCTATGTGAACAATTTCTTATCTCCCTGTGTTCTATGTGAACAATAGCTTACCTCCCTGTGTTCTATGTGAACAATATCTTACCTCCCTGTGTTCTATGTGAATAATAGCTTACCCCCTGTGTTCTTTGTGAACAATATCTTACCTCCCTGTGATCTGTGAACAATATCTCACCTCCCTGTGTTCTATGTGAACAATATCGTACCTCCCTGTGTTCTATGTGAACAATAGCTTACCTCCATGTGTTCTATGTGAACAATAACTTACCTCACTGTGTTCTATGTGAACAATATCTTACCTTCCCATGTTCTATGTGAACAATAGCTTACCTCACTGTGTATTCTGTGAACAATACCTTACCTCCCCGTGCTCTATGTGAACAATAGCTTATCTCCCTGTGTTCTATATGAACAATATCTTCCCTCCCTGTGTTCTATGTGAACAATAGCTTACCTCCCTGTGTTCTTTGTGAACAATATCTTGCCTCCCTGTGATCTATGTGAACAATATCTTATCACCCTGTGTTCTATGTAAACAATATCTTTCCTCCGTGTTCTACATGTATGTAAACAATATCTTATCTCCCTGTGATCTATGAAAACAATATCTTACCTCCCTGTGTTCTATGTAAACTATATCTTACCTACCAGTGATTTATGAAAACAATACCTTACCTCCCTGTGTTCTATGTGAACATAATTTTTCCTCCCTGTGTTCTATGTGAACAATATCTTATCTCCCTGTGTTCTATGTGAACAATATCTTACCTCCCTGTGTTCTATGTAAACAATATCTTACCTCCCTGTGATCTATGAAAACAATATCTTACCTCTCTGTGTTCTATGTGAACAATATTTTTCCTCCCTGTGTTCTTTGTAAACAATATCTTACCTCCATGTGATCTATGTGAACAATATCTTACCTCCCTGTGATCTATATGAACAGTATCTTACCTCAATGTGATCTATATGAACAATATCTTACCCCCATGTGATCTATGTGCACAATATATTACCTCCCTGTGATCTATGTGAACAATATCTTACCTCCATGTGATCTATGTGAACAATATCTTACCTCCCTGTGATCTGTGAAAACACTTTCTTACCTTTCTGTGTTTTATGTGAGCAATATATTTCCTCCCAAACAATATCATACCTCCATGTGATTTCTTTCCTCGCTATGATCTACGTTAAGAATATCTTACCTCCCTGTGCTCTATGTTGCAGTACAACAGTGTTCACAAGCTTTTTATCATACCCCATGCTTAACACTTGCTTTATTTTCTCAGAACTGAAATATCAATTTGAAGAACACTAATTAAGGGTTTACACATAGATCACAAAAATCCTAATATACACAACTGCCGAATAGAAAAAAACCTTCTCATATTCATTTTAGAAAGGAAACCATGCTGGCATGCTTATTCAAGTACCATTGCTTGTTTTAAGTCAAAGTGAAAGCTACCAAGGCCAATATTTAATTCTCGAAGCTAAAACATATCTTAGTCAAACAATACTTTAATTTTTGTCAAAGTTTTTTTCAGTTACCCCAAAACAACATATTATCATTCATCTAAAACATCAAATAATATTTTTCTTGATCTTTGATGGATGGAGCTTGCATTAAAACTGTCTTGTTGTTATGGTGTATTTTTGTGCCAAGCAGTCCTGGGATAAACATAGCAAGTGTTGGTAATCAGTTTTTATTGATTATATTTGTAAAGAATATCACTGTATCAGACATATTTATGATTACATGTAATCCTATTATAACTGATTACATCAGAAATCAAAGGTAACCATGCCTACTTACTGACTACATTTCTATTATGTTCATCATTTCTTACATGTTCAAAAAATGTAACCAGCTAATATAAACTTTGCAAAAATGTTTTTCCTTTTTAACTCTGCTATGAAGTATATGGACAGTTATCCTACTTGCCCTGCTGTCAGCATCTGCTTGGTTAAAGTTTTGATTCAATTTTTCTTTATCTTTGTTATTACTTAATGGACTTGCTTCCAACCACATGACACTGGTAACCACACTTTCTGTCACTGAATGGTCATATATTACTTGCTGATTAAGTAAACTTTTATTGTACCTTTTTCTTTAAGGCATAAAAAATAGAAAAAATAACTTTGGTGGAAATAGAAATAGCAAAATCGGGCATTCGATTATACAAAAAGATGAATATAAATGGGCTGCAATCAGATCTTACAGGGTACTTAAGTCAGATTGTTGCCACGATGTTACAGACAAAATTTGGTATAATTCTGACCAGTAATCTCAGAGGAGAGGATATTTATGTAACTTGTGGATGATGGACACTGGATTACTATCTACATAATGTATACTAATAGCTTTCAGTTCTGATGAGCTAAAAATGCTCTTAATGTATAGGTGCTGTTTTATCAGATGTTATTAAGCTTATAATAAACATGTTTAACTGGGAAATTAAACTACACTGGTCTTTTCAGTAGGGCTGTGTTTTATGTACTGACAATATGGTAAGGTCAATGACCTATCACATAACTTTGGAAGACAATAACAACAGTTAAAAGCACACTCCAAATGTTTACAAAGACATTATCAACATCTGAGAGTAAGAAATCTAAAACAAAATATTTTTTTGTCTTGAAGTTTAGGATACCAGGCCCTTAACTTCTAGATGTTTGCCCCTTACCAAGACAAACTCTTAAGTGAAGTTTGATGGTAAAATGGGCAGTAGTTCAGAAGATATAGTGGTATTGAGAAGATTTCTATAAAACCTGATGCCAAAAGCTTGCTGAGTACAATGACCCTCCTTATTCTTCAAATTGCCAAGCTAAAACAGAAGTAAAAATCCCAAGATAATTGAAAATACAAACATGAGGGTCAAGATGACCCTGAATCGCTCACCTGAGTAATATGAGCCAAATGTTTCAAACGGCAAACTGACGCTAAAATATTAGAAAGTAGGTCAGTAGGTCACATTCATGGTCACTGAAAGACAGTTTTAAGATTGGTGTGCAAAACTGTACATGTCATCCAAATTTCAAGACTGTATCTTAAACAAGAGGGCCATGAAGGCCCTGTATCACTCACTTGACCTATTGATCTAAAGATCATCAAGATAGTTTCATTATGATATGGTCATAAATGTGGCCTCTAAAGTGTTAACTAACTTTTCCTTTGATTTGATCTGGTGACCTAGTTTTTGAACCCACATGACCCAGATTCGAACTTGGCCTAAAGATCATCAAGATTAACATTCTGACTAAGTTTCATGAAGATACAGTCATAAATGTGTCCTCTAGAGTGTTAACAATCTTTTCCTTTGATTTGACCTGGTGACCTAGTTTTTGACCCCACATGACCCAGATTCGAACTTGACCTTAGAAGATCAAGATTAACATTCTGACCAAGTTTCATGAAGATACAGTCATAAATGTGGCCTCTACAGTGTTAACAAGCTTTTCCTTTGATTTGACTCGGTGAGCTAGTTTTTGACCCCGGATGACCAAATATCGAACTCGTCCAAGATTTTATTAAGGGTAACATTCTGACCAAGTTTCATGAAAATTGGGCCAAAACTGTGAACTCTAGAGTGTTAACAAGCTTTTCCCATAGTTTTTGACCCCACCTGACCCAGATCTGAGCATGACCTATAGATCATCATGATTAACATTCTGACCAAGTTTCATTAAGATATGGTCATAAATGTGGCCTCTAGAGTGTTAACTAGCTTTTCCTTTGATTTGACCTGGTGATCTAGTTTTTGACCCTACATGACCCAGATTCAAACTGGACTTTGAGATCATCATGAGTAACATTCTGACCAAGATTCATGAAGATACAGTCATAAACCTTTACAGTGTTAACAAGCTGTTCCTTTGATTTGACCTGGTGACCTAGTTTTTGACCCCAGATGACCCAATATCGTTTTCATCCAAGATTTTATTGAGGGTAACATTCTGACCAAGTTTCATTAATATTGGACCAAAATTGTGACCTCTAGAGTGTTAACAAGCTTTTCCTTTGATTTGACCTGGTGACCTAGTTTTTTAACCCCAGATGACCCAATATCAAATTTGTCCAAGATTTTACTGAGGGTAACATTCTGACCAAGTTTCATTAAGACTGGGCCAAAATTGTGACCTCTAGAGTGTTAATAAACTTTTCCTTTCATTTGACCTGGTGACCTAGTTTTTGACCCCAGATGACCCAATATCGAACTCGTCCAAGATTTTTATAAGGGTAACATTCTTACCAAGTTTCATTAAGATTAGGTCAAAATTGTGACCTCTAGAGTGTTAACAAATTGTTGACGACGGACGACTGACACAGGGCGATCACAAAAGCTCACCTTGAGCACTTTGTGCTCAGGTGAGGTAAAAACAAGAGTGCCAGAATGTCTCAATAAAAGCCCGTCATAGCTAATTACTTTACAACAGTACCTGCATTTGCAAATGGAATTTTAATTCTGTGGTTGTGTTGTAAATCTTGGAGAGCATCATTTTGAAATGACTGAATTGGAAATGAATTACTATCATCTGATCATATGGTTCAATTTTTAATAATTCAAGAGCCATAACTATAAAGACACTGACCCAAAGTAAAAGTGGTCTCGAATTTTCCCTACGGCCAATAATAAACAAGAGGGCCATGAAGGCCATGTATCGCCCACCTGACCTAGGAATCATCAAGATTAACATTCTGACCAAATTTCATTAAGATATGGTCATACATGTGGCCTCTAGAGTGTTAACTACCTTTTTCTTTGATTTGACCTGGTGACCTAGTTTTTAAACCTACATGACCCAGATTCAAACTGGACCTTCAGATCATCAAGATTAAAATTCTGACCAAGTTTCATGAAGATACAGTCATAAATGTGGCCTCTACAGTGTTAACAAGCTTTTCCTTTGATTTGACCTGGTGACTTAGTTTTTGATCCCAGATGACCCAATATCGAACTTGTCCAAGATTTTATTGAGGGTAACATTCTGACCAAGTTTCATTAAGATTGGGCCAAAACTGTGACCTCTAGAGTGTTAACTAGCTTTTTCTTTGATTTGACCCGGTGACCTAGTTTTTGACCCAATCAGACCCAGATTCAAACTTGACCTAAAGATAATCAAGATTAACATTCTGACTAAGTTTCATGAAGATACAGTCATAAATGTGGCCTCTAGAGTGTTAACAAGCTTTTCCTTTGATTTGACCTAGTGACCTAGTTTTTGACCCCAGATGACCCAATATTGAACTCATCCAAGATTTTATTGAGGGTAACATTCTGACCAAGTTTCATTAAGATTGGGCCAAAATTGTGACCTCTTGAGTGTTAACAAGCTTTTCCTTTGATTTGACCTGGTGACCTAGTTTTTGACCCCGGATGACCAAATATCGAACTCGTCCAAGATTTTATTGAGGGTAACATTCTGACCAAGTTTCATGAAAATTGGGCCAAAACTGTGAACTCTAGAGTGTTAACAAGCTTTTCCTTTGATTTGACCTGGTGACCTAGTTTTTGACCCCAGATGACCCAATATCAAACTCGTCCACGATTTTATTGAGGGTAACATTCTGACCAAGTTTCATTAAGATTGGGCCAAAATTGTGACCTCTAGAGTGTTAACAGTCAAATTGTTGATGACGGTGGACAGGGTGTGTGTGTGGTGTTGGTGACAGGATACTAAAGGGCAAAAAACTAAACGAAAGACAAGAGGGCAATGATGGCCCTACATCGCTCACCTGAGTTTAGTTGCTTGCTTGAACAGTTAAAAGTTTCTACTAAATAAATGTGTAAACCATTTGGACAAACTTGATAAAGATCCATGACAGGACACTACTGACCAAGTTTTGTGTAATTCTAACCAGATTTTTCGAGATAAGCATTGAAATCTGTATGAAAAATTATACATTCGGCACAAATTTCTTTGCTAAAGCTTCAAAAACAAAAAGGTAGGTGAGTAGGTCATGGTAAAGATAATTCAGGATAACTACTGAAATCTGTACGAACAAGGCAATCGGTAACACCGATGGATGCTCCCCGAAGCAAATATCAGAAAAGAAGGCCATGATGGCCCTATATCGCTCACCTGTTACCATTGCATTTGAGGACAAGAAGGTCCTCAGAAAAAATATCTAAGTCCAAAGGACAGGAACAACAAAGGGAAGAAATTTAACCAAAAAGAAAAAAAAAATCTTATAAGGTATAGATATGTCAAAATACACCTAAAAATTGGAGGTACCATCCATGTTGTACCACAGAAACGTGGTCCGTTTTTTCCCTACGGCCAATAATAAAAAAGTTACTAAAAATAAGCTATTTATAGTAACGTAAAAGGGAAGTAATAACAAGAGGGCCATGATGACCCTATATCGCTCACCTGTTATCATTGCACTTGAGGACAAGAAGGTCCTCAGAAAAAATATCTAAGTCCAAAGGACAGGAACAACAAAGGGAAGAAATTTAACCAAAAAAAAAATCTTACAAGGTATAGATATGTTAAAATACACCTAAAAATTGGAGGTACCATCCATGTTGTACCACAGACAACTGGTCTCGTGTTTTCCCTACGGCCAATAATAAAAAAGTTACTAAAAATAAGTTATTTATAGTAACGTAAAAGGGAAGTAATAAAAAAAACAAGCAAATTCGATGAATTGGTATCCCCCGCCGAAAGGGTTTGTGGTGAGGAATGGCAAAAAGATATATCCGGCAAAAAGTTAAGGATGTTAATAAGAAGCAAATAATTTCATTAGTCAAAATCAATTTAACAGAAAACAAATGTTTAATTAAAGAGTACATAATAAATGTATGATACTTTGATCCTGACTAAAGAATTTATTTTGAATGGGATATGCTTACTGTAATAAGCTTAGCTTTTAAAATTAAATGCAGTTAATTGAAATGTGAGCTTGAAGTTTAATTGGAATGAAATATTGTCTTTGAGTGGTTTGGCACCAGGTGTTGCTGTTTTACATGTACATTTGAACTTAAAAGATCAGATGTCCTTAAAAGAACACAGGTAAGATATCTTGAACATGGCTGAGGGCAAGGTTTGTGCAGTCACAACTTAACATGTTGAAGGTTTGAACATTTAAAAAAAAAAAAAAAAAAAGGAATGGAAATATATATATCTATATATAGATATATGTATATATTTATTTTTTAGGGGGGGGGGGGGGGGTGCAGGGGAACGGGAGAGGAAACAAAATTTCACATGCTGATTATAAATATTGATTGAAAATTAAAAATGAAAAAAAAAAGGTAAAAGGGTGAAGTTGGAGGGTGGGGGGGGGGGGGGTCAGAGGATGCATGATCTAAGGGCCATAACTCTGGTGTTACTTGGGCAATCTGTCTGAAACTTGATGGGCCCCATAACCTCATAGTGGTGAACATGTATATGAAGTTTGTTTGAAAAAAATCTAAAATAAGGAATGAATTTTTTTTTGGGGGGGGGGGGGGGAGGTGTCGGGGGATAGGGGGGGAGGTGTGTGATCAAGCTAAGGGGTTGACAGGTGTGGGGTACACAACTTCACATGTTTACAATAAATGTTCATGGAAAAGAATGAAAGAAATTTAATGAAATTCTACCAAATGGTAAGTTTGTTATGTACAAATATGTGGATTTTTATACAATTAAAGGGCAATAACTCTTAATTTATAAATAAATCCAAATGAAATTGTGTGTACACAACCACATTATGGTGATCTAAATTCTGTTTAAGTTTCAAAGTTCTAGGTCAAATATATCAAAAGTTATGATGCAGAAATTGCTATATTTATAGTACCCTATATAGTTAACACTAGAAACTTCTAAGGGCCATAACTCTGGTGTTACTTGGGCAATCTGACTGAAACTTGACGGGCCGCAAGAACTCATTGTGGTGAACATGTATATGATGTTTTAAATAAATATTCCCAACCATTTCCTAGATATGGCTCCGGACGGACGGACGGACGGAAAGACGGAAGGACGGACGGAAAGACGGACGGACGGACGGACAACGCCAAAACTACATCCCTCCGACTTTTGTCGGGGGATAAAAAATATTGTAAGTGGACAAAAGAAGGATCTACCAAATAAATCTGTTGACATAAATGAAATTTCAGATCAGTATCTTCATTAGTTATGGAGATATAACAATTTTAATTTGAAATAAAGGGAGGTAATTTGACATAAAATCAGTCCATAGTTACCTACCCTGATTGTCTCAGTCCAACTAATAACAATAATGAAATTTCAAATAAGTCCTGTAAGTACTTACTGATATAAATCCATTTTGATTACAATCAGGGGAGGTAATCAGATATAAAATAACAGGAACCTATGATTGGATCTGATTTGTCATGGAATCCAAGATTTATTGTTGTTGAAGATATTTTGGAAGTTTGTATCAAATAAAACCATAAATGAAGTCTCTATATGGCTGCAAAAGCCAAAATAGCCAATTTTGGACCTTTAAGGGGCCATAACTCTGGAACCCATGATGGAAACTGGCCAGTTGAGGAAAGGAAGCAAGATCTTGTGGTGATACAAGTTGTGTGCAAGTTTTGTTAAAATCAAATCATAAATGAAGCTGCTATTGTGCAGACAAGGTCAAAATAGCTAATTTTGGCCCTATCAGGGGCCATAACTCTGGAACCCATAAAGGGATCTGGCCAGTTCAAGAAAGGAACCGAGATTTTATGGTGGTACAAGTTGTGTGCAAGTTTGATAAAAATCAAATCATTAATAAAGCTGCTATTGTGCAGACAAGGTCTAAATAGCTAATTTTGGCCCTTTCAGGGGCCATAACTCTGGAACCCATAATGGGATCTGGCCAGTTCAAGAAAGGAACCGTGATCTTATGGTGATACAAGTTGTGTGCAAGTTTGGTTAAAATAAAATCATAAATGAAACCACTATGGTGCAGACAAGAAATTGTTGACGCACGCACGGACGGACAACGGACGAAGGGTGATCACAAAAGCTCACCTTGTCACTATGTGACAGGTGAGCTAAAAAAAAAATATATTGTAAGTGAACAAAAGAAGGATCTGCCAAATAAATCTGTTGACATAAATGAAATTTCAGATCAGTATCTTCATTAGTTATGGAGATATACCCATTTTAATTTGAAATAAAGGGAGGTAATTTGATATAAAATCAGTCCATAGTTATCTACCCTGATTGTCTCAGTCCAACTTATAACAATAATGAAATTTCAAATAAGTCCTATTTAAGTACTTACTGAAATAAATCCATTTTGATTACAATCAGGGGAGGTAATCAGATATAAAATAACTCTGGAACCTATGATTGGATCTGATTTGTCATGGAATCCAAGATTTATTGTTGTTGAAGATATTTTGGAAGTTTGTATCAAATAAAACCATAAATGAAGTCTCTATATGGCTGCAAAAGCCGAAATAGCCAATTTTAGACCTTTAAGGGGCCATAACTCTGGAATCCATGATGGAATCTGGCCAGTTGAAGAAAGGAAGCAAGATCTTGTGGTGATACAAGTTGTATGCAAGTTTGGTTAAAATCAAATCATAAATGAAGCTGCTATTGTGCAGACAAGGTCAAAATAGCTAATTCTGGCCCTTTCATGGGCCATCACTCTGGAACCCATGATGGAATCTGGCCAATTGAAGAAAGGAAGCAAGATCTTGTGGTGATACAAGTTGTGTGCAAGTTTGGTTAAAATCAAATCATAAATGAAGCTGCTATTGTGCAGACAAGGTCAAAACAGCTATGTCTGGCCCTTTCAGGGGCCATCACTCTGGAACCCATAAAGGAATCTCGCCAGTTCAAGAAAGGAACCAAGATCTTATGGTGATACAAGTTGTGTGCAAGTTTGGTTAAAATCAAATCATAAATGAAGCTGCTATTGTGTAGACAAGGTGAAAATAGCTAATTCTGGCCATTTCAGGGGCCACAGCTCTGGAATCCATAATGGAATCTGGCCAGTTCAAGAAAGGAATCAAGATCTTATGGTGATACAAGTTGTGTGCCAGTTTGGTAAAAATCAAATCATAAATAAAGTTGCTATTGTGCAGAGAAGGCCAAAACAGCTAATTTTGGCCCTTTCAGGGGCCATAACTCTGGAACCCATAATGGGATCTGGCCAGTTCAAGAAAGAAATCGTGATCTTATGGTGATACAAGTTGTGTGAAAGTTTGATTAAAATAAAATCATAAATGAAACCACTATCGTGCAGACAAGAAATTGTTGACGCACGGACGGACGACGGACGAAGGGTGATCACAAAAGCTCACCTTGTCACTATGTGACAGGTGAGCTAAAAAGAGGGGCAATTCAAGAACAGGGTCATATAGAGTAATGGTTCTTAGTTACTGCACTTCCTCTCAAAGACCTTGTCAAATGATAAATGTGTCAAGTAAAAAGTCAATTCTTTAATATATAGTTTTCAAGAAGTTATTCTCCAGATAATCTTTTATTCATAAGGAAGATAATAGAAACAGGGTGACCTAGAGTTATTGTTTATACATACTGCACTCTCCTCTCAATCTATAAGAATTTAAAGTTTGAAGAAAGTATCTCTTATAGTTAAGGAGAGATGCTCTGGACAAACTTTTTAACACAAAGGAAGGTAATCAAAAATGAGACCAGCTAGAGTTATGGTTCTTAGTTACTGCACTTCCTCTCATTGCCCTTTATAAATGTGTGAAGTATTGAGTCAATCATTTAAATACGTTTCAAGTAATACACTGGAAAAAGTTTTCATACATAAAGGTGGATAATTCAAAAACAGGGTTAGCTAGAGTTATTGTTCTTTGACAATGCACTCTTTCTCACTGATTTCAATCAATATGTAAAGTATTAAGTTAATCCCTCAAATTTTATTTATTTTATTTTGTTGGGTTTAACGGTGCACAGACACAATTATAGGTCATATGGCGACTTTCCAGCTTTGATGGTGGAGGAAGACTCCTCAAATACATTTCAAGTTATGTTCTGAACAGCTTTTTCACGTAAGGGGAGATAATTCGAAAACTGGGTCAGCTTGACTTATGTTTCTTTGACACTGCACATCCTCTAACTGACCTCTATCTACATGTAACAAGAATTTATAACAGAGTTACCAACCTCCCCCACCTAAGGACATTTTTCACAAAACATACTGCATGCCAATACAGCATCTTGGCATGAACAAACAAGAGGACCATGATGGTCCTGAATCGCTCACCTCTTCCCACATGACCCAGTTTTGAGTATGACGTCGTTTTTTCTATTATTTGACATAGTGACCTAGTTTTTGAGCTCATGTGACCCAGTTTTGAAGTTGACCTAGATATTATCAAGATAAAAATTCTGACCAATTTTCATTAAGATCCATTGAAAAATATGGTCTCTAGAGAGGTCACAAGGTTTGTCTATTATTTGACCTATTGGCCTAGTTTTGAAGGTATGTGACCCTGTTTTGAACTTTACCTAGATATCATCAAGGTGAACATTCTCACTAATTTTCATGAAGATCTCATGAAAAATATGGCCTCTAGAGAGGTCACAAGGTTTTTCTATTTTTATACCTACTGGCCTAGTTTTTGACCGCACGACCCAGTTTCGAAATGACCTAGATATCATCAAGGTGAACATTCAGATCAATTTTCATGAAGATCCATTGAAAAATATGGCCTCTAGAGAGGTCAAAAGATTTTTCTAATTTTAGACCTACTGACCTAGTTTTTGACCGCAGTTGACCCAGTTTCAAACCTGACCTAGATATCATCAAGATGAACATTCAGACCAAATTTCATACAGATCCCATGAAAAGGATGGCCTCTAGAGAGGTCACAAGGTTTTTTTTATTATCTAACCTACTGACCTAGTTTTTTATGGCACGTGACCCAGTTTCAAATTTGAACTAGATATCATCAAGGTGAACATTCTGACCAATTTTCATGAAGATCCATTCAAGGGTATGGCCTCTAGAGAGGTCACAAGGTTTTTCTATTTCAAGACCTACTGACCTAGTTTTGGATCGCAGTTGACCCAGTTTCAAACTTGACCTATATATCATCAAGATAAATATTCAGACCAACATTCATACAGATCCCATGAAAAATATGGCCTCTAGAGAGGTCACAACGTTTTTTCATTATTTGACCTACTGACCTACTTTTTGATGGCACGTAACCCACTTTCGAACTTGACCTAGATATCATCAAGCTAAACATTCTGATTAATTTTTATGGAGATCCATTCACAAGTATGGCCTCTAGAGAGGTCACAAGGTTTTTCTATTTTTAGACCTACTGACCTAGTTTTTGACCGCACATGACCCTGTTTTGAACCTGACCTAGATATCATCAAGATGAACATTCAGACCAACTTTCATACAGATCCCATGAAAAATATGGCCTTTAGAGAGATCACAAGGTTTTTCTATTATTTGACCTACTGACCTAGTTTTTGAGGGCATGTGACCCACTTTTAAACTTGTCCTAGATATCATCAAGATGAACATTCAGACCAACTTTCATACAGATCCCATGAAAAATATGGCCTCTAGAGAGGTCACAAGGTTTTTCTATTATTTGACCTACTGACCTAGTTTCTGATGGCACGTGACCCACTTTCGAACTTGACCTAGATATCATTAAGGTGAACATTCTGACCAATTTTCATGAAGGTCTCATGAAATATATGGCCTCTAGAGAGGTCACAAGGTTTTTCTATTTTTAGACCTACTGACCTTGTTTTTGACCGCACGTGACCCAGTTTCGAACTTGACCTAGATATCATCAAGATGAACATTCAGACCAATTGTCATAAAGATCCCATGAAAAATATGGCCTTTAGAGAGGTCACAAGGTTTTTCTATTATTTGACCTATTGACCTAGTTTTTGATGGCATGTGACCCAGTTTCGAACTTGACTTAGATATCATTAAGGTGAACATTCTGACCAATTTTCATGAAGATCTTGTGAAATATATGGCCTCTAGAGAGGTTACAAGGTTTTTCTATTTTTAGACCTACTGACCTAGTTTTTGATGGCACGTGACCCAGTTTCGACACTGACCTAGATAACATCAAGGTGAACATTCTGACCAATTTTCATGAAGATCTTGTGAAATATATGGCCTCTAGAGAGGTCACAAGGTTTTTCTATTTTTAGACCTACTGACCTAGTTTTTGACGGCACGTGACCCAGTTTCGAACTTGACCTAGATATCATCAAGATGAACATTCTGACCAACTTTCATAAAGATCCCATGAAAAATGTGACCTCTAGAATGGTCACAAGCAAAAGTTTACGGATGGACGGACGCACGGACGGACCACGGACGCCGCACGATCACAAAAGCTCACCTTGTCACTTTGTGACAGGTGAGCTAAAAATGTGACCTCTAGAGTGGTCACAAGCAAAAGTTTACGGACGCACGCATGGACGACGGACGATGCGCGATCACAAAAGCTCACCTTGTCACTTTGTGACAGGTGAGCTAAAAATAACAAGAGTGTCAGGATGTCACAATATACGCCCGTCATGTAGATGTTACAGTAAAACATATTCTGTATAAGTTTGGTAGACAGTAAGCCAAAACAATGATATATCCAATTCTAACAACCAGTTTAAAAAGTTTCAAGAATAAGCTATTTATAGTAGCAACAAAGGGAAGTAAGTTTTGTTTTTCTAAGACCACAAAAAAAACTCTTTACCAGAAAGAGATACCTTAAAATACACCTTAAACTTGAAATTAAGTAACATCTATGTTGTACCACAGAAAAGTAGTCTTGATTTTTCCCTACGGTCAATTATAAAAAAGTTACAATTTAAGTTATTTATAGTCACAACAAAAGGAAGTTAATCTTGAAAAAAAATATTCTAAGTCCACACAATAATCCTTACAACAGAAAAGTGGTCTCGATTTTTCCCTACGGCCAGTAATAAAACGGTTACAATATAAGCTATTTATAGTACCAACAAAGGGAAGTAATTCTAAATTAGGGACCTGGTTCTTGCGCATGACAATCCGTCTCATGATGGTGAACAATTGTGCCAAGTTACATCAAAATATCTCCATGCATGAAATAGAAATGCTCCGGAAAAAGTCATTCTTGTATCTGATATTTGACCTCTTAGTGTGACCTTGACCTTAGAGCTAGGGGTCTTGATCTTGCGCATGACACGTCGTCTCTGTCACAAATTGACATACGGGCCTTATTTTATATGTATTGTAAATGCAGGTATTGCATCATCTTTTTGTAAATTTTTGAGTTATTGAGGTAAATGTCAGGATGATTTATTAAATTTTTCAGACTTTTGTAAATTATTTCGAAAGAGGAATCTAAAATGTTTCGTTTATATAAGATGTAAAATTTGTACTGAAATTTGTAACATGATATTTATAAAGTACTTTGTTTCAAAAACTTATGTCAACATTTCGTTATTATGGAACGCCATTACTGCATTGTATTGTTATGTATAAATCTATATGGCAAGTCTAGTACCATGTATCTAATATATTGTAATTTGTAATTGTGTGCCAGTCTATAGCACATCTAATTAATGTCCGTTGTAGTGTATGGCATTTGATATTATATGGATGCCAACTATCATATAACGTTTGATTTATATTGAATTTTGTTAATTTGTAGTTGTAAATAATAGCTGCAGTTTATCATGTCCGTATCTATAATGTTTCATCATATACTTTTCATATCTTTTTCATACTTTAACTTTAGTCTTTTAAGTAAGTAATCTTTGTAATAATGGAAGTAATAAGTGACGTATTTTAATCATGTGACGTTTGAACTTAGTAGCACATATATTTTGTATAAGTAGCACGTATTATTTATGGGAGCCTACGGAGGTATGGTGTACCCAAAGGAGCAGTTTTATGCCCTGATTTATTTGTTTTGCTATGGTGCTTACCATATGTTATATATTTTAGCTTCTTCCGCCAGACGATTTTTCCTGGTGATGTCATAACCCGGAAGTACAATGCCCAAGGTTCACTTGTCTTCACTCGCCTGGATGTGATATTCCCAGTGCAGAGCTTTCGTCCCATGGTTGTGCCGTAAACCGCAAAGACGATGATTTTTGTTATCCTCTGAAGTCAGCTCAGGGATGCAATCACCTACCACCATAGGGAGCCAATACGGAATTAACGTATTCACGGTTTAAAGGGACTGGATTTTGAGATATGTTTTGTTTGTGCTACTTAAAGTTCACAATTACATTAAAGACCTGTGTCACGTCAGATTAGAATGGACTATAAGAACTTTTGTATCTAGAGATACTGAACTTTTTTTTTTTCTTTCTTATAATCAGTTTTTTCTTTTCTTTTCATATCTATTCATTGTTAATAATCATCTTATGTAAATAAATTTGTAAATATTGTAAAGGGTGTTGATTTGTTCTGATGGTTACTGTCGCCGGTACGGCCTTTCCTGTCACAGTCTCATTATGGGGAACATTTGTACCAAGTAATTTCAAAATCCCTTGATGAATGGCAGTTATGAACCGGACACGAAACAGAACCTGTTAATCTTTGACCTCTAAGTGTAACCTTGACCTTGGAGCTAGGGGTCTGGGTCTTGTGCATGACATGTCCTCTCAATATGGTGAACATTTGTACCAAGTAATTTCAAAATCCCTTCATGGATGGCAGAGTTATGGACTGGACACAAAACAGACCCTGTTAACCTTTGACCTCTAAGTGTGACCTTGACCTTGGAGATAGGGGTCTGGGTCTTGTGCATGACATGTCCTCTCAATATGGTGAACATTTATGTCAAATTATTTCAAAATTCCTTGATGGATGGAAGAGTTATGGACCGGACACGAAGTGTAACGGACGGAAGGAAGGACAGAAGGACGCAGCCTATTTCTAAATCCCCATTTTTCTTCGAAAAAGGCGGGACATAAAAACAAGGACAAATATCAAACAGGGACTGCCATGTTCCAAAAACGCAGCCTCCCCAAAACGAAACCCACAGCAAGCAGACATGCACACTACAAACACACTCACACACTCGCATACAAGTATAAAGTCAATCCCTTTCATAGGTTTGCACTCAGTCAGACCCCGGAGAAACGTTTTATATAAAGGGAGGTAATTCAAAAACGGGGTAAGCTAGAGTTACAGGTCTTGGTTACTGATCTTCCTTTCAATAACCTCTATATTTCCGTAAAGAACCAAGTCATTCCTTCTTATAGTTTTCAAGTTATGCTCTGGACAACCATTTTTTCACATAAGGGGATATAATTCAACAAGAGTGCAAGAATGTCGCAATATATGCCCGTCGCAGCAAATTAGCAAATAGCACCTGTATTTGCAAATGGAATCTTCAATTTTGCAATTGTTTAGTAATTATTGTAATTCTTTTGTTTTTCTAAGTCCACAAAAAAACTCCTTACCAAGTAGAGATACCTTAAAATACACCTAAAATCTGAAAGTAACAACTATGTTGTACCACAGAAAAGTGGTCTTGGTTTTTTCCTACGGTCAAAGTTACAATATAGGTTATTTATAACTAAGGGAAGTTAAAAAAAAAAAAAAAAAAAAAAAAAAAAATCAAAAAAAATTTTTGTAAGTCCACACAAAAATCCTTACCCGGTAGAGAAAGGTCAAAATACACCTCAACACTGGATGTTATATGCATGTTGTACTACAGAAAAGTGGTCTTGATTTTTCCCTACAACTAGTAATGAAAAAGTTGCAATATGAGCTATCTATAGTAACAACAAAGGGAAGTAATTCTAAAGAAGGGACCTGCGCATGACACTCCATCTCATGATGGTGTACAATTGTGCCAAGTAACATCAAAATCCCTCTATGCATGAAGAAGATATGGTTCGGACAAAGTTTTCATTCTTGTATACTTTGACCTTTTCGTGTGACCTTGACCTTAGATCTAGGGACCTGGTTCTTGCGCATGACACTCCGTCTCATGATGGTAAACAAATGTGCCAAGTTCCATCAAAATCCCTCCATGCATAAAGAAGAAATGCTCCGGACAAAGTTTTCATTCTTGTATCCTTTGACCTCAAAGTGTGACCTTGACCTTAGACCTACGGACCTGGTTCTTGCGCATGACATTCCGTCTCATGATGGTGAACAATTGTGCCAAGTTAAATCAAAATCCCTCCATACATGAAGAAGAAATGCTCCGGACAAAGTCTGTGGGTGCCGCCCGCCCGTCAGGGGCATTCCCATAATACGTCCCGTTTTTCAAACGTGCATATAAAAACAAATATATCTACTGGAACATAAGACAAAGTATTGCATGAATATTGGGAGCAAATGTTCACTCCAACAACTGACAGTTGCAGTGGCAATACAGAAGTCCCCTACCGGTGAAATAAATTGTGACCTTGACCTTTGACCATGGGTCAACCATGGCACATGTGGCCAACACATAGTCTAATTATGGGGAACATTTTTAAATTAAACAAGAGTGCCAGAATGTCACAATATACGCCCATCACAGCAAGTTTCTTTACTCTAGCACCTGTATTTGCAAATGGAATTTTACTTTTGTGGTTGTTTAGTAATCATTTAAGTCATTTGTTTTCCTAAGTCCACAAAAAAACTCCTTACCAGGAAGAGATACCTTAAAATACACCTAAAATTTGAAAGTAACATCTATGTTGTACCACAGAAAAGTGGTGTTGTTTTTTCCCTACGGTCAATTATAAAAAAATTACAATATAAGTTATTTACAGTAACAACTAAGGGAAGATAACCTTAAAAAAAAAAAAATCCATAAAAAAATTGTTAGTCCACACAAAAATCTTTACCAGGTAGAGATTGGTCAAAATACACCTCATAATTGGATGCAGCATGCATGTTGTACTACAGAAAAATGGTCTCGATTTTTCCCTACGACTAGTAATGAAAAAGTTACAATATAAGCTATTTATAGTAACAACAAAGGGAAGTAATTCTAAACAAAGGAACTGCGCATGACACTTCCTCTCATGATGGTGTATAATTGTGCCAAGTTACATCCAAATCCCTCCATGCATGAAGAAGAAATACTTCGGACAGTAATTCTTGTATCTGACCTTTGGCCTCTAAGTGTGACCTTGACCTTTGACCTAGGGACCTGGTTCTTGCGCAAGATACTCCGCCTCATGGTGGTGAATATTTGTGCAAAGTTATATCAAAATCTCTCTATGCATGAAGAAGAAATGCTCCGGACAAGGTTTTCATTCTTGTATCCTTTGACCTCTAAGTGTGACCTTGACCTTAGACCTAGGGACCTGGTTCTTGCGCATGACACTCCGCCTCGTAGTGGTGAACATTTGTGCCAAGTTATATCGAAATCCCTCCATGCATGAAGAAGATATGCTCCGGACAAAGTCATTCTTGAATTTGACCTTTGACCTCTAAGTGTGACCTTGACCTTAGAACTAGGGACCTGGTTTTTGCGCATGACACTCCGTCTCATGATGGTGAACAACTGTGCCAAGTTTCATCAAAATCCCTTCATGCATGTAGAAGATATGCTCCGGACAAAGTCTGTGGACGCCGCCCGCCCGCCCGCCAGGGGCGTTCCCATAATACGTCCCGTTTTTCAAACGGGCGTAAAAAACGGGCATATAAAAATGGAGTCAGCTAGAGTTATGGTTCTTGTCACTGCACTTCCTCTTGTTGACCTCTACCATTATTGTATCAAGTCAATCCCTTTCATAATTTTGGACTTAGGCTCTGGACAAGCTTTTTACAACAAGGCAGTCTGGGAGACAGTTATATCCCCCGCCGCTGTTAAGGATAGTGAATTGGTTTATGGTATTGTGTGGAAGCATTGACGTTGTTAAGTATATTTCATAGTCCATATATGACGACATCAATGAATTTTAAAATCCTTCAAGGGGTTTAGGAGATAACGAGTAGACACAAAATGCAAAGCCCAAACCCTGACCTTGAGCCAACATAGCTGACTCATGTCTTCTGCACATCTCCTTGATGAGGTGATCGTTTGAACCAAGTTTCATGAAAATCCTTCAAGGGGTTTAGGAGATATACAGCTCAAACCTTTGACCTTGAGTTATGACCTTGACTTTGAGCTGACATGGCTGACTCGTGAGTTCTGCTCATCGTCTTGATGAGGTGATCATTTGACCCAAGTTTCATGAAAATCCTTTAAGGGATTTAGTAGATAAAGAGCACACTTAACAAGTTGCAACATGTCCAGAACACGACAGCTTGCATCATCACTAAGACGTCCCTGAAGGAGATCCATTGGTTGCCAGTGAAATACAGGGTGACCCACATCTTCAAGGCTTTACACAATCAGTCCCCTGCCTATATAAGCGATATGATAGAAGTGTATAAACCGGTCAGAAACCTAAGATCACAAGACACGCTGTCACTGGTTATGCCAAAAACTAAAACCACGATGTATGGCAATCGCAGCTTTTAGTTCACTGCTCCAAAGCTTTGGAACTCCTTTCCCATCAAGATCAGGGCAGCTCACCTGCTAGCTGCTTTCAAAAGCCTGTTAAAAACCACTTTTTTGTACAACATTTCGTTAACTGACCCATACATTTTTTTTTCTGTTCATAAAACAGCGTAAAACAGTATTTTATCCTAGGGTCACTTAAATACTTCTAAATATGCATGTATATTTGTCTTGTTTTATCTATATGTTTAACATTCATGATTTTTTTCAATGTGGAATGCATTTTTTGTTTGTGTTGATCTGAGCGTATTTGTTTGCATTGTTTGCAATTTACTCTGTAAGCACTTTTGAACGTGTACATGTGCATGAAAAGAGTGCTATATAAATGTAGTATAATAATAATAATAATAACAGTAGAGAGCAGACATAAAATTGGAGGCTCAAATCTTTTGACCTTGAGTTGTGACCTTGACCTTGACCTTGAGCCGACATGGCTGACTCTGCATATCGTCTTGATGAGGTGATCATTTCACCAAAGTTTCATGAAAATCCTTCAAGGGCTTTAGGAGATACAGACCAGACACAAAATGAAAGGCTCAAAACTTTGACCTTGAGCGGACTGGGCTGACTCATGAGTTTTGCACATCGTCCTGATGAGGTAATCATTTGACCCAAGTTTCATGAAAATCCTTACAGATGGAAGCACAGGTGGAGACCATTCTTCGTGGCGGGGGATTAAAAAGTGAGATATTTTTTAACAAGAGGACCATGATGGTCCTGAATTGCTCACCTCTTCCCACATGACCCAGTTTTGAGTATGACGTCGTTTTTCCTATTACTTGACATAGTGACCTAGTTTTTGATCTCATGTGACCCAGTTTTGAACTTGACCTAGATATTATCAAGATAAAAATTCTGACCAATTTTCATGAAGATCCATTGAAAAATATGGTCTCTAGAGAGGTCACAAGGTTTTTCTATTATTTGACCTATTGACCTAGTTTTCAAAGGTACGTGACCCTGTTTTGAATTTTATCTAGATATCATCAAGGTGAACATTCTCACTAATTTTCATGAAGATCTCATGAAAAATATAGCCTCTAGAGAGGTCAAAAGATTTTTCTAATTTTAGACCTACTGACCTAGTTTTTGACCGCAGTTTCGAACTTGACCTAGATATCATCAAGATGAACATTCAGACCAACTTTCATACAGATCCCATGAAAAGTATGGCCTCTAGAGAGGTCACAGGGTTTTTTTTTTTATTTGACCTACTGACCTAGTTTTTGATGGCACGTGACCCACTTTCGAATTTGACCTAGATATCATCAAGGTGAACATTCTGACCAATTTTCATGAAGATCCATTTAAAGGTATGGCCTCTAGAGAGGTCACAAGGTTTTTCTATTTCAAGACCTACTGACCTAGTTTTTGATCGCAGTTGACCCAGTTTCACACTTGACCTATATATCATCAAGATAAACATTCAGACTAACTTTCATACAGATCCCATGAAAAATATGGCCTCTAGAGAGGTCACGTTTTTTCATTATTTGACCTACTGACCTACTTTTTGATGGCACGTGACCCACTTTCGAAATTGACCTAGATATCATCAAGATGAAAATTCTGATCAATTTTTATGGAGATCCATTCACAAGTGTGGCCTCTAGAGAGGTCACAAGGTTTTTCTATCTTTAGACCTACTGACCTAGTTTTTGACCGCACATGACCCTGTTTCGAACTTGACCTAGATATCATCAAGATGAACATTCAGACCAACTTTCATACAGTTCCCATGAAAAATATGGCCTTTAGAGAGGTCACAAGGTTTTTCTATTATTTGACCTACTGACCTAGTTTTTGAAGGCATGTGACCCACTTTCAAACTTGATCTAGATATCATCAAGATGAACATTCAGACCAACTTTCATACAGATCCCATGAAAAATATGGCCTCTAGAGAGGTCTCAAGGTTTTTCTATTATTTGACCTATTGACCTAGTTTTTGAAGGCATGTGACCCACTTTCGAACTATCCTAGATATCATCAAGGTGAATATTCTGACCATTTTTCATGAAGATCTCATGAAATATATGGCCTCTAGAGAGGTCACAAGGTTTTTCTATTTTTAGACCTACTGACCTAGTTTTTGACCGCACGTGACCCAGTTTCAAACTTGACCTAGATATCATCAAGATGAACATTCAGACCAATTTTCAAACAGATCCCATGAAAAATATGGCCTTTAGAGAGGTCACAAGGTTTTTCTATTATATGACCTACTGACCTAGTTTTTGAGGGCACGTGACCCAGTTACGAATTTGACCTAGATATCATTAAGGTGAACGTTCTGACCAATCTTCATGAAGATCTTGTGAAATATATGGCCTCTAGAGAGGTCACAAGATTTTTCTATTATTAGACCTACTGACCTAGTTTTTGAAGGCACGTGACCCAGTTTCGAACTTGACCTAGATATCATCAAGGTGAACATTCTAACCAATTTTCATGAAGATCTTGTGAAATATATGGCCTCTAGAGAGGTCACAAGGTTGTTTTTTTTTAGACCTACTGACCTAGTTTTTGACCGCACGTGACCCAGTTTCAAACTTGACCTAGATATCATCAAGATGAACATTCTGACCAACTTTCATAAAGATCCCACAAAAAATGTGACCTCTATAGTGTTCACAAGCAAAAGTTTACGGACGCACGGACGAAGGACACCGCGCGATCACAAAAGCTCACCTTGTCACTTTGTGACAGGTGAGCTAAAAATAGGACCACCTAGAGTTATGGTTCCTTACCACTGTACTTCCTCTCAATGAGCTCTATCATTGTGTGAAGTTACAACTTAGTACCGTCAAAACATTTTGAGTTATTCTCCAGACAAGAAGTGTGATGGATGGACGGATAGATGGATGGACTGACAAGGTGGCCACTATATGTTCCCCCCACAAAAAATGCAGCCCCTATTGCATACACACAATTTTTCTTTGATTTGACCAGGTGACCTAGTTTTTGACCCTAGATGACTCATATTCCAACTTGACCTAGATTTCATCAAGAAGATCATTCTGATCAAATTTCATGAATATCCATTGAAAAATGCAGCCCAATTGTACATACAGAGTTTTCCTTTGACTTGACCAGGTGACCTGGTTTTTGACCACTGAGGACCTATACGTGAACTTGACCTAGATTTCATCAAGACATTCTAATCAAATTCCACCAATATTCAGTGAAAATAGCAGCCCCTATTGCATACACAATGTTTTTCTTTGATTTGACCAGGTGACCCATATTCCAACTTGACCTAGATTTCATCAAGAAAAACATTCTGATCAAATTTCATGAAGATCCAGTGTAAAATGTTGCCCCTATTGCATACACAAGGTTTTTCTTTGATTTGACCTAGTGACCTAGTTTTTGACCCCAGATGACCACTATTCGAACTTAATCTATATTTCATCAAGGCAATCATTCTGATCAAATTTAATGAAGATCAGGTAAAAAATGCAGCCTCTATTGCATACAAAAGCTAAGTGTGAACAGACGACAGACGACGGACATCCAGCGATCACAATACCTCACCTAAAAAGACATACATTTTTTCTTTTCTCTTGGGATGTGGGGGATGGTTAATGTGGGGGTGTAATGTAGATTGTTGCAGTTTGTCCCATTACCATCTGCCTATATTCCAAGTTCTGGAATTGCCAGTCCAGAAAAAAACCTCTGTTGTCTTTTGACTTTTCAAGTGTTACTTTGACCTTTGAGTTAGGGTAAGACAGGGGATAGTATGTAACTCTTCATCATGAAGTTTATCCCTCTTGAATTCATGTGTACATTAGAGTCAGGACTCACATTACCATATAACTACATTAATATTTATTATTAACTGCTGATAACAAATGAAATCAAATTCAAACACAAAGATAAACCTGCTTTGTACCTGTCATCATTGAGTGATGCAATATTTTTGTTTCCATCTTTCATTAATCTCTTCACTGCTTCAGTACGATTTTCAGGATCAGACAGGTGCCCTCTGTCAGAAGTCCTCTCATCTTCATGTCCACCTTGACTGGAAGGACTCTGAAGACTATGTCCTCGTTTCTGGCACATGCGACCTACGACCTGTACCTCTTTCTCCACCTCGGGCTCAGCAAAGACTTGGATATATCCCTTCTTGTCCACCTCTGCCTGCTGATTTACAGCTACCGTTAGACATCTATTCAAATGTATTTCATAGGGCTTTCCTTTTGGGACTAGTGCATCACAAATGTAACATGCCTCTACCTCCCTGAAAATGTGCATCAATATTGGATAACAATGTTATGGCTGATTGAAATACATTTTGATCATTATATATTATAAGTATCAATAATACATCAATACACGTGTACACGACAGTAAATGTTCATCTACAAAACAGTAAAATGACATATCATATTGTTTAAGTATTTAATTCACTTGGTGCATTGATATACATATAGAAGTCATGGTGAAAGTAACAAGCGCTGGTGGAGGACAACAACACCCAACTAGTCAACAGCTTTGTTAACTGAATGAATATAAAAGCCAAAAAGGGGCAAAATTTTGTAACAAGAGCTCGGCCAAGCGTGGCAATATATGCCCGAAAAGTTATATCAGAGAAGGAGGGAAAGTAAGATTTAAAGAAAAGGCTTTGCTTTTTTATGTAACTCTTCATCAGGAAGTTTTTCCCTCTTCAATTCATGTGTTCGTTAGAGTCAGTTTTATAAGCTGCTGACTAACATTTAAGAAATAAAATGATTTTTTTCGGTGTTCATGCGAAATGAACGACAGAATAGGATCAGCAAATCCATGAATTGCGCTAGCGATTCATGTTTAATTTGCCGATCCTATTCTGTCGTTCATTTCGCATGAACACTGAAAAAAATAGTTTCATTTCTTATATTTATATTATATTTCCTTACCATTTGTAAACAAGATAATATTATAAACTGCACATATTTAGTGCCATTTAACATTAAAATCAGCTTCTCGGACATTCTGCTCACCAGACGGAACAACTGCGATGTCATCTAAGGAACGTTCTCCCTGACTATATGTGGACGTCGTCAAAACAGCCGTCGGTTATCACTAAGCAGTGATGACGTAACATTCACGCCTTTCCTTTTGCTGTTCATACGAAATGAACGTCACAATTTTTAATGGAAAAGAATAGGGCGAATGTAAATATTACCATATAACTACATTTACATTAATTATTAATTATGTACTGATAACAAATGAAATCAAATTCAAACACAAAGATAAACCTGCTTTGTACCTGTCATCATTTACAGATGCAATATTTTTGTTTCCATCTTTCATTAATCTCTTCACTGCTTCAGTACGATTTTCCACTTCTGCAGGATCAGACAGGTGCCCTCTGTCAGAAGTTCTCTCATCTTCATGTCCACCTTGACTGGAAGGACTCTGAAGACCACGTTCTCGTTTCTGACGCTTGCGACCTATGACCTGTACCTCTTTCTCCACCTCGGGCTCAGCAATGACTTGATTATATCCCTTCTTGTCCACCTCTGCCTGCTGATGTGCAGCTATCATCAGACATCTATTCAAATGTATCTTGTAAGGCTTTCCTTTTGGGACTTGTGCATCACAAATATAACATGCCTCTACCTCCCTGAAAATGTGCATCAATATTGGATAACAATTTTATGACTGATTGAAATACATTTTGATATATATAAATAGGTAGGTATCGATAATACATCAATACACATGTACACACTATAAGTGACAAATGACAGTAAATGTTCATCTACAAAACAGTAAAATGACATATTATATTGTTTAAGTATTTAATTCACTTGGTGCATTGATATACATACCGCAACATGCTTATAGAAGTCATGGTGAAAGTAAAAATAGCTGGCAGAGGGCAACAACGCCCAATTGTTCAATGGGTCAGGATTGTCTAATTGAATTTAATAGTCGAAAAAGGAGCACAATTTTGTAACAAGAGCTCGGCCAAGCGGGGCAATATATGTCTGAAAGGTTATATCAGAGGAGAAAGGAAGCAAGATTTAAAGAAAAAGCATATTTAAAGTTGTTCTTTTTTTGGTGGGGAATGTGAGGGGATGGGAGGGGAGAGGGAGAAGGGTGAGTGTGTGCTGTGCTGGTGACAGAAGACAGTTTACTAAATAGCAAGAACCTTGACGGGAAAAAAAAACAAGAGGCCCAAATGGGCCTAAGTTGCTCACCTGAGGCAGCCGTTGACCTAATTAGATCTTCCTTGTGACAAAGTATTAAATTTAGAAGAAAAAAAAAAAAAAAAAAAAAAAAAAAAAATTAGACCTTTGATCTACTGACCTCAAAATCACTAGGGTTCATCTGCTGGTCATGATCAATCTCCCTATGTAGTTTCATGATCCTCAGCCCAAGCGTTCTCAAGTAATTGTCCGGAAACGGTTCAAATGTTCTGGGTCACTCTGACCTTTGATCTTTTGAACTCAAAATCAATAGGGATCATATGCTGGACATGGCCAACCTCCCTATTAAGTTTCGTGATCCTAGGCCCAAGCATTCTGAAGTTATTGTCCTAAAACCTTTTCAATGTTCCAGGTCACTGTGACCTTGACCTGTGACCTAAAATCATTAAGGGTCATCTGCTGGTCATGACCAACCTCCCTATTCTCAAGTTATCATCCGGAAACCATTTAACTGTTTCATGTCATTGTGACCTTGACCTTTGACCTACTAACCTCAAAGTTGAACTTGACCTATATTTTATCATATTACACCTGAGTACCAAAATCTATTACCCTAGGCCCAAGCGTTCTCAAGTTATCATCCGGAAACCGTTTAAATGTTCCGGGTCACTGTGACCTTGACCTTTGACCTACTGACCTCAAAGTCGAACTTGACCTATATTTTATCATATTACACCTGAGTACCAAAATCTATTACGCTAGGACCAAGCGTTCTCAAGTTATCATCTGGAAACCGTTTAAATGTTCCGGGTCATTGTGACCTTGACCTTTGACCTACTGATCTTAAAGTCAAACTTGACCTGTATTTCATGATGTTACACCTGTGTACCAAAATTTATGATCCTAGGCCCAAGGGTTCTCAAGTAATCATCTGGAAACTGTTTAACTGTTCAGGGTCACTGTGACCTTGACCTTTGACCTACTGATCTCAAAGTCCAACTTGACCTGTATTTTCTGATGTTACACCTGTGTACCAAAAATTATTAAAATCTGTCAAGCCTTTCATGAGTTATTGTCCGGAAACTATGAAAACCAACGGACCGACAGACCAACACTCTCACTCTTATATATAAAAAAAATAAGATTAAAAAAAAATTAAAAAAAAAATAAAAAAAAATTAAAAAATAAAATGAAAAATTAAAAAAACAAGAGGGCCAAGATGGCCCTAGGTCGCTCACCTAAAAAACACTCCATAACAGTGTAAAACATGTTTGACCTAGTGATTTCATGGAAACAAATATTCTGACCAATTTTCATTAAGATTGGACCAAAAAATTGGTCTCTTGCGATAAAACAAGCATTTTCTTAGATATGACCTAGTTTTTGACCCTAGATGACCCATGTTCAAACTCGACCTAGATTTTATCAAGGCAATCATTCTGACCAAAATTCATGAAGATCAACTGAAAAATACAGCCTCTATCACATACAGAAGTTTTTTCTTTGATTTGACCAAGTGACCTAGTTTTTGACCTCAGATGACCCATATTCAAATTCGACCTAGACTTCATTAAGGCAATCAACCTGACCAAATTTCATAAATATCAACTGAAAAAAACAGTCTCTATCGCATACACAAGATTTTTCTTTAATTTGACCTAGTGATGACCCATTTTCGAAATCAGCCTAGATTTTATCAAGGTAATCATTCTGGCTAAATTTCATGAAGATCAGTTGAAAAAGACAGCCTCTATTGCATACACAAGGTTTTTCTTTGATTTGACCTAGTGACCTAGTTTTTGACCCCAGATGTCCCATTTTCGAACTTGGTCTAAATTTCATCAAGGCAATCATTCTGACCAAAATTCATGAAGATCAATTGAAAAATACAGCCTCTATCGCATACACAAGGTTTTTACGTGATATGACCTAGTGACCTAGTTTTTGACCCCAGATGACCCATTTTCGAACTCGGCCTAGATTTCATCAAGGTAATCATTCTGACTAAAATTCATGAAGATCAATTGAAAAATACCGCCTCCATCGCATACACAAGGTTTTTCTTTGATTTGACCTATTGACCTAGTTTTTGACCCGAGATGACCCATTTTCGAACTCGGCCTAGATTTCATCAAGGCAATCATTCTGACCAAAATTCATGAAGATCAATTGAAAAATACAGTCTCTATCGCATACACAAGGTTTTTCTTTGATTTGACCTAGTGACCTAGTTTTTGACCCATTTACGAACTCGGCCTAGATTTCATCAAGGTTATCATTCTGACCATTATTCATGAAGAAGAATTGAAAAATACAGCCTCTATCGCATACACAAGGTTTTTCTTTGATTTGACCTAGTGACATAGTTTTTGACCCGAGATGACCCATTTTCGAACTCGGCTTAGATTTCATCAAGGTTATCATTCTGACCAATATTCATGAAGATTAATTGAAAAATACCACCTCTATCGCATACACAAGGTTTTCTTTGATTTGACCTAGTGACCTAGTTTTTTGACCCGAGATGACCCATTTTCGAACTCGGCCTAGATTTCATCAAAGTTATCATTCTGACCAATATTCATGAAGGTTAAATGAAAAATACAGCCTCTATCGCATACACAAGGTTTTTCTTTGATTTGACCTAGTGACCTAGTTTTTGACCCGAGATGACCCATTTTCGAACTTGGCCTAGATTTCATCAAGGTTATCATTCTGACCAATATTCATGAAGATTAATTGAAAAATACAGCCCCTATCGCATACACAAGCTAAATGTTGACAGACGACGGACGACAGACGACGGACGACGGACGCCGGACATCGAGCGATCAGAAAAACTCACCTGAGCATTGCTCAGGTGAGCTAAAAAGTGAAAAAGTTTTTCCTATAATTCTATGTAAAACCAGTGAGCCCAAGGCCGGGGCCAATTTTGACCCCAAGGGCATGATTTGAAAAAAAACTTGGTAATGGGCCACTACATAATGCTGCATGCCAAATATCTAAGACCAGGACATAACGGTTTTAGACAAGAAGATTTTTAAACAAGAGTGCCGGACTGTCACAAAATACGCCTGTCTAAATATTCAGTTACGTATCATAAAGGTAATAATATTGATGTTGTATGCCTTGTTAACCCAAAAAAAGAGTAAGAAGGAATCAAGGTATTTGTGAGGTTCCATGTGGGATGGAATTGACAATCGGATCAAAACTGTTTGAATGGACAAGGCTAATTTCGCAGATTTCGAGTAATTCAAGGGTCATAATCCAAGAGTGCCATGGGCGATTTGGGTGGTTATCGAACTTGGCCGAGATATTATGCCCACAAACATTGTCACCAAGTTTGGTGAAGATCGGATGAAAACTATTCGACTTTGAGAGCGGACAAGGCTAAATTTGCAGTTTTTCGAGTAATTCAAGGGCCATAATCCAAGAGTGCCTGGGGTGATTTGGCTGGTTATCGAACTTGGCCGAGATATTATGCCAACAAATATTGTCAGCAAGTTAAAAATGGTGAAGATCGGATGAAAACTGTTCAACTTAGAGAGCGGACATGCTTTTGGACGCCGACCGCTGCCCACTCACCCGTCACGGGTGTTCAGATAATATGCCCCGCTCTTTCAGAGACAGGCGTATAAAAAGTATCTAATTCATGCTTATTCAAGAGAATTAATCCTTACTCAGTAGAACAGTACACTGTTTAGAAGTTTTCTCCCTCATTCAAAATGAATTATTACAGTTTAACTAGTTGTTTTCTATTTTTAGCTCTAGCGGCCCCTAAAAGGGGCCAAGTGCCCCATTTGAAACAAGAGGACCATGATGGTCCTGAATCGCTCACCTCTTCCCACATGACCCAGTTTTGATTATGACGTCGTTTTTTTCTATTATTTGACATAGTGACCTAGTTTTTGAGCTCATGTGACCCAGTTTTGAACTTGACCTAGATATTATCAAGATAAAAATTCTGACCAATTTTCATGAAGATCCATTGAAATATATGGTCTCTAGAGAGGTCAAAAGACTTTAATAATTTTAGACCTACTGACCTAGTTTTTGACCGCAGTTGACCCAGTTTCAAACTTGACCTAGATATCATCAAGATGAACATTCAGACCAACTTTCATACAGATCCCATGAAAAGTATGGCCTCTAGAGAGGTCACAAGGTTTTTTTATTATTTGACCTACTGACCTAGATTTTTATGGCACGTGACCCAGTTTCAGATCTGACCTAGATATCATCAAGGTGAACATTCTGACCAATTCTTATGGAGACCCATTCACAAGTATGGTCTCTAGAGAGGTCACAAGGTTTTTCTATTTTTAGACCTAATGACCTAGTTTTTTTGACCGCACATGACCCTGTTTCGAACTTGACCTAGATATCATCAAGATGAACATTCAGACCAATTTTCATACAGACCCATGAAAAATATGGCCTTTAGAGAGGTCACAAAGGTTTTTCTATTATTTGACCTACTGACCTAGTTTTTGACCGAAACGTGACCCACTTTCAAACTTCACCTAGATATCATCAAGGTGAACATTCTGACTAATTTTCATGAAGATCTCATGAAATATATGGCCTCTAGAGAGGTCACAAGGTTTTTCTATTTTTAGACCTACTGACCTAGTTTTTGACCGCACATGACCCAGTTTAGAACTTGACCCAGATATCATCAAGATAAACATTCAGACCAATTTTCATACAGATCCCATTAAAAATATGGCCTCTAGGGAGGTCACAAGGTTTTTCTATTATTTGACCTACTGACCTAATTTTTGATGGCACATGACCCAGTTTCGAACTTGACCTAGATATTATCAAGGTGAACGTTCTGACCAATTTTCATGAAGATCTTGTGAAATATATGGCCTCTAGAGAGGTCACAAGGTTTTTCTATTTTTAGACCTACTGACCTAGTTTTTGAAGGCATGTGACCCAGTTTCAAACCTGACCTAGATATCATCAAGATGAACATTCTGACCAAGTTTCATGAAGATCTTGTGAAATATATGGCCTCTAGAGAGGTCACAAGGTTTTTCTATTTTTAGACCTACTGACCTAGTTTTTGAAGGCACGTGACCCAGTTTCGAACTTGACCTAGATATCATCAAGATGAATATTCTGACCAACTTTCATAAAGATCCCATGAAAAATGTGACCTCTAGAGTGGTCACAAGCAAAAGTTTACGGACGGACGCACGCACGGACGGACGCACGGACGGACGACGGAAGACGGACACCGCACGATCACAAAAGCTCACCTTGTCACTTTGTGACAGGTGAGCTAAAAATTTGGGAGAGGACCATATAATTATGCTACAGACAAAATTTAATGCAGATCAATCAAGCAATTGATGAGAAGACTTTTAAAGGTATTTTCACCTCTGGCAACCCCTAAGAGAAGCCAAGTGCCATCATTTGAACAAACTTGGGACAGGACCATATAATGATGCTACAGACCAAGTTTGATGAAGATCCATTAAGCGGTTCACGATAAGAAGCTGTTTAAAGGTATTTCTATTTTTAGATCTAGCAGCCCCTAAAAGGGACAGAGTGCCCCCATTTGAACAAATTTGGGAAAGGACCTCATAATGATGCTCAAACAGTCCAAGTTTGATGAAGATCCACGAAGCGGTTCATAATAAGAAGTTGTTTAAATGTATTTCTATTTTCAGCTCTAGCGGCCCCTAAAAGGGGCCAAGTGCCCCCATTTGAACAAATTTGGGAGAGGACTTTATAATGATGAAGATCTATTCAGCGATTCATGAAAGGAAGTCGTTTAAAGTTTTTGCTATTTTCAGCTCTAGCCACCCCTAAAAGGGGCGAAGTGCCCCCATTTGAACAAACTTGATAGAAGACCTTGCCAGGATGCTACAGATTAAATTTGGTGTTATTCTGACCAGTAGTTTCAGACCCTGACCTTTGACCTACCACCCTGGTTCATGTACTCTGCATATCGTCTCATTACCACCTACTAACACCCCAAGTTTATAGATAAACATTCTTACCAAGTTTCATGAAGAAAATGTCATAAATAAGGCCTTTAGTGCTAACAAGCTTTTCCTTAGATTTGAGTGGGTGACCTAGTTTTTGACACCACATGATCCAGTTTTGAACTTGGCCTAGGAATCATCAAGATAAACATTCTGACCAAGTTTCATGAAGATAGGGTCATAAATGTGGCCTCAAGTGTTCACAAGCTTTTCCTTTGATTTGACTGAGTGACCTACTTTTTGACCCCATACGATCCATTTTGAGCTTGGCATAGGAATCATCAAGATAAACATTCTGACCAAGTTTCAGGAAGATAGAGTCATAAATGTGGCCTCTAGGGTGTTAACAAGCTTTTCCTTCAGTTTGACCTGATGACCTAGTTTTTGACCCCACATGACCCAGTTTCTAACTTGACCTAGTACCATCAAGATAAACATTATGTGCAAGTTTGTATCAAATCAATTGCATAAATGAAACCTTTATATGGCTGAAAGGGCTCTAGAACCCAAGAAGGAATCTAGCCGGTTTCTAAAAGGAATTGAGATCATATTGTGACTTAAGTTGTGTGTAAATGTGGTTAAAATCAAATGTAAAATGTCACTTCTATCGTGTTCACAAGGTAAAAATTAAATTTTGGCTCTTTCGGGGGTCAATCAGGGGCTGTAACTCCAGAACCTATAATTGGATCTAATGGATTCATCATAGAATCCAAGATCTATTGTTGTTAAAGACGTTTTGCAAGTTTGTATCAAATTCAACTAGAAATAAAGTCTGTATATGGCTGCAAAAGCCAAAATAGCAAATTTTGGCCCTTTAAGGGGCCGTTACTCTGGAAACCATGATGGGATCTGGCCAGTTTTCGAAAGGAACCGAGATATTATATTATGCCAATACAAGTTGTTTGCAAGTTTGATTAAAATCAATTGCGAAATGTGGTCTCTATCATGTTCACAAGCCAAAATAGCAAATATTGGCCCTTTAAGAGGCCATTACTATGGAACCCATGAAGGGATCTGGCCAGGTTTCGAAAAGAACAGAGATATTATGCCAATACAAGTTGTGTGCAAGTTTGATTAAAATCAATTGCAAAATGTGGTTTATATTGTATTCACAAGAAATTGTGGGCGGACGATGAACAGAGTCAGACGACAGACAAAGGGTGATCACAAAAGCCCACCTTCACAGTAGGCTAAAAATGAATGTTACTATAAACTTGACCTTTATCATTACTTCAACTGTGCTTGATTTTATATGGAATCTTCTCTGATTTCATTTGAAGAAAAATTATCTTATTTTAGAAATAATTTTCAAAGGATCAGAGTTTTTCCTGACCCAGCATAGGATGCTGTCAACATATCATTGTATTGTCAGTATTTTTTCAAATAATATATGGATACAAACTTTTCTATCAATGACAGCCTTACTCTACAGTCATCTTGTCTCTGTTCACAGGAAATCATTATCAAAGGCATGATTATATCACTGGAAATCATTATCACTGGCATGATTATATCACTGGAAATCATTATCACGGGTAAGACTATATCACAGGAAATCATTATCACAGGCATGACTGTATCACAGGAAATCATTATCACAGGCATGACTATATCACTGGAAATCATTACCACAGGCATGCCTATATCACAGGAAAAAAATCATTATCACTGGCATGACTATATCATTGGAAATTATCATAGGCATGACTAAATCGCAGGAAATCATTATCACTGGCATAACTGTATCACCGAAAATTATCACAGGCATGACTATATCACAGGAAATCATTATCACAGGCATGACTATATCACAGGAAATCATTATCACAGCCATGACTATATCACAGGAAATCATTATCACAGCCATGACTATATCACCGGAAATCATTATAACAGCCATTACTATATCACCGGAAATCATTAGCGCAGCCATGACTATATCACTGGAAATCATTAGCATAGCCATGACTTTATCATCGGAAATCATTATCACTGGCGTGACTATATCACAGGAAATCATTATCACAGGTGTGACTATATCATCTGCAATCATTATTGCAGGTGTGACTAAATCACTGGAAATCATCACTGCGGGCGTGACTATATCATCGAAAACCATTACTGCAGGTGTAACTATATCACCGGAAATTATTATTGCAGGTGTGACTATATAACAGGAAATAAATTTTGCAGGCCTCACTATATCACAGGCATGACTAAATATAATCAAAGGCCTGAATGGCCTGAGTCGGCTAATGATTGATGTACTGACAGTATAGTCTACCAGTTTCAGTTTGTTTTTAGTTTTTTTCTTAAAATTTCATAACACAGCTCGATATTTACCCAAAATATTATATCCGGATACGATTACACTTTTCTCCAGTTTGAGCAATATATTTTACAAATTGTGATGATACGAAGACATTTAGCAGCAATTGGCAGTATCTGACATTGAAGTTTACGGTTAAATTACCTCTTATTTAAATCTTTTCATAAAAAAGTTGTTTCGTTTCGTGAAAGCAGCCAAACATAGACGATCTACTTTCGATTTCAAAAACTACAAGAAAATACGATTTAATCATTTTAATGTTTCGCCGATTTGTTTATTTCTCGAAAAATAAGAATTAAAATCATTTTTAATATCAGTAGTAACTAAACAAACCAGTAAGAGCTTCTTCTTCCGATAATTTATCCGTTTACTGACTGCAAAATTCAACCCACGCAAAGTTTATAGAAATCATACGATGCGTGTTTACGTTCAATGTGGGAGAATTAAGGCTGATCGGCTATGTTACCTAACGCATCCAGACGATTCCCGATTTGTTTTTAAAAAAGCATTGTGTGCGTTTCTGTAATTTTATATACGTTTTATTCGCTTAGAAATTATTAGACATGCGTACTTGCATTATTTCTATACGTAATTTACGCTAATACGCATCTTATCTGGAGCCCTGTGGAACTATTTTTTGTCTTTCGCTGGATGTTACCCAAGCTTTGTAAGCCTGCGCAATTCTTAAAATGCACATTTATGCTTAATGAGTTACATTCGAGTATTGCACAATAACAAGTCATAAATATGACAGATTACATCGTATATTGGTCATAGCAAAGGGAATTGACACAACTTAACTTCATTCATGCAGTGAACTGTTTGAAGTTTGAGAAATCTAATGGAACTACATCCCTTCACTGTGTTATTTGGTCCATTTAGAGAATCGCTGGATAGCAAGGACTCGTCAAAAGGCTTTCAGCCTTTAGCCGACTCAATAATGACTATATCATAGGAAATCACTATCACAGCCATGACTATATCAATTCAACACTCATAAAGTATGATGCTACTGGGAGAAATCCCAATCAAAACCACATGTGCCAAACTTTATTTGCTGAATTACATTTTAATACAGTTTGATGATGCTAGGTCAAGTACTTTTTGAGAACGCATGAAACAAATCTTGTCATCAGGCTGACAACAATAGCTCTTCTATCTAAACAATTCTGTCAAGCTCAAAATTTACATCAAATATGAGAACTTTCTACCATCACTATAAAATAGTATGGTTTCAGCCAACAGAATATACATGCCTGGATCTACTGGCTGATCTAGGCCTACTTCTGCTGACTGACCTTTTTTTGTTTATTGAACTACTTCTAGATCGACGTCTTGACCGACTTTCAGATCATGACCTACTTCTGGACTGTGACTTTGACTTGAATACAGAGTTGTCGTCACTATCACTATCTTAAGCCAATATCTTGGGTCTCTTGGTAACATGACATGTCTCAATATTACTATCACTATCATAAGCCAATAACCTGGGTCTCTTGGTAACATGACATGTCTCAATATCACTATCACTATCATAAGCCAATAACCTGGGTCTCTTGGTAACACGACACATCTCAATATCACTATCACTATCACTAAAAATGTCACAAAATAACTGTTATAAACATGTAACTCAAAAAAAAAAAAATATGTTTGCTGTCTATGTAAGATGACACATACAGTTGATTAAAGTGCAAATGAAAGCAAACATTTCTCATTTCGTCATACATTGTCCTCAAACATATTGTGCACTAAATATTTTCGCTATAAAGATGACAATGTAGACATGTGTGAAGTTTTAAAGCATCAATTTGGTCCAATTTTTTCTTAGACATCCCAACTTTTTCTGAATGCCAAGGGGGAGTTTTTGCATTCCCAAGTGGGAGATTGAGGTATTCAAGTGGGAGATTTAATACTGCGGTATTTACGTTCGCAGTATTACTTAACGAAAGCTTTTAATACATACATAGGTACTAAAACACATGTAAAGTGCAAAACATCTCTTTCGCACTCCTGATAAAAAAATAATAACTTACATGCAATGCTGCAGCTAATGATAATAGTTTATTTGCACTTATAATATCACTTGTCATTACTCTTCACATACATGTTCATTTTAAGTTTATTAAGCATTTTCAAGTCCTGAAATGTTAGTATCTAACTAGTCACCACTCTTCAACTCTTTGTTGTAACTTATGCATGCCTTCTTTGCAAAATTTGATAATTAAAAACTCCACTGAGAATTAAACCTGCACTCATATTTCTTTTGTGGGGAACAATTTAAGCTCGATCCCCAGGTGAATTTTTACATTTTAGCATGGCAAACAATGCAACTGTTAGAACAGCCAAAACAAAATGTACAGAGTTAAAAAGAATACAAGTTTAGGGAATAGAAAATCAACTGTTTGATTCTCATCCCCGCCCACCCATATCTAAAACCCCTAATCCCAATTTTTTCATTGTTTAAAATCCGAATATCCAAAATAGTATGTCCGGATACTGTTACGCCGCTTTTGTAAACATTGCCCGAATCCCCAGTTTAAAGGATGTGTTTGACAAATTGTGATGATGCAAAGACAGTTTAACAGCATTTGACAGTATCTGATATTACAATTTATTATAAACTTTCCTCTTATTAAAATGATTTAGAAGAAATGTTTATCAAACATCGGCAGGCTGACACCGTGACAACCTACTTTCGATTTCAAAAACTAGCTAGCTAAATTTTATTGTGATTGATTTTTATTGATTAAAATTAAATATCTGTTGTCTGGATATCAATTTCGGTTGTGACATCAATCAATACCTGTCTTTGTTATATCATATAATAAACACCTATCAACAGGGGTAGACACATGTGAAACAAGAGCTCGTAGAACATGAAATGCCCCCTTGATGCATTCAGTAATAATAATAATGACGTATTTATTTATAGTGGATAACATATTTGGCTAAGCCAATTTACAATATGGTCCACATATACATGGCTATACACAAACATGAATAACTGCACAAGGAACAGAAATTATTTAGTCACTGTACACTGGAGTTCCCAAGCATTCTTGAGTTATCATTTGGAAACTGTTTAACTGTTCTGGGTCATTGTGACCTTGACCTTTGATCTACAGACCTCAATCAATAGGAGTCATCTGCTGGTCATGATCAACCTCCTTATTAAGTTTCGTGATCCTAGGCCCAAGCGTTCTCAAGTTATCTTCCGGCAACTGTTAATCTGTTCTGAGTCTCTGTGACTATGACCTACCGACCTCAAAATCAATAGAGGTCATCTGCTGGTCATGACCTACCTCCCTATAAACTTTCATGATCCTAAGCTAAAGCGTTCTTGAGTTATCATCCGGAAAACGATTGTTTATGGACCGACCGACTGACATCTGCAAAACAATATACCCCTCCTTCTTCGAAGAGGTAGATAAATATATGAAAACTGTTGTTTACAAACTCTCGTTGTCAGTGATATCAGATTAATGTAAAGGAGTCGATAATTTCTTTGCTTTTTCAAATCAGGAGATTTGGTCTTCTTATTGGGGTGATGGGGTTTCACACCCAGAATCAGGTGAAACCCAACGGGATCGGGAGAGTTGGGATGTCTAAGTTACTTAGAAACCAGCTTCCATCCAAAAAATTTTGTGTGACCTGAATGCCAAATCCTTTGTAAAGGCGACAACAATAGTTCTATAAATTGAAGATTTTCAAATACAGTCCAACTTTGTTTGCTTGAACTCGGATAATTCGAATACTACCCTCCGTTCGAACTCCTCCTCAGGTCCCGGCAAATTTCCTATATAATGTGTATTGTTCCGACACTCGAGAAACCGACAACTCAAACTAATTTTGCCTGTCCCATCGAGTTCAAGTGAAAGAAGTTTGGCTGTAGTCTATCTCAAATGCTGACATTGATGAACAATGCACAACGCACAATAAGGGATATAGGGCTACTACAATACCTAGTCTGAGCACAAATCAAAGGTTATAACTAGGTCTCTTTCTGTTAACTTCCTCTCACTGTCATCTTTTATTGTGTCAAACAATAATCAACAAGAGTGCCGCCAAGCGGGGCAATATACGCCCAAAAGGTTACACCAGAGGATGGGAGCAAAATTTAAAGAACTTGACTGTTTAAGCCCAAAGGACAGGAACAACAAAAAGAAGAAATGCCAAAAAAAATATTCTAAGTCCACAAAAAAATTCTTACCAGGTAAAGTTGTCAAAATACACCTAAAAATTGGATGTACCATCCATGTTGTACCACAGAAAAGATGTCTCGGATTTTCCCTAAGGCCAATAATAAAAAAGTTTCAAAATAAGCTATTTATAGTAACAAAAAAGGGAAGTAATACAAAAATAAATTATTGTAAGAGAACAAACAAGAGGACCATGATGGTCCTGAATCGCTCACCTGTCTCCACATGACCCAATTTTCATGAAGATCCATTGAAAAATATGGCTTCTAGAGAGGTCACAAGGTTTTTCTATTATTTGACCTAATGACCTAGTTTTTGAGGCACATGACCCAGTTTTGAACTTGACCTAGATATTATCAAGGTGAACATTCTCACCATTTTCATGGAGATCTCATGAAGAATAAGGCCTCTAGAGAGGTCACAAGGTTTTTCTGTTTTTACACCTACTGATCTAGTTTTGAACACACATGACCCAGTTTCAAACTTGACCTAGATATCATCAAGGTGAACATTCAGACAAATTTTCATGAAGATCCATTGAAAAATATGGCCTCTATAGTGGTCAAAAGGTTTTTCTATTTTTAGACCAACTGACCTAGTTTTTGAACGCAGTTTACCCAGTTTCGAACTTGGACTTAGATATCATCAAGATGAATACTCAGACCAACTTTCATACAGATCCCATGAAAAATATGGCCTCTAGAGAGGTCACAAGGTTTTTTTATTATTTGACCTACTGACCTAGTTTTTGATGGCATGTGACCCAGTTTCGAACTTGACCGACCTAGATATCATCAATTTGAACACTCTGACCAATTTTCATGAAGATCTATTGAAAAATATGGCCTCTTGAGAGGTCACAATGTTTTTCTATTTTTAGACCTACTGACCTAGTTTTTGACCGCAGTTGACCCAGTTTCGAATTTGACCTAGATATCATCAAGATGAACATTCAGACCAACTTTCATACAGATCCCATGAAAAATATGGCCTCTAGAGAGGTCACAAGGTTTTTCTATTATTTGACCTACTGACCTACTTTTTGGCACATGACCCAGTTTCGAACTTGACCTAGATATCATCAAGGTGAACATTCTGACCTAATTTCATGAAGATCCATTGAAAAGTACGGCCTCTAGAGAGGTCACAAGGTTTTTCTATTTTTAGACCTACTGACCTAGTTTTTGACCGCAGTTGACCCAGTTTCGAACTTGACCTAGATATCATCAAGATGAACATTCAGACCAACTTTCATACAGATCCCATGAAAAATGTGGCCTCTAGAGAGGTCACAAGGTTTTTCTATTATTTGAACTACTGACCTAGTTTTTGAAGGCATATGACCCAGTTTCGAACTTGACCTAGATATCATCAAGGTGAACATCCTGACCAATTTTCATGAAGATCCATTGAAAAGTACGGCCTCTAGAGAGGTCACAAGGTTTTTCTATTTTTAGATCTACTGACCTAGTTTTTGATCGCAGTTGACCCAGTTTCGAACTTGACCTAGATATCATTAAGATGAATATTCAAACCAACTTTCATACAGATCCTATGAAAAATATGGCCTCTAGAGTGGTCACAAGCAAAAGTTTACGGACGGACGCACGGACGACGGACGCCCCGCGATCACAAAAGCTCACCTTGTCACTTTTGCTCTGAATTAGAGCTTTGCCAGTAAAAAAATTGCAAGTTAAAAAGGGACATAACTCTGTCAAAATTATAATCAGAGTTATGGGAATTGTGTCTCCTAGTGTAGACTTAGATAGTAAATAACTATTTAGAGTTTCAAGTCAAAAGCTTTAATAGTAACAGAAATATTTGACTTTTAACAAAAAATTCTTAGTTAAAAAGGGGCATAACTCTGTCAAAATTCAAATCAGAGTTATGGGGATTGTGTCTCCTGGTGTAGACTGTGATTGTAAATAAGTATTTTAAGTTTCAAGTCAAAAGCTTTGATAGTAACAGAGATATTTGACTTTATCGAAATCTTTAACCAAAAATGCTAAGTTAAAAAGGGGCATAATTCTGTCAAAATTATAATCAGAGTTATGGGAATTGTGTCTCCTTGTGTAGACTGTGATTGTAAACAACTATTTTGAGTTTTAAATGAAAAGCTTTAATAGTAACAGAGATATTTGACTTTTATCAATTTAAAAAAAAAAAATCTAAGTTAAAAAGGGGCATAATTCTGTCAAAATTCAATCAGAGTTATGGGGATTGTTTCTCTTGGTGTAAACTTTGATGGTAAATAAGTATTTTAAGTTTCAAGTCAATAGCTTTGATAGTAACAGAGATATTTGTCTTTATCAAAAACTTTAACCAAAATTTCTAAGTTAAAAAGGGGCATAATTCTGTCAAAATTCAAAATAGAGTTATGGGAATAGTTTCTCCTGGTGTAGACTTTGATAGTAAATAACTATTTTAAGTTTCAAGTCAATAGCTTTGATAGTAACAGAGATATTTGACTTTATCAAAAACTTTAACCAACGCCGACGCCGACGCCGGGGCGAGTGCAATAGCTCTACTTTTTCTTCGAAAAGTCGAGCTAAAAAGGGGTCTGCTAAATAAAAACAAGAGCACTGCAATGCAGAGCAATATACACAAAGCAAAGTCATATATGACCTTTGACCCCTATGTGTGACCTTGACCTTGAAGCGAGTCATCCAAAACATGCGCTGTGTACGTCGCCTCAGTGTGGTGAACATTTGTGCCAAGTTTCTTTGAAATCCTTCAAGCAGTTCAAGAGTTACAGAGCGGACACAGCAAAGTCATATATGACCTTTCGCTCCTAAGTTGAAGCTAGTCATCCAAAACAAGCACTCTGTACGTCGCCTCAGTGTGGTGAACATTTGTGCCAAGTTTCTTTGAAATCCTTCAAGCAGTTCAAGAGTTACAGAGCGGACACGAAACACACTCATATGACCTTTCACCCCTAAGTGTGACCTTGGCCTTGAAGGTAGTCATCCGAAACAAGCGCTCTGCACGTCGTCTCCATGTGGTGAACATTTGTGTCAAGTTTCTTTGAAATCCTTCAAGGGATTCAAGAGTTACAGAGCGGACACGTAATTGCTAACGGACGGACGGACGGACAGACGGACACCGGCGTCATAACATAATACATCCCTTCGGGCGTATAAAAATTCCTCTCTGTATAGAAATATCTTTCAGGAGGGAAAGGATTGACAAAACAATATCACGCCAAACTCCTTTGTTTTGCATTAATAAAACTGGCTTTATTTTCTTGTATGAACATATTCTTATTGTCTTACCATTCAATATTTGTTGCCGTATGAACACTTCTGGTGTTAAAATGAAACTGATTTTGTCTGTGACTTACACCACTGTTTTGACTACTGCCGGCACCTCCACCTCGCTGGCCTGAACCTATAAATGAATGTTGAATTGTTAAACAGTTGCATTTTATAGCATTCTACTAGCCGACTCAGGCTTCCATTCAGTTACTATTTTGTTGACTTGACCAAATAAACTGAAAACTGAAAATTAAAACAAAGTAGCCAACCTTCCTGGCTTAAGGACATTTTGCACGAGACATATACAACCTTATTCTTAACAACTTTGAGCCTCAATCTTGCACAAAACACTTTGATTTGTCTTAATTTTGATTTGTTTCTCTGTTATCTTACATGCAAAACCTTATCTTAATACCCCTTAACATGCTAAATTTCTATAACGAACTTGTCCATCTTTCAATTTGAACAGTCCAATTAACTGTTAAAAGGGGTGCATACCAAACAGATACTGACTGAATGGGGAATAGTCAAGGTCATGATCAGATTGCAGACTGGATGTGCAGGCTGACCATGATCTACACTGGTCTTAAAGGTGGAATCCATCATGTCCAGCTATACGATAAAGGTTAACAGAACAAATAAACAAAGGTTTTTTTCCTATTTTTAAGGCCTATAAAGAGGCCAAGCAGAACCATTTGCATGAACTTGATGCCTCATACAAACTGGTGAAGGTCCATTAAGTAGTTCATGTGAAGAAGTTGTTTAAATTATTTTTTCTTTAGCTCTGATGGAACCTCTAAAGTGCCAAGCAAAATCCTATGAATGAATGTATGAGAGGTAGATACAAGGATATGAAGGACCAAGTTAGGTGAAAATCCACCATGGAGTTCACAAGAAAAAGTCTTCTCTATTCTTAGCTCTATCAGCCCCAAGCAGAATCATTTGAGCAGCCTTTAGAGAGGTCTATACAAAGACGCTACGGATCACATTTCGTGAATCTTCATAAAATGGTTCAAGAGAAGAAGATGTTTAAAGGTATTTCTATTTCTAAGTGAAATCATCTGAACAAACTGCAGTGCAGTCCCCAGGATGTTACAAACAAAGTACATGTATGGTGTTATTCTGACCAGTGATTCAGATGAGAAGATGTTTAAAAACAAGAGCTAACAAGAGCTTGTAGAACACGAAATGCCCCCTTGATGCATTCAGTAAATGCAAAAGGAACAGAAATTATTTGGTAACTGCACTGGACATTTGACCTACTGACCTCAAATCAATAATTATGGGCCATATACCAGTCATAAGTGACCTCCAGATCAAATGTGATATTAGACCAAAGCATTCTCTAGTTATCTGGCAAAAAAAGTTCTACTGTTCTGGGTCAATGTGACCTTGACTTTTGACCTACTGACCTTAAAATCAATAGGGGTCATCTGATGGTCACGATCAACCTCCCTAATAAGTTTCGTGATCCTAGGCCCAAGCGTTCTCAAGTTATCATCCGGAAATGGTTTAGCAATGTGACCTTGACCTCTGACCTACTGACCTCCAAATCAGTAGGGGTCATCTTCTGGTCATGATCAACCTCCCTATCAAGTTTCATGATCCTAGGCCAAAGCGTTCTCAAGTTATCGTCCGGAAATGGTTTTTAACTATTCCTGGTTGCTGTGACCTTGACCTTTGACCTACTGATCTCAAAATCGTTAAGGGTTATCTACTGTTCATGACCAACCTCCCTATTAAGTTTCCTGATATTAGACCCAAGCATTCTCAAGTTATCATCCAGAAACTGTTTAACTGTTCCGGGTCACTGTGACCTTGACCTTTGACCTACTGAACTCAAAATCATTAGGGGTCACCTGCTGGTCATGACCAACCTGCCTATCAACTTTCATGATCCTAGGCCTAAGCGTTCTTGAGTTATCATCCGGAAATCGTTTAACCGTTCCAGGTCACCGTGACCTTGACTTTTGACCTACTGATTTCAAAATCAATACGGGTCATCTGCTGGTTATGACCAACTTCTCTATCAACTTTCATAATCCTTGGCCCAAGCGTTCTTGAGTTATCATCTGGAAACAGATCGGTCTACATACCGACCAACATACCGACCGACCGACATCTGCAAGACAATATACCCCTCCTTCTTCGAAGGGGGGCATAATAACAGGAAGAAACTGTCATACTTTTTCTAGCTTTAGGTTTTGGCGGTGCAGGAGACTGGACTGGTGTAGTGCTGGCTTGACTTGTATCCATGGGACTTGGTTTAACCTCATCATTACCATCTGTTGGCTCCATTTTAGGAGTGGTAACAACAGCAGAATCAACATTTGGTATCTCTTGTGTTACATCTGTCATTCCTGGCTTAACCTAAAATATATCAGCCATATATTAGCTTTCAATTTCATCATATCAAACCATTACAACATCCAATTTCTCTACCACATTTTTTTTCAGAACTCAGCAGAATTTTTTGTATTTCTACATACAAGAGACAGGAGGATAGCGTATCTGCCACTGATCCTACAGACCAAATCAAGCCAAGGTCACTTCCACTTCCACCCAACATCAGGATGAAGACACAATTCTTTTCTGTATGTACAAAAACGTATCAGATACTGACAGAAGTAAAGAAAACAAGAGCTCATAGAACACGAAATGCCCCCCTTCATGCATTCAGTAATTGCACAAGGAACAGAAATTATTTGGTCAATGTACACAAAAGTTCTACTGTTCTGGGTCAATGTGACCTTGACCTTTGACCTATTGACCTCAAAACTAATAGGGGTCATCTGCTGGTCATGACCAACCTCCCTGTCAACTTTCATGATCCTAGGCCCAAGCATTCTCAAGTAATCGTCCAGAAATGGTTTAAATGTTTCGGGTCACTGTGACCTTGACCTTTGGCCTACTGGCCTCAAAATCAAAAGGGGTTATCTGCTGGTCATGACCAACCTCCCAATCAACTTTCATGATCTTAGGCCCAAGCATTCTTGACTTATCATCAGGAAACCGTTTAACTGTTCTGAGTCAGTGTGACCTTGACCTTTGACCTACTGACCTCAAAATCAATAGGGATCATCTGCTGATCATGATAAACTTCCCTATCAAGTTTTGTGATCCTAGGCCCAAGCATTCTCAAGTTATCATCAAGAAACAGTTAAACTGTTCCGGATCAATGTGACCTTGACCTTTGACCTACCGACCTCAAATCAATAGGGGTCATCTGCTGGTCATGATAAACCTCCCTATCATCTTTACAACTGGCATCCTTGTACATGTACCGAGTGTGTCAAACTGACTAGTGTTCAGTCCTATATTCATCTGGTTTGGATTTCCAGACATATTCATCTGTACAAAATAATTCAATCAAGTATTTATGATGGAAAAAAAAATGCCCGATTCTCAAAACATGCATGAAATTATTTTGTTTAAAAAAAACTAGAGCTATCACTAAAGGTGATGAATGTAACCCCCGCATGCACTGACACAGTACATTGCAATTTGACGCACACAAGATTGCGTAATTATGTGGACTGTATGTATATAGACTGTATGTTTACAGTATAGTAACAAAAAACAAAGTCCCATAACTATGCAGAATATTTATCTAAAAGAACGTAACATGCACCATGCACAACTAGGGTTGGTACTGATCACTTGTGTGAAGTTTCATTAAATTGAGTGCAAGGGTTCGGTAGATTAGGCACGCACAAGATTGCATATGCAGACTGTATGTACATAGTATGTTAACAAGAAACAAAGTCCCATAACTCTTCAATTTTTGTCACTGAATGAACCTAACATGCCCCATAACTCTGCATCTTTTTTTTCTGAAAGAACCTAACATGCCCCATGCACAACTACTGTTGTTACTGATCACTTGTGTGAAGTCTCATTAAATTGTGTCAAGGGGATGAGGAGAGGTGGTGCGCACAAGATTGTGTCTATGTATATAGTATAGTAACAAAAAACAAAGTCCCATAACTCTGCAATTTTTTTTTTCTGAAAGGACCTAACATGCCCCATGCACAACTACTGTTGGTACTGATCACTTGTGTGAAGTTTCATTAAATTGTGTCAAGGGGATGCGGAGAGATGGTGCGCACAAGACTGCGTCTACGGACGGACAGACAGACAGACGGACGTTCCTACATATGTGGCTACTCTTTTGTTCTCTCTATTGTTCTTTTAGCCAGGTAAGAGAAAAATAGCCACATAAAAGGCTTACGGAATGAATGACGTCAAAGAAAAAGTACAGTTACCTATTGTTCCTATAGCCACCCAAGTATGCAAATGTGAGCTCAGACGGACAGACAGACAGACAACCTGAAACCAGTATACCCCGCCCCCCCCCCCCCCCCCCCTTACAACTTTGTTGTCAGGGGGTACAAAAACACAGGCAGTCAGTCCTTTCTAAAATTAAATAACTTTTTTGATGACTGCTTTTCACAGCAAATAAGTAGCAGTGGCTCTTGGCATTAAATGGAGAACAAAATGGCAGTTCTTCAAGCAAAATGGTATTTATCTTTTCGTATGATATACTGTCCTCAAAATATTTAGAATATGTACATACCAAAGGTGGTGTAGACCTAGGATGTGGTGCCTGCATCCCTGGCATCCTTGGGCCTACATTCGGCGTCACCATATTTGGCTGATTTCCAAATGAGTCATTGCCGGTACCTGGCAAGCCAATAGTTGACAATGGATTGGACATAGGACCATCTGCAATACAAAACAGGAGTCATTACATGTTATCTTATCATTTAACTTTAAAACTGCTATTCATGCAATCGTTTCTAATGAAGACAAAGCTAATAATGTCAAGTGAATATAAAATTTCTAGTTTGCCATCAACACTGGTATTAGTTTATAAGGGGGGGATGAATAATTTTATATCAAACATCATGTAAATGAAAATGTTCAATTTCTGACTTCCGAGTTGAACGATGAATACATTACCACTAGACTAATACTCCATATTCTTATGTAAGTTATATAAACATGACTTTAACTTACTGGTTTGTGGTCTGATTCCAGCACCAATTGTATCACCAGGTAACTGTTGCTTCAGAAGTTCTCGGCGCTGTTTTCTCTTCTCTTCAATTTCCTTCTGAATTTTGTAAATTTTCTCCGCCAGGAAGATGTAATACTCCTTCTAAAATACATGTTTATATTACAACAATATACATCACAAAATCCATTTTACAAAACATGTAGAAACTAGAGGTTTGCCAATAGGACACAGTACCTCCCACTTCCAGTCACTGTACATGGTTTGATGACTCTATGTGAAATATTTTTAACAACAAACTTTTAAGCACTTTATGTGTATCTTACCATATCTCTAGTCTAGCTGTGTGAAATCCCAAAGAGAACACCAGGTGAACAACTTCACATGATATATCACAATCTTCTAATGCTTTTAATGTTTTATGAATCTAGGTCAAGTACATTTTGAGATACATGGGACACAAACTTTTATGCCCTTAATGCATTTTTTTTTTACTAAGTCGAGGGTCATCACTTTGGTCCTGCGGAGTGGAATGAAAACAAAAACCCAGGTGCGAACTTCACACACTGAATAATATTCCTATTAAGTTTCATAACCCTTGTCAAATATGTTTAATGATAATTATGTGGGACACAAATTTTCATGACCTTTTAAGCACATTTCTGACTAAGTCAAGGTCGATAACTCTGATCTGGTGCACAACTTGACATGCTGAATAAAATTCCTATAATGTTTCATAAATCTAGGTCAAAAACTTTTTTAGATACACAAACTGTTAGGCCCTTTTAATGCATATTTTTGAGTAAGTCAAGGGCTATAACTCTTGTCAGCTGTGTGAATTCCCAATTAAAACAACAGGTGCACAACTTCACATCTGAATAACAATCCTGTGTGGTTTAATGGCTCTGGGTCAAATACTTTTTGAGATATGCACAATACACTTTTACAATATTTTGCAGTTACAAGCCCAGGACAAACTTAGTAATGGCACAACACCCAGCAACACTGCTTAGGTTATAATTGCATAAATTACATCATGTAGAAAAACTGGGCATTACCCATCAAACATCACTAGACATTAAAATGCTCTACAAAAATTCTAGGATTATGCACAAAATTGTCTAAAATATATGAAAACTATTTACCCTGCTATTGGCCGTTTCATACATATTGCCTTCAACTTTTCTTGCATATGCTACCAAATTGCTCATCCTTCTGTCTTTCAAAGCAGCTGGATCCAGTTTGGGGAAAATGGCCTGCACCCTACATATGCAATCAAATCTTTAAATTTGTTAAAATTCAGAGGCTTTCATCTAGCCTTATGAAGGTAACAGCAATCTGACATTAAAATGGATCCTTTAATACTGTAAATATTGTTTAAGTCATAAAACTGTAAAAAGTACCAGAAAATCTTTTTAAATGATCATGTTGCTGGTATGTTGGCAAATACTGCATCTTCAGTTTTCAGGATAACATTTTCAAACCATATGACTACAGTAAACCTTGAAATAATTTTGCATTTCCTTTCAGGTTAGCAATACTGGCGTGATAGATAGTACTTGTAAATTCTAAAACAGTTGCAAAATCATCGCTAGCTAAATACAATGCTGTGATATCATTACCGACCCGAAAATGTCAATGAAAAAATGTGAAATCCTGATATTTCCAGTTTTTAGATTTTACACCTTTTACACCTTAGATTTTATCCTTATTTAGGAAAATAAGGAACTATAAAAGCAACATATAACATATATATCTGAAAGGACCATTAAAAAAACAAGAGCTGTCTCCATAGGATGACAAATGCCCCCGATGGCACTTTGAATGAATAGTTATGGCCGATGTTAGAGTTTAGGACCTTTGACCTACGGACCTGGGTCTTGCGCGCAACACGTCGTCTTACTGTGGTACACATTCATGCCCAATAATTTTAAAATCCATGCATGAATGACAAAGATATGGACCGGACACGCTCATCAATGCACTATCATGAAAAATGACCTTTAACGTCTAAGTGTGACCTTGACCTTTGAGCTACGGACCTGGGTCTTGCGCGCGACACGTCGTCTTACTGTGGTACACATTCATCTCAAGTTATTTGAAAATCCATCCATCGATGACAAAGATATGGACCGGACACGAAAATTGCGGACAGACTGACAGACCGACAGACGGTTCAAAAACTATATGCCCCATTTCGGGGGCACAAAAAGATAAGGATCCTTCAACATTATTATCAAATTCAACATCCTTAAACAAAAGAATGAGGCAATTTCTGTAGTCAACTTACAACTTATAGACAAAATGGTTCCTCGAGTCTTGTGTGATACTCTGGTGCCATTCTTTCGTTCCTTGGTTTGTCTGGGCAATATTCTGCAGACCATCATTACCGGACAATGCACTGCTTGTGTTCAATATAAAATTCATCGGGTTGTTCTGGTTACTCAACAACTGACTGGCTGTGTTTTGACCTGCCGTATTCAGTCCTAAATTCACTGCAATCACAACAATAAATAACATTTCAAAATCAAGAGGAATAACATCATTTGATTTTTATAATTTGAATGATATAAATTGCATTTTATTAAATTTTTCTACTGACCTTTATTTACTCAAAGTACTGATAGTACAGTACTGATGGAAGGTGATCTTTGTAAGTATGTGTATGAAAAGAATCCATTCAAAATATGGCACAAGCGCCAACAGCGCTTGGATAGTTAGAAACCCAATACATATACTTAGGTCACCAGGCACTTTATCATGCAATATCACCAGGCATAGGTATGTTTTTGACAACACAGAAAATGACGTCACTCGACCTTCAGCTATATCCGGAAGTAAAGAAAATGAAAGTAGACAGGCTTAACTTGAAAACGAAAGTCGCATTTGCATTGGTCAATAGTCAGGGGTTGCATGCAGGGGTCACTCCGTCAAAATTTATGCGCGTGGACTTCTTTTTTCTTTTGCCAATGGGGAGTCAATTTTCAGCACTTTCTGACACTTTGAAATTAACTGCGATTCAGCATGACATGTAAGCGTTTCGTCTACGAATAAATATTTGAACTTGGAATAAACACAAATCTGACAGGGGTCCGTAACGGAGCAAGGGTATATGGAGATTTATGGACCTTCGTCAAATCATTCAAAAGGTCCTTTTTGATGTTGTCTGAAAGTGTCAGTATATGTCTCGGATGTAAGATATTTCCGTATTTGAGAGCTGCAGACCTAGACATTTAAGAAATTATTTTAGGCCACACCAAATCAATTTCTTGGTCATCGGTATCCCCCATTTCCAATTTATTTATTTTATTTTTTTTTTTTTTAAAAATATATCAACTTTTCTGTAGCTCCCTTTTACTGTGGCTTATCTCAACAGACTTATAAAATGCGATTTCGGCTTACATAACCTGGATGAGGATTCATCAGTGTCCTAACAGTACAAAGATTTATTGCCCATTGAACAAGTCAGTGTTATGCCATTACCACTGACCACAAGGTAATAAATGAGGCTCCAGCCAGATGTTGAGCTGAGAGAAAATAAACTCTGCTGCTCCATTAACAAGATACAAGTTTTATGTGCATATTAAACTAGATTTTGTTTTCTTTAAGAAATGTGCAAAAGTGGAGAATAAAATGTATGGGTAATTCATATATAAGTTTGCAATTTTATTAATAAGATCAACATGAAAGTGTATTTACATATTTCCCATCATTGTTTCTGAAACATTTATTACAGAATTTGACTGCCTAAGATAGTAAAATGGAATTTAAAACACCGGCAAAACTGGTAGCAAGAATCCAGTTGACACCTACAAGCTATAAGAAAGCACTGTGTATCATGTGTGGCTTAGCGTTATTGGTTACGATGACAGGAAAATTTATTTATCCCCGCGGCGGTCCGGGGTTCGATTTTTTTTCTTGATTTGGAACTTTTAAAATATTTTAGAAACAACAAGAGCTGTCTCCATAGGATGACATATGCCCCCGATGGCACTTTGAATGAGTAGTTATGGCCGATATTAGAGTTTAGGACCTTTGACCTACGGAGCTGGGTCTTGCGCGCGACACGTCGTCTTACTGTGCCACACATTCATGCGTAGTTATTTTAAAATCCATGCATGAATGACAAAGATATGGACCGGACACGCCCATCAATGCACTATCATGAAAAATGCCTTAAACGTCTAAGTGTGACCTTGACCTTTGAGCTAAGGACCTGGGTCTTGCGCGCGACACGTCGTCTTACTGTGGTACACATTCATGCCAAGTTATTTGAAAATCCATCCATGGTTGACAAAGATAGGGACCGGGCACGCCCATCAATGCACTATCCTTTAATGTCTAAGTGTGACCTTGACCTTTGAGCTACGGACCTGGGTCTTGCGCGCGACACGTCGTCTTACTGTGGTACACATTCATGCCAAGTTATTTGAAAATCCATCCATCGGTGACAAAGATATGGACCGGACACGCCCATCAATGCACTATCCTTTAATGTCTAAGTGTGACCTTGACCTTTGAGCTACGGACCTGGGTCTTGCGCGGGACATGTCGTCTTACTGTGATACACATTCATGCCAAGTTATTTGAAAATCGATCCATCGATGACAAAGATATGGACCGGACATGAAAATTGCGGACAGACTGACAGACCGACAGACGGGCAGACGGTTCAAAAACTATATGCCTCCCTTCGGGGGCATAAAAATTGATATTCTAGTATTCATAATATGACCAAGCTTCAATTTGAAAGAAAGATTATTTTTAGCCGAATCTGGAGGCATTGCTGCTTTAATGTTTGAAAGTATCAATAGGTCTAACTGTATGAAAACTTATGAAAATTTAAATGAAGACATGAATCATTATTGTAACAAGAGCTACAAGTCAGTTTATTTTTAGAAAGTTATATTTATTGGGAAAAACCCACTAGCCATTAAACATGAAATATGTTTTGAAAGCTGATGAACAATTTCCGTCAAAGAAATTTGGATATAATAAAATAAAATATTTGTGAATATTTTGAGCCGTGCCATAGAAAATTATTTGTGTTGGGTTTACGCCGTTTCTCAACAACCTTGTCACGGCGGTTTGCTTACACAACCTGTTTTTATACTTTTTAACCAGTAGGTACTCTCCGTAAGAAATTTACATCTTTCCCACTTCATGCAGTGCTGTAGGAAGTCGGGCCCGAACTAACATCTCCAGATTCTGGAGAAAACTGCATTTAGTTATTTATGAAACAGCTGAAACGGGCTTAAACTTAATACGGAAAAAAAACAACAACAAAAAAACAAGACTATTTAATAACGCTACAAGCCGTAAAATAAAGGCTGCAAATAAATTAATAAATTCCACAAACAGACAATATGAACTTGGTTGGAAAATGCGAGAAAAAGACATGTTTAAAGTTCCTTAAACTTCCTAATTTTCTTAGCACTGTAGCGTAAATATGAACCCGGTAGTCAAGGAGTTTTGTTATCTTATTCTATTCAAAAACATCTCGGGATCATTTTCATAAAATTTCTAAAAATCTATGGAGGAGAGAACGAGCAGTAAAATGTTTAATAAAAAGTATCATTTTTATTCATTACGTTTTTTTTTGTGTGTGAAACATGCATTCAGGCACACAAGTGTGACAATAAAAATCGGAAAGAAATCGGAGAATTGCTAACAAAATTGAAGAACGCTTAAAATGAAATTTTTGTTGTTGTTTGTATTTTTCCCTAAATCTCATGTGAAAAAGATGGTAGGGGAAAATTGAAGACAATACAGCGAAAACAAAGTCGGAGACCCCGCATTTTATCTCTCATTTTACAGTAAAATAAATTTGTATTATGAGTTCAGTTTTTTCTTAATTCTATGGAATGGGTTTTACACATTACTTAGTCATTCTGTTCGAAAATAATAATTTCGTAGAAAGATTTTGGCATGGTCTTTGCATAAAGTAAGAATTCCTTCGGCGAATAGTCGGAGGTAACATATTTGAAAATTACATCACCGTATAGGTTTCAACGGTCCTGTTATAATAAATGAAATAAATTTCTTTGTGATTGAAATGGGCGCCCGAAACTAAATTAATCGCTGTAAAAACAGCAACGTCAAAACTATTTAGGCTAAAACGTGTGTTTTCGATGCCATTTGCGTAAAAAAGTGTGCATTTGACCTTTTCAATAACTGTATATCGGGTGAAGATCAGCTTTTGCTATTAATTAAACAAGTTATTAAGGATGCAACTTGTGTTTGAAATTCCCGCTCATTACACCTGTCAATAAACTACAGACACAGCGGTTGGTCAGCTATCGTAAGACATTACGATAAGTAAATACTTAAGTAAAGCGTTCAGCTATACAGACTATTTCATTATTCTCAACGTAGTTCGATCCAAAAATGAAGAAAACTGTCTCAAACTTAACATGCTGTACATAACCTATCTATCTCTTAGCCCCCAGTTTTTGTCTTATCGTTTAATCACGTTAATTCACGGATTAACGGTAATCAGTTTGCGCATGCGCATATACTTTGTGAAATGGTCTATTTCGAATGTTAAGGATTTTCTGCTGCCAGTTGGGGGAACAAAAAAGACATCCTTTCCAGATAAATATCCTTCTACTACTTCTTTCTGATTTTCACGAATATTTGTATATCCTAGCTGTTGTAGTCCATATGCTATTGCTTCTTCCATATTACATGCAAAATTGTCATGAAAAAGTTAAAATCACATCCCTTAAAGGTGGTCAATCACATTTAATCAACATTTAATGACATTTTTTACTTTTTGTATATTCTGGTAGAGAATTATTTAAGGAACAAAAAGACCGATTACATAGAGTTAGATTCCTATTTGAAATGTATATTTTATTAATTTTATAAAATTTTGTAATTACTCCTCTTTAATATGAAAGTATATAAAAAGCTGGGTATTTCTTTTTGTTTCGATACAATGTCTAGTTTTACATTTGCATTTGATAGACATATCAACTATTGAACAATCTGAACCAAAATGCAAGTTTTAAAGCTGTGTGTAGCTTCTGAATTCATTTATTTCCAATCTATCTTGGTTGCGCAACCAAGATAGGCAAAGGGAGGTAATAATAATTTTTCAAACTTGCGTTTCTAATGAATTCCATCTAAATACATAATTTTTAATGCAAATATTTTACAAATATATTACAATATGTCTAATACCGGGTATTTATACATTTCCTTAGGCAAAGTATGTTTATCAAATTTATACTTATGATAAAATAACTCTATCTTGGTTGGGCAACCAGGATAGGAAAATGAAATTTTAAGAATACCTCCAGTGAAAATCTAATTTGTATTAAGTGTTAAGTGAACATAAATGAGTGTAAATGATCAGATGCTAAAGTTTCGAACAAATCCGTTACATGGCCAAAATCTGATTATCCACCTTTAAACCACCTTATCATTAAATAGGCTTAATTTTAGCTATGATGGAAAAACAATTCTGCACATATGACATATAAACTTTCAGATTGATATGATTTTCTGAAGTTGCCAACTACATGTACATGTCTATATATATTAGAATTATTGTTGGTCAGTTTTCAAGCCAATATTATGTCACATTTTGTTACTTAGCACCCTGGTGCACAGCAATGTCTTCACTTTGTATCTAAACAGAATCATAATTGATGTAATACATAGCACCATGCCATTGACAAGAGACCACTAAGGCCAACATTTTTTAGTTTTCTGGTTTACGGGAGCGCCGACCCTATTTTTTGACAAAACAAAATAAAAATAAAAGTCATTTTCAGTACTTTTATTTTCATTTTATCCGCCAACCGTCCATAATTGCTGCTGCCAAAAATAAAAGTTTAACTGTAAGGTAGAGGTTTTTAATTGTAACGAAAATATACTGGTACATAAGAGTCACTGATCCCTTATAATATGACAACAAAAGTTACTTCCCTTTTATTTACTTACCTGCAGAAGCATTTGCAAACAGTGTAAATAAACAACAAAATATACTAGTTAAAGTAAGTATTTTTGATATTTTATCACACAAATATGATCAATATGATCTTAAAAGTACGATAACTTACCTATCACAATGATATCTATTGGTTATTGTTTAGTTTAACGCATTTAATGGATTGGTTTCCTTGTGATCAATACGATATCTATGATTTTGTCTTTGAGACCGGTAAACAGAATATTAGCCAATCAAAAGCAAGCATGTAGGTGGCGCCACTGTTAGATGGTTTAAATAGGCGGATCTAAGCAGTTGTTGTCAGAATTTATTTGAAGCTCTTGGAGTGCAGATCGTGAAGAAGATAAGCTGAATTAATATCTGGGACTTTGGATAAATAACTACCTTTCCTGACTCGTGTTTTCTATAGTGTATAGCGCTACAGAAAGAGTAACAGGAAAAATAGAAAGACCGTGTCGCAGATTAATATAGAGGCTATAGGACAGAGGCCCAGGTCTACGGACGTAGGCTAGGGACATTTAATGAATATAAGGAATATAGGATAGTAGATCAAGGATACAGATATTCAAACCAATCAATATAGTTAATATAGGATAAAGACCTATGCCATAGGCTTTATAATACGTTGTTTTATGCCTCTTGATTCATAGTAGTTTATATCCTTTTAATCATTGAACAAATTAATTGTCTCAAATCATTAGGGTTTGGAAACCCATGCAAAATTAGTATATGCTTTTAAGATAAATACTGTAGGCCACAGACAAATTGATATACCATAAATTGACTGATTTGTTACATATATTTAATATTTCTTGAATAATTGTTTTAACAAAATCAAGATAGCAAAGAAGCTAGAGGAAAATTTATGTATATTAGAAGGAGTCTGCTCGATACACGTTACAAATTTGGTGGCAGCGGTGGGATCAGATAGATAAAATCACCATTATCTTCGACTCGCAACTCTATATATACAATGGCTGAAGGTGTGACCCAAACCTATGACGATGAGCTATTATTGTTGCATGAGCAATTTAGAAAATTTGCAGCGCCAGAATGAAGCTCTTAAATTGCAGAACGAAATATCATCGTTAGAAAGAGAAATAGACTCTATGCAGATGTCATTTCAACACCAGCTTCAAGGATTGAAAACCAATGAGGAAGATCAAGCACCTCTATCATCAACACCTAAAATTATGAAGAGAAAATTGGCAACACCACTTGATGAGAGACGACGTAGGTTTCTTCCGCCAACACCTGTATATAATACAGGTTTGAAAGATGTTAAAACAGAGATATTCAAAACATCGCCATTGAATTTCAATACAAATATGAGTCCCCGAGACAAATTCGTTACATTTCGAGATCGAAAGCCTAAGCAAACATCTGAGCAAAATACGACTACAACGAGTAATATAACTACGGAAAATCAATGCCAGACAGAAAATATGAATAGTGAATATGGCTTAACATCAAAAAGAACTGTCATGATGAAGCCAGCTACATATGATGGAACTAATTCTTGGATAGATTATAAAGCACATTTTGAGGCATGTTCAGAGATAAACAAATGGACAGAAAAAGAAAAAGGACTTTATTTATCCGTTTCGCTTAGAGGACAAGCGCAGGGCGTTTTTGGCAACTTAACAAACAAAACACCAAATTATGAAGAGCTGGTTTCCGCCCTACAAGAAAGATTTTCGCCACCCAATCAAACTGAGTTATATAGAGCTCAGTTACGAGAACGTAGGCAAAAAGCTACAGAATCGTTATCAGAAATGGGACAAGACATAAGGAGATTAACAAATTTAGCATACCCGTCAGCGCCGTCGGATGTAAGAGAAACTCTAGCCAAAGAACAATTTATAGATTCACTAATAAGCTCCGATATGAGACTCAGAATTAAACAAGCTCGCCCAACTAGCTTAAACGATGCTGTAAGACACGCCGTTGAGTTAGAGGCTTTTAACAAAGCAGAAAGGAAGACATTAGATGGACAGGGATACTTGCGATCATTCAAACATACAGATGATAGTCAGTCCAAATTAAAACAAGATGTACAGAGATTACAAAATGCAATGTTTCAGATAGAGAAATCATTACGGGAAGGTAAGATGAAAACCGCTTATAACAGAAATGATTTTAATAGAACTGGTCCTCGAAATAGAGAAGAACATGAACAAGGTCGAACCTTTAGAAATTCAAGTCGTGAAGTAGGTCATGACAGATATAAAAATAATAATTACCCAGAAAGAAAACTGAGAAAACATGTTACGAATGCGGTGAATATGGACATATGAAATTCAATTGTCCCAAGCGACAAACTCAAAACCCTGTTTCTTCTGTCAAACATAATTTAAGGTCTTCAGCTAAAGTAGGCTCCGGCTATATGTTAATGCAAATATTAATGGTTTCACGGCTTCTTGTTTAGTCGACACAGGTGCCACCTTAACAGTAATTTCTGGTAAATTAATGGACACTATAAGTGCTCCAACAAACTTAGATTCATTTGATTCTGATATTGTAACAGCCTCTGGGCACCACTTAATATAAGAGGACGAACACGTGTAACTATTGAAATTGAAGGGATAGAAACTTTAATAGGAGTTGTAGTTTCGGACATAGACGTGGATGCAATAATAGGATTAGACTTCATGAAATTAACAAATGCTTCTATCAGTATTGCAGACAATACAATAACACTGAATGGGAAAATTTGCCGTCTAAATTGTACAGGTCAAATGGGTTTGTTATAGAATTGTAGTTTCTGAAAGGACCGTTATTCCGGCTTATGCAGAAAAGTTAATTGATGGCAAAATTGGAGATACCCATAGTCCAAATAAGGGCTTATATTTGATAGAACAAATTGATCGCCCTATCATGGAAGACAAAGGTCTTGTTGCACGAACTTTAGTAACGGCAGAAAACAAAATATCAGTTAGAATAATAAACCTCTCTGAAGATTCTCAGACACTATTTCCCGGTACTCACATAGCTTCAATGAGCCCTGTAACAAACGTCAGGTCTTCAATAAAGCCGACTATTAAAAATAGTACAAAATTACCTAGTCATATGTTAGATCTCTATCAAAGAGCCACAAGTGGTTTAGACAAAAAGCAATGTAAAGCTGTTTTAAAACTTCTTAATAAATTTCTCTCATATTTTCTCTAAAACGGACGCAGATATAGGGCGAACAGGTATCAACACCATCATATTCCTACAGGTGATGCCCGTCCAATTAAACAGCCAATAAGAAGGTTACCGGAACATATGAACCAGGAAGTTAAAAGACAGGTACAAGAGATGCTAGAAAGAAATATCATCCAACCATCTTCAAGTCCATGGTCAAGTGGAGGGTACTTGTACAGAAGAAAGATGGGACACGTCGTTTCTGTATTGACTACAGGAAGGTCAAACAATGTCACGACAAAAGATGCATACCCAATCCCTAGGATAGATGAATCACTTGACCAGCTATCTGGGTCAAAATGGTTCTCCTGTCTTGATCTAAACTCGGGATATTGGCAGGTAGAAGTCGATTCTAAAGATCAAAAGAAGACTGCGTTCATGACAAGGCAAGGTTTATTCGAATTCCGTGTAATGCCTTTTGGATTATGTAATGCCCCAGCAACCTTCCAGAGGTTGATGGAAACTATTTTAGCTGGGTTACACTGGTCCATTTGCTTGATATACCTCGATGACATTATAATCGCAGGGAAAACCTTTGAAGATATGATCAACAATCTCTATCAAGTGTTTAAACGTTTAGAGGATGCAGGCCTAAAGTTGAAAGCAAGAAAATGTAATTTGTTTGCTAAAAAAGTTGAGTTCTTAGGTCATATAGTGTCGGAAGAAGGTATTCAGACTGATCCTAAGAAGATTGAATGCATTCAGAATTGGCCAGAACCAGAAAATGTACATGAGCTGAGATCCTTTTAAGGCATTTGTGGTTACTACAGGAAATTCGTATTTAATTTTTCAGAGATAGCTAAACCCCTACACAGACTTACAGAAAAAGGAAAACGTTTTATCTGGACTGAAGAATGTTCAGAAGCATTTGCAGCTTTGAGAAGAAAGCTAACAGAATCACCAATATTGTCTCATCCCGACTTTACCAAACCATTTATTCTAGACACTGATGCAAGTGACATAGCAATTGGAGCTGTTTTATCACAGGACATTGAAGGTCAGGAACGTGTAATAGCATACGCAAGTCGTACATTGACAAAATCTGAGCGTCAGTATTGCGTAACAAGGAAGGAATTGTTGGCCTTAGTTCATTTCGTTAAATATTATAGACATTATTTGTATGGAAACAGATTTACAATAAGAACAGATCATGGCTCATTACGTTGGTTATTGAACTTTAAAAATCCCGAAGGACAGGTTGCCAGATGGCTTGAGATACTTTCATCTTATGATATGAAAATAGAGCACAGGCCTGGCAAATTGCATACAAATGCTGATGCTTTAAGTAGGATTCCATGTAGACAATGTGGTCTTAATGGCCATCCAATTCAAAGACGAATCAACAAATTAGCATCTGTTCAGTTGACTGAAACAAATGAAGGATCGTTGTTATATGCTCAACAGAATGATACAAACATTCAGATTGTTATGAAATGGCTTGAAGAAGGACATAGACCGGACTAAAAAAGATATAGGTAGTGAAAGTTATTATCTTAAGTCACTGTGGACACAGTGGTCGCGACTGGACATTAAAGACGAGTTATTGGTCAGACAGTGGGAAGACCTAGACACTGGCACTGTGAAATGGCAAACAGTTGTACCATTAAGTTATAGACTTAAGGTTTTAAAATATTCCCATGACATAAAAACATCCGGCCATCTTGGTATCAAGAAAACTTAAGTAAATACAGCAAAGGTACTATTGGCCAGGACTTCAAAATGATGTAAGAACATACGTTTCAGGTTGTGAGGCTTGTTTAAAACGAAAAAGTCCAATACCAAAGAAGAAAGCACCCATGCAAGTTGTACGATCAGGGTATCCAATGGAAAGGATAGCAATAGATATATTAGGAGAATTGCCAAAGACAGAAAAGGGAAACAAATATATTGTAGTGGTAGCAGATTATTTCACAAAATGGACAGAGGCTTTCGCTATGCCAAATATGGAAGCTAGCACTGTTGCAAAAAAATATTGGTTGAAGAAATAATTACAAGGTTCGGAATACCAAATATATACACTCGGATCAGGGTAGACAATTTGAAAGTGCACTTTTCCAACAAATGTGTGAACTTTTGCAAATAGAGAAAACAAGAACTACTGCCTATCACCCTCAGTCTGATGGAATGGTAGAAAAATTCAATAAAACATTAGCCACTATGTAAGCATGTTCGTAGAAGACAACCATCGTGATTGGGATGAACAACTGCCCTATGTCATGATGGCATATAGAACCACAGAAAATGAAACAACTGGAATGACACCAAACGTTTTAATGTTAGGTAGAGAAACATCAACACCCTTAGACCTTGCCTTTGAAATGCCCCCTATTATAAAATCAATACCTTGTTCACAATGGGTATGGGAATTACAAAAAAAAATTAGAAAAGGCCCATAAAGTGATTCGAGAAAATACAGGCCGTTCAATTGTACGTCAGAAAATGTATCATGATAACAAATTGTCCTTTACAAACTTTAACATAGGTGATAACGAATATGTTTTCTTTCCAGTTAAAAAGGTAGGTTGTGCATCAAAGTTCACATCGTTCTGGCGAGGACCATTCAAGGTAGTTGACAAAATATCTGAAGTCTTGTTCAAAGTAAACTGTGGTTATCTCGAATCTTTACAGGTTATACATATAAACTGGATGAGAAAAGCCAAAGACCAACGTCTCAAAGAAGATACAGCAGACGAACCAGAAATACAGACACAAGAGATAGAAGAAGTAGAAAATAACGATTCTTTTGTTATTTCAGAGGGAGATGAAACCTGTCTATCCGATAAAGAACCTGTAAGAACAAAGTTAGGTAGAAAAATAGTAAAACCTTCTTACTTAAAAGACTATGCTTTTTCTATTTTCAGTATGGTTAGAACAAAACAGACGGCAAGAAAACCAGTATGTCCAATCTGCCGAGGGTACACGACATCCAAGGAATTCATTGCACATGTTCGTCAGTGTGAAGAAAATCACTCCTGCACAAAATGTAACAAAATGTTCAAGAAAACTGTGTATCTCAAAAAGCATATGTCAAGGGTTCACGCTGAAGTAAAGGCTCCCACAGAAACAATTCAGATTGACAAAACAAAGAAAACACAGGAACCGTTAAACAAACCCTCAGAGAAGCAAAGCACATCAAGAGATGAGTCGTCGGATAATGATTACGAATTAATGGATTTGAAGAACAAACCGTCAGAGAAGAATATGTCAGAGATCCCAAGTACAACAAAAGACGAGTCCTCTGATAGTAATTATGATTTTATGGATTTTGCTCCAGATATAGAGATAGGTGAATTAGAGGACAGAGAAAGCACAGATGAAAGTAAGTCAGATGATGAATCTGAGAACGAAACAACTGAAAACCCAGAAGAAAAAAATCCGAACACGAGAAAACAGAACTGAATATACCAGTAAAGAAACAACCTGAAGTAGGGTCAAAGGACAAGGAAGAAGAAAAGGAGTCCGAAGAGAATGGACCCAAAGAAGATAACAGAGTGGTACAGGACATACGGACAGGTAGAATCTTCAGAAAACAGACAAGACCTATTTCGGTACTGACACCAAAGAGGAAGGCTGATCAGAAGATAGAGAATGACCAGTCAAAGAGGATCAAAGCCACAGAAACACAGACATATGAAATTTCACATGTGTTACTGAAATCCACTGAAACGCAAACTGAGAATACAGAAATAGATAAAGAGGAACACAAGAGTAAAGATGAAGATAGGTCGGAGTTAAAGAATGAATGCCGCTATTGCCAAATATACTTTAAGGATTCTGTCTTGTTAAATCTTCACTTGGGTATTCACACTGTGAATGATCCATTTAAGTGTAATAGATGCGGCCCTTTGTACAAGTGGTCGATTTGAGTTCTACTCTCACATAATGTGGGGACATGGCAATTAAAAGTATAAGAGTAAATACAGGAGAAAAATATTTGACTAACAAATGTATACATTTAGTTTTATTTTAATATTTAAAAAGTCATAAAGTAATGACAATGGTAACTTTGAGAAGTATATAGAAATTCAGTTGTTTCTTGTAAAACATGATTGTGTTATCCTCCTGTAATGCAACAAGGTATTCAGAGTAAAAATAACAGGTAAATTTATACAGAAATTATTTTGTCTATATTCATGCGGGACGCATGCCTTCAGAGGCGTGGGTAATGTAACGAAAATATACTGGTACATAAGAGTCACTGATCCCTTATAATATGACAACAAAAGTTACTTCCCTTTTATTTACTTACCTGCAGAAGCATTTGCAAACAGTGTAAATAAACAACAAAATATACTAGTTAAAGTAAGTATTTTTGATATTTTATCACACAAAATGAATCAATATGATCTTAAAAGTACGATAACTTACCTATCACAATGATATCTATTGGTTATTGTTTAGTTTAACGCATTTAATGGATTGGTTCCTTGTGATCAATACGATATCTATGATTTTGTCTTTGAGACCGGTAAACAGAATATAGCCAATCAAAAGCAAGCATGTAGGTGGCGCCACTGTTAGATGGTTTAAATAGGCGGATCTAAGCAGTTGTTGTCAGAATTTATTTGAAGCTCTTGGAGTGCAGATCGTGAAGAAGATAAGCTGAATTAATATCTGGGACTTTGGATAAATAACTACCTTTCCTGACTCGTGTTTTCTATAGTGTATAGCGCTACAGAAAGAGTAACAGGAAAAATAGAAAGACCGTGTCGCAGGTTAATATAGTGGCTATAGGACAGAGGCCCAGGTCTACGGACGTAGGCTATGGACATTTAATGAATATAAGGAATATAGGATAGTAGATCAAGGATACAGATATTCAAACCAATCAATATAGTTAATATAGGATAAAGACCTATGCCATAGGCTTTATAATACGTTGTTTTATGCCTCTTGATTCATAGTAGTTTATATCCTTTTAATCATTGAACAAATTAATTGTCTCAAATCATTAGGGTTTGGAAACCCATGCAAAATTAGTATATGCGTTTTAAGATAAATACTGTAGGCCACAGACAAATTGATATACCATAAATTTGACTGATTTGTTACATATATTTAATATTTCTTGAATAATTGTTTTAACAAAATCAAGATAGCAAAGAAGCTAGAGGAAAATTTATGTATATTAGAAGGAGTCTGCTCGATACACGTTACATAATCAAGATCAGCAGACGCATGAAAAATGGCGGCCTACATGAATGTAAACTGTGTGAAATTAAATAGGAAATAAATACAAGTTAACAGACAATAATCTTTGGAATAAGTTTGCAGAGATAACAAGTATTGTAAGCAAAATGGATCTGAGTAGAAATTACAGAACCTAAAGCTCAACATTAGGAATAATCACATACGAAAAATGACCTTCACTATCAACGCTGTCCAGATGTTGAAAAATCTGGCGTATCACATGTACGAGATTTGTTGTCTGTATGTTATAATTGGACAACGATCAAATTCATGTGGGACTGTCAGAAAAATACCACACTTGATAAAAAGGAAAGAAACCAAAGAAATGGCAAAATGGAAGAGCAAAAGTGAGTATCAACTTGCTAAACATATTTTTTTTTTACTTTTAAGTCTTGGGAAATAACTAATACCATAATTTTCAGTAGTTCTGTTCAAAACAAAGTGCAGTTTCAATGTAAAATGATACATGTCCCTGCAAATGCTTGATAAAGGTACATGTGATAAAAAATTAAAACTACATGTAGATCTAGTCAAAATAATTGGACAGTCAGATTAATGATTGTTTAATATTTTTGACAGGCAATCTAATCCAAGTGGAGATATTGCTCATGTGAAAAGATTATCTCAATATTTCCTAGGATCGTGTCAAATTAGTTTGAATAAAGTTCTAGCCAGGTACTGTAACTCAAAAGATAATTATCAAACATGAAACTCTCAGCAATATTCTCATGAGTCCTGTTCACTTGAAGTATACGATAAAATCTGTAAGAAAATCCTTTGAAAGTATGTTTTGGACAATCAATGAAACATTCAGACACTATATGTCACATGTGCCTTTGACACTGAGGAACACATAATAACATATCCAGTAATAAATGTTTTTTTCGGACTCATAACTTACTAAGTCCAAGTCCCATCTCGGTGAAGAGTCTTATAAATATCCGATACTGTTGTTTAAACATCAGCCGATAAGGTTGTTATTTTGTACACATTTCAGCTGAACCAAAATTCAGATTGTTTTGACTTGTCGTACAATATACATGTAGGTGGCACTGACAATCGGCAAAATATAAAACAATATTCAAGCCACTGAAACTTAACCAAAGCCATTTAATTTTAAAGCCAGTTTATCAATTTGTAATTTTGGCTTTCTAGTATGACAATGCCTGTCTTTTAAGACTTTGCATCTAAGGCCAATTAATATGCATGTATGCAGGATGCAGACCTAAAGTAGTCATTGCATATCCCCATTCTAATAGCAGTTTTTATTCATGTTTATATAATAAACATTATGCAATGTTCTTATGATATGTCAACTGTGGTATCTGTATATTTTATTATGAAAAACCACAAGTATATTTTTACTACAAAATAGATACATACAAAAACACAAATAATACATATCTTTGGTGACTTTGAAAATTGCATTATTCATACAAGCTACACATAAAGAAAACAACAGTATACTGAGATGATGAGATATAAACCAGTTCAGAATAGTTCATTTGTGAGTGTGTTTGCAATTTAAGCTTGCAAGCTTTTGTTTTCTGGGGTGTACAAAAAATAAAAAAATTATATCCTTTTAGACGTTTTATTTTTATTTATTTGGTCGACTGCTCAAAATTGGGATTTTTATTTTTATTTGTCCCCCCGACCCAAACTTTTTGAAAAATCTCCCGTAAACCAGAAAATAAAAAAATGCTGGCCTAAAGTCTAATTAACATGAATCTGCAATCAGATATGAAATTACAGGGACTATATATAGATAAGAAAATAATTTTTTCTGATTTATAGCAGATATTAATCTACCCTCTAATATAAATTAATAAAACATCTTAGAAGGTATATGGAATAAATTGTTTTTAATTCATTCACAAAATGATTTGAAGGTATCTTGAAAAAATATTTCAAAATGTTTTTTTCTTTCAATTTCAAATCTCTTCCCGCATTTTTTTCTTATCAAGGATTCAAACAACTCATAAACAGAATTAAATTGATACTATTTTGATAAATACATTTAATCTATATATTTCAAATTTAAATTGTATTTTATATACACTTACTGAGATCTTTTACAGTTAATGCAAATTGATCCCTCTCTGGCTTATTCACCAAGTCATAAAAGCAAAGCACCTGTTTATTGAACCCTTGGGGCAGTCGGCCAAAGGTTACATTACATCATGAACATGTCTGCAATGATTTCTAATGAGATAGTGATTATCAGCAGGTATGAAATTTGTTCGGCTCAGGATCACATTTGTCCAGTCGTTAGAGACAGAGGCTAGAGATATTGTAAATTTTATGAGAAAGTGGTATCAGAGAGAATTTTATGGCCAAGTGCTTTACAGGTAATGACTCTAACGACTGATGCCAGTCTAGTATAATGACAAACTGCCCCAAAAATACATGGCAGCCACTCAACACCTGACTCCAATATATCTATCTGACGTTTATCGGGACACGTTATATTGTAATATTTACAAGCAATGAGAGATGTACAAAAGCTGAGAGTGACAGCAGGCGGATACAAGAAAATCTGACAATTTAACCATATTTCCAGCGAATAGAGTCCCGTCTTCTTTATTATGTCTTGTGTATAGAACTAATGTGTCAGCTAAGTTTGTGTCCTAGGAAAACCAGTGCCCCAGCCACATTAATCCTGGGATTTTATCGCACTACATAAGAATAAGAAAGCTGTTACTCTAATGTAGTGTAGAACAGAAAGCATTATATATTATGGAAAACACTGCAATCACCTCACCAGTACATTAGATACCCATTCCTATATATTATGGTGTCTGTCAACTTCCAATGCAATTTCACCAGATGTCAGGAAACCAATCACCCACTGATGGCCCTATTCACTTGTAAATTCAATGACTAAATTTTGCAGTTTCTGTTGTTCTTTGTGTTAACATTTAACGTTGGCAGATAAGGAAGACACTTTTGATTCTGCAAGTCATAACAATAAATGCATTACCATGTTCATTTCTTTTTTTTGATAAATAAATCTGATGATACCCATTAAACAAATCAGAAAAATGATCTATAAACAGTATCATAATATTCTTGTATTTCAACTCTACTTGAAAATTAGAAGAGGGCCATGAAGGCCCTGTATCGCTCACCTGACCTACTGACCTAAAGATTATCAAGATTAACATTCTGACTATGTTTCATGAAGATACAGTCATAAATGTGGCCTCTAGTGTTAACAAGCTTTTCCTTTGATTTGACCTAGTGACCTAGTTTCTGACCCCACCTGACCCAGATTTGAACTTGACCTATAGATCATTAAGATCGATCATCAACATTCTGGCCAAGTTTCATTAAGATATGTTCATAAATGTGGCCTCTACAGTGTTAACTAGCTTTTCCATTGATTTGACTTGGTGACCTAGTTTTTGATCCTACATGACCCAGATTCAAAATGGATCTTGAGACCGTCAAGATTAACATTCTGACTAAGATTCATGAAGATACAGTCATAAATGTGGCCTCTACAGTGTTAACAAGCTTTTCCTTTGATTTGACCTGGTGACCTAGTTTTTGACCCTAGATGACCCTATATCGAACTTGTCCAAGATTTTATTGAGGGTAACATTCTGACCAAGTTTCATTAAGATTGGGCCGAAATTGTGACCTCTAGAGTGTTAACAAGCTTTTCCTTTGATTTGACCTCGTGACCTAGTTTTTGACCCCAGATGACCCAATATCGCACTCGTCCAAGATTTTATTGTAACATCCTGAATAAGTTTCATTAAGATTGGGCCAAAATTGTGACCTCTAGAGTGTTAACAGTCAAATTGTTGACGACGGACGATGGAGTGTTCACAAGCTTTTCCTTTGATTTGACCTGGTGACCTAGTTTTTCATCCCAGATGACCAAATATCGGATTTGTCCAAGATTTTATTGAGGGTAACATTCTGACCAAGTTTCATTAAGACTGGGCCAAAATTGTGATCTCTAGAGTGTTAACAGTCAAATTGTTGACGACGGACGACGACGGACACAGGGTGATCACAAAAGCTCACCTTTGAGCACTTCGTGCTCAGGTGAGCTAATAAAAAGTTAGCCTTCAATGCATGTTTTCTTGGATGGAGAGTTTGTAAGCTCTTTACTAGTAGGATTATTTGTCCCTAATTAAGTTCCATGTGCATACCCCTTTTTCCGTCGAAAAATTGTGTTCATTTTACATAGCTGATAGAAGCAATACTAGTATACCATTCTTTAAAATCAAAGTTATGACAACAATTCTTTATTTCTTACAAGTTATGAGGGTAAACAGCAGGACAAACATAAAATATTTTATGTCTCTTGCTCTACATAACTTTTGGGATAGGTGAATGTGCGGATGTCAAATGCTTGAACCCTTAATAAACTCAAAAGCATGTATTTTACAAATGTCAGATTGTATTATACAAACACATGCATGTAGTTCCATTGCCCTTACTATATCTGTCCTAAAATGCACAAACAGTCTAGACAACAGCACGGCTGCTAAACGCTAGCGCCACCACCAAATTGTGGTGATAAGGAAAAGAGCTATCGACATTTCCGTGGTGCAGCTATCGCCCGTTCCTACTTGTAAACAAGTGAGAAAATTTTACATTTTATCTTATATTTTTATTGATAGAACTTTTTTCGAAAATCGGAGAATGTAGTTCCGTGTAACAACACTTTAACTACAGGTTGGCTGTAATTTCATTAAAATATTATGCAAATTGTGGTGCCAGGAACTTTTCTCCCGAATCTGACAGTGACACATTTTTATATCGGTCAGTATTCGAGCACTATTCTGATGAATAGACACACTGTAAGAACATACCTGCATATGCAAATGGTGTAGAAATGACAAATAATTATATACGTACACACCATGAATAATAGAATCTTGGGTTAGAAGAAATATACCAGGATTTTTAAAAGTGGTGGCGCTATAACTCTAGTGATGGCGCTATACAGTAGTGGTGGCGCTGTTACGGCATTCAATAATACGAACTGCTGACACATCCGGAACAAAACAAACACCAATATTTTCTAATTGGTAATTTTCCTGCAAGGAATTACGTTATTAAAGAATGAAAAACACGATCATAGGTTATTTACCCTTATGAAACATCCTCTGTCAAAAAAAAAAAAAAAAAAAAAACTGCCTCGGTAGCCTAGTGGTAGAACGTCAGCTTCGAGTGTGGAAAGTCGTGGGTTCGAACCCCAGCCGCGTCATACCAAAGACGGAAAAAATGGTACTAGTAGCTTCCTCACTTGGCGCTAAGCATTAAGAGGATAGTGCTAGGACTGGTAAGCGCGGTGTCAGTATAATGTGACTGGGTGGGATATCATGCAACGTGTCTACGACGTGATATTCCAGTGAGGCAGCACTGTAAAGTTGGTCATTGTGCTCACTGCTACAAGCAGAGACCGTCGTTTATATGACAGAAATCTTTTGGAAAAAGACGTTAAACCCGAACACACACACACACACACACACACAAGAAAAAAAAAGAACAGAATACTCACAGACCCTTGGAATTTTTGTAGTCAAAGTAAATACTTTCCTTTGTTTAAAGGTGGTCAATCACATTTAATCAACATCTTTTAATGACATTTTTTACTTTTTGTATATTCTAGTAGAGAATTATTTAAGGAACAAAAAGACCAATTAAATAGAGTTAGATTCCTATTTGATATGTATATTTTATTATTTTTATAAAACTTTGTAATTACTCCCCTTTAATATGAAAGTATATAAAAAGCTGGGTATTTCTTTTTATTTCGATACAATGTCTAGTTTTACATTTGCATTTGATAGACATATCAACTATTGAACAATCTGAACCAAAATGCAAGTTTTAAAGCTGTGTGTAGCTTCTGAATTCATTTATTTCCAATCTATCTTGGTTTCGCAACCAAGATAGGCAAAGGGAGGTAATAATAATTCTTCAAACTTGCGTTTCTAATGAATTTCATCTAAATACGTAATTTTTAATGCAAATATTTTACAAATATATTACAATATGTCTAATATTTATACATTTCCTTAGGCAAAGTATGTTAATCAAATTTATACTTATGATAAAATAACTCTATCTTGGTTGGGCAACCAGGATAGGAAAATGAATTTTTAAAAATACCTCAAGTGAAAATCTAATTTGTATTAAGTGTTAAGTGAACATAAATGAGTGTAAATGATCAGATGCTAAAGTTTCGAACAAATCCGTTACATGGCCGAAATCTGATTATCCACCTTTAAAATGTTAATGTAGAATTATTTCTAACCTTAAATATTCTACTTAAATACAAACATGTACTTTTAATTCAGTCAAGAAAAATAGTAGCAATACATTTATTTCAAACAAAGATTTTTGTCCAGGATAAATCAGTTTTAACGCGTGAATTAGAAAAATAGTCCTCACCAAAATTCTCTCTCAAATATAAAATAGTTTTAAAGACACTGTAATCTTTTAATTTTACTGCTAAAAGACGTGAGGGATGATACATATCTCATTTCAATTCATGCACGACCAAACCGAGTCTGCTGTCATGTTTGTCGGTTTCGGTCCATTGTCCAAAGCGTCTTTTCACAAAATTTATCACATTGTAAAGGTAAATGATAATCTCAAGTGGCACCGCTAGACCGCTCAGGTAAATTGAAAGATCTACGTATTTACATTGTAACAGACAGAAATTTTACAATTAATTCAAGTCCTCGAATTCAACAACCATATAAAGATCCGCTGTGGGATTTTCATACATTAAAATTGAATATATTAGCCACAACAGCGCCACCACTACTGTATAGCGCCATCACTAGAGTGACAGCGCCACCACTTTCAAAAATAGTGGTGTTTTTTTCTTTTTACTGTGTTTTTCGTCATTTTTTTGTGTGTGGAAATACGTGTAATTCATTTCTACACCATTTGCATATGCAGGTATGTTCTTACAGTCTGTCTATTCATCGGAATGGTGCTCGAATACTGGCCGATATAAAAATGTATCACTGTCAGATTCGGGAGAAAAGCTCCTGGCACCACAATTTGCATAATATTTTAATGAAATTACAGCCAACCTGTAGTTAAAGTGTTGTTACACGGAACTACATTCTCCGATTTTCGAAAAAAGTTCTATCAATTAAAGTATAAGATAAAATATAAATTTTACTCACTTGTTTACAAGTAGAAACGGGCGATAGCTGCACCACGGAAATGTCGATAGCTCTTTTCCTTATCACCACAATTTGGTGGTGGCGCTAGCGTTTAGTAGCCGTGAACAGACCTGTTCAATTTTTATCACAGTCATGTTTTTACCCATTTTCAGTCTTGGATTGAAGGAAGGTATTAAAGAGAACTTAATTCTTTCCATCTGTACATAAAGTTGAAATTCACTCAAATCCAATATAATTTTGATTGGCAATCTGATCAACATTTAGAAGGACAAATCATGTGAGGATATTCAGAAACTGTATTTGTTTGTAAACGTATTGTTTACTTCTGCCTTCTTGCTGAATAGCTAATAGGATAATGCATGTGTAATCACAACAACTTCTGATGATAGAATCGAATGTGTATTTTAATCATCGCAGCAAAACTTTTTTTTATCACCAATTATTATTTGATGACACGGTTTTAAATAATGAGATGTTGGGTTCATCTCGAGAAGAAAATAACTCGCGAAAGCTCTTCCTAATGACCTTTCCCAGATTTATTTACACAATCTAACTGTCATATCGGCTGTCAATTTTGCATACTGTTGCAATTGTGGAGACAAATACAAAGGTTAAAGCATGTTCTCCTGGTGTTTTAATGGACAGTTATGATTAAAAGTATTAAATTTTATGAATCCCTGTCGCTACACAATGAAAAAAGGCCCGCTCTGAAATTTTGAAATCAGTTTTAAAAAAATGAAGCGAACGGAAGCTGAATTTTAAAAAAGTTTTTTTTTTTTGATTTTGAAAAAAAAATGGACAGGGAAATCCATTGACCAAGTAATCAATTTCGTGTGGCCTTACAATGAATTTTGTATAATAAATGTTGATTCTACGGAGGCGTGAAAGGGCCATCAGATGCTAATACGTTTTATTATGTTACAGGTACAGAAAGGATATAGGATTTAATTCGGCTAACCATATCATCAATATGATACTGAGATTTGGTGATAATACAGGTATGCATTCAAACCCCTTGTAAAGTAAAAAGATGTTAAGTAAAGTCATGCAGCCGATAGTTATTCATAGTAAATTACTGTGCCATTGGTATATGTTCTAAGTATGTTGAACTATTTTTTACTGGGCATGAGTACTTGCAAGTTTTGTAAGTCCACGGCTACCTATTGGTGGTGATAAGAGTAGGCCAAATTTTATGATCTGTAACGATAATGACGTCAGAGGTGGTAAATTATTAAACATTGAACTACATTGTACAGCGGATAGATACAATATAGTTGTGAGAAGTATATTCCTGATTAAATTCTGCATGGTTACATAGAGAAGGTGATTTATCAAAATCAAATCAGCTTCCAAAACAGCATTTCCTCAAAACTGATAACCATGTCTTTTCAAATTGAGTTAATTAAATGAGTTTTATAAAATCATAAAATGAGAGGCTCTGTCAAGCATTTTGTCGATTTCATTAAACACGTTTAAACAATTAAATAAGGCACACAATTTTAATGTTTCAAATATTAAATTTTCTTAATGAAACTTCAAAAAATTTCTTCCTTCTTTACCTATATGAAATGGTAATTTTCCCCAACATGTCGCGCTAATGTCAGTGTTATTAGTGTAATTAAAACCTTTTACACTGTTATGTTGTATATGCCAAGTAAGCAAACAAAGACGTGATAAACTCTTCTACCACTGTTCTCCGAACATTCAGTCAAATACCATTACCTCGATATTCAAAGTACTGCAAAAACTGCATTGACGTATCCGAAGTTCGACGTAATGATATTGTCTCTCTAAGACTACATTTTGTATATGTGTAGGACGTCTATATTGTCATTACATACAAGCTTCTTTGCCAGTTAAATACGCATGTTGTTACTAATAAGAAATGGTAGATTTTTACCGAGCCAAACAAAAAATATTTCGTCCAAACTGTTATATTCAAAAACAGCTTGCTCGCTTGCACACTGTTTTAGACTATTGGGAATTAAATGCAAACTTGCAAACATTTAAATTGGCTTAAAGCTAAATAACAAACAAAACAAACATGCAAACTAGCCTGTTTTTCAGTAATACATCGCAGAACAACAATTGGTTGTTTTTTACCTTACAAATACCATGGATATTTTAAGACAAGCTATGATTTCAACAAAAACAGGTGTAAAAACAGTACAGTCAGGTAAGTTGACGGGACTGAAAAATCCCATCAAGCTAAACAAAATATCGTACTAATAATAACGAGGTGAGAATAAATAATACCATTAAAATATAAAGAGAAAAATCGGGACCGACCCAAACTCATCGTGCTAACTGGAGTATCCAGATAACCAATATCAAGGTAATGATCTTCAACTGTATTAACAATGGGGAACATACACTCAAAGTTCTTCACTTGAACTTGGATAATTCCAACACCATTCTTTGCTCAAACTCATTGTCAGGTCCCAACAAAATCCTTAAGCCTTCTGAAGTTGGGTATCATTCATTCCTGGAGGTACCACAGGTGGTTCTACAGTGTTAACTGCACTTGGAGGCCCTGTATTTGTCTGCTGAGGCCCTGCTACAAACAACAGTAATTAAACAAGGAAAGAAATTATTTGGTCACTGTACACAAATGTTCTAATGTTCTGGGTCAATGTGACCTTCACCTTTGACCTCAAAATCAATAGGGGTCATCTGCTGGTCATGAGCAACCTCCCTATTAAGTTCTGTGATCCTAGGCCCAAGCGTTCTTGAGTTATCATCCGGAAACTGTTTAACTGTTCCGGGTCATTGTGACCTTGACCTTTGACCTACTGATCTCAAAATCAATAAGGGTATTCTGCTGATTATGATCCACCTCCCTATCAAGTTTTGTGATCCTAGGCCCAAGCGTTCTTAAGTTATCGAGTTATGGGACTTGATGCAATCAACTAGTTTTATAACCCGAAGACACGTGAAGTTTCAATTTAATAATATTAGATCTGCATTTGTCTTGGAGATAGTAACTTTCATGCAAAACTACCAGAATTTTCAAAGTCCAAAAGGCGGCATAATTTGGCCAAAATACATGTCAGTGTTATGGGACTTGACCCAGTGACATTGGTAATTGATCTAGCAAAAGAAAAAATAAGTTTCAAATCTATATGCCTTTAAGTAATAGCTATATGTACTTGCACAAAAAACTTTAACCAGGATTTTTTTAATCCAAAAGGGGGCATAATTTGGCCAAAATGCATGTCAGTTATGGGTTATGGGACTTGATGCTATCAACTAGTTTTATAACCCTGAAGACACATGTGCAGTTTCAATTCAATACCTGCATTCTGAATTGTTCCAGGATAGGGACCTGCACAACATCTGTTGGAAGAGAGTTCCATAGAACTATAGTAGCTGGGAAGAAAGAGAATTTGTAATAATTACAGGGTGTAAGAATCTGCTTGTAATATAAGAGGTGAATGTGTCTAGTGAAGCAGGTGGGGGTATAACAGAAGGGGGTATAGGCACTGCAACCAGTCCATTTGCAATTTTATAAAACATAAGTAGCCTGACATCTGACCTTCTGTCTTCAAGCGAACGCCACCCCAGTTTGTTTACCATTTGGGAGACACTGCTGTATGTGGAGTAATCGTTGGAAAACTATCGCGCAGCCCTGCGCTGAACCATTTCAATTTTATGGATGTTTTGTTTAGTATATGGACTCCAGACAGAGCTGTAATGTTCAAGTTGGGGTCTGACTAGGGTTTTGTAAGCAAACTCTTTAACATTTGGGTTTTTAGTGGGGATGTCAGGAAGTTAAGAGTTTGACTTGATTTGGAGGTGACCTGATTAACATGTTTGGTCCAGTTAAGGTCTGAGGAGATAGTAACTCCAACTTTTTTGCATCACTTACTGCAATGGAGTGAGTATTTGGACCTACCAGGTACATGGAGTTTTTGACTTAGTGATATTTATCACTGTACATTTTGAGGGGTTAAACTCCATGTCCCATTTGCTCTCCCAGACCTGTAACCTGTCAAGGACTTGTTGAAGAATACTTTCATAAGAAGAGTTTTTGAGGGTGATGTAAACAGCAGTGTCATCAGCAAATAACCTGACCTCTGAAGCTATATTTTCCGGCAGGTCATTTATGTATACATGTAGTAGAAAGAGATGAGGGCCTAGAACAGAACCTTGGGGTATTCCAGACGTTACTGGGACTATAAGGTATTACAGTGACTTATTTAGATAAAGACTTTTCTTTTCAAAAATGATGCAGATGTGTTCACTAACATTATATCTTTCATAATAATACAGTATTTTACCTTAAAAGTCATTTAAAACAAAAACTGCAACATTTTCAACTCTTGCCTCTCATTTTTTGTAGGTCACTTCCATTTCATAAAAAATGGTGTAACTAATTAATTTGGGCAACAAATATTTTAATTCTTTTATTTTTCCTCTAATTATGTATTTAGATATTAAGCATGATACAGTTTATCATTCCAAGAGTTAGCAGTTTCTCAGAAATTTTCACATAGGTAAAGAAGGAATTCTTTGAAGTGGCAACATTTTTCTAATTTTTTCCTTATTTTGGATAAAAAGAATTTCTGCAAAGTTGTACCACTCAATTCAGAATGCAATTAACAGGTCTAGGAAAGTGGTATATTTACAGATAATCTATAAATTCACAGATTTTTCAATCTATGAATTTACAGATAAAGTCTTTGAAAATTGCTAAAATTGTTTAAGAGTCATAATGTCACAAACTAAATCAGCTGGGATGGCGTACCCTTGAAAATAGGAGATCTGATTCACGCCTCCTTATGTTCTATAAAATAGTGAATGGTTTGGTTGCTGTACCACTTCCTCCTTATGTCAGCCCCCCATCCCGTCTAACAAGACATATCCATCCCCACTTCTATACACAGATCCTCACTCCCTGTAATTACTATAAGTACTCTTTTTCTTCCAGCCACCTGATAGTGCTTTGGAATTCCCTTCCAGTACAACTTGTGCAAGCCCCCACCCAGAACCAATTTAAGCAGGGTGTGACCAAACTTGCACACAATGCTTAACATGATAGACCTGTTTTTAAACTGCTTTTATCTGTAAATCCTTCTTGTTTTTTTTAACACTATCAACTGTATTTCATGCTTGCAAATACACATTGTGTATTACTTTTATTCTCCTGTCCATTCTACCTGTCTACTTTTAAATTTCTTGTACAGGCGTGCAGCTGCACGTAATACTCAACAAGAGGGCCATGATGGCCCTATATCGCTCACCTGTTATCATTGCACTTAAGGACAAGAAGGTCCTCAGAAAAAATATCTAAGTCCAAAGGACAGGAACAACAAAGGGAAGAAATTTAACCAAAAAGAAAAAAAAATTCTTAAAAGGTACAGATATGTCAAAATACACCTAAAAATTGGAGGTATCATCCATGTTGTACCACAGAAAAGTGGTCTCGGTTTTTCCCTACAGTCAATAATAAGAAAATTACTCAAAATAAGCTATTTATAGTAATGTAAAAGGGAAGTAATTAAAAAGAAACTTATTGTAAGTGAACAAAAGAAGGATCTGCCAAATAAATCTGTTGACATAAATGAAATTTCAGATCAGTATCTTCATTAGTTACGGAGATATACCCATTTTAATTTGAAATAAAGGGAGGTAATTTGACATAAAATCAGTCCATAGTTATCTACCCTGATTGGCTCAGTCCAACTAATGACAATAATGAAATTTCAAATAAGTCCTATAAGTACTTACTGATATAAATCCATTTTGATTACAATCAGGGGAGGTAATCAGATATAAAATAACTCTGAAACCTACGATTGGATCTGATTTGTCATGGAATCAAAGATTTATTGTTGTTGAAGATATTTTGGAAGTTTGTATCAAATAAAACCATAAATGAAGTCTCTATATGGCTGCAAAAGCCAAAATAGCCAATTCTGGACCTTTAGGGGGCCATAACTCTGGAACCCATGAAGGAATCTGGCCAGTTCAAGAAAGGAACCAAGATCTTGTGGTGATACAAGTTGTGTGCAAGTTTGATTAAATTCAAATCATAAATGAAGCTGCTATTGTGCAGACAAGGTCAAAATAGCTAATTCTGGCCCTATCAGGGGCCATAACTCTGGAACCCATAAAAGAATCTGGCCAGTTCAAGAAAGGAACCAAGATCTTGTGGTGATACAAGTTGTGTGCAAGTTTGGTTACAATCAAATCATAAATGAAGCTGCTATTGTGCAGACAAGGTCAAAATAGCTCATTTTGGCCCTTTCAGGGGCCATAACTCTGGAACCCATTATGGGATTTGGCCGGTTCAAGAAAGGAACCGAGATCTTATGGTGACACAAGTTTTGTGCAAGTTTGATTAAATTCAAATCATAAATGAAGCTGCTATTGTGCAGACAAGGGCCATAACTCTGGAACCCATAAAGGAATCTGGCCAGTTCAAGAAAGGAACCAAGATCTTGTGGTGATACAAGTTGTATGCAAGTTTGGTTAAAATCAAATCATAAATGAAGCTGCTATTGTGCAGACAAGGTCAAAATAGCTAATTCTGGCCATTTCAGGGGCCATAACTCTGGAACCCATAAAGGAATCTGGCCAGTTCAAGAAAGGAACCAAGATCTTATGGTGATACAAGTTGTGTCCAAGTTTGGTAAAAATCAAATCATAAATGAAACCACTATTGTGCAGACAAGAAATTGTGGACGGACGACGGACGGACGGACAGACAGACGACGGACGAAGGGCGATCACAAAAGCTCACCCTGTCACTATGTGACAGGTGAGCTAAAAAGAGGCGTGATACAGTATACATAGATAAAATCGCAGCTTGAAATTAATTGATTTACTTATGGTATGCATAAATAAAGGTCTATTGTAACATTCAGGAATTTCTGTTGACTGATTTTTCTGAAAATGCCAAAAACTCAGTCAACAAAAATGGCTGAAACTCACAAATGACCTTAATTTATGCATAATGTAAATAAACCAATTAATTTCAAGCTGCGATTTTGAGAATACAGTGCTTTCGGGTATAGCGGACAGCTAATTTTTCCTGCATTTCAATTCAAAGAAATTAAATTTAGTAGTTTTTTCTGTATATGAGACAGAAAACAGCTATTCTTTTCAAAACATTCAGATTTTAATAGAAATTCATGTGTTTTTCTCTTCATGCCATTGTTTACATAGTGCTGATTTAGGATGTACAGGATGTATCATTTTTTCCATTATTCAGGAGCTAAAAATTCACATCTAAACAAACTTCCCAAGATTTTTTTTAACTGTAAATCAGAATAATAATTTAATGTATTTTCTTTTAAAAAAACATTCAGCATTTTAAATTTCTATCAAATACTTTTCATTCACTGATGTTGTTTACAAACACATTGATTTAGTCAGTAAAGCCTCGATTTTCATTTGATGACATATGAAAAATAACACATTGTCAATAAGCTTAAACATTTAAAATGTATGTCAGAATGATCTGTCTGCATGCAAGTAAAAGAATGATATAAAAATTTATACAATAATTCAAGGTTATAAATATAAAATTTATCAACCTATACTCTATACCCTAAAATCCGCTAGAGCGGGTTCGGGTCTGGCCGGCTGTCGGCAGTAACCGGCCGCTGCGCAGAGATACACTTTATTAATGCTGTGTTAAGTCAGTTCGCGCAAAAACTGCCATTTTTTAAATATCAAAATCATGAATCTACAATACATTTTCAGTATTTAAGCGACAGATTTGATTTCAGCGGCGATAAGTTATCTATTTTTAACTTTTGACATGTATGATTTATAAGAATTTCTACGTCACACAAATGTAGTATAGAGGAATCGAGTGTATGCGTATTATCTATGCTCGTAGACACTTGCGGGAGGCTGAAAAAAAGACCTATCTATTATATAACTTTAAATATTGTATTATCTATAATAATAAGTAATTGTTTTAGAGTCATCACAATCGATTTGACTGACTGTAGCTCAGTAGGGAGTAGCCTTGATTACCACCTTGGTGATCTCGGTTTGAACCCCATATGCTGCATTTTTTCTTCTTCAAAGTTATAGACTATGCATTTGTTTTTGCTTAGATATGAACGTGTGTTTTGATTTATAGATAAACACAGATGCAGTGATCTATATGTAATGATTACTTTTTTTGTTGCGTTGTCGCAATAGTCTTTAAGAGACACTTCTAATTCTATAACAATGTTTCATTATCCTTTTGTCTTTTAGGTATGAGTCGGCAAATACGTAGCAAGCCAAAATATGACCAGTCTGCTTTGGATTTGGCAGTCACAGCAGTCCAGTCAAAAACAATGTCACTGCGCACAGCTTCGAGATCATATGCCATACCAATATCACTGGCACCAGACCAGAAAGAAAATGCAACTATATAAATATTATGTTATATACCCTACCCGAGGTATTCTATAAGAACCATGGTCGTGAACGGAAAAGTGCACTTACCCATTTCAATCGTACATTTCTTACCTAAAACGTGCAGTTCGGTGAATGGGTACCTAGCATATTTAACAAGCGGTAATTTATCTTCCATCGTGCACCAGTCACATTGTCTTAATATTTCATATTGCAGAGATATTCCATATATTTTATGCTTTCGTCAACGTTACAGTAAAAAACTTGCGTGAACTCACCTAATGAACATCCGGTCTAGAGGTCACAGCAGTGCGCACATGTTTGGTGAAATGTAAACAAACAAAAACAGAATTCAAAATATTCACAGTTTTACAATAAAACTCGAAATGATGAATGAAATTCATCTTGTTTATGATTTCTGAATTTGAAGTCATTCATTGGTATACACATGTACTGTTTATTTACTTCATATTGCACACTTATGCTGCATATACACATTTTAGCGTACACATGTAGTTAAACGATGACTGACCTGCATTTTCACATCAGCCAATCAGAATGGTTTTGTAATCTAGACTGGAACTTCACCAGGGAAGTTCAACCAAGTTTTTTGTGTAACGTTGAAAAAACTATAAATTACGCGTTGTTTCTCTAACATAAGAAATATTGAAGAAATGCGACTGGTACACAATGGAACATAAATTACCACTTGTTCAATATCCATATTACACATTTACCGAACTGCGCGTATTAGGTATGGAATGCGCGATTGGGTAAGTATATTTTCCCGTTCATGACCATGGTTCTTATAGAATACCTAGGGGTAGGGTATAACATGTACAGAGACATTTTCTTTCTGGTCTGGTGCCAGTGACCATGATAAGGTCAACAACAGGATGCCTATGACTGCTACTCTAAAAACAATTTTATCACCAGCCGAGGAACAGACCTTGGTGGACTGGACCATTCACACGGGTCAAATAGGTTATGGCCGAACCGGATGTGAATTACTTGACACGGTAAAGAAAATTTTAGACATGGATGGACGCAAAAACCCATTTACAAACTATCCTCCGGGAAAAGACTGGTGGTATGCATTTGTCAAACGCCATCCTGAGATATCTGAGCGTACACCACAACAACTTGTAGTCACCCCAGGCAAAATTCAGTCATGGTTTGGTGGGTACAAAGCCTATATTACTGTTTCATGACCCAACGCGTTTGTACCATGCAGACGAATCGGGATTTTCGCTATGTCCTAGATCCGGGAAGGTCGTTGCGATAAAAGGCTCTTCCAATGTATATAACTTCACATCCTCAGATAAAACACAAATAACCATACTTGCGTGTATGAGTAGCACTGGTAATGTCCTGCCGCCACTTCTCGTGTATCCCAGAATCCCAGACAGGGATTTGCAAACAATCCACGAGAAGGATTTCCTGCGGCAGTCCTAGGCCGATCGGAAAATGGGTGGATGGACAGCGAGTTATTTTTCATGTGGTTGAAAGATGTTTCCATCCCTTCCATAGAATTGCGTGGTGTTAAAAAACCTGTGGTACTATTTGTGGACGGCAACTCCACTCATCTGAATTTGGCGGTCAGTGAGCTCTGCAAACAGCACATTTTATTATATTGTCTTCTTGAGCATGCATCCCATATAATTCAACCTTGCGACTTAAAGCTTTTCAGTGTGCTAAAAGAGGCATGGCGACAAGCAGTGCGGGATTTTCAAATGGAACATGTAGGTGAATTCGTGACTAAGCAGAAGTTTGCAAGTGTGTTCCGTCATGCATGGGAAAAGTCTACTACGATTGATGTTGATATAAAGAGATTAAGAGATTCCGGACTTTTTTCCCTGGACAAGTCACGTGTTTTGTCAACATTTAAGATGTGCCCAAGTAAGATATTTGAGCGGTCATCTGACTGCTTATCGTCGTCCGGTTGTTCAAATGAGCATGCATCTGCAAAATTATTGCCAGTTGTTCCAAATAAAGTGTCATCAACTGAATCTATGCCAACCGTTGTTCATTCATCAGCTGTCGATGACCTTTCATTGAACTCCTCTGAGTCAACTGCTAAACTCTCAACTGCCACTCCTGAGGTATCTTCCACGGCTGCTAATATTCAGTCCAACACTGTCACCGAGTTGTCAATAACTGCCGCCGAATTGAAAACCATAACCGCTGAACATCAAACTGCTCCCGTGCAACTGCCTGATTCTGGTGCTAAAATGCAAACTGCCTGCACTAAAATTACAGCTGCTGAATTGCAATCCTCTACCGCTGAGCTGCAGATTTCTCCCGAGGAACTGCCGTACACTGTTACTGAAGTTTCAGCTGCTAACATTGAAATGCCTGTTGCTTCCAGTGAACTGCAAACTGCCACAAGTGATGTATACAATCTTCTTTCACTGAAGTGCTTCCATTAGTTGTTGGTGACCTTTCTGGATCAGCTGAAGTTTCGAATACACCCGCCAAGTCTGACTCTTCTCCAAGTCAATTGAACAATTCTCCAGATTATGTTTCACCACCATTTGCTGTGTTGCTAAAATATCCTCTTGCAAAACCTAAAACAGGAAATAAAAAGGCAAAAATGGCCATGCCAAAAGCAACAACAGGAATGGCGTTCCTTGATATGATGATTAAAAAACAAAAACAAAAAAAAGAGAGGAAGAAAATGCAAAACTCCAACGAAAACTAGAAAGGGAACAAAAAAGAGCTGTCAGTGGACAGCGCGCTCGACTATTCTCAGTGCTTGATAGTATCATATAAGCAACGAGTAAAACTTTAACATTACAATAAGCATATTCTAAGTCGAAAAGGGGCCATAATTCAGTCAAAATGCTTGATAGAGTTGCCTCCTCCTTTTTACAGACTGGGGTCATGATGGTAAACAAGTATGCAAAATATAAAAGCAATATCTCAATAGACTTTGAAAATATTTGGGGTGGTACGCAAACTTTAACATTTATTCTAAGTCAAAAAGGGGCCATAATTCAGTCAAAATGCTTGATAGAGTTGCCTCCTCCTTTTTACAGACTGGGGTCATGATAGTAAACAAGTACGCAAAATATGAAAGCAATATCTCAATGGACTTTGAAAATATTTGGGGTGGTATGCAAACATTAACATTTATTCTAAGTCGAAAAGGGGCCATAATTCAGTCAAAATGCTTGATAGAGTTTACTCCTCCTTTTTACAGACTGGGGTCATGATGGTAAACAAGTATGCAAAATATGAAAGCAATATCTCAATGGACTTTGAAAATATTTGGGGTGGTACGCAAACTTTAACATTTGTGTGACGCTCACGCTCACGCCGACGCTGGGGCGAGTAGGATAGCTCCCCTATTCTTCGAATAGTCGAGCTAAAAAGCAAGAACAGGAAAAGCAAAAGAAGGAAAAAATGATAAACAAAATGATCGAGAACCTCCATAAACGATCACAGTGCACATCTTCGTCCGACAAAGAAGACGAAGACCTAAAACTGACAGATGGATCTGATATAGATATGGAAATTGACTCCAACGTGTGTGCAAAGTGTGGGTCTTTGTATGACAATAATGTTGTTAACTGGGTTTGGTGTAACCGGTGTCCCAGGGTTGTTCATCGAGCCTGTGTTGCCTATGTGGATATGTCTGAAATAAATGAGGAACAAGTTGCAGCGTTTGAGTTTGAGTGTGACTTTTGTTGAACAGATGTAACTTGGTTACATTCCTTTAGAATGCATTAAATTCTGTAATCAGTTAACAGCATGGTTTATGGTATCTGAAATGTACTACATGTATATGTTTGTACTGGCTGGTAAATGTTCAAATATCAAGACAAATTGACAATGCGTAACTGTTTCAAGATGATCTTTATTACATCATGTTGCATGGTGTTATGTCCAGTTCGTTATGTTACGATTGACTGAAAATACACAAAACCATGAATAAGTACTGGCAAATAAGTCACAATACATGTATAATGCTATTATAGCCTAGTAAATTATTATACATGTCAAAACAACTTAATTAATGTTTAAAATCTTTAAACTTCTTAACACAATACTAACAAATGTAACAATAGTGAATTTAAGCAAGGTGAAACAAAGGGGCATAACTATGCAAGGCATATACAAGAATTTGTAGCAGTTACTTCCCTTGACAATAAGCAAACGACAACTGAGGTCTTAAACCTAATAAAATATACAAACACAGCTTGAATACAAAGAAAATCGATCCTTGTTACTTAAACAATTGCTGTCCTAAATCTAGAAAACTGTAGTAGTCATTTACCAGCAACAAACTTATTAGCGAACAGTCAGATATGGGTGGGGTACGAATGGCGCGTAACTAATTAATAGTTATACAGCATAATTGCTTGATTTTACATGTCAAGAATATTCAACAATAGTAAAGCAAATACTTATATTCTTACCAAATTATAGTACATGTATTTGAACCTTTTCAGTACAAAAAAAAAAACGAACAATTTTCTAGAAAAAAAATACTCTGGAAACATGGCTAAACTGCTAACGAAAATCAAAGCAACATTATCGTTGTCGTCTAACAAAACGGCTAAATGCCGGTAAGTACCGACCATTACGAGTGGCACTTACATCCCAGCCCCTTAATTGTGAAGATAACATCTGACACAATTACTCAACACAATTTCAAAACTTAAGATACAGTAACTCAATTTGCAAAAATAAATTCTTGAGGTTTGAACCATGTGCATAATTTAAAGACATTAAAGGTATTTTACAAAATACACTGTATTCTCAACTAAAGTTTACAACATATGAATTCTCAAGTAATTCTCTAGTAAGACCTTTCAAATATCTTCAAAAAAAAAAAAAAAAAATAAAAAAAAAAATTAAGCTATAAATGCCTCATCAGTTATTTAGCTCAACATACAATAGTTCAACATATCAGATAGTTCAATAGACAAACATGCATGTATAAGGTAGTTCCTTCAAGTAGTTCAATTTTCTCTTGAAACAACACACATAGTTCAATTTCTTCTGAAACAACAACACACTCTAGTTCAATTTTCTTCTATAACAACAGTTTAGACTAGTTTATATCGATCACAATAATTAAACTGTTTCTCTTGCTGACTAGAAAAATTTACAAGATATTGAATACTACTTGTTATCAAGATTGTTTCACGGGGATTATTATGCCCCTTAAGAACAGTGAAGCAATCTATGTTTCCGCTTCAAGAAGCAAGCATAGCTTGTCAACTGGACGTACCAAGCTCGTATTGAACACAGTTTTCAACTTCACTTGCCTAACATGGCCTAATCTATCTGGAATAGTCTCTGTTACTTTACCCATCAACCACGAATTCCTTGGCGCGTTAGAATCTACAACTAGGACAACATCACCAACGCATAAATTTCTTTTGACGTCACACCACTTCTGACGTTCTTGGAGTAGAGGTAAATATTCTCGAGTCCACCGATGCCAAAACAGATCAGTCATGTACTGAACTTGTCTCCAGCGACGTCTGATGTAATTATCTGTTTTCGCAAAGATTCCTGGAGGTAAACTTGGCTTACGTTTCATAAGAAGAAGGTGATTCGGGGTTAACGTCTCAAGGTCATTATGTGAATCTGAATTCCTGGTAATTGGTCTATCATTGATTATAGACTCAACTTCGCAAAACAAAGTATGTAAGGACTCATCATTAAGAGTTTGCTCCTTCACAACACTATTTAGAGTTTGACGTACAGTCTTAATCATTCGTTCCCAGACGCCTCCATGATGCGAGCCTGCTGGAGGATTAAACTGCCAATCTATGTTTTTCTGTAACATTGCGTCATGAATCTGACACACATTCCAGTCAGTAATCGCTTTCTTGAGTTCCTTATTGGCACCAATGAAATTACTTCCATTATCAGACCGCATTTTTGTCACTTGTCCGCGACGAGCAATAAAACGACGTAATGCATTGATGTACGAGTCAGTGTCTAGAGACGCGGCAACTTCCAAATGAACAGCTCGACTTGCTAAACACGTAAAAATAACACCATAACGTTTTACATAGCTTCTTCCTTGCTTAACCTCAAAGGGTCCAAAGTAATCCACACCTACGCGCGTAAAAGGTGGTTCATTTGGCGTGACTCGATCTTCAGGCAAATCGGACATTTTTTGTTCACCAACGCTGCCTCGCTGTCGTCTACAAACTACACATTTTGAAATGATTTTTTCTGATAGCTGACGGTGCATTGATCAGCCAAAATCTTTCTCTTAATTTCGAAAGCATCTGGTTTCGACCAACATGGTTGAGATCTTGATGAATTTGTCTCATTATTAGACTAGAAACATGACAGTTTTTTGGCAATATGATAGGATTTTTGCTTTCAATTGGCATACATGACTCGTTTAAACGACCTCCAACACGCAAAAGTCCATCATCAAGAACAGGGTCAAGATTTCTTATCGAACTGTCTCTTTTCAATTTGTACTTTCCGGACGCGAGAGTCGCGATTTCCTCTGGGAATGCATTTTTCTGAGTATAACTGATGACAATTATTTCAGCTAGATTTAAGTCATGAACTGTTATGTCAGGACAACCACGGTCAATGTCACCAGAAAAATGACTTTGCGAACTAGACTTACACTTTACGCGTTGCAACAACTTTGCGCGAACCTTAAGTATCCAGGCTACTGCTCTTTTAAGTCTTAGCCATGAAGAATAGTGTAATATTAGTTTGTGAATTGGATCCTCTTCAATTGATTCAAAAGTAACATTGTTTGTAACTGATTTCACGAAGTTTATTTTCTTAACCTCGGGGTCATCATCAAGTAGAGAATCTGATACTTGAATGGTAGTTTCCGGTAATATGGACTTCCACAAAAATTCTGGTGCTTCAATCCAATGCCTCGAGAGGTCAGTTGCTGGAATACCCCTGGAAGCTATGTCCGCTGGGTTGAGCTTCGTGCTCACATACCGCCACTGGTCGGGGTTCGAACCTTCATGAATTACCGATAGTCTATTAGCTACAAATGTGTGAAATCTTGATGTGGTATTCATAATGTAGCGAAGAACCGACATACTATCAGTCCAAAACACTGAGTCATTGAACGGAATGTCAATTTCTGATTTCACCATTCTGTCTGTGCGAACAGCAACTGTAGCAGCTGTAAGTTCTAATCTCGGTATTGTGACCTGTTTCAACGGCGCAACACGCGATTTTCCAATCACAAATGAGCAATGAACTCTTTCATCTGAATCTACTAATCTGAGATATGTGACAATTCCGTATCCACTTTCACTGGCATCAGAAAAATGATGTAGGACAGCGGAAGTAATTTTTCCAAACAGTGATGGCTTCAAACACCTAGTAACGCTGAAGTCGGATAGCTTTTCAACATCATTTAGCCACAGATACCACCGCTCGACAACTTTTTCTGGGACAGGATCATCCCAGCCTAGACCTAACCTACACAGATCTTTCAAAAGATTCTTAGCTTGAAGCATAAATGGCGCCAGGAATCCCAAAGGGTCATACACGCTGCTAATCATAGACAACATCCCCCTCCTGGTAAGTGGACGTTCCTTGAGGTGGACCTTGAAACAGAACATATCGGACTCAACATTCCATTGCACCCCAAGTGCACGATCAATGGGAAGAACGTCTTGGTCCAGGTCTAAATCTTGAATTTCTTTGGCTCTGTCACTAGCAGGAACTGCCTGCATTACCTCACGACTGTTGCTCAACCACTTTGATATGTGAAACCCGCCCTGACTCAAAGCTTTTTGTAAACCTTTCACAACTGATTTCGCGTGATCAACAGTATCAACGGATTTTAAGCAATCGTCCACGTAAAAGTTTTTCATAACAGTGTCAGCTATTTCTTCATCAATGTCATCACTACGGTCTTGTACAGTTCTTTTCAATGCATAATTCGCGCAACTCGGCGAGGACCTTGCACCGAACAAATGAACCATCATTTGATATTCAACAATATGTTTATTAATGTCCCCATCTTCCCACCATAGAAACCGTAACAAACTAGCATCACATTCTGGGACCCTAACCTGATAAAACATGCTATCTATGTCCCCCATAATAGCAACTTGCTCCTCGCGAAACCTGATCAATGTTCCAATAAGAGTGTTCGTAAGGTTCGGACCTTGCAATAATTCTTCATTCAAGGACCTTCCTTGAAAACGTGCCGCACAGTCGAATACAACACGTATTTTGTTTTTCTTTGGATGGAATACACCATGATGCGGCAAATACCAAACACATCCATCGTTCTGTGTCAAATCCCTACTTGGAACCTTTCGCGCATAGCCATTCTCCATCATCTTATTCATGAAATCACCGTACTGTCCTTGAAATTCTGCATCACCTTTGAAACGCTTTCCTAGTAATGACAGTCTGTGTATAGCTACCTGTCTGTTATTAGGCATTTGTATGTCTTTCGACTTAAATGGTAAGTTCATTACATAGTGTCCATTTTCAAACCTTGCAGATCCTGCCACTATCTCTAAAAATCGCTTATCTTCGCAAGAATGTTCCGGAACATCATCAATTACGCGTTCACTGAAATCAAGGTTAAAATTATTTCTAACTTGCTGATCAAGACTTGTCTGAATGAAGTTACATGTCACTGAAAACGCGTTTAAACATTCAGCATCAACATCACTATAGTCTATGGGACCATTTACAGCCCAGCCGAATAGGGTCTTAACCGCAAACGGACTGTTGTCAACACTGGGAATAACATCCCAAGGCTCCAGTGCCCTAGGTACGTCGACGCCAATCAAGAGTTCAACATCGCAATTCGACTGATCAATCGTAGGTAATTCAACGTTTTTCAAATGTGGCCATTTTTCTAACTCGGACTTTGTTATTCTATCTGCAATTGTTACCGGCAACTTTGTCTGAGAGTATATCTTTGGCAAGTCAATAACTTCATTCTCATCTAAAGACAAAATCTCTAGACCCGTAACAGCAAGACAGTCTCGCGTTTGCCTTTCAGTAATAGTCTGGATTGTGACTTTATGTCCTTTCCCTAATACATTTAATTTACTAAGTAAACTTTCAGAACAAAATGTTGATGTACTACCAGTATCAAGAAATGCATATGTTTCTACAACTTTGCTACTACTTTTAGATTTAATTTTCACAGGAACAATAGGCAAAACTTGACGAATTCCAGCCCCTGTAGACGTTGCAGCCGTTTTTGTGTAAAATTTTTCATTGTCCGTGGGTTCCACATGGAGAATACTTGGGTGTGGTCTCTTGCAGATATGACATTCCATCTTCCTGTTACAATTTGACTTCTGATGCCCTGGCTTCAGGCAACCAAAGCATAAACCCTTTGATCTCAAGAACTGGTATCTTTCTTTAAGTGGCTGTTTGGTGATGTCCTGGCAAGAATTCAGCGAATGTTCAGCGCTGCAATACACACACTGCACAACGTGTTCGGATAGACTTGTTTCAGGTAGTAACTCTCTATGTTCGTCATTGCTTGTATTTGTAGCGAAACTTCTATACGGCTTCCTTTGATTCAACGTAGGCGCACGTGTACTATGCGACTCCACACTCATCACCGTTTTCCCATACAATGGGTCGTTGGCCTTCTTAGCTTCCCTTTGTACAAATGAGACAAGGTTGTTGAATTTTACAACGCGATTCTTTTCCTTTAACTCATATACTATTGTGCGCCACCTCTCATGCAGGTAATACGGTAACTTCATGATGATGCGCTTAATGTTCTCAGAGTATTCAAGAACCCTAGCCGCTTCCACATTCTCAACTGCGTATAAGCATTCCTTTAAAAATATAGAGTATTGATCTAATGCTTTTGGATTGTCTGCTTTTATGACGGACCATTCTAAGGCTTTTTTAACATACTCGTTAGCTACCACATCGGGATCACCATATCTGTCTTTGAATTCCTTCATTGTAGCTGTGAAACCTACTTCAGCACTCAAGTGTGAATATCCTGAAGCTATTTTGTGTGCTTCACCAGTTGTAAACTGTAGTAAGAAATTCATGCGCTCATCATACGAATCAGTGTTATTTAACACTCTTGTCTGAAACTGTCTAATGAATCTGTTGTAGTCCATAGGATTTCCTTCAAACTTGATAATTTCAGACTTTGGTTTATTCAGTTCACGCGTCACCCTATGTAGGCCATCGTTCTCATTACTACTGTAAATGTTAGTGGTACTGTAGGTACACTCAGGTTTCATGTAACTATTCATTTGAGGGTTTGCAGACTTTGGTAGCGTTGGTGGAGGTGAAACCCTTTCCATATCTGGTTTGAACTCTGGAGCATCAAGATTTAATGGTAAGTTGGTCTCCTCAAAAATATTTTCATCCATACGTATGCTTTTTTCTAATTCATCCATAACCTTGGTTTTAGCATCACTTATTTTAATTTCAGTGGATAATTCTAACTCTTCCTCTTTTATTTTCAGTTTTAACTTTTCTTCTTCGATTTTCTGTCTTTCCTTTAAAGCTGCGGCTCTTGTCAATAGTTCTATCTTCCTTTGACTTTCTTTTAACTTTTCTATTGATAATTGGCTGTATACTGAACTATGACGAGATACCGCACTAGATGTACTTCCGGGGCTTGTTTTAGAAGTCTTATTTTCGGCTTGTTGCATCTTCACCGAAAACCATTGTTCAACACGTTTTTTCAAATCACACAATTGTTCATAGGATAATTTCAATGCATCATCGTCAGACTTTTTTTCATCAGGAGATAAGAATTGTTGATAACACTCATTAGCCTCAATAAATTCTTCGTAGTATTGAAGCCACTTTGCATGAGACTGTTTTATTACTAGCGGATCTAATGTACACTGTAACAATTGTTCCAAATTATCACTCTCTTTCTTCAATCTGTTAAGCTTCGCTTCTCTTTCCCCTTTCTTCAAGTTCATGGTATATTCACGCCCTTTCTCTGTTAAAGTTCTCTTTCGGCTAAGGTCGTCATCCATTTCCTCCATTTCACATGTACTATAATTTGTCAATGTTGTACTGGCTGGTAAATGTTCAAATATCAAGACAAATTGACAATGCGTAACTGTTTCAAGATGATCTTTATTACATCATGTTGCATGGTGTTATGTCCAGTTCGTTATGTTACGATTGACTGAAAATACACAAAACCATGAATAAGTACTGGCAAATAAGTCACAATACATGTATAATGCTATTATAGCCTAGTAAATTATTATACATGTCAAAACAACTTAATTAATGTTTAAAATCTTTAAACTTCTTAACACAATACTAACAAATGTAACAATAGTGAATTTAAGCAAGGTGAAACAAAGGGGCATAACTATGCAAGGCATATACAAGAATTTGTAGCAGTTACTTCCCTTGACAATAAGCAAACGACAACTGAGGTCTTAAACCTAATAAAATATACAAACACAGCTTGAATACAAAGAAAATCGATCCTTGTTACTTAAACAATTGCTGTCCTAAATCTAGAAAACTGTAGTAGTCATTTACCAGCAACAAACTTATTAGCGAACAGTCAGATATGGGTGGGGTACGAATGGCGCGTAACTAATTAATAGTTATACAGCATAATTGCTTGATTTTACATGTCAAGAATATTCAACAATAGTAAAGCAAATACTTATATTCTTACCAAATTATAGTACATGTATTTGAACCTTTTCAGTACAAAAAAAAAAACGAACAATTTTCTAGAAAAAAAATACTCTGGAAACATGGCTAAACTGCTAACGAAAATCAAAGCAACATTATCGTTGTCGTCTAACAAAACGGCTAAATGCCGGTAAGTACCGACCATTACGAGTGGCACTTACAATGTTCTTGTTTCCTGTTAGGAGGTAAATACAATTCAAGATGATCATATTAAGTGCTTAATGAGCTAAAGTGTGAAATCGATTAACAACATGTTTACGGTATCTAATGTACTATGTGTTAATTCTTGTTTCCTGTTACGAGTTAAAATGATTATATTAAGTCATTTTGTTTGATTTATTGAAGAATTACTAGATCTAGATCTACATGACTGTTTTGTATCTGAATGGAATTGTTTTTTTTAATGATTAACAACATGTTTACGGTATCTGAAATGTACTATGTGTTCTTGTTTCTTGTTACGAGGTAAATACGATTTAAAATTATTATATTAAGTCATTTTATTTGATTTATTAAAGAATTACTACAGGTTTTTTTTTATCTGAACGGCATTGTTTTTTAAAAACTTTGAGACGGCCGTGGCCGAACAGCATCGATAGCAGCCGACATGGGCCGATCACATGTGACAGTAATGACCTTGACTTGTTATCATTTCTGACAATGTTTTACTAAAACTAACCTCTCAAAATGCGTGGGACATTCTGGTCTATATTTAGACTCACTAATTTGACGCGATCCTAGGAAATATTGAGATAATTTTTTCATATGGGCAATATCCCCATTCGCGTCAAACACTCGAAAGACCAAAATAGTTGAAGCAATTTCTGATGAAATTTTCATCGCTGCCGACGCTTTACATGCTATAGGTTTAAATGCCGATTATTTCACGAATTGGCCATAAATTCAAATAAAACTTACATGTATCGAAAAGGGGATTCAATTCCTCATTGCATGATTTATGTAAAAATTATCAAATAATATCCAAAATTACGAATTTTCTGGTGATTGAAACCTATGTATGTACTGTTACAGTACACGATTAACGTTTACCGTGTATACACGCAAATATGCACAAGCGATAAAACCAGTAACTTTACATGACTGTGTACTGTGATTCATCCTCCATTATTTTGGTCCTTCAAAGTTTTGACGTTTAGATTGCTAGTCACAAATATCAAACAATCTGAACATCGAATTATTTTGACTATAAAGTATATAGTGCATTGCTTAATAACCCCGAACCTGCTCTATACCCTAAAGCACTATAAATGTAATTTCATCAGTTTTCATACATACAATCTGTGAATTTATAGATTATCTGTACATGTAAATTGCAGATAATCTGTAAATATACCACCTGTTTAAGAATTGTTAAATTTTCTGCTTTATTCTCACAAAGTACATGAATTTGCTGGGTGTGAAACCGCGTACAGTGCAAAACTGTGTACACTGACTCTAGCCCCTACTATTTACTTCTTTTTTTTATTCAAGCATGATTTATTTTGAATCAGCCTATAAAACTGAAGATCCAATGAGCTAAACAAATGAACGCAGAATCAGTCAGTATTTCTATTTTTTTTACCTAAATTGATCCTCTCACTACAAATGGAACTATTTGTAAAAGGGGAGGTAACTATTTAGAAACGTCGACTGGTACACTAATCTGCCCCTGGATACGATTTTCAATATGGCGGATTCGTGCGACCACCCTACAAGTGGTCTATCTATCTGTTCATACTGCCACGCCCTCTTTCCGAGTATTACGTGCAGGTGCGCATCTGTGCGAGAAATGTAAAAGAAGAAATGTACAGGAGGGTAAAAGCAATACTAATATATTTGTGAAGTATTGAAAAATCAAGACGACAGTGTTATTAAAAAGAAGTGTATAAACAGTTTAACGAGATTAAAAACAGCATTCTTCACTTTATATTGTGTAAGAACATTTGGTCACTCCCTGAATACTATAGTCCTATGCCATGGAACTCTCTTCCGGCCTAGGTTGTGCAGGTCCCTGGAACAATTCAGACAGGGAGTGTAGCTGGAAAGAAGATTTGTAATAATTACAGGGTGTTATGATCTGCTTGTAAGACAAGGGGTGCATATGTCTTGTGAAGCGGGTAGGGGGTAAAACATTAAGCATAAGGGGGCATGGGCACTGCAACCAGTCCATTTACAATTTTGTAGAACATTAATAATCGGTCGAACATAGGGTTCTGCTGCTAAGTGAAATGACTTGTCATCAAGTATTTAACCATACAGTTCGTTCATTGTTCTTTTTAACATGTGCCATACTGGTACATAGATACAATCATACCTGGTAGTCAACCGCGTTTCCTTACAAATGTCAGAGTTAGTCTAAGGGGCGTAACTTTGCGCGAACTTTTATAGCATGAATTCGGGCATTCTATACATAGAGCGTGACGTCACACATTTCGTGCGACAGTATGAAAGCGCTACCGTAGTGTACACAATGTGAATTCGGGGGGCAAGGGACAGTAGATTTGAAAATTCCACATATCCGCGCTGGTACCAGTGCGAAAAAAATCATAAAAAATCCAATTTTGATAAATTCAAGGTAAGTGTCGAGCGGATGTATTGCATATACTTAGCACTTATTTATGTGACATTTTCAGCATGCCGATTCTGTTGCTTCTGTGATAAAAATGAGTAAAACGCCGGTTTGAGGACACTAAAATGCACACCTTGCGCGACCTGTACCGTATTATCTGCAAATGACTGACCTAAAACACATGTATATTTTTCAAGCATGTGACCAGACGACAATAATGGTGGGAAGAAAAGTGTCTCTTAACCGTTTACTTTTTCCGCAAATTTGAGCTGAATCTGGATGGATGGATGACCGTTTCCGTTACGTCTGACTTCCGTTACCTCAGGTACGATCTTAGACCCGGCCGTCTACACGGAGCTAGGAAAATCGATTCAAGCACATATTTATTTTACACAATAATTACTCGTACGCAGGAATCCTTAGTTCTATAAACATCATAAATAACTAATTGAATATATGTGGCAGTCTTGATTTTAAGGCTTTGGATTAAGTAGTTGTTAAAGCTAAGTTATCTCCCTTTGACCATAGTTGTAGTTTGTGTCCAGTCAGGTGTATTGACCTTAGGTCAATTTGTTCCCACTAAAAGACTGTAATCTGATTGGTTTAGGCATCAGTGATCAATATCTCACTACCTGGAAAAACTTTGATAGTGTTTACATGTATTTGGTAGAAGTTATTTTAAATCCTATTTTATATGGATGGAATTATTAGTCAGAGGTTAGTTAATTTCATTTATAAGGTTCCTATCAGTTTTGCTGGTCTTATAAAGTGATAAATAATGATTTTAACATTTACAGTTTTGGACTTTTCTGGTTTAGACAGATTTGTATATTTTGAGTAAAGTTCATGTTTCATAAATGGCAGTCTTCTCACATATCTCTGCCTAATATATATACCTATAAAGTACATCTATCTATTTTATTTAAAAAACGTACCGGGCCAAATGCGTAAATGGCGGGATCCGGACAAAATCCCCTGCGGACAAAACCCCCTTTAATCATGTTTGCATAGGCGGACAAAAACCACTTCATCTTTTTTACAAGGAAGACAAAAACCCCTTCGCTGAATTTTACAAGGCGGACAAAACCCCCTTCGTGTTTTTTTTACAAGGAGGACAAAACCCTCTTCGAATTTTCTTTGTCCCCCTTGTGAAAAAAAGCAAAGGGGTTTTTGTCCTCCTTGTAAAAAACGTGAAGGGGTTTTTGTCCTTCTTGTAAAATTCAGACAAGAGGATTTTGTCTTCCTTGTAAAAACGATGAAGGGGGTTTTGTCCGCCTATGCAAAAATGAGCGAAGGGGTTTTGTCCACAGGGAATTTTGTCCTACACTCGTAACTGACCCCTCCCAAACAAAATTTTTTTCTAATAAACACTATAAAAACACCTTATAAACACTATCAAAACCGCTTTTTTGGTGTTTTTAGTGCGTTCCATTAGTGATCCATTGAAACAATCAAGAAATGGTTGCAATGGAACGTGTTCCATTAAATGGATCGCGATTTTGAAGCGAGTTATTAACTTTACAGAGCCATTCAGAAGGCTTTCTCCTCTTTTATCAGGAAACATATGGTTTTAATCCATCGAATGTACCGTAACAGCAGATCTTCTAGTTGCTATGGTTATGTTATGTAATCTCATCTAAGGTATAATTTAGAGGGACTTAAATTAGTGCATTTTGTAGGTTGTAAGTGTAGGGGTTGGACATATGGATTTACTGAAGAGAAAATGGTGGTTGTTATTTCATTTAATTTCTATGATTTTCAACAAAAGGTATTTTCTTAATACATGTACTTACAATAGCGCTGTCTCGCATGTAAGGATCTGTGACGTCACCGGCAATGTCTGCTATCTAAAAATAGCACAGGTCTCAATGTGCGGACAAACAATCGGTGCTTTTCCTGTACATTAGCATCAGTAAATCACAGATTTTGCATTTATTTCCTTATGTATATTCAAGTTGATGCATATCAAACGAATGTGTTTCTCATAGCTTTCAATTTCTATATACTAGGCCTAAATACTGAACAGTTCTTCCGATGCAAAGAAATTCTTAAAAATGTTGACAGCACAGTTTTGAATTTTTTAAATCCATGTCAGTAATAACACATCGAATTGTCATCAGTATAATTATGAAAGGATGATGTTGTTCTATTATTTTTTTACACATTCCAGTTACGGTCATTTATCAATATAATTATATCTATTTGCTATTTACCTCATTCGCAAGTGTTCAAACATTTATCACTATTCTGCGCATTTTGCAAAATGTAAATATATGATATCACATGATCACATCCTAGTAATCCTATTGAAATTTCGAAATGTCATGAACAATATATATATATAACTGAAAGTCAGCAATATTTCATAACCTAGATCTAGTTCTTCATTAAAACAGGGTCTTTCATTTTGAGTGACCCTGATTAAAACAATTAACATCTCTGTGAAATGCATCTGTAATAATATGTTACAAATGACACCTTAGTGTGACATGTAGATATTTGACTTCTAACAAAGATATTTAGATGTGATCTGATAAAACGTGGTGTTGATTTAATGCAACACCATACAGTTCTACCTAAGTCCTGTCATATATTTTTTCAATTAGGAAGTATTTAATCTGGAAGGTCTGTTGTTCCAGATTTAATGGACCACGATTTCAAGCACCTCATTGAGGCTCAGCGCGGTGTTGTGTGAACCAAATGTATGAAAAGAAGTACATGTATTAATGATTGTGCTGATATATGCATTGAAAATCATCAATCAATATTATAATCTTGCACTTACTTTTTCGACCGCCGGTGTTTCGAATCCGAAAATATTATATATTTGTGATAAAGACTTTATTGATGTAATTTGAAGAATATTGAGTAATTTGTATGCAATGTACTGTACTTTTTAAAAGATTTTTTATTCGAACAAATCTTTTGAATGGCCCCGGACAGCCCGGTCTAACGAAACGCTCAAATGATATGTCTGTATATTTCCTACAATCATTGCAATATATATGCTTACTGATTTCTTTAATTAGCAGGGTTTTCAAGGAATTTTATGCAGGCAAAGTGAAATTTTCCGTATTTTACTTTTTTAATTCTCTTCGAAGTTTACCGAAAGGGTAATGTAAAAAATTAGTATACATGCGTTATATATAAACAACGCTCCCTTGTCCGCAATTCGCGCGTTGCATTATGGTATATCTGCGGTGTGTTCTATTTATAGAATACGAGAGAGTGCTATTCAGTATAAATAAATGCATGTTAATATTGTGATTCTTTATAGATTTCATTGTATGTTAGAATTCAAAGATTTATCAAATGCATAACACAATAGTTTTTGAAATGCTGATTCAAATGACCTGTATATTACTTTCTTATATTGAAACTAGTTAATAAATATATGTTTCTCTTTGTCTATCCATATTTCACAAAATTTAAGATGGAATTTCTGTTAGCTGCATGATTTATCAAATGATTTGTATAAAACTGCATCCAAATGATCATGAAAATGTTGAATGATTGCTATATACATATTGGCTCAATTTGAGTCAATGGGATGGATTCAGTGTTATATTTTCTGGTGCATGGAGTCCATTTAATCATTATGGATGTATAAGAGAGTTCTGCTTAAGCCGGAGTTAGGGGGCATAAGAGGTGTTGCACATTTCATTACCTCGCATGTACAGACTCAAACTGAGTCTGCTATTATTCCTCTTGGTTGCATTCTATGCTTCCAAATATTATTTAACAAATTAATATTTGAATAATTTTAACAGAAAAATCTTTTCAACAGTTACTGCATATCTCTGCAAATCCAGGCTATATATATACCCAGTCACATAAACGATTTGCCAAAACTGAATGCATCAGGTTTCAATTAAATACAGCCTGTAGTTAGGAATTTATCAGTTTGATGAAACGCATTCCATTGAGTGATCTATTAAGCGATCTATTATATATGCGTTCCATTAAGCGATCCATTAAGCGATCCATTATACGATCTATTATGCGTTCAATTATACGATCTATTATGCGTTCAATTATACGATCTATTATGCGTTCCATTGAGCGATCAATTGTGCGCTCCATTAGCGTGTTGTTAAATGACACATTTATGTTAATTAGCGATCCATTAGCTCATTTGCATGTGAAATTGGAACACGGTTTTGATAGTGTTTATTGGATTAACAACTCGCTTGCGGATCATGGTTTTAGTGGTGTTTATTGACAGTGTTTATTGGGTTTGTTTGGGCTGCTACTTTCAATCTTTTTTTTTTCAGAAAGAACTTTAATATACATCGTAATTTAGCCCCCAAATAAATGTTTCCATCTTTGTGTTAGTCATCAGCGATTGTACACTTGTATCTTCAGAACTTTATATGATAAATCGAAGTACAGAAAGGCTGGCGACCACAAAGTACTGAATGGAAACTGTACGTGAAAGATGTTTGCAACATCTGAAACCAAGGCAAGTAAATAAGGATAATGTTGAATGGAATCATCTTGATACGCTTGAAAGATGAGGTAGTGCAAGTATATTACAGACTATGGATGGTGAAAAAAAACACATTGTGTTTGCTTCATTTGGGATAACACAATCAGTGAGACAAACAGCAAGTGATTAAAACAACAACAAAAAACACAAATTTTAATATCAAACGGGAAATGCCACGTTCCAAGGATATAGTCCCCTCAAACTGAACCCCATGGCAATGTATGTATGGATGTGTTCACATACTGCAAAATATAGGAAAGTAAAACATATTGAAAAGGAGGTCAAAACGAAAATACAATGAACACAGTCATACACCATGTTGCAAAAGTCAGTGGCAAAAATACGTGGTGAAATTAAGTCGGATTATGCTGAGCATTTAATTTCATTCTTGGCCCGCCCACCATGCATGGTCCCAAAGTCATCACTTCAAAGCCAAGTTGATTTGATTTATCTATTTTGTTTCTTTATGGTCTGATTGTTGAGTTTGTGTATGTATTTTGTGTGAATGCCATTCATTTACACACCCATACATAAACTACCGAAGGGTTTTGTTTTTGGGAGGTTCTTGAAATTATACTGTTCCTGTTTTCGCTTGTCACTGTTTAAACCTCATCGTTAAGTGAAAATATGTAAAAGTATTATGCACCTTTTTCATTTTGAAAGTTTGCAATATAGTGACGATAATATTAACGGAAGACACGGTCTGAGAATCTATACAGATTTCTTTATGAGGTTCCCACACGGGTAGTTTCTCAGTGGTGAAGATGAAACTTAATAAAACACCATGCCAAGACAACGTAAGGATAATGTACCTACGTTTTGTGAAACAATATGATTATCGCCTTACCATGCACATGAATGTCCACTGTCATAACGCAACAAGTAAAATTGAGTTTGACATATGTGTCGCGGTATAGATATGTGTCGCGGTATAGATATGTGCCACGGTATAGATATGTGTCGCGGTATAGATATGTGCCACGGTATAGATATGTGTCACGCTATAGATCTGTACATGATCTTACTTGTTATATTTTCAGACACCCTAATCAGGATGTATGGCCCTCTTATAGACAACCTGAATTCCGACAAATGGCAGGAGATAGATGCTTCGTCAAAACTTGAATGTAAGTACTTTCACTTGCAAATGGATAGGCATTATGTTCTGTGCATATTTCTGAAACACTCAAACACGTTAAAACCTTTATCAAAATTTACAGTTCAGTGGCATATGAAAGAAAATAAAAGTATCCTCAAACATATATAAAAATGTTCATTCGATGAATATATGATGGGATTGTCTTTTCAACTTTTCTAGTATCACAATGGTAACCCTATTTAAAGACGCTTGTAAATGATACAAATGATACAAATACAAATGATGTATAAATATAAAAATGAGATAATTGAATTGTATCTCGTAAGTGGACATAACTACTATTCGGATACATTCAACACTGCTCTAAACTATTAATGCAACACAGAGCTATCTCCTTAGCGACATGACTATTTCCTTCACGACAGAGCTATCTCTCACAATAAAAAGTGAATAATTTTACTCCCCTACCATTTTCAGTACATATTTTATTTCCAAATGCATTGTATATTTTACAGCTATCTCACGTCTACTCGGTTTGCTTCTTAATATTAGTTAATATTGTAAATATTTGACAATTAAAGTGCTTTCATGACGAAATGGCCAAAATTACTGCTAAACCATCTTGTTGGTAAACTTTACCACGACCACAAATTAAGAATGAATTTGCAAACTTAAAGTTCTCTGTAAAATTAAATCATATGTACATCGCCAACCATTCCCCGATTTTTGATATTCGATACATTGCTTGTGAAAATGCAAAAAAAAAATGTGATGATACTCACCTTTGTTATGTTCTTTTTACGCGACGTGCACTACTTCGGAAGTTGCGACAGAGCAGTTTACCGTATACCTCTTAAAGAGGTAGCTCTGTAGTTTACCAGGCGTGTAAATGAGATTGACTTAAAACTTGCACGTTGGATTTTTTTTTTATTAAATTGTAACTTCATATCTAAAATAATTAAATTGTAAGTCTAACACTTGCTAAGAATTGAGATTTTAGCAATGTAGATTGCAATCAAAATTTAATTATATCATTTATATGTAATATAGCAAATTATTTTTCATATAGTATAGTTAAGTACAATGCAATGTTAAATGCAAGTCGTACAATACATTACAGTCATACGTTTGGTAAGAATTTGAACACTGAACAAATGGTAGTATGACTTCTTATTTTGGTACAGCATTACATAGTTGCCATATAATTATGTTAAGCAGTAATAATAACAAGAGCTAAGCCTAACGGGACATAATACGTCAATTCGAAAGCAGATTAGGGAAGAGGGGTTAAAATGGACCTAGAGGCGGACGTGCAGGATGTTGATGATGGTTTCAAGATACTTCAAAGAAAATAAACAAAAGATCCCTGTGACATTGACCTTTGTGTTGCTAGCCCTAAATGCAATAAGAAACTTAATCTTTGACCAACTGCGCCCCAACCAACCCCTCTCCCCTCAAGTGGTACTTAGTTATCATGTAAAGTGTAACAGCTGTAGCTATTATACTTCTGACTTAGGTTTTCGAAACGAAAATGTTGACGAACAGTCGTACGGACATCGCCATTCAATATTATACATCCATTCAGTTTTCAAAATGTTTGTATAAATATTGTTGTTTAAAATAACAAATAATAAGCTGCTTGTATATGTAGTAAACTATAAATTTACAATTTGGAGGTTTTATTAGATAAGTATTAGAACGCTTTGGTATTAAAGCAGCGGACACGTAAATACATTCGGCACCTTTCGTTCGAGTACATATTTTCCGTATGTAATTTTGACATTCTCGGTTTGTTATAAAAATGAATGTGGCAACGTTAAATGTCGCAACGCCGCTAAATGTCGCAACCATCGTTAAATGTCGCAAGGTTGATGTTAAATGTCGCAACCACCGCTAAATGTCGCAAAATCGTCTGCCGCTAAATGTCGCACCTTTAACGTTAAATGTCGCAAAAAATTGCCCACCGTTATATGTCGCAACACCAACGCTAAATGTCGCACTTCCTATTTGACACTATGACTATCAATTCCTTGTGTATATTTACATTTTTGAGAGAAGAAAAATTAACAAGTTTATGTTGGCCCTAGATCGCTCACCTGAGTTCCACACCTTGCTTGAACAGTCACGCAGGAAAAATATTTGTGAAATTATTTTGTAATAGGGCCAGAGTAGTATAAGAAATGGCGCTTCTGGCACACTTTTTTCAATTTTAGTTAGCCACCCTCTTCTAAAAAATCCAAAGTCGACCAATTAAAAAAACAAAAGATTTTAATAAATTATTTATTAAAATCTTTTGTTTAACCAAATGAAGAAAACATATATTTAAAAATAAAATCCAGAAGGAAAATTTAAGAGATTCTATATTTAAACTCCACACTTAAAATAGTTTAAAATAATTTATAATTGTTTGTTCATTTACTCTTTGATTGTTAACTTTTAGTATTCTATACAATAAATCATAAATATTTATACCATCTTGTAACATTTTTATGAAAAATAAACAATAGTAACCACAGAGTGTACTTGTTTTGTTTTGATATTGAACATTGTTGTACTTTACATTTGGTATATATTCAATTACCTCCTTCGGCGGAGGAAGTCCAAATGGATCAAAGTACAAAGTATTTAAGTAACAAACCCAATGTGTTCCAGGCCCAACAGAGTCGTCCAAATTTATAATTCCACATTCATTATTCGACTTTGATTTTGGTAAACCTGCGGTCTCCGAGAGTTTCACTCTTGGTAAATTATTTCTACTAAATACACCCCTAAAATTTTTAATTTTTAATTTTTAACCCATTGTTCAATTTCAAAGTTAGAAATTGGTTTGTTTATAAATTTTATTTTTTTTTTACTATAGGAATTCGTCTGTACGGCCTCCGTTGGGAATCAATCTGTAATCCTTTCCCACTTAACAAAGATGTAATCAAAGGTATTCCTAGACTAGCAGCCAACATGCCTAAAAAGCCGCCATTTTGTTTTTGTTTTTGTGTTAATTTAATCACTCCAGATCCTACTAGTTGCTTTCTTTGATTATGTGTAAGATATGGTGATATTATATTTCTCTTATCATTAGCTATTGAAATCATACCATTTCCAAGTATTTTACTAACACCAGTACTGGCCAGCCCAGACAAAGCGCCAATGCCTAGAGGGGCACATATTTTTGGAACTATTTTCGCTGCCATTGGAAGAATTGTTTTTCCTAACAAACCAGCCAAAGCTCCTAAAAATCCACCATTTTGACCTTGACTGGACATTTGTTTTTTTGAAATTGTAATTTCTAATCCCTTCTTATTTCTAATAGACTTTTCAATTTGATTAATTTGTGTTTTTGTTAAAAGTAAAGGAAAGTTTCCACGTAATTGTTCATGTTTTAATCTAAAAGTATGTGGAATTTTATTATTATAAGCTTGTGCTAAATTTTTCTTTTGTCCATCTGTTAGGTTAACTTTATATTCAATATAATTTGATGACATTATATATTTAAAATTTATTTTATTTAAACAATAACAAGTTCATTTCCAATAGTATTTATTTCAACTGTTTCCTCATACAATACAATTGCATAAACACGGACATGTGCTGCCGGCCGAACATTTAATTTAGCTGTTAATGTAATGTGTTTAGGATCTTCTGTAGTTACTTCCTTTTTATATTCCAAGTTAAAATGAACAAATCCAAACAAACTTTCAAAATTATGTCTATTTAGCAAACTTCCAGTAGTCTTATTATTTTGTTTATAATAATAATTAATTACATCATCATATATTCTTGATATACTTGTGTATTCTGTTTCTGGATAAAAAACACCATTACCAACTTCTAGACGACAAGATTCCAATGTACAATCATTATCTGCTGCATTAGCTTTAAATGTATCTAATAAATGCGGATTCTGTCTTTGTGCATTACTTTTATCAGGTCGTTGTAAATAAACAAATACATGTTGTGGTTTTGTTACACCAGCTGTTATTCTAAAAGTTATGTTCGTCTGTCGTGTATCAGTTGATTGTGTTATCATTTCCCGAAGGTATGACCATCTTGCTTTTGTAAATCTTTCAGAAATTAGATTAAGTCCAAATTCATTGAAAATTAAACGTGGAACCCATAGAATTAATTTTGTTACAATTACTCTACCAGCAGCAGCAGCATTAGCTCTAAAAATTAAAAGAAAAAACGCAAAATATGTAAAATGAAACAAGCTCTCATCCACCTATGATTGTAACAAACGTTGAACAAACCGTGATTAATGCTGATGAAAGTGCCGGTAAACATTCCGGAGGTCGATCTCTCAATAATGAGCCCAAACGTTTGATATCCGTCTCTGATAGACTAATCCGTAATAAAGGGCAGATAATTACAAACACAAATTAAATGTAAATTTTTCAGAAAGAAACAATAGTGAGAGACCGGCATGTGAAAGGTTTACCGCTGTTAGAAGGAAAAAGATTGACTCACACTTTGTCGGAAATATAGACCGTGATGTTACTGAACAAGACATTTATGATTATCTTACAGATGCCAATGTTTATGTTAGTAGAATAACCCTAACAATGTATTACGGCCGCTATGGGTCTTCAGCAAGAGGAATATTCCGAACACAGAACATAAAATTCAGTCCGAGCACTTCTGGCCAGATGGAATCACCGTTCGTAAATGGCTTACTAGAGCTGAATGGCAAATACAGTACGGACGAAACAGACGTAATAGAGGTAAATATCACGGACGAAATGACTGGATGGACAAAAACTGAAATACAGGAACACATAATAGGATCAGTGACGACAACAAAGACGTAGCTTACAATTACGAAGATGAGGAGTACGACTATGCCAGAACTGATTCGGATAGATGGAACCGATGGGGCACCTTTAACGTAACTGAGGACTGGAATGATAATGTAGAAGAGTGGTCAAATGACCAATACCGACGTTCTTGAAAACCATTTAACCATGAAAATACATATTCCTGTTACAGGCTCTATGTTGTTATATCTGGACTAATAATGATTAATATTTTTTGTTGGAATGTACGTGGAATTATGTCATCGGCACATTCGCTGTCCGAGTATCTTGATACTTATACAGTCGACATTGCCTTATTAACTGAACACAAATTATTTCAACATTCTTCGAATTTCATGGATTCAATCCATCCCGAATATATTCCGCTGATGACCGTTGATACGTCAATAGATCAATATTCACTAGCGCGTTGTGTCATCTTACTTCCAAATGTGAAAAAAATACTCGTCTTAATTGAAACAAAGAGCTATAAAAATGTATTTTATACTTCTTTGATTGAAATAACTCTACATTAAAAAAGTTTTCTGAGCCAGTATAATGATAGTTTAATCCGGCGTAACATTTTTAATAATATTAAAATATGACGGTAAAGTGCTTTAAAATATCACTGGTTATTTGAAATGCAACCAAAGTCATGTCTAACATGTATGTTTTCTTTGCATTTAATCTAAAATGTTTCTTATGTTATCTGGTCAGTAAACCAGTGGTCTGCAAATTGTACCCCCTGGTCTGTTAACTGACTGGTCAGTAGTCTGTTGATTTAAGTGATCCAGTCAGTGTTTCGTCTTTACCCCAAAATACGCCCGTCATCGATTTTGGCCTACTTCAAGGGGCATAATACAAGAGTGGCAGGTGCGAATTTGGTTGTTATCGTACTCGGCCGAGATAATATCCCTACAAATATTGTCAGCAGGTTTGGTGAAGATCGGATGAAAACTGTTTGCCTTAGATTGCAGACAAGGATAAATTCGCAGTCTTTTAAGTAATTCAAGAGCCATAATCCAAGAGTCTGGGGCGATTTACCGGTATATCGTTATCGAACTTGGCCGAGATATTATGCCCACAAACATTATCAGCAAATTTGGTGAAGATCGGATGAACACTGTTGGACTTAGAGAGCGGACATGGCTAAATTTGCAGTTTTTTTAGTAATTCAAGGGCCATAATCCAAAACTGCCTGAGGCGATTTAGCTGGTTATCAAATTTGGTTGAGATATTATGCCAACAAACATTGTAAGCAAGTTTGGTAAAGATCAGATGAAAACTGCTAGACTTACAGAGCGGAGATGCTTTGGACGCCGACCGCCTGTCTGCCGCTACCACCACGGTGTTCACATAATATGCCCAGCTCTTTCAGAGACAAGCGAATAAAATTCATAAGTACCCAGGTTTGATCTTGAATTATCTGCCCTTAAAAATTAGAAAATACTAAAACATCCATTTTCAAGGGCAGAAAATTCAATATCAAGGCAAGACAATGTGCATTTTAATTTTTATTTCTGTTTCGGACTTAATTTGCAGTCAGTATACAAAGTTTAAAGAAATTCAGTCCATGGGAAAGACCAGCACTTTGCAGTATCATTTTGTCATGTTCAAAGTTAAGGCCATTTGCAACAGTCTCTATAATGACATATGGGGGCAAAACATTTTCTTACATGAAGGTTTGTTTCTTTAAACTTTTTTACTGACAGAGAATCAAATCAAAAACAGAAATATGAAATAAAACAAATCATAGAAACCAGGCATTGGTCATGAATTATCTACCCTTGGAAATCAGAGAATACTGAAAAAAAGGGCTTTCAAGGGCAGATAATTCAATATCAAGCATGGGCACCTATGCTTATTGATACATATTTCCATTTTAATCTTGATTCTCTGTCCGTACACAATGCGTAAAGAAATTCTGCCCGTAGGAAAATGTTTTGCCCTATATATATATATATATATATACAGGCAACTGTGGCATTTACGCTTAAGTAATACAAACTAAAATGTATTGCAGAATATTTTTCTTTACCTCCATTTTAAATGATAAAATATCTTTTCAGTGTCAGTCGTTGATAGATGTAATAATATATTTATTTTTGTTCTTTACCGACGTCTGGTTGATAAAGATCATTCAAAAGTTCATAAGAAGTCGTTTAGATGTAGTTATAATTTTCCCCATTTGCCTCCGTTTGAATAAATTTGGGGGAGGGACCTTACACTGACACACTGACTAATTTGATGAAGATCCATCCAGCGGTTCATGAAAAGAAGTTTTTAAAAAAGTTTTTATTATTTTTAGCTCTGCATGGCTGCCCCTAAAAGGGGCCAAAGTGAACCATTTGAATAAACTTGATAGCAGTCTATGCCAAGATGCTACTGACCAAGTTTGGTATAATTCTGAACTGCAGTTTCACAGGAGATGTTTTAGTAAAAATGATGCTGCTGGATGCCGGAGTATCCACCTATTAATAGCTCACCATGAAAAAAAATTAACTAATGGGAACATTACACAAGTTTATTTCTTTAAAGTCGGTATTGATTTTTACATACATTCTTAGCTTAAAGCAACATGTGTTTATCGACTGCAAGTATATACATAATGTGTCTATCAAACATAACAGCATCTCAATACATTAAAAACAACAAAATAATGGAAAAACTGAAGAATAAAAAGAGCTGTCCGTAAGACAGCGCACTCGACTTTTCGCAGCGTTTGACTCTGAAGCAGAGTTTTGCCAGTAAAATTAAAACTTTAACAAAATAATTCTAAGTTAGAAGGGGCAAAACTCAGTCAAAATTCAAATCGGAGTTAAGGGGATTGTTTCTGCTGTTGGAAACTTTGATAGGAAATAAGCATTTTACGTTTCAAGTCAGAAACTTTGGTAGTAACAGTGATATCTGACTTTTTATCTGAAAATTTTTAAAACAAAATTCTTAAGTTAAAAGGGGACATAACTCTGTCAAAATTAAAATCAGAATTATGGCAATTGTTTCTCCTGGTGTAGACGTTGATAGTAAATATCTATTTTATGTTTCAAGTCAATAGCTTTTAAAGTAACAGAGATTGTTTCTCCTGGTGTTTGACTTTATCAAAAACTTTAACCAACGGCGATGGGGACGGCAACACTGACACAGGGGCGAGTGCAATAGTTTACTTATTCCTCAAAAAGTCATGCTAAAACAGAGCTAAATGTGGTCCGTCGCCTGACGAGAGGAAATGATGAGTAAAAAATATGGCATCCAGGAAATGCACGTAATATATAAAAACTACAACAAAGGCATCCTAGATAAAAAAAAATATGGACAAGAAAAACACATACTAGCATCTATTTAAGTCTTGTTTCTAAGACAAAGTTAAAATATAGAAAATATAGACTAAGCAAGTATAAAAGGGGTATCATTTTAAGTTTTAAAAGCCCTATTATAATTGTAAATGAGAAAACAACTTACAATGAAACTAGAATTGTGTTACAGACACAGATGCCCCCGCAACATGAAAAAGGAAAGTCCACAAGCATGGTACTGCTAACAAACTAAAAGAAGGACCCTTGGCCCTATTTATTTACAAAAAATATTGTAGGAAAACCAGAAAATTTAGTAACCTGTATATATAGTTAAAATAGGCTAAGTTCAACCTAGGACCTTTCAGCTTGTGAAATGGTTATTGTGCATGTTATTTATTTATTTATTTGGGTTTTACGGCGCACTAACACAGTATAGGTTATATGGCACCAAACAGGACTAAAATTTTGGTTTCACATCCCATTTACATCGAAATAAAAACATGAGATATGGAATCAAAATTTGCATACATGCTGGAATCACAGAGTTACAGCAAAACCAAGTGTTAAGACCCTATTAGTCGCCTCTTGGTTTAAACAATATTTTATTCATATATATTTACAACATGAAACGTTACATAGTTACAGCATGAAGGATTGAGTAGAAAGCCAAGCTTATTTGAAACTCTCTTCTTTGAATTTGCCTGGGAATCCAGTCTGACAATTTCTAACTTTTTTTCTACCTGCAAATTGACAGTCTGGGGAAACCTGTTTTCTGACCGCAACGCCACCTATATTACACCCGAAAATGCGGGTGTTTGATAAAGAACGATAACTTCTGAAAGCAATATTCCATGGCTAAAAATAGAAACGGAATTCTCAAGGAAAAGACAGATCAGAATCGTGTACTTCCAAACATTTCCGGGCCATAGACAAATACAGTTTGTACCTCCCATAGCTTTTACAGCAAGTTGTAACAACTTTTAAATTTGTCAGTATAAACTTAAATTTGCGTCATAGCTATCAAGGTGTTATATTAATGCAGACCTAGTGATCTACGAAAATTGCCAAATTTTCGGCAACATTGCCTCGTTTTCGTTTCAAACAAACGCATATATGATCACATGTTAATTAGGCTAATTATAGAAAATCGATAATCAGTAGTGACATGGAAACTCCTTCAGATTTCCCCAGGCGTTGATAATATTAGAAACTCGATGAATGCCAATTAACACTAATTAGCGCAAGTTGGATCTCCAATGCATAGATATTAGGTATGATTTCTTCCTTCTGACAAAGCACAAATATTATCAACGGCTTCCCAGGCTAGGAGTATCCCAGTAGATGTAGATGTTTCTATGTTTGGATAGCTGGAGCCCTAGATAACTGGAAATAGTTTGCTCATCCCCTTGCATATTTCAGCTATAGGTGTTTGACTATATAATTTACTTTTGAGTAGTATAAATTTAAGTATTTATGTAAATACATCTTAAGTTTTCTGTTATATTAATGTTATATTCCTTCTGTAGCAACATCAGCTTCTCTATCCATTGTCTCTTTTATTCGTGGCAGCAATTCTCTATTGCTTAAAGACCTTTCCGAAGGACTTGTATCATATCCACTTTCTGGTGAGCCGCATGATGTATTCCGGTTACTTTTCGGTTTTACAACTACATTTTGACTTTCAGTCCCATTTGCAGCCATTAACTTGGTGTTTTCTCTATCTAACTGACTATTTTGTTTATTAGTTGGAATGTATGTGGCAGGTAGCTGCCCATTTGTTTGTCCTTTAGCATAATCATTTACTAAACAATTTGGTGGAGAAACTGAACCTTAAAGTCACTAAAACCAGATGACTGACTTGAAAGCACAACATCATGAGAACTTTAACCACTTTCAGAGGACGGGTATGTTGTTCCCCTGCCAGAGCGATTTGACCCAGTGTAGCCAGATTCACTATCAAATGATCCTATTTTAGGCTCCTCAGCCGGCATTGTGAATATGTCTTCCTTGGATTTTATTTCAGTTTCTTCTTCAGGAACTTCTTCATCATCTTTCTTTCTATTGCTTTGAAAGTTCTGTTGATTATCATCAGGATTAATTATATTATCCCCCTGCATTGGAAAATCACTGCTTTCTTTATGATGTACATCTGTCACATAAACAAAATCATTTTCTTTTTCTCTTCCAATATCACCTCTAACAATGCCATTTTCATTCTGTATAGTCTGTCTATTTGCTGGAGGCACCATTGTATGATCATTTTCTGCATTATGATCAGCAAAAGCTTTGTCAGAGTTGACTAAAGTTTGAATCCCATCTCCGTTTTCCATGTGGCAAATTACGTTCCACCTCATTAGATTCTTCAAATCTGAAAACATTGTCTCTGTTAGGACTGAACTCTCCTGTATCACTCATTGGACTATGTGGTGTCGAAATTTCACTTTCTTGGGTACTTTCTAACAGAGGTCTACTACTTGATGAATTCCTATGTTTATTACATATGATGTTGAAAATTCATAAACCAACACAGTTTTGTCAAAACATGTTTCGCTTTAATAAGCTTCTTCAGTTGACAATAACATACACAATGATACGTGAAATACGGAAATGACGTTGACGCGCCAAATGGACGTCGACGTTTAGACGCCAAAAATGGCTGATAAAAGTGCATCATGAAATAATACGTCTATGAATGTTAAATAATATACATTATTATACTATTTTTCAATGTAATAGTTGTAGACGTTATAATTTAGATAATACACATAAACTCATCATTAATTAACTGGATCAAATGATACATGAATTTCCACAGAGACTCGGCCAGTAAATAATATTCAAAGAAGTGGAAATAACAGTTAATTATTGAAGATTCAAATACAAAAGTTTTAAAGGTAGAATCTAACAGAGATTCATTTTAAAATTCATAAAGCCACGATAAAGGCACACTTTTAACATTCCATGAGTAATTGATCAGAAATGATTTTCAATGTTCACGCCCCTGTGACCTTCACATATAAGTGACCCCATATGTTTATTACATTCACTTTCCTCAGCCTGCTGCTTTTGTTTCACAAATTTTGGAATTTTATTCTGAAGTGAGCACCAGAAATTTTCCATCTTTCTAATATTTTGATCATCAGCTGGTACTTTAATCCTTGGCAAAACTTTCCAAAATTTCAAATCATCATCTATTGCTTCTGCTTCATTGTTGTGATTTTCATTTAACATTTCAACCCTATCATTATCATCAACGGACCCTTCATTTTCTTCAATATTTCTTCCATTTCCTAATTCTCTTGGAATTAATTTTTTTTCCTGCAGCTCATGTATATCGTTAGCATCTCGAGTCCACTCCATGATTTCTCTTGGATTATAGTTTGCTACTTCAAGAAATAATATATCTTTTCCTTTCCTTTCAGTAATCAATGACTGAAGGAAGAAATTTGCAAGACCTTCATTTCTCAAAGCATCAGAATATAGGAACATAACCACAGCACATTCAGCAGTCTTTTTAAAAACTTCGTGTAAAATATCTGAAAAAGTAATAAACCGAAATAGTTAATTAGCAAGAACGAGTGTTGAGTCACAACAAGCATCTATTATAGTTAATTGATTTTGTCTTTTAAAATTCCATACATATTCACCAAACATCAATCAAGTATCAAAGTTTGATTTGAACAACGATATGTTAGGTTTATAACATACTTTTTCTTCCCAGTCATATAATTCTGGAGATGAAATAAGCCTGCTTTAATAAATCGGGCACAGGACTGCTAGAGACTGTTTTATGATGTAAACTGGACGATTTTGAAGAAAGGAGCATGTCTCCCCCCAAAGCATAGTAGTAATAGGCAAGAAGTCAATCAGCCTCTGGCCTCTGTGACCTTGATCTCTTATGGAATCAACAGGGGTCATCTACTCGCCATGTCCAAGCATGCAATTTCAAGATTCTGGGTCAAGTGTTTCTAAAATTATTGATGCGAAACAGTTTTCCATGTTCAGGCCTCTGTGATGGTGACCTTTGCTAAAGTGATCCCAAAATCATTAGAGGTCATCTACTATACATGTTCAATCATCCTATAAGTTTTAACATTCCATGAGTAATTGATCAGAAATGTTTTTCAATGTTCACGCCCCTGTGACCTTCACATATAAGTGACCCTAAAATTAATATGGGCCATCTGCTCTGAGTATCCAGCCATCTTACAAGCGTTCAACATTCTGGGTCAAGCGGTTCTTTAGTAATTGATCGGAAATGGTTTTCCATGTACAGGACCTTGACCTTTGATGGAGTGACCCTAAAAAACAAAAGGGATATTTACCTCATAAGCCCTCCAGCCCTATGAAGTTTGAAGGTTCTAGGTTCAAATGGTTCTCTGGTTATTTATCAGACATTAAGTGTGACAGATGAACGAACAAACATAAATACAATATGCCTTTCCCCCACTATGGGGGAGATAATAATATCTCACCACCACACTTATCACTTTTTAAAAAAGTGTTTTCACCATAATTTGATATAGAAACCCTTGCCTCTGTAATGGTCTCATATCATTTGAACAAACTGAAGACAAGAGGTCCTTTGCCACAGTTAGATGACAATGCATAATGTTGTTCATGAGAACAGTAATTTACAGTAAAATGCTGATGACAGATGATAATCAGAAGACACCAGAACCAGGTTCAGATGAGCCACAAATAGTGACTTTTTTGTCAGGTTGTAAAATATCACATGTAAATTCAAAACTAAAATATGTTGTTTTATCACTGAACTTCTGCATGAATAACTAACTATTTTAACAATGATATAAGGACTGCCTATCTTTATGGGGAAGGAATATTTCAGGTATCACTATATACATTATTTAAGGATACTGACAACCTTTCCAAAGACAGCTAGACTGCTTCCTCACATGACTGAGATCAGCCACTGATGAGGCTCAACAGGCAAAATCCTAAACCTCCAAGAGCCTGTTTTGACTGAATTCTGGAGATAAAGAAAATCTTATAGAGCTGAAAACTGAACTCACTCTCATTTCCCTGTAAGTCAGCATAAATACAGACTTTGTAGTTTTTGTCCATCAAGTATTTTTTGATATTCTGTGCTTTCACTTCATCATCATCGGCATGATATATGAACAAGTTGTAGTTATATTCCTCATCTGTAAATAAAAGAAGCAAAGTCAGTGAATTGGTATCTTTCATCAAACAGGAAACTGTTTCTATGTGGAAAAAGCATTCTCTACCAAGATGGCTTTAGGTCGCTCACCTGATAAACACATCATAAGAGTGTAAATATGTTTTGACATAGTGATGTCATGGAAACAAATATTCTGGGCCAATTTTCATTTGGATTGGACCAAAAAAGTGGTCTCTTGAGTTTAAACAAGTATTTTCTTTGATATGGCCTAGTGTCCTAGGTTTTGAGGCCAGATAACCCATTTTCAGTTTTGACCTAGATTTCACCAAGGCAATCATTCTGACCAAGTTTCATGAAGATCAATTGCAAAATACAGCCTCTATTGCATACACAAGGTTTTTCTTTGATATGACCTAGTGACCTACTTTTTGAACCAAGTTGACACACATTTTATCAAGGCAATTATTCTGAAAAACTTTCATGAAGATCAATTGAAAGATACAACCTTTATCTCATACACAATGTTTTTCTTTGATTTGACCTAGTGACCTTCTGTTTATAGGTCACAATAGCCTAAATAGTTTTCCCTATATATTCTATATAAAACTGACCTTTTTCAAAGAGCTACCAAACATAGCTAGACCCATTTCAGAGATCAAATCCTTAACTCATTTTAAAGAATTATGATAAAACTGATATAAAATGAAGAGAAAAGTAGGGGTCATGTATCTTCTAAGAGAGATTTCTCTGGTCACATTTACTTACTGTAAACTGACATCAAAATCACACTGCTGTGACCTGGAAGTACTTCTCATATTAAAATTGAGCTTGACTTCACCAAATACAACCTGCTCTCCCATTTTTCCTACCAAAATGTCAACAATACATCCACAATGAAATTTAAACAAAAAAATAGCCTCAATTTAGACCTCTGTTGCCATGCCAAGTGAAAAATTAGTGTTCAAATACCTGGCAGCCATTACGCGACTAGACCAGATGGCTCCCACGCTGGTTCCTTTAGTTTAGTTAGGCCTTAATTCTAGATGACCCATATTCAAATTCAACCTAGATTTTATGATGGCAAATATTCTGACTAAATTTCACGAAGATCAACTAAAAAAAATACAGTTTTTATCGTATAAATAAGGTTTTTCTTTGATCTGACCTGGTGACCTAGTTTTTGACCTAAGTTGACCAATATTCGAACTTAACGTAGATTTTATCAAGGCAGTTGTTCTGATTAAATTTCCTGAAGATCAATTGAAAATACTGCCTCTATCGCAAACAAAAGTGTTTTCTTTGATTTGACCTAGTGACCTAGTTTTTTTTACCCCAGATGACCCATTTTCAAACTTCTAGATTTCATCAAATTAATTAGTTTGATCAAATTTCATGAAGATCAGTTGAAAAATACAGTCTCTATCACATACACAAGCTAAATGTCGACAGCCGACTGACGACAGACGCCAGACATCGAGCGATCACAATACCTCATTGCTCAGGTGAGCTAAAAACCCTTAAATGCAACTTAAATTTGGTCTCTATGAAAGCTACTCAGTCCTTAATTTCTGATCAAAAATCATATTTCAATATTTAGTGACAATGTCTGTTACAAGACCCAAAATGCAAACAAACAAGAGGGTCATGTTGACCATGAATCGCTCACCTGAGTATTATGAGCCACCTGTTAAAAATGGCAAACTGATGTTAAAATATTAGAAAGTAGGTCAGAAGGTAATATTCATGGTCAATGAAAGTCAGTTTTACGATCAGTGTGCAAAACTGTACACGTTATCCAAATTTCAAGGCTGTATCTTAAAAAACAAGAAAGTAGGTCAGTAGGTCAAGGTCACAGACAGGTGACCCCTAATCACTTGGGGTACTCAGGTAATTATAATTAAACAGTCTAGGAAATATGATCTGATAATTTTGAGGTATTTATTCCTATATAACTAATATAACAAGTGACCCCCAGGGTGAGGCCTCTTTTTGCCCCGTGGGAATAGTTTGAACATTCTTGTTAGACATCCACTAGGCAATGCTACATGCCAAATATCAAAGGCCTAGGCCTTGAACTTTCAGACAAGAAGTTTGTTCCCCTATATAAGTTTATGTAAAACTTGGGATCCCCGGGGCAGGGCCTCTTTTCACCCAAGGGGCATAATTTGAACAATCTTCATAGAGGACCATCAGATGATGTCACATGCCAAATATCAAGGCTCTATGTCTTGCGGTTTTGGACAAGAAGATTTTTAAAGTTTTTCCTTTTGGTTGCTATGGCAACCAGAGATCTGCATGGAATTCAATTCTTTGAACACTTTTGAAAGGGGACCATCCAAGGATCATTCCTGTAAAGTTTGATGTAATAATGTCCAGTGGTTTTCAAGAAGAAGATTTTTTTTAGAAAATGTTGACGGACGGACGACGCACGAAACATGACAGACAAAGGACATTAAGCAGTCACAAAAGCTCACCATGAGCCTTTGGCTCAGGTGAGCTAAAAACTGGTATCTATGAAAGCTTCATATATGCCAGGTTTGGTCTGCTAACCATATTCCTAACTGAAGGTATTGTGAGGACTAGAATGTGTCTGTAGGACACAGGGTGTGCCCCCCACTGGTACATTTATCACAAATAAAGGGCAATAATTCAAATGTTTGCAGTCTTAATGGGGTATAACCCCGACAAACATTTTGTGAAAAGGATTCATTATTCTAGGCCCTATACCTTTTGAGCTATAAACATCACAAACAAAACGTCAATCCATTATTTTAGCTATTTCAAGGGCCATAACTCTCAAGAAGAATGCCAAGTGTGCAAGGTCACATCACGTTAAAGACTCCAGCAAGGTTTCCTGAATTTACATCTAATACTTTTTGAGCTAGGCACATAATTAGGTGAAAAAGTGCATATTTTTTCTATTTCGGGGGCCATAACTTTAAAAATAGGGGGTGGAGCCAGCCAAATAAATAATTAACGGTGTGCAAATTTATATCATGATAAAGACTTATGCAAGTTTTCAACCATTTAATAAATACTTTTTGAGCTAGGTGCGTCACAAGGTGAAAATGTACATTTTTGACTGTTTCAGGGGCCATAACTCTAAAAATAGGGGACGAACCCAAATGAAAAATTAAAGGTGCACAAGTTCATATCATGATTAAGACTCATGCAAGGTTTCATGAATCTATATTAAATACTTTTTGAGCTAGGCATGTCACAAGGTGAAAATGTGCATTTTTGACTATTTCAGGGGCCGTAAGTCTGAAAATAGGGGGCGCACCCAAATGAAAAATAGAGGTGCGCAAGTTAATATCATGATTAAGACTCATGCAAGGTTTCATGAACCTACATCAAATACTTTTTGAGCTAGGCGTGTCACAATGTGAAAATGTGCAATTTTGACTATTTCAGGGGCCATAAATCTGAAAATAGGGGACGGAGCCAGATGAAAAATAGGAGGTGCGCAAGTTCATATCACGATTAAGACTGTTGTAAGGTTTCATGAATCTATATCAAATACTTTTTGAGCTAGGCATGTCACACGGTGAAAATGCGCATTTTTGACTATTTCAGGGGACGTAACTCTGAAAATTGGGGACGGAGCCAGATATTTACCCTATCTCTTTGTGGGGAATATTTATGTCAAGTAATGTCAACATTTCTTCATCAATGGCAGAGTTATGGACCGGACACGAAACAGACCCTGTTAACCTTTAACCTCCAAATGTGACCTTGAACCTGGAACTAGGTATCTGGGTCTTACACACGACATCTCTTCTCATTATGGTAATCATTTATGCGAAGTAATTTTAAAATCACTTTATGAATGACAGAGTTACAGCCCGGACAAGAATTTACACGGACGGAAGTATGCAAGAACAGACGGACAGACAGTGCGATTTTAACATGTCCTCCTTTGGGGGATAAGGCTTATACGCTCCATTGAGTGCTCATATGTTTAAATACAATTAGTGGTTAATTCCACCTTCATATCTTAATTTTATTTTTTTTTAGCCACAGTCAATACTACTAGTAACACTTGCAGTCTAATTGTGTAGTGTTATGTTTAGAAATCAACTTGGGATTAAATCAAGGATGTAAAATCTACATGTAACACTTTCACTAAAACTTTTGAGATAAAAAGTCCAACAACTCTGGCATAATGTAGGCCAGACTTACTAAAACTGACAAGTGAGGTCATCTCATGATGCAAAGCATGTGTATAGAGTTTAAAAACTTTTGGTCAAGTTGTTTCTGACAAACACGCTTACATGCAAAACGTTTGCAAGATTTCTATGTTAAAAAGGAACAAAATGTTAAGCAAAATAAAAGCTAAAGCTACATTACTTGCCTTGTGGGGTTATCTTATGATGCCAAAGACTAATGTGGAAGTTGGCCTTGCAGTTTCAGAGAAAACTAGAGATGCTTTTGAGAAAAGCGCATGTCTTCCACAACTGCCCCTATGAAAAATGTCTAGTTCCTCTAGATGGCTTAGATAAATGGACCCAGTTAGACGGCTTGGACGAGTGGACTCAATCAGTAATTCAAGGGTCATAATTCAAAAGTGCCTGGGCGGATTTGGCGTGTTTTCGAACTTGGCTTTATGGTCAAACACATTTGTTCAAGTTTGGTGAAGATCGGATGAGAAATGTTCGACTTAGAGTGTGGACAAGCTTTGTGACAGACAGACAGATAGACAGACAGACAGACACACACACAGACTGGAATAAATCAATATGTCTTCCACACCACTGTGTGGTGGGAGACATAATAACGGCAAGTATTAAGTGTCCCCTTAAAAAGTCCAGAAAGGGGCACATCTTTGTAAACATGGAAACAGAGCCAAGAGACATGTGCATTGCTTTTTCGATTATCACATGTAAAGTGTCAATCTATTTCTATATTTAGTAACTAAGATACTAACTTACATAATTTGACCAAATGGGCACAGCTATGATGTCACAGACAAAAAATTGCAACAGCTCTATTTTAATACTATTTAAACTATTTGAGCTAAACAGCACTTTTAGTTTCTTTTATAAGTCTTCATTCATCTTACATAGAGGATATTACATGAGTGCCTTTCCTTATAGAATTTATTAAACGAGTTGGACAAAATAATAAAATGCGATGCTCTGCCAAACATTTTATCAATTTTATTCAACGAGTTAAATAAATTCAATGTGGAAAGTCACAAACAGATTATTCTTTTTATCAGTTAGCTTTATTTGTCGAAAAGTCGAAAAGTCAAAAATTCTACTTTCTTTTGCAGCATAAACAAGTCTGTCTGACCATCATCTCCTATACTATAAACGACGTTGACGTCAAAGCTTTCATTACACTAGTGTATTATCATTTATAAGTACACTCCCGTGACGTCAAAAGTAATCAATATCAAATTCTGTATACTAACTATCAGATGTACTATTTACAAATATAGTGAATGTTATTTACTTACTGTTAATGATTTTAGGACCCAGTCTTGCTATTCTGCTGCTAAGGTAAAGCCTAATCTGAGGTCCATACAGGCAACGTATACAGAGTACTACACTGATGACAATTATTACACCCAGTACACAACCTCCAATTATCAAACCGACATCTAACCATGGCATCTTAGGTTTGTCTGAAAATTAAAAAAAAAAAACAACGTAAGAACAGCTAAAGACCTTAATAGAAAATGCCACAGTTGCCTATATGTATATAGGGCAAAAATTTCCTAAGGGCAGATTTTTTTAAACTTTGTGCACTGACTTGGAAACAAGTTTAAAACAGAAATGTGTATTAAAGATCACGGGTACTCAGACAATTACCTGCCCTTGAAAGAAGATTTTTCCAATATTTTGGGTTCCTATGGTCTGTTTTATTTCATATTTCTGTTTTTGATTTGACTCTATGTCAGTGAAAATTATAAAGGAGAAATTCCTTCTGTAAGAACAATTTTGCCCCATGTCAATATGGAGACTTGCAAAATGTCCTCAACTACGAACAAGCCAAAATGATATCTAAAAAAATAGAGAAAAGTGGAAACTTCACAGGCGCTCAACACGACAAAAACGAATATGTTGCAGGCTCGGTTTGATTGAGCCTGTTCATGGACGGTAGTGGAAATGCAGGCTACCGTCCAAGCTCTCTAGCCCGGGCTGAGCAGAACACAACATTTAAACATGCCAAAAGTACAAAAAACAATTTAGAGACATCCGCAGATGTATGCAAAAGTCCTACTTTTTCCCATGGACTGAATTTCTTTAAACTTTGTATACTGAGTGCAAATAAAGTCTGAAACAGAAATAAAACAAACAAAAAAACCAGTTCTCCCACCCTGATCTTGGATCATCTGCCCTTGAAAACTGGATTATTTTAGTATTTTCTGATTTCAAGGACAGATAACTTAAGATCATGTCTAAGTACGTAAGATTTTTAATAAGTATTTCCTGTTTAAGTTTGATTCTCAGTCAGTATACAAAGTTTAAAGAAATTCTGCCCATAGGAAAATTTTGGCCTATATACATATAGGCAACTGTCTCATTTCCCCTTAAGGACATATTTTTGAAGGTTGTAAAATTTATTACATTAATTATTCTTCCCTGAATAACTTTATAAACATTCAGCTGTTCATGTATTGGGAGGAAACATATATAACGCTCTAGGGACACCTGACATGAGCTTGTTGTATAGGATGGTGCTCTTAAGATGACCGTGAACTTCGTGCTAAGGTGAGCTAATAAAACAAAACCAAACAAAACAAGTGAATGAAGTATTGCCATGCAATACAAAATCCCCTTCTGGTAGGCACCTACTTTTCTTTACTCTACTGCAGTATAACACAATGAACTGATATCTGTCAATGATGTATAAACAATATTGTACCATTAAAAAGTTATCATATTAGTTATTCATAGAAACAACAAAGGTAGAGATAGGTCAAAATACACCTAAAAATTGGATGTAACATGCATGTTGTACCATAGAAAAGTGGTCTCGAGTTTTCTCTACCGCCAGTAATAAAAAAGTTACAATAAAATCTATTTATAGTAAAGACAAAGGGACGTTATTCTAAAGTCCAAGTTACATCAAAATCCCTCCATGCATGAAGAAGAAATGCTCCCTATAAAGTCATTCTTGAATTTGACCTTTGACCTCTGAATATGACCTTGACCTCAGACATAGGAACCTGGTTCTTGCGCATGACATGTTGTCTCATCCAGGGGAATATTTGTGCCAACTGATATCTAAATCCTGTTTTGCATGATAAAGTTATAGACCGGACAGGAAAAAAAACTATTGACCTTTGATCTCAAAGTGTGACCTTGACCTTTAAGCAAGGGTACTAGTGTTGCGCATGACACGTAGTTTTATCATGTGGAACATTTATGCCAAGTAATATTGTAATCCCTTGATGGATGACAGAGTTATGAACAAGACACGAAATTGTGGAAATTGAGTTCTGGATCAGACAGGAGAAAAACCTTATTGACCTTTGACCTCCAATTGTGACCTTGACATTTGAGCTAAGGGTCTGGGTTTTGTGCATGACATGTTGTCTCATCATGGGGATCATTTGTGCCAAGTAATATTAAAATCCCTTCATGGATGGCAGAGTTATTGACGGGACAGGAAAAAAACTCTGTTAACAATGACACCCAAATTGTGACGTCTGGATCAGACAGGAGAAAAATCTTATTGACCTTTGACCTCCAATTGTGACCTTGACATTTGAGCTAAGGGTCTGGGCTTTGTGCATGACATGTTGTCTTATCATGGGGAACACTTGTGCCAAGTGATATTAAAATCCCTTCATGAATGTCAGAGTTATGGGCCGGACACGAAACAGACCCTGTTCATGCTATGTTAACATTTGACTGCTAAGTGTGACCTTGACCTTTGAGCTAGTTGTGCATGATACATCGTCTCATTATGAGGTAATTCGTGCCAAGTAACGTTAAAATCCCTTCATGGATGGGAGAGTTATGCACCGGACAGGAAAAAGCCCTGTTGACCTTTGTCCTCCATTTGTGACCTTGACCTTTAAGCTAGGGGTCAAGGTTTTGCGCATGACATGTCGTCTCATCATGGGGAACATTTGTGCCAAGTAATGTTAAAATCCCTTCATGGATGGGAGAGTTATGGACCGGACAGGAAAAAAGCCCTGTTGACCTTTGACCTCCAATTGTGACCTTGACCTTTGAGCTAGGGGTCTATGTTTTGCGCATGACAAGTCGTCTCATCATGGGGAACATTTGTGCCAAGTAATACTAAAATCCCTTTATGGATGGGAGAGTTATGGATCGGACAGGAAAAAAGCCCTGTTGACCTCCAATTGTGACCTTGACCTTTGAGCTAGCGGTCTGGGTTTTGGGCATGACACATCGTCTCATCATGGGAAACATTTGTGCCAAGTAATATTACAATCCCTTTATGGATGACAGAGTTATGAACCAGACACGAAATTGCGGACAGACGGAAGGACAGAATAAGGGAAAAGGGCATTCCTATAGTCCCCGAAACTGGTTTTCAACCAGTAGGGGACTAATAACAATTTCTTTTTTTATCTGTCTTGACAGTCTGATAAACAAACTAATTTGGATGTTATTCATAACATACATCTGATCTTACATTGAGTAATTTATAATTCCTTATAGTTTAATAATGAAACCTTAACCAGGCTGCTTTTTGTACATCCTGAAAATTAAAAAATCGTATTATAACCAGGCTGTTATTCTCCCTCATGATGTAAAATCAGACTTTTGTTGTTGTCCTGACATATAAGAAGCTTTTTATTCATCTTTCGTGACAAATAACAATACTAGGCTGTTATTTTCAGTTCAAGCATAAATTAACCAGGCTGTGATATTCTTCTGGATTCACAATTGACAGCAAAATTAATTAGTGATTTATAAATTTATACCAACTATGCATTGAGGTAAAATAAATATAACTTATTGCAATTATTATTTTTACCCTTTTTAAAAATTCTGACTTTCACAATGGTCTGTCCCTCCTTCTTCTGTGGTGTTGCTAATATACAAGAGAATGTCCTTTTAGTATCCTCTTCCTGCACAGATGTTATTCTCAATGTTGCCCGTATCATGGTCCCAGCTGGGCTGAAATAATTATGATATACTTGAGAAAATGAGTTAATAATACACATAAAGAAACAAGTTAATAACATTACACATACCAGAAAGCAATCTTTCACGCAGACACCATTCCTATCCACACGTTCAACTTCTATAATGTCAGCATAGTGTCAAGATGGTAGAAAATCCAACAGTTTATAATAGTCATGATCTCATGTAAAATATAAACTGGAAATAGATGATACTTGTAAAAAAAAGCGCATGTCTCCCCAATGCATAGTCGCATATGCAGGAAGTCAAAAGGGGACAAGAGCAAAAGTTAAAGAGACACTGATGGTTGGTTGCAACAGGGATTACCTACTTTGTATGTTTAATCAACCCACTAAATCTCAACATTCTGGGCCTAGTGGTTCTCAAGTTATGAAGTGGATCGATTTTCCTTGTTCCGGCTCCTGTGACCTTGACCTTTGATAAAGTGACACCAAAATCATCCTATAAAGTTTCAATGTTCTGGGTCAAGTGGTCTCAAGTTCCTGACTGGAAAGGTTCTCCATGTTCATTTATTTATTTATTTGTTTTGGGTTAAACGCCGTTTTTCAACAGTATTTCAGTCATGTAACGGCGGGCAGTTAACCTAACCAGTGTTCCTGGATTCTGTACCAGTACAAACCTGTTCTCCGCAAGTAACTGCCAACTTCCCCACATGAATCAGAGGTGGAGGACTAATGATTTCAGACACAATGTCGTTTATCAAATAGTCACGGAGAACATACGCCCCGCCCGAGGATCGAACTCACGACCCCGCGATCCGTAGACCAACGCTCTTACCTACTGAGCTAAGCTGGCGGGTTCTCCATGTTCAGGCCCCTGTGAGCTTGCCCTTTAACAGAGTGACCCAAAATTCTATATGGGTCATTCTCTCTACCTGATCAATCATCCTATCAAGTTTCAACATCCTGTGTCATGTGGTTCTCAAGTTACTGGCTGGTAATGGCTTTCATGTTCAGGCCCCAGAGACACTGAACTTTAACTCTACATGACCAATCATCCTATGAAGTTTCAACATTCTGGGCAAGTGGTTCTCAAGTTATTGAATGGAAATGGTTTTCCATATTCAGGCCCTTGTGACCTTGAGCTTTAATGATTTTGTTTTTGATTTAACGTCGCACCGACACATGATAGGTCATATGGCGACTTTCCAGCTTTAATGGTGGAGGAAGACCCCAGGTGCCCCTCCGTGCATTATTTCATCACGAGCGGGCACCTGGGTAGAACCACCGACCTTCCGTAAGCCAGCTGGATGGCTTCCTCACATGAAGAATTCAACGCCCCGAGTGCGGCTCGAACCCACATCGATGATGGGCAAGTGATTTGAAGGCCCCCTTTAATGAAGTGACTCCAAAGGAAATAGCAGTCATCTACTCCATAAGCCCTGTCGACCTTTAAAGTTTGAAGATTCTAGGTCAAATGTTTCTCCAGTTATTGATAGAAAATGAAGTGTGACGTACGGACAAACGAACGGACAGGGCATAATCAATATGTCTCCCCCAGTTTGGGGAGACATAATAATACAAAACAAGAGGGCCAAGATGGCCCTGGGTTGCTCACCTGAGAAACACACCATAACAGTGTAAACATGTTTGACCTAATAATTTCATAGACACAAATATTCTGGCCAATTAAGATTGGACGAAAACTGTGGTCTCTTGCGTTTAAGCAAGTATTTTCTTAGATATGACCTAGTGACCCAGTTTTTGACCTCAAATGGCCCATATTCTAATTTGACCTAGATTTTATCAAGGCACAATTCTGACCAAATTTCATGAAGAACAGTTGAAAAATACAGTCTCTATCGCATACGCAAGGGTTTTCTTTGGTTCGACCTAGTGACTTACTTTTTGACCCCATATGACGCATATTCAACCTCGACCTAGATTTCATCAAGGCTATCACTCTGACTAAATTTCATTAAGACCAATTGAAAAATACAGTCTCTATTGCAAACACAAGGCTTTTCTTTGATTTGACCTTGTGGCCTTTTTATGACTGCTGTTTACCAATATTCAAACTCCATCTAGATTTCATCAAAGCAATCATACTGATATAACTTTATCAAGATCAATTGAAAAATACAGCCTCTATCGCATACACAAGACTTTGTTTTCTTTGATTTGACCTAGTGACCTAGTCTTTGACTCCAGATGACCCATATTTGCATTTGACCTAAGATCAAGTGGTCATTCCAAAGAAATTTCATGAAGATCTGTTGAAAAAAAAAACAGCTTCTATCGCATACACAAGGTTTTTCTTTTATTTGATCTAGTGACCTAGAATTTGACCCAAACTGACCCATTTTCAAACTTGACCTAGATTTCATCAAGGCATTCATTCTGACCTCTATCGCATGACGTAGAATCTTCAATCATTCTGACAAAATTTAATGAAGATCAGTTGAAAAGTACAGCCTCTATCGCATAAACTAGGTTTTTCTTTGTTTTGTCCTAGTGGCCTAGTTTTTGACCCCAGATGACCAATTTTTGAACTTGGCCTAAATTTCATCAAGGTTATCATTCTGACAAATTTTTTTAAAGATCAGTTGAAAAATACGGCCTCTATTGCATACACAAGCTAAATTTTGACAGACAGACAACAGAGGACAGACACTGGACATCGAGTGATCACAAAAACTCATCTGAGCATTGCTCTGGTAAGCTTATAAGGAAAAATGACCATGCCCATTTGGCGGCCACGTTATTTGACATATCAAAATAATTTGAACAATCTTGGTAGAGGGTCACATTTGGACCATTTGTGTAAAATTATTTTAAAATTAGGCCAGCAGTTTCACACAAGAAGATTTTCAAAGCTTCCACTACATACATAAACAAGAGGACCATGATGGTCCTGAATCGCTCACCTGTCCCCACATGAACTGAGTATGACGTCGTTTTTTCTATTATTTGACATAGTGACCTAGTTTTTGAGCTCATGTGACCTAGTTCTAAACTTGACCTAGATATCATCAAGATAAAAACTCTTTTTTCATGAAGATCCATTGAAAAATATGGCCTCTAGAGAGGTCACAAGGTTTTGCTATTATTTTACATAATGACCTAATTTTTAAAGGCATGTGACCCAGTTTTGTATTTGACCTATATATCATCAAGGTGAACATTCTCACTAATTTTCATGAAGACCTTATGAAAAATATGGTCTCCAGAGAGGTCACAAGGTTTTTCTATTTTTAGACCTACTGACCTAGTTTTTGACCGCATGTGACCCAGTTTCGAACTTGACCTAGATATCATCAAGGTGAACATTCTCACCAATTTTCATGAAGATCTGTTGAAAAATATGGCCTCTAGAGAGGTCAAAAGGTTTTTCTATGTTTAGACCTAGTGACCTAGTTTTTGACCGCAGTTGACCCGGTTTCAAACTTGACCTAGATATCATCAAGATGAACATTCAGACCAACTTTTATACAGATCCCATGAAAAATATGGCCTCTAGAGTGGTCAAAAGGTTTTTTATTATTTGACCTACTGACCTAGTTTATGACCGCATGTGACCCAGTTTCAAACTTGACCTAGATATTATCAAGATGAACATTCAGACTAATTTTCATGCAGATCCCATGAAAAATATGACATGTAGAGAGGTCACAAGGTTTTTCTATTATTTGATCTACTGACCTAGTTTTTGATCGGACATGACCCAGTTTCAAACTTGACCTAGATAACATCAAGATGAACATTCTGACCAATTTTCATGCAGATCCGGTGAAAAATATGACCTCTAGAGAGGTCACAAGGATTTTCTATTATTTGATCTACTGACCTAGTTTTTAACTGCAGCTGACCCAGTTTCAAACTTGACCTAGATATCATTAAGATGAACATTCTGATCAATTTTCATGCAGATCCCATGAAAAATACAGCCTCTACAGAGGTCACAAGGATTTTCTATTATTTGACCTACTGACCTAGTTTTGGATTGGACGTGATCCAGTTCTGAGCTTGACCTAGATATCATCAAGATAAACATTCTGGCCATTTTTCATGCAGATCCCATGAAAAATATGACATCTAGAGAGGTCACAAGGTTTTTCTTTTATTTGACCTACTGACCTAGTTTTTGACCGGACGTGACCCAGTTTCAAAATTGACCTAGATATCATCAAGATGAATATTCCGACTAATTTTCATGACAATCAATTGAAAAATATGGATTCTAGAGAGGTCACAAAGATTTTCTATTATTTGATCTACTGACCTAGTTTTTGACCGCAGTTGATCCACTTTCAAACTTGATTTAGATATTATCAAGATGAATATTCTGACCAATTTTCATGCAGATCCCATGAAAAATATGACCTCTAGAGAGGTCACAAGGTTTTTCTTTTATTTGACCTACTGACCTAGTTTTTGACCGGATGTAACCCAGTTTCAAACTTGACCTAGATATCATCAAGATGAACATTCTGACCAATTTTCATGAAGATCCATTGAAAAATGTGGCCTCTAGAGAGGTCACAAGTTTTTTCTATTTTTAGATCTACTGACCTAGTTTTTGATTGCACGTGACCCAGTTTCAAACCTGACCTAGATATCATTAAGGTGAACACTCTGACCAACTTTCATAAAGATCCCATGAAAAATGTAACCTCTAGAGTGGTCACAAGCAAAAGTTTACGCACGCACGAACGCACGCACGGACGGACGGACGACGGACGCTGCGCGATCACAAAAGCTCACCTTGTCACTATGTGACAGGTGAGCTAAAAAGTGATTACGCCTTACGACATAAGGACCATTTGTGTCAGAACATTTTAAAATCGGACTATCGGTTTAGGAGGAGATGTCGTTTGAAGTCTTTTTTTTCTATTTTTATCTCTGGCAGCCCCATGTGCAACCAAGCAGTAACGTTTTAACAACTTGGGTAGAGGACCACCCAAGGAAGATCATGGCCAAGTTTCACCAAAATCAATTCATTGGTTTTGGAGGAGATGTCGACCGTTTAAACATAAATGTTGACGACGGACGGATGCAAAACGGACGACGGACACAGCGTGATCACAATACCTCCCTATTAGCACTTTGTGCTCAGGTAAGTTAAAAACAAGAAAGTAGGTAAGTAGGTCACATTCAATGTCACTGAAAATCAGTTTAAGATGGGTATGCAAAACTGTACATGTCATCCAAATTTCAAGCCTGAATCTTAAAACACAAGACAGTAGGTCAGTAGGTCACATTCATGGTCACTGAAAGTCAGTTTTAAGATCTGTGTGCAAAACTGTACATGTCATCCAAATTTCAAGGCTGCATCTTAAAATACAAGAAAGTAGGTCAGTAAGTCACATTTATGGTTACTGAAAGTTAGTTTTGAGATCTGTGTACAAAACTGTACATGTCATCCAAATTTCAAGGCTGTCTCTTAAAATACAAGAATGTATGTCAGTAGGTCACATTCATGGTCACTGAAAGTCAGTTTTAAGATCTGTGTGCAAATCTGTACATGTCATCCAAATTTCAAGGCTGTATCTTAAAATACCAGAAAGTAAGTCAGTAGGTCATATTCATGGTCACTGAAAGTCAGTTTTGAGATCTGTTTGCAAAACTGTACAGGTCATCCAAATTTCAAGGCTGTATCTTCAAAAACACAAAAGTAGGTCAGTATGTCGAGGTTACAGTCAAATGACACCTAATTACTAGGAGATAATTAAACAGTCTAGGAAATATGATCAGATAATTTTTGAAGTATTTTTCCTATATAGCTCATATGAAAACTATGTAACCCTCGATGTGAGGCCTCTTTTCACCCCAGGGCATAATTCGAACAATCTTGTTGGAGAGTCACTAGGCAATGTTGCATACTGCATATCTAAAGCATAGGCCCTGAGCTTTCAGTCAAGAAGATTTTAAATGTTTTCCTATGTAAAACTTGGGACTCCCTGGGCGGGGTCTCTTTTTACACCAGGGGCAGAATTTGAACAATCTTGGTAGAAAACCACAAGGAAATGGTACGTACCAAACATCAAAGGCTAAGGTCTTGTGATTTCAAACAAGAAGTTTTAATTTGTTTCGTATTTAAGTCTATGTAAAACTTGAGACGTCCGGGACCTCTTTTTACCCCAGGGGCATAATTTGATGATGTCACATGCCAAATATTGAGACCCTATGCCTTGTGGTATGACAAGAAGATTTTCAAAGTGTTCCCAATATCAGTCTATGTAAACCATGTGTCCCCCAGGGCGGGGCCATAGTTGACCCTATGGGAATAATTTGGGGATCATCTGCTGGTCATGATCAACCTACTATATTAAGGTTAGTGATCCTAGGCCAAAGCATTCTCAAGATATAGTCAGGAGACAATTTAACTATTCAGGCAAACTGTGACCTAGACCTTTGACCTATTGACCTCAAAATCAACAGGCAGTATTTGCTGGTCATAACCAACCTTCCTATCAACTTTCATGACCCAAGGCCAAAGTGTTCTCAAGCTATCATCGAGATATGGTTTAACTGTTCCCATTCACTGTGACCTTGACCTTTGACCTATTGACTTAATAATCGATAGGGGTCATCTGCTGTCATGACCAACCTCCCTATCAGCTTTCATGACCTTAGACCAAAGCGTTCTCAAGTTATCATCCAGAAACTGGCTAACTGTTCAGGGACATTGTGACCTTGAACATTGACCTACTGACCTCAAATTCAAAGTGACCTGTATTGTATCATGTTAAACCTGTGTACCAAAATTTATGATCCTAGGGCCAAGCAGTCTTAAATTGTCATCCGGAAACCATTTAACTATTCTGGGTCAATGTGACCTTGACCTTTGACCTACTGACCTCAAAGTCGCACTTGCCTGTATTTTATAATGTTACACTTGTGTACCAAAATTTATGATTTTTGGACCAAGCATTTTCAAATTACTGACCTCAAAGTTGAACTTGACCTTAATTTATGATTTGACATCTGTGTACCAAAAATTACTTAATTCTGTCATGCCCTTCATGTCATGAGTTCTTGTATATAACCATGAAAACAAATGGACCGGCTGACCGACCGACATACCAGGTTTTGACAACAACATTTAAATCCAATAATATACATATTGGAAATCAGGAGCCATGTTTTTGATGAATCAGAATAATTTGAACAGTCTTAGTAGGTTACCCAAAACTCAAAAATATGAAATTATTTCGAAACTAGGCTGGCAGCATGTAGTTTCTGATATAATATTAAGTTGGAATCGAAAACTATCAGCAACCTCTAGTTGCCATGCTTTTTGAAAAAATTAAAGTAATGAACGTGGTCATTTTTGAAAGAACTATTAGTTCTTTAATCTAAGCAAACCTTGTATATGGTCACTCATGGAACATTTCTATGAAACATTTTAAGATTAGACTAGCAGTTTTGTAGATGTACAATTTTTTGATTTTTTTTATTTAACGTCGCACCGACACATGATAGGTCATATGGCGACTTTCCAGCTTTACTGGTGGAGGAAGACCCAAGGTGCCCCTCCCATGAAGAATTCAACGCCCCGAGTGAGGCTCGAACCCACATCGATGAGGGGCAAGTGATTTGAAGCCAACGACCTTAACCACTCGGCCACGGAGGCCCCAAATGTACATTTAAGATTTCATATTCTCAGATGATATCACTTGAAGAAAATGCTGACCCATGTATAAATAATATGACTTACTGACCTCAATATCAATAGGGGTCATCTGCTGGTCATGATCAATCCCCCTATAAAGTTTCACGATCCTCGGCTCAAGTGTTCTCAAGTTTTTTGTCAGGAAACTGTTTAAATGTTCCGGTCATCTTACCTTGACCTTTTGAAGTCAAAATCAATAAGGGTCATCTGCTGGTAATAACCAAACTCCCTATTTAGTTCCGTAATCCTAGGCCTAAGTGTTCTGAAGTTATCGTCTGAAAATCATTTAACTGCTCCCAGTCACTGAGACATTGACCTGTGATCTACTGACCTCACAAAATTAACAAGGGTCATCTGCTAGTCATGACCAACATTTCAAGTTATTATTTGGAAACTGCTTAACTGTTTTGGATCATTGTGACCTTGCCCTTTGAACTACTGACCTCAAAGTCAAACTTGACCTGTACCTCATGATGTTACATCTGTGCTACGAAATTTATGTTTCTAGATGAAAGCGTTTTCAAGCTATCATCCGGAAACTGTTTAACTGTTCCGTGTCATTGTGACCAAGACCCCGAGACCTACCAACCTCAAAGTTGACCTAGACCTGTATTCTGATGTTACACCTGTGTACCAAAAATTATTTCAATCTGTCAAGACTTTCATCTGTTATTGTCCGGAAACCATGAAAACCAATAGACCGACCAACAAGCTCACTCCTATTTACCCCACTGAACTTCGTTTTGTAGGGGTATAATAAATGCACAGAGAGAAATCAATTTTTGTGTAAACAATATCATTTAAAGGCGTATTTGGTACATGAGTAAAAGCATGCATATACATGTAGCTTGAATTTTAGTTTTTGTTTTTTGTTGCTGAACACTTGTTATCCAAACATGATAGCCAAGCAATAACCGGATACTGTCAGCTAATCATTTTAATTCTGTCAAATAATATCTATATGACAATTGTCATTATGACCATTATTATCACTGAAATAGCAAAAATGAATATTAATGAACTTTCAGACTAGAAGGATTTTAAATTTTTCACCAATAAAAGTCTATGTAAAAATTGAGACCCCCATAGCAGGGCCTCTGTTCATCCTAGGGACATAATTTGAACAATTTTGGTAGAAGACCACAAGGCAATGCAATATACCAAGTATCAAAAACCTAGGTTTAGTGGTTTCAGACAAGAACAGTTATAAAGTGTTTCCTATTTTAGTCTTAATAGATGTAAAATTTGTGAACATCCAAACAGGGTCTCTTTCACCTAAGGGGCATGTTTCAAACAATTTTCATAGAGGACCATTAGATGATGCCAAATGCTAAGTATTGAAACTCTATGCCTTGCAGTTTTGGACAAGAAGGCTTTTAAAGTTTTTTTTCCTATATATATGTGTATATGTAAAATTTGTGACCCCCGGGGCGAGGCCCCTTTTTAGCCCTGGGTCAAAATTTGAACAATCTTCAGAGAGGATGGTCAACATAAAATGATGTAACATGTCAAATATCAAGGATCTACGCCTTGTGGTTTTGGACAAGAAGATTTTTAAAATTTTTCCTTTCGGTTACCATGGCTACCAGCCTACCAGAGTTATGCATGGAATTCAATTCTTTACATATTTTGAAAGGTGAAAAGGATCATTCCTTTAAAGTTTGGCGTAATTCTGCCCAGTGGTTTTCAAGAAGATTTTTGATAGAAAATGACATACAACTGACGGCGGACAATGCGCAGTCGAAAAGGCTCACAATGAGCTTTTGGCTGAAGTTTCTCCTTAAAAGGAGGACAGAACAAAACAAGAGAGGAAAACAATCTGGCACTGCCTTTGAACAGGCAAAACCAACTTGCTTGTAAAACCTTAGAATAAGACTTTCTAAAATCCAAATATGTTTCATTTTGCTCACTTTGTTACAATTTCCTCAGAATATCTTGGACTGGTATCTGTAATATTGAAATCTGTTGTTCCTTCAACTTCCCATAACGCAAGTCTAACATCTCCTGAATCATTACAACCAAAGTAACCTGAGCAGTGAAGTGTGATGTTTCCACCATACTGGTATATGGTCTGGTTTCGTGGATATGGATGTGTTAGTATAGGACCTCTGGCGAGTTTATCACATTCTGTAATATACAACAGAATTAAATTTAAGTGTTGTTCTTGCATGAACATACATTATACGATGCAATAAACTAATGTTAACCTCTTATATGCTAGATAAACTGTTAGCCTGTTATATTCCAGATAAACTATTAGCCTCTAATATTTTAGATAAACTGTTAGCCTCTTATTTTCTAGATAAACTGTAAGCCTCTTATATTTTAGATAAACTGTTAGCCTCTGAAACTGAAACTGAAACTGAACCTGAAACTGAAACTGAAACAACTGAAACTGAAACTGGTTTATTTGCTTAAACGCCTATTTCTACATTTAAAACATATTCAATGGCGTTTTACAATACAAGTTGAAATAAAATATTAAATATAAAATATTTTAAATAAGATTAATTAAAACGAATCAAAATAGCAATTATTAATTTAAAGTCAATGATAATACTATATTTTAAAATATTACTAACATACAATTATCACAGACAAACATTAAATTTCTATCACTGTCACCAGCATCATTGTTTAAAACTCAGTCAAAACTTAGAATAATGCAAGGTAGTCTCTGAAGAAATGCGTTTTCAACCTTTTCCTAAAGCAGTCAATTGAAGAACTTTGTCTGATGTTCAACGGCAAATTGTTCCACAACTTTGGCCCTATAGTACTAAAGCTTCTATCACTAAAAGTTTTTCGCTTGTTGAAAGGGACGATGTAACAGTCAACTGATGACTCCGAGGATCTGAGGGAGCGCTGGGGGATTTTCGGTGTTAAGAGTTCAATCAAATATGCAGGCGCATTTCCAACATGGCAATTGAACATGTACGTCAAGATCTTAAAGTTTATTCTGGCTTTGATCGGCAGCCAGTGCAAATCGTAGAGTGCCTGCTTAGAACTGTCTCTTCTTCTACGATTCAGAACTAACTTCGCACACATATTTTGAATGCGTTGCAGTTTTGCGATGTCACAATCAGAAATACCGTATAAAATAACATTACAGTAGTCTAAATGCGAAATAACTAGCGATAGCACTAAGGTTTCAGTTGCATCCTGAGTCAAATATTTGCGAATGTTTTTGATTCGGAAAAAAATCAACATTGCCGTTCTACACTTTATTTCAGCCTCTTATATTCCAGATAAACTGTCAGCCTTACATATTCTTGAAAAACAGTTAGCCTCCTAAATCTTTGATAAACAATTAACCTCATATTCTACATAAACTGTAAGTGTCCTATGTTCTAGATAAATTGTTAGCCATTTTTATTCTAGAAAAACTATACGCCTCTTACATTCTAGATAAACTGTGCGCCTCTTACATTCTAGATAAACTGTAAGTCTCTTATATTTTAGATAAACAGCCACTTATATTCCAGATAAACTGTTAGCCTCTTATATTCTAGATAAACTATAAATCCCTTATATTATAGATAACATGTTAGCAACTTATTTTCTAGATCAACTGTAAGCCTACTATTAGCCTATTATATTCTAGTTAAACTGTTCGCCACTTATATTATATATAAACTGTCAGCTTATTACATTTAAGATAAACTCTTAACTTCAACCTCACATTCTACATAAACTGTAAGTGTCTTATATTCTAAATAAACTGTTAGCCACTTTAATTCTACACACACTGTTAGCTTCTTATATTCTAGATAAATTGTAAGCCTCTTACATTCTAGATAAAGTGTAAGTCTCTTATATTTTAGACAAACAGTTAGCCACTTATATTCCAGATAAACTGTTAGCCTCTTATATTCTATATATACTGTTAGCCTACTGTTAGCCGCTTATATTCTAGATAACTGTAAGCCATTAATATTCTACATAAACTGTTAACATCTTATATTCTAGATCAATTGTTAGCCACTTATATTCTAGATAGACCTCTTATATTCCAGATAAACTGTTAGTCTCGTATATTCTATAAAAACTGTTAGCCTACTGTTAGCCTCTTATATTCTAGATAACTGTAAACCATTATTATTCTAGATAAACTTTTAACATCTTATATTGAATTAAATTATTAGCCACTTATATTCTAGATAAACTGTAAGCCTACTACTGTTAGCCTCTAATATTCTAGATAAACTCTTAACCTCTTATAGCCTCTAATACTCTAGATAAACTGTAATACACTTATATTCTAGGTTAACTGCTAGCCACTAGCAACTGTTAGCTTCTTATATTCCAGATAAACTGTCATCCTCTTATATTCTAGATAAACTGTTAGTTTGTTATATTCTAGATAAACTTTTAGCCTCTTATATTTTTGAAAATCTGTTAGCCTACTGTTGGTCTCTTATATTCTAGATAAACGGTTAACCCCTCATATTCTACAAAAACGTCTTATATACCTAACAAAAAAATCAAAAGGCTTGCTTTAAACTTACCATAACAGTCAGTGACTGTTTTGTTAACTTGACTTTACCTTTTCTTAAACTAAATCTGAACCACTGAGGCACATTTCTACTACATACATTTATAGTTCTCTAGCTTGGTTTCACTGTTACGTTTGCAAGCAGCCATACTAGCCTACAACAAAATTTAGTGCAAAATGTATTTTCTAAAATGCTTAATAAATATAGCACACTTAAACTTAAGTCTTTCAGTGAATAAAGTGGACCTTTCCCAGTCCGTTAGAATCCAGTTAAATAGTTTCTTTATGTCCTTTAGAGCTAACATTCATCAAGGCAATCATTCTGACTTACAGAAGGTTTTTCTTTGATTTGACCTAGTGACCTGTTTTTGACCCCAGATGACCAATATTCTAAATCAAACTAGATTTTATCAAGGCAATCATTCAGACCAATTTCATGAAGATCAACTGAAAAATATAGCCTCTATCGCATACGCAATCTAAATGTTGACAGACGACAGATGGACGCCTGACATCAAGTGATCACAATATATCATCTGAGCATCGCTCAGGTGAGCTAAAATGTCAGAGGACCATATAATGATGCTACAGACCAAGTTTGATGAAGATCCATTTAGCAGTTCATGAGGAGAAGCTGTTTCAATGTTTTTTCTATATTCAGCTCTAGCGGCCCCTAAAAGGTGCCCCAAGTGCCCCCATTTGAACAAACTTGGAAGTTGACCATATAACAATGCTTACAGACCAAGTTTGGTGAAGACTGTTAAAGTGGTTCATCAGAAGAAGTTGTTTTAACATATTTAAAGGTTTTTCTACTTTTAGCTCTAGTGGCCTCTAGAAGGAGCCAAAGTGCTCCCATCTGAACAAATTTGATACAGGACGATATATAATGATAAATACGAAGTCTGATAAAGATCAATCCAGCTGTTCATGTTAAGAAGTTGTTTAAATGTATTTCTATTTTTAGCTCTATTGGACCCTAAAAGGGACCTAGTGCCCCCATATGACTGAAATTGGCAGAGGACCTTATAATGATACTACAGACCAAGCTTGATGAAGATCCATTTAGTGGTTCATGAAAAGTTGTTTAAAGGTTTTTCTATTTTAAGCTCTAGCGGGCCCCTAAAAGCGGTTCATAAGAAGAAGTTGTTTAAAAGTGTTTTTCTATTTTTAGCTCTTGATACTATAGACCAAGTTTGATGGAGATCCATTTAGCGGTTCATGAAAAGTCGTTTGAAGGCTTTTCTATTTTAAGCTCTAGTGGGCCCCTATAAGCGGTTCATGAGAAAAAGTCGTTTAAATGTTGTTTTCTATTTTTAGCTCTTGCGGCCCCTGAAAGTGGCCATGTGCCCCTAACAACATTTCAAAGAGGACATTATAATGTGGCTACATACCGAATTTGATGAAGATCCATCAAGCGGTTCATGAGAAGAGGTCATTTAATTCTTTTTTTCTATTTCTAGCTATAGCTGCCCATAAAAGGGGCCAAGTGCCACCATCTGAACAGAGAGGACCTTATAATGATGCTATAGACCAAGTTTGATGAAGATCCATCAAGCAGTTCACAAGAAGAAGACCTTCAAAAGTTTGTTTTTCTTTTTTTAGTTCTAGTGCCCCCTTGAATGGGCAAAGGGGCCCCCATTTGAACAAATTTGATAGAGGGTCATAAAATGATGCTAAAGACTAAGTTTGATGAAGATCAATCAGGCCGTTCAGGATTAAATGCATTTCTATTTTCAGCTCTAGCTGCCCCCAACAGGGGTCAAGTGCCCCCTTTTGAACAAACTTGAAAGAGGATCTTATAATGATGTTACATACAAATTTTTATGAAGATCCATCAAGCAGTTTATGAGAAAAAGTTGTTTAAGGGTTTTTCTATTTTTTGCTCTATCAGCACCTAAAAGGAACCAAATGCCCCCATTTGAAGAAAATTGACAAAGGACCTCACCAGAATGCTACAGACCACATTTAGGGTTATTCTGACCAACAGTTTCAAAGTAGAAGATGTTTAATTAACAAGAGGGTCATAATGGTCCTATATCGCTCACCAGAGTTGATCTGGCCTACTGACCTAGATTTTGACCCAAATAACCCAGATTCCAACCTGACCTAGAAGTCATCAAGACAAACAATCTGACCAAGTTTCATAACGATTGAGTGAAAAATGTGGCCTCTATAGTGTTAACAAGCTTTTCCTTCGATTTGACCGGGTGACCTACATGACCCAGATTCCAACTTGACCTAGAGGTCATCAAGACAAACATTCTGACCAATTCTCATCAGCTTCAAACTTAAAATATGGACTCTAGTGTTTTAAAAAGATTTTCCTTTGATTTGTCCTTGTGACCTAATATCTGACCACACATGACCCAGTTTCAAACTTGACATGGGATTACCCAGACAAACATTCTGACCAAGTTTCATAAAGATTGGATCACAAATGTGGCCTCTACAGTGTTAACAAGCTTTTCCTTTGATTTGAAAATTGCAAGATTTTCTTGTATCCACCTGTTGTCCCTCCAGTTTGTTTAAATGTCTAAATGTTTGTAATGTATTTTGGGAACAGTTTGTAATTAAACCTTCAACATTTAAAAATCTTTGGTTCTTTTATGTATTTTCAAGCCCTTTTGATATGCTTTTTGCAGTGCTTGTTGACTTTTGTGACAATGTTTTATTATTTTTCTCTTTAAATCGTTCCTCGCCCGCTCCAAAAGTAGGTGAAATCCAAAAACAAATATTTTTATTTTTATTTCGGTCGCTCGCTCCTAATTTTTTTAGAAAAATTCCGATGACCAAGATATTAATTTGGTGTGGCCTAAAGTGTTTTAGCTGTGATATATATCTATAGCAGTTAATAATATAATAACAGTTCTAACCTATAACATTGAGTTCAGTTGTATGTTGTATAAATTCTGATTTTCCAGTGACATTGCATCGATAGCTACTACTGTTATTTGCAGCATAGATTCTCAAGACCTGTCTGTTCTCCTCCAATTTAGGTGTATTGTAATTTCCAGTTGGGCCTAATGGTGGAAAACTCTTCCATATTCCATTCTGTAGTTTATACCAGCTGATATTGGTGTAGCCTTCTGCACAGCAGGGAACTGCGATTCCATGTCCATTTCGCACAAAATCCACACTGCCAGGCTTTATTGTGAATTTTGGTTCATCTGAAACAGATTTGAAGAAAAGTGATTTTTTGTAACATGACTGTTCCAACATAAGGTGTAATGTAAGGTTTAATGAGACTTTGTATCTGCTCCTTAACCTAGCAGACTTACTCATTATTAAGGAACAATTAATGGTGGATAAGGTGTCAGCCACTAAACCTTGGTGTCATGGGTTTGAGCTCCACTTCGGCCATGACAAACTTTCTTATGCGACACCAGTACCAGTATTTTCTGGTTACACACTCAAACGTGGTTCAAATAACCTTGGAGCTTTCAGCACAGATCATTTAAACTAAACTAAACAAGAGCTCATAGAACATGAAATGCCCCCCCCCCCCGCCCCACCCCCTTAATGCATTCACTAACTGCACAAGGAACACAAATCATTTGGTCACTGTACACAAAAGTTCTAATGTTCTGGGTCAATGTAACCTTGACTTTATCCTAATGACCTTAAATTAAAAAGGGGCCATTACCAACCTCCCAATCAGCTTTCATGATCTTAAGCCTAAGACTTCTTGAGTTATCATTCGAAAACAGTTTAACTGTTTGGGTCACTATGACTGTTACCTTGACCTTTGACCTACTGACCTCCAAATCAATAGGGATCATCTGATGATTGTGATCAACCTCCCTATTAAGTTTCTTGATCTCAAGCGCATGCATTCTCAAGTTACCGTCCAGAAACGATTGAACTGTTTAGGGTCACTGTGACCTTGACCTTTGACCTTCTGACCTCAAAATCAATAAGGGTCATTTGCTGGTTTTAACACCCTGCCTCTCATATTTCATAATCCAAGGCCTAAGCAATCTTAGTTATCATCAAAAAAACTGTTCAACTGTTCTGAGTCACTTTAATCTTGACCTTTGACCTACTGGCCTCAAAATCAGTAGGGATCATCTGCTGCAGATGACCGACACCAACCTCCCAATCAACTTTCATGATCCTAGGCCTAAGCATTCTTGAGTTATCATCAGGAAACTGTTTTACTGTTCCGGATCACTGTGTCCTTGACCTTTGTCCTTCTTATCTCAAAACCTTTGAGGGTCATCTGCTGGTTATGGCTAACCTCCCTATTAACATTCATGATCCTTGCCTCAATTGTTCTTGAGTTATCATTCGGAAAAATTTTTGCCTTCATACCGACCGACTGACTGACTGACCGCCTGAATTTGCAAAACAATATACCCCTCCTTCTTCAAAGGATGGTATAAAAATAGATGAATTGAACATATAGATGTTGATCTGTACAACTGATATACTGTATAATAATAAAAAGGTACTTAGGATTTAAGCCAATTTTGGCACCCACCATAATGATTATAAAGTATGTGCCATTTTTAGACCAAAATGCATGTATTTTTCAACAAGAGATCACAGAGTGATCTTGGCGCCCACCATTAAGCCATTTTTGAATGTTCCAAATTTCAAGACTAGCTCAAGGTCAAATTTCATTTCGGTACACAACACTGTGCATGTGGTCCATGTATGTGGTCCAAATTTGAAAGCTGTAGCTTGAGAAATGTGAAAGTAGGTCACTAGATCAATTTCAAGGTCAAAGTTCATTTTGGTATATAAAACTATGCATGTGCTTCAGATTTGGAGGCTGTTGCTTGAGAAATGTGAAAACAGGTACTAGGTAAAAATCAATGTCAAATTCAGAACACAAATATATGCATGTGGTCAAAATTTCAAGCCTGTAGCTTCAGAAAAGTGAAAGTAGGTCACTAGGTCAATTTCAAGATCAAAGTTCATTTCCGTACACAAAATTATGCATGTGGTCATAATTTAAAGGCTGTAGCTTGAGAAATGCGAAAGTAGGTCACTAGGTCAAACTCAAGGTCAAATTTCATTTCAGAACACAAAACTATGCATGTGGTCCAAATTTGAAGCTTGTACCTTCAAAAATGTGAAAGTAGATCACTAGGTCAATGTCAAGGTCAAAGTTTTTTCGGTTCAAAAAACTATGCATGTGGTCCATATTTGAAGGCTGTAGCTTGAGAAATGTGGAAGTAGGTCACTTGGTCAAAATCAAGGTCAAATTTCATTTCTGGACAAAAACAAGGCATGCTGTCCAAATTTGAAGCCTGTACCTTCAAAAATGTGAAAGTAGGTCACTAAGTCAATGTCAAGGTCAAAGTTTTTTCGGTGCACAAAACTTTGCACGTAGTCGAAATTTGAAGGTTGTAGATACAGAAATGTGAAAATAGGTCACTAGGTCAAAATCAAGGTCAGCTCATGTCAAGGCTGCCACTCAAAACTATACATGTGGTCCAAATTTGAATATTGTAGGTTATTGACAAGAAGATTTTAAAAGCTTTTCCCTATATAAGTCTATATGAACCATGTGACCCCCGGGGCAGGGCCATATTTGACCCTAGGGGTATAATTTGAACAAACTTGGTAGAGAACCACTAGATGAAGCTACATTACTAATACCAAAGCCCTAGGCGTTGTGGTTTGGACAAGAAGATTTTCAAAGTTTTTCCCTTTATAAGTCTATGTAAAATAGAGAAAAGTAGAAACTTCACAGGTCGCTCAACACGACAAAAACGAAAATGTTGCAGGCTCGGTTTGATTGAGCCTGTTCATGGACGGTAGTGGAAATGGATGCTACCGTCCACGCCCTCCAGCCACTTGTGACCCCAGGGCGGGGCCATATTTGATCCTAGGGGAATAATTTGAACAATCTTAGTAGAAGACCACTAGTTGATGTCACATACAAAATATCAAAGCCCCTAGGCCCTGTGGTCTGGACAAGAGGTTTTTCAAAGTTTTTCCCTGTGGAAGTCTATATAAACCATGTGACCCCCGGGGTGAGCCGTATTTGACCCCAAGGAAATAATTTGAAAAATCTTGGTAGAGGACCACTAGATGTTGCTACATACCAAATATCAAAGTCCTAGGCTCTGTGGTTTTGGACAAGAAGATTTTCAAAGTTTTTCCCTATATAAATCTATGTAAATTATAAAAATAAACAAAGGGCCATAACTCACTCAAAAATTGTTTAAACCAGTCTGATTTTCAGAGGGACACAACTAGGGTACCAATACATCATGCTGACAAAATTTGGTCAAAATCCCCCCAGTAGTTTCTGAGGAGATGCGATAACGAGAAATTGTTAACGGATGGACGGAGGGATGGACGGACCACGGATGCAGAGTGATTTGAATAGCCCACCATCTGATGATGGCGGGCTAAAAATAAACATTACAATCTGCAAGGACATTTGTTTATGGAAATTTAATGTTTACCTTATGTGCTGTTAGCGTATCTTGGATGTATACTTAAATAATTTGGAAAATGGTTACTGCTACAAATGTTTGATTAAATATCAATGTAAACACACCAGGCCATTCAAACATGCATAAGCCAGTAACAGAATTGTCGTAGAAACAGTCTTAACTATGAAAAATAACTCTTTGGAATCCTGAAACTAGAAATTCCTTAAAATCGATATTTTATTGTTTTAATTTTGTTAAATTTTCAAAGTATGATTTAGTGAAGTAGTCCAAAATTTATGTAGTTCCATGCTATGGATGAAATCTGGTATAATGGGTGACATGAGGTGATGACAGTTAAATATTTGGCTTAATTTTATTGCTTATTGTATTGAGAAAAGATCTAGACCATTTTCATTGTGAATTTCCTGGAATAAGTTTTATTCTTTGCGAAAAATGTCTGCCTACGCGTTATTGCTAAACGGTTGTTTTTTGGGGGGTATTTTTAGAGGGTGATGTTTCTCAGAACAGAATATTTTTCTTATATACAACAAGTGTCAATATTTTTCTATTTTTGATAAGAAGACATGTCATACTTAATGACCATATATGGTTTTCATATCATTGAAATGCTCTAAAGTGCTGAATATTTTATTGTTAATATGAAATGAATAAGGAATTGAATCTGTAGAATGTAACCTATAAACTTTCATGATCCTAGGCCCAAGCATTCTTAAGTTATTATCCGAAAACCGATTGGTCTACGGACAAACAAATGGGCCAAACCAAAATATGCAAAACAATATACCCCTTCTTCAAAGGAGGCCTCAGGGCATAATAATTTGAATGGTTACTGCATTATGCCTTTTAGCGGAAATATACTGTGAATCTATGCGCAAGTCAAAGAAATGTTTAAAAATAAAAGTACTGTACGACTCGTGATGTTGTTTAAGGGCGATTACTGGTTTTGCAAAATTAAAAAAGGTTTCACCTAGTAATCGAATCGGATCCAATTAACCGAGTAATCGTCCCAGTCATAGTTATGGAAATCTTCCCACCAGTTTAGAAGATAACAAGAGAGCTGAAATTATAATGGATAGAAAGTCTGACAGTTCAAACACATTAATATACCTCTTGGGTTTTTAAAATTAGGTCCATTAAAAAAGAACAAGTACCTGACTGCTTTTGTGGTGGACAGTAACCTTTCCCAGACCTTACTGTTGTTGTAGCAATTAGAACTTGCAGAAAAAGATTGATTGGCAGTGACATCTTTCTGTTTGGCATCCAGATCTGAAACATCAATATTCACTCAAAATATAGTAAAAAACCTTTCCACTGTATTGACGTGTCAAGTTTTACCGAAAAATCTTTCCAAAAGTGATAATTAAATAGTTAACAAGAGCTGTCTGTTGACAGCGTGCTCGGATATTCGAAGCATTGATAGAAGTATAGGGTCAAAATATTACCTGAGATTTTCAGACAAAAGGAAAGGAGCAGATAAGACAAACAATGTACCTGCATTTGTGGATTTAGATTAGTTTTGCACTATAATCCAATGTGTGACCATGTTGGTAAGCAAGTGTTCAAAGTGTCAAAGCCATATATCAAACAGTTGATAGACAAAATATCAAATGGTATGCGAAACCTAACTAATTTCTATGTCCAGAAAAGGGCCATAACTGAGCTCAAGTTCTTGTCCTAGGTAAGTAGACTATGAAGGTAAACAAATGGTCAAAGTTTCAAAGCCATGTGACAAACAGGTTAGGCATAATATAGACTGGTACGAAAAACTTCACTGATTTCAAAGTCCAAAAAGGGCCATAATTCAGCCAAAATAGTTGACAGAGTTATGTACCCCTGTCTACAGATGGAAATCATGATGATAAACAAGTGTTCAAAGTTTCAAAGCCACATGTCAAATAGTTTTGACAAAACATTGACTTGTATTTAAACTAAACCAATTTCAAAGTCCAAAAAGGGCCATAATTCAGCCAAAATAGTTGACAGAGTTATGTACTCTTGCCTACAGATGGAAATCATGATGATAAACTAGTGTTCAAACTTTCAAAGCCACATGTCAAATAGTTTTGACAAAACATGGACTTGTACGAAAACTGAACCAATTTTCAAGTCAAAAAAGGGCCATAATTCACCCAGAATAGTTGACAGAGTTATGTACTTTTGCCTACAGATAGAGACTGTTATAATAAACAAGTGATAAAAGTTTCAAAGCCGTATGACAAACACATTACACAAAATGTGAACTGGTACGAAAAACTTAACCAAGATTTCTAAGTTAAAAGGGGCCATAATTCAACCAAAATCCTTGATAGAGTTATGTACTATTGCCTACTACTGGACATGGTGATGGTTAACAAGTGTTGAAGGTTTCAAAGCTTTATCTAAAAAGACTTTGTCAAAAAGTGGACTGGTACGAAAAACTTAACCAAGGTGTGACGCTGACGCCGACGCCAACACCGACGCCGTGGTGAGTAGGATAGCGCTACTTATTCTTCGAATAGTCGAGCTAAAAATGACGATAAAAAGCATTGTCTCAAAAGTTAGTGTTTTAAACAAACATCAAAGAAACAGAACCATTTACAATTGAACCCATATTTGCTACCCGGCGACAGTCATAAACCTTGCATAGTAGTTTTATTCTAAAACAAGAGCTGTAGGTAAGACAGCAAATGCTCGACTTTTTAAATTATTGTCCCAGAAGCAGGAAAATTTTACCCTAAATGTTAAAATATCTACATAGTTTCAATCCAATTTCTGCATTAGTTTATGCCCGATGTGGTTCTAGGACGATCTGTGTATGAAAAGAATTGGAACCAGGGTCTTACCCTTGCATGATTGTAAGAGGCGACTAATAGGGTCTTAACACTTGGTTTTGCTGTAACTCTGTGATTCCAGCAGGTATTCAAATTTTGATTCCATACCTCATGTTTTTATTTCGATGTAAATGAGATGTGAAACCAAAATTTGTAGTCCTGTTTGGCGCCATATACTGTGTTGGTGCGCAGTAAAACCCAAATAAATAAATAAACAAGGAGCTGTGTTCAATAAACGCTTGATGCCCCCAGAGGCATCCTTGTCGATACAAAGCAACCTAAGTCCATAACGAGGTCAAGGTCAAACTGAGGTCAGGTGATGTTTGAAGATGAGGAATGGTTTACAGGTTACATCTGTATTAGTATCAATTCATTCTTGTAAGCGGTACTGATGCTAGACGAAATGGTCCCATTTGGTTAATCAAGAGATGGTCCATAAAAAGCAACCTAAGTCCTAAGACAGCTGCTCGACTATTCTCAGTGCTTGATAGTATAATATAAGCTATGAGTAAAACTTTAACATTACAATAAGCATATTCTAAGTCGAAAAGGGGCCATAATTCAGTCAAATTGCTTGATAGAGTTGCCTCCTCCTTTTTACACGTAACAGACTGGGGTCATGATGGTGAACAAGTATGCAAAATATCAAAGCAATATCTCAATGGACTTTGAAAATATTTGGGGTGGTACGCAAACTTTAACATTACAATAAGCATATTCTAAGTTGAAAAGTTGCCTCCTCCTTTATACAGACTGGGGTCATGATGGTAAACAAGCATGCATAATATCAAAGCAATATCTCAATGTACTTTGAAAAAATTGGGGTGGTATGCAAACTTTAACATTTGTGTGACGCTCACACTCACGCCGACGCCGGGGTGAGTAATTTCATATACAATATATAGTGAAATTATAGTATCATTCCGCAATGTTTTGAACATGTTAAAGTTATGAGTAGCCCTTAATCAGGTCTAGGAAAGTAGTATGTTTACAGATTGTCTGTAAATTTACAGATAGTTTATAAATTTACAGATATTTTGATCTATGAATTTACAGATTGTGTGAATGAAAACTGCTGCAATTACAGCCATTTTCGTTGACTTTGAGTTTTTGGCATTTTCAGAAAAATCGAAGTTAACAGAAATGACTGCAAGTTACAATTGACCTTTATTTATGCATACATAAGTAAATAAATTAATTTCAAGCTGCGAATTTGAGTCTAAATATGATTTCAGCAGTTTTCAAACATTTGACCTGTAAATTCATAGATTGAAAAATCTGTAAAGTTATAGATAATCTGTAAATATACCACTTTCCTGGACCTGTTAAGGTACTTCCGCTGTCTTGATTTTAGAGTGACCTTCATTTGCGGTGTGAAAATATAGTGAACAAAAGCTTTCAAATGCAGCTGTTCCATAGCACAAAACAGCTCAGTTTGTAAGACCTGAACTAAAAGTAGCTGTATAAAAAGTAATACTGAAACTTGGAAATAAATAAAGCAGATATTTTACCTGTATTTTTCCAAACTTTTGGTTAGATTTATAAATCCTTTCAAATACTTTATTAAAAATTCATGAATGGCAAAAGTTAGTTCAAAGTTTCAATTAATGCACTGAAGAATTGTCTTACTGAATAGAACTAAACTTATTACAAAATCTGTTTTCAAATCTGACCACTTTATGTATTAAAACGAAAATACATTTGTACATAGTATTAGTGATCTGGAACTGAATAATTGACGGCATTTCCTTGGAAATCCATCAAATTAGTTGGACTAGTAATAATGCAATACCTTGTAGTAATCAGGTGTAAAAAATACTTCTAAAACTGCGGATACAGACATCGTCGAATAGGGACGATGACTTTTGAGTACGAATGTTAGAAACTTTAACATTGCCAAAGTTCTATTTGTAAAGTATGACAACAAATTTTGAAAGTGGTAGGGATGAAAATGATGAATGTTTTTCCAAAATAACAACATTAAATCCCTTACCTACTGTTTAATTAATCAACGGAACACGAAATTCCCACACCATTTGCATAGCATAACAAAACGTGGTCCCGATCGGCTTTCTCGGTATATTTACTTCCGCATTTCTCGCTGCGCTTGTTTTTTTTTTAATTCTATGAATTTATTCGTCACTATCTTTAACAGATTCACAATGGTTTTCCAGCTAACCAGAAACTGAAAGTAAACATTTTATGATTTTTTTCTGGTCAGTTTCCTAATCAGCAAATTTGCTTATTCATACCAAAGAACTATAAAAATAAATTTTAATATTTCTTTGTTCCTACTTAACCGATCTAAAACCCAAATCCTTTGAGCTAACTGCAACACGGACCTAAAGTAAGTTATTAATAATACTTTCATTAAATAGGGTCCACGGGCCCAAGAATGCATTTAATTCAACTGGTAAGAAATGTCGCCGCCGTGAATAGAAAGTGCTTTCATCAATAAATCTAGATCTATCTAGAGGCTATAGACTAATTGTTTTATTTATAAAGTATCATGTTTCTCGAAGATGTAATCTTATTCATTTTACTAAGTTCATCACATTTATAAAATTGTAGAATATCACAATAATACAAATATTTTCTTCTTTTGAATGAATAATGGAATGGCTCTAGATTCTACATCTCACTGAGTGGGAAGTAAGGAAATTTATTTCAAATATTTTCACTAGCGCGTAGTGTGAGTGAAAAAGTGAAAATTTTCTCACCTCGAGGTGAGATATATTCCATATTCACGAAAGACAAGCACCTTTTTTATTTTATGCTTAATTACGTTGACATATAGCCTATGCATTGTGCAACAAAATTTAGTCTCAGAGCGGGAAACAGACGCACGTAAACAGACATGACGTCAGACATGTTATGACGTTACAAAGACGCACACAGCATAAAGTTCCATTTTATTTTATTTTTTGCTGCATAACGTCATGAAATTGTCATTAGTTTGTTTTTTTTAATAATAATAATATTAATTTGAATCCAGAAATATACTATAAAGAACATAGTGCGACTACAATTTTCGTCCTGTTTTAAGCAATGATTTAAAATTTATACACAATACAGGAGGGGGCAGAGCTATATATCTCTCAGTGTGAACATATAGATTTCTTCATATTTTCAGTGTGAGTGATGAGATATAAATATATTTAAATTAGAATACAGAATACATACATAGAATACATTAGTTATTATAAAATAGAAGTAATGTTTTAAACCTGTATGAAAACTAGATAGCTCTACTTATTCTTCGAATAGTCGAGCTAAAAATGACGATAAAAAGCATTGTCTCAAAAGTTTGTGTTTTAAACAAACAAGAAACAGAACCATTTACATTTGAACCCATATTTGCGACAGTCATAAACCTTGCATAGTAGTTTTATTCTAAAACAAGAGCTGTAGGTAAGACAGCAAATGCTCGACTTTTTAAATTATTGTCCCAGAAGCAGGAAAATTTTACCCTAAATGTTAAAATATCTACATAGTTTCAATCCAATTTCTGCATTAGTTTATGCCCGATGTGGTTCTGGGACGATCTGTGTATGAAAAGAATTGGAACCAGGGCCTTACCCTTGCATGATTGTAAGAGGCGACTAATAGGGTCTTAACACTTGGTTTTGCTGTAACTCTGTGATTCCAGCAGGTATTCAAATTTTGATTCCATACCTCATGTTTTTATTTCGATGTAAATGAGATGTGAAACCAAAATTTGTAGTCCTGTTTGGCGCCATATACTGTGTTGGTGCGCAGTAAAACCCAAATAAATAAATAAACAAGGAGCTGTGTTCAATAAACGCTTGATGCCCCCAGAGGCACCCTTGTCGATACAAAGCAACCTAAGTCCATAACGAGGTCCAAAATGAGATCAAGGTCAAACTGAGGTCAGGTGATGTTTGAAGATGAGGAATGGTCACAGGTTACATCTGTATTAGTATTAATTCATTCTTGTAAGCAGTATTGATGCTTGACGAAATGGTCCCATTTGGTTAACCAAGAGATGGCCCATATCAAGCAACCTAAGTCAAAAATGAGGTGAAGGTCAAACTGAGGTCAGGTGATGTCTGAAGATGAGGAATGGTCACAGGTTACAGGTTACATCTGCATTAGTATCAAGTCATTCTAGTAAGGGGTATTGATGCTCGATGAAACGGTCCCATTTGGTTAACCTTGTATGGACGGACGAAAGGTCGGACGTTCTAACGAAACGGTATTTATGTGACACCCCCATTGTTCTCTCTATTGTTCTATCAGTCACATAAAAAGAAAAAAGTCACATAAACAGAACGGAATGAATGACATCAAAGAGAAAGTACCGTTATGCAGTCACTTAACCATCATTTCGCGGGCACGGACAGACGGACTGACGGAAGGACAACGGACGCAGAGTGATGTGAACAGCCCACCATCTGATGATGGTGGACTAAAAATATGTTATAAAACTGATTTCTGTTGGGTTTTTTTTCAACTTCACAAATATTCAGATATAAAATTACTTATAGTCATGCAATTTCAGATTTTACTTTTTTACTCATTCACAAAAATAATGCTGACTAAATATCATATTTGGCCATAAACAAGAGCTGTCGGAGGACAGCAACGCTCGACTATTCAACAGCCTTGTCAATTGAATGAATACAGAAGTCGAAAAGGGGGCATAATTTAGTAAAAAAGCAAAACTGGGTTATGGAACATGCATAGTGCTTATCAGCTCATGACAGTGGACAGGTGTGTGAAGTTTCAATCCATTCCCATTAGTGGATACCGAGATACCAGCTTACATATAAGAATTTAACCAAAAACTCCTAAGTTGAAAAAGGGGCATAAGTTTGTAAAACACCGAGTAGAGTTATTGACCCTTTGCACTGCATGTCATAATATGACAGTGAACAAATATGTGAAGTTTCAGTCCTTTCCCGTTAGTGGATACTGAGATACTAGGTTACATACAAAGACTTAACCAAAAACTGCTAAGTCGAAAAAGGGGCATAATTTTGGGGGAAAAAACAAAACTATAGAGTTATGGGACCTGCTTTGTACATGTCAGATCATGACAGTGAACAAGTGTGTGAAGTTTCATCCATTTCCATTAGTGAGTACTGAAATACCAGCTTACATACAAAACCTTAACCAAAAATTTCTAAGTCGGAAAAGGGGCATAATTTTGTAAAAAAGCAAAACAGAGTTATGGAACCTGTGCAATGTAAGTCAGTTTATCACAGTAAATAAGTGTGTGAAGTTTCAATCCATTCCCATTAGTGAGTACTGAGATACCAGCTTACATACAAAACCTTAACAAAAAATTTCGAAGTCAAAAAAGGGGCATAATTTTGTGAAAATAGCAAAATAGAGTTATGGAACCTCTGCAATGTAAGTCAGTTTATCACAGTGAATAAGTGTGTGAGATTTCAATCCATTCCCACAAGTGGTTACTGAGATACCAGCTTACATACAAAACCTTAACCAAATCGGGACGCGGACGCCGGCACATGGGCTAGTCCAATAGCTCTACTATTCTATGAATAGTCGAGCTAAAAACTGTCTGGAGCCCTGTATTTCAACACTAATTTTTCAAGCTGGTTTCTGATTAAATTTCATTGTGGGTGTATTTTTGACATTTTTGGTAGAAAAAATGGGAGAGGAGGTTGCATTTGATGAAGTGAAATTCAATTTTAGTATGAGTAGTTCTTCCAGGTCACAGCAGTGTGATTTTGATGTGATTTTACAGTTATAACTGTTATCAAATGTGACAAGAGAAATCTGTCTCATAAGATGCATGCCCCCTACTTTTCTCTTATCTTTGTCATTTTTATCATAACTCTTCAAAATGAAGTAAGGATTTGTTCTCTAAAATGGGTCTATAGCTATGTTTGGTAGCTTACTAACAAGAGCTAGCTGTCAGTGGACAACTGCTCAACTATTCTCAGTGCTTGATAGTATAATACAAAGAAGTATAAAATGCACAAAATGGCAACTGGCTGTCATCTCGCGTGATCTCGTGTCAGAGCGTGAATCAGCGTTATCTTAGTAAAAAACCAAAATCGGCGAGAATGGAGTTACAATTTGTACCTTTAAAACTACATTTGAAATGCACGTTAGCTTCTAAAACAACTTTGGCTTAGTGTGAATTAGTCTTAAGACACAAAGTACACGTTTCTTGCCATCAAAAGAGGCGTGATCATACGGTGATAATTAATTTACCGATGAATAATTGCTTTCGCATACAAAATGGCGCGTGGAGAAAGCGTCACTTCTGGTAAACGAGATCTCATTCATTTTTTAACGGGATGTTGGTGAGATTTGCTCTATATGCCTTTCAAGTTTCCGATCTAATTATTTTTATAGCTCTTTGTATAATATAAGCTATGAGTAAAACTTTAACAATACAATAAGCATATTCTAAGTCAAAAAGGGGCCGTTACTAGTCAAAATGATTGATAGAGATGCCTCCTCCTTTTTACAGACTGGGATCATGATGGTGAACAAGTATGCAAAATATCAAAGCAATATCTCAATGGACTTTCAAAATATTTTGGGGTGGTACGCAAACTTTAACATTACAATAAGCATATTTTAAGTTGAAAAGGGGCCATAAATCAGTCAAAATGCTTAATAGAGTTGCCCCCTCCTTTATACAGACTGGGGTCATGATGGTAAAGAAATATCTCAATGTACTTTGAAAACATTGGGGTGGTATGCAAACTTTAACATTTGTGTGATGCTCACACACATGCCGATGCCAGGGTGAGTAGGATAGCCCCACTGTTCTTCGAATAATGGAGCTAAAATGTAGTGTTTATCACTGTATAAAGACATTCATATTATTGTGACCATTTCCCAAGTGAAATTATAGTATCATTCTGCAATGTTTTGAACATGTTGAAATTATGAGTATAGCCCTTAATCAGGTCTAGGAAAGTAGTATGTTTACTGTAACAGATTGTCTGTAAATTTACAGATAGTTTATAAATTTACAGATATTTCGATCTATAAATTTACAGATTGTGTGAATGAAAACTGCTGCAATTAATACAGCCATTTTCATTGACTTTGAGTCTTTGGCATTTTCAGAAAAATTGAAGTTAACAGAAATGGCTGTAAGTTACAATTGACCTTTATTTATGCATACATAAGTAAATAAATTAATTTCAAGCTGCGATTTTGTGTCTAAATATGATTTCAGCAGTTTTCAAACACTTGACCTGTAAATACATAGATTGAAAAATCTGTACAGTTATAGGTAATCTGTAAATATACCACTTTCCTGGACCTGTTAAGGTACTTCTGCCGTCTTAATTTTAGAGTGACCTTCTTTTACGGTGTGAAAATATAGTGAAAAAAAGCTTTCAAATGCAGTTGTTCAATGGCACAAAAACACCCCAGTTTGCAAGACCTGAACTAAAAGTATCTTACACACTGGCACCAGATCAGAAAGAAAATGCCTCCGTACGTGTTATACCCTACCCCCTAGGTATTCTATAAGAACCATGGTCATGAACGAGAAAATATACTAACCCATTTCAATCGCGTATTTCATACCTAAAACACGCAGTTCAGTAAATGTGTACTATTGATATTAAACAAGCGATAATTTATCTTCCATCTTGCACCAGTCACATTGTCTCAATATTCCATATTGCAGAGATGCTCCATATATTTTATGCTTTAGTCAACGTTACAGAAAAAACTTGCGTGAACTCCCCTAATGAACATCCGGTCTAGAGGTCACGGCAGTGTGCACATGTTAAACGAAATGTAAACAAACTAAAACAGAATGCAATATATTCACAGTTTTACGATAAGACTCGAAATGATGAATGGAATTCATCTTGTATATGATTTTGAACTTGAAATCATACATTGGTATACATCTATTCTGTTTATTTAATTCATTTTGCACATTTATGCTGCGTATAAACATTTTAGCGTACACGTGTAGTAAAATGACGACTGACATACATCTTCACATCAGCCAATCAGAGTGTGTCTGTAATCTAGAACGGAACTTCACCAGGGAAGTTCAAGCAAGTTTTTTGTGTACTTTGAAAAAACTGTAAACTACACGTTGTTTTTCTAAGATAAGAAGTATTGAAGAAATGTGACCAGTACACAACGGAAGATAAATTACCGCTTGTTTAATATCAATAGTACACATTTACTGAACTGCGTGTTCTAGGTATGAAATACGCGATTGAAATGGGTTAGTATATTTTCCCGTTCACGACCATGGTTCTTATAGAATACCTAGGGGTAGGGTATAACACGTACGGAGGCATTTTCTTTCTGATCTGGTGCCAGTGATCTTACAGTATAAAAAGTAATACTGAAATCTGTAAATAAACGAAGCAGATATTTTACAAAGTTAAAGGTAAAGGTAAGCTTTATTTAACATCGCATATAGTCTAACATATAACACAAGCTACAAAGCTCTTGTGCGACAAACTAGGTATCCAGTAACAGATACTTACCTGTGCTTATTTTAACTCCTGGTACTACCCTTTCAATGCTGAGTGCCAAGCAAGGGAGCTACCAGTACCATTTTTCACGTCTTTGGTATGACGCGGCCAGGGATCGAACCCAAGACCTCCCGCACTCAAAGCAGACACTCTACCACTAGGCTATTGAGGCGGTAAAAAATATGGAACGCTTCACGAATTTGCATCTCACCTGTATTTTTCCAAATTTTTTATTAGATTTATAAATCCTTTCAAATAATTTATTAAAAATTCTTGAATGGCAAAAGTTAGTTCTAAGTTTCAATTAATGCATAAGAGAACTGTCTTACTGAATAGAACAAAACAGTAAACTTATTACAAAATTTGTTTTCAAATCTGACCACTTTATGTATTGAAACGAAAATACATTTGTACATAGTATTAGTGATCTGGAACTGAATAATTGCATGACTGCATTTCCTAGGATCGTATCAAATTAGTTGGACTAGTAATAAATTATGCAATACCTTGTAGTAATCAGGTGTAAAAAAAATACTTCTAAAACTGCAGATACAGACATCTTCGAATAGGGACGATGACTTTTGAGTACGAATGTTAGAAACTTTAACATTGCCAAAGTTCTATTTGTAAGGTATGACAACAAATTTTGAAAGTGGCAGGGATGAAAATTATGAATGTTTTTCCAAAATAACAACATTAAATCCCTTACCTACTGTTTAATTATTCAACGGAACACGAAATTCCCACACCATTAATTTATACTGGGTATACCAATTACCGGGATATACATATTACCGCGAATGTCCCATTTTGACACTTAACATGAAAAGTGCTTTATATTTTTTCTCTCATTATTCATGCTCAATGTGCTTAGATTTTTAGCAAAACTATTTTTGAAAATTGGAGTGTCTTTCTCTTTATTTCACAATGATCCCAGAAAATAAGGAATTTAGCTAACTGACTGGTCATTATAGTTAAACTTTGCAAATTTTCTCCGCAATTTTTTCAATGAAGTTGCTTATTTCTGCCATATCTGTTTCATATTTAGTTTGGCCTATTGTAAAATAGAACTGCTTTCTTTGTCTTAGATCAATTTAACAACTTCTTTAGATTGAAAGTTGAAATTCACGGTAATAGGTATAAGCCAGAAAATGCTAAAATTGCCCATAGAGCATACACCTCTGTTCTTTAAATGACAATAGTGGAACTTTTACCTGGTGTTTTGATGATTTTTTTGCCAAAAATCTAAAGCTAAAATATAAATTAATTAAACAGAATAAAATTTATCCTTTCATACATCCGTTTTGTTATAAATAGAGTACACTGAATATAAGACTCACGGTAATTGGTATACCCAGTATATATAGCATAACAAAACGGCTTTCTTGGTATATTTACTTCCGCATTTCTCGCTGCGCTTTATGTTTTTATTCTATGAATTTATTCGTCACTATCTTTAACCGATTCACGATGGTTTTCCAGCTAACCAGAAACTGAAAGTAAGCATTTTATGATTTTTTTTTCTGGTCGGTTTCCTAATCATCAAATTTGCTTATTCATACCAAAGAACTATAAAAATGAATTTTAATATTTCTTTGTTCCTACTTCACCGATCTAAAACCCAAATCCTTTGAGCTAACTGCAACACGGACCTAAAGTAAGTCATTAATAATACTTTCATTAAATAGGGTCCACGGGCCCAAAAATGTATTTAATTCAACTGGTAAGAAATGTCGCCGCCGTGAATAGAAAGTGCTTTCATCAACAAATCTAGATCTATCTAGAGGCTATATAAACTAATTGTTTTAATTAAAAAGTATCATAGATTCTATTTCTCGAGGATGTAATCGTATTCATTTTACGAAGTTCATCACATTTATAAAATTGCAGAATATCACAATAATACAAATATTTGCTTCTTTTGAATGAATAATGGAATAGCTCTAGATTCTATATCTCAGTGAGTGGGAAATAAGGAAATTTATTTCAAAATTTTCACGAGCGCGTAGTGTGAGTGAAAAAGTGAAAATTTTCTCACCTCGAGGTGAGATATATTCCATGTTCATGAAAGACAAGCACCTTTTTTGATTTTATGCTTAATTACGTTGACATATTATATGCATTGTGCAACAAATTTTAGTCTCAGAGCTGGAAACAGACGCGCGTAAACAGACATGACGTCAGACTTGTTATATATGACGTTAGAAAGACGCACACAGCATATAGTTCCAATTTATTTTATTTTTTGCTGCATAACGTCATGAAATTGTCATTAGGTTTTTTTTTAATAGATCTAATTTGAATCCAGAAAAATAACATAGTGCGACTACAATTTTCACCCTATTTTAAGCAAATGATTTAAAATTAATAGAGCTCTACACAATACAGGAGGAGGTGGCGCTAGATCTATATCTCTCACAGTGTGAACATACAGATTTCTTCATATTTTCAGTGTGAATGATGAGATATAAAAATATTTAAATTAGAATACAGAATACATACATAGAATGCATTAGTTATTATAAAATAGAAGTTGTGTTTTTTAAACCTGTATGCAAAGAGAGATGTATATATTTTTATTACAACTTTCTGTTCGTTTATTTAGAAAAAACTAGGTGAACGTGTTTTGTATTTATTTGATGCTAAGATGAGAAAAATGAAATATCATCTGCAGCTCAAAATGAGTTCACATTTTGGCACACCACACGATATTTGCAATTTGTAGCGTGATACAAGATTAGGACATTTATATCCCTATCATTTTTTTCTTTTTAGTTTTGTGTTCTGTCTGCGTGAAGATATCTTAATTCTTGTCTCTTAAATGAAAGTCTTTCTAAGTGCCTTTGTTATATGTGCCTGAATGCACATGTCTGTTTGTCAAAGTCCGTCATAATATATATGATTGATGCATGCATGTACAGTCTAGATTATGTTGGAGGTAAAAAAAGAATTAAAACATCATTTGGTTAAAACACAGAAAAAAACATGTAAAACAACAACAACAACAACAACAACAAAAAAACAAACAAAAAAACAAAAAAACTGTAACTTACTGAGGTCACTCTATGCATTTAATTTTCGTGAACAATAGTCAAAATCTTTATACATCTTGACATTTACGGAACATTTATTGGTCCTCATCACAAACAATTCTTTGAATGGAAAGGGAGACTGAATCACTGCTTTTTATTCTGTTACATAGTGTACAGACATGCAGACAGATGGTCCTTGGTAATATCGTTACGCACCACGTTATGTATTTAATTTATGTAAAACACTTTCAAAAACGTTGTTAACTTGTAAACTTAGCAAAGGCAGCTTAATATATCAAATTATCAATTATACAGTCATGCAACAAAGCGTAGTGTAGTAAACCTTATCAGATCAATATGTAAGTCTTGACTTTATTGTACCCAACAAAATATCTCATAAATTGTTCCTTTTATGTGACTGCCAAATGGGCGTTATATCATTTGAAATATATAATTACATAAAAACAAACCTATATCTAAGGCGTAAAAAATGTTTGTGTCCGGTATCCCGACCTAGCCAAAATTTTTGGTCCGACCCTAAATGTTTTTATAGCTTTGGAGATTCTTTTTCAACTTTTTAACAAAAAGTTGAAAACGGCACTGTTTATGCTTTAAACATGGTCAGTGATATAAAAAAATCAACTTACTGATGCTTTAAGGATGTACGAGCGTGTTTTTTTTCAGGATATTGTTGCCATTTTGAAAAAATGTTTTTACGAATATTACTTTCTAACAAAAGTTTTGCCGAAAATTAATGTTAAATAATTAAAATATGGCTAATAATGTACCATTTAACCAAATAGATTCTACTATTTGCGAAATAAATCAACCTTATTTTTGGCTGGCATTTGCGTAAAATTGACGTAAGATTTAAAATGGGGTAGGGGTAGGTAATTTGAAATATCTATTAAAGTAGATCAGATTTGGTTTTGATATTTCCCTGACTGATACAGATAATAATAAGCTATAATTGAAATACAAGTTTTTAAGATAGCACTTTATATTATCTAGAAAACATAAATTAAAACAAAAAGAACAAAAAACATCAACATCACCAGTTTTTAACATTTTTTCTTAATAAATCTCTTAGATGCATGGTGACCATCTTTCTTTTCTTTTCATTATGAAGCATTTTTGTGTGTCATTAAAGCTGCAAAATATTTTGAAAATCTTAACGTCAGATATTTTTTGTGGATCTAAATACGTTTTTTTTTTCCATTGAAAATAAAGTGGGTGGGGTAATTATGTCAACATGTAAAAATGAAAGAGATTTGTTACTGACATTTATGCTTATATAATACTGACATCACCTTGTATTCATATTAACCTGTAAGACCTGAAATCCCTATAACACTAAGTGGGATATTATATGTTTTATAAAGTACTGTAACGTTTTTCTACCATGTACTGGCATCCACACGGACAGACGCACACAAATCCTGTCGGTGAAAAGCTAGCTCGTCACCAAAGGTGATTTATTGCGCCTATATATACTGTCATTTTACTCCAATGACAATTGACAGGTTTTCAAATTTGCATATTAATGGAATTACTTCCCTTTATGCATTCAGTAATCGTTACATTACTTTCCCCTCCGAGAAATCTCGTCCCGAGATTTGGCCTAGGAAATGCATGGGTAAGGCAACTCCAGTCCGGCAGTTGACTTCATCCCACCGCTGCCACCATTTGTAACGATTTTCTATCATGTACTGGCATCCACACGGACAGACGCACACAAATCCCGTCGGTGAAAAGCTAGCTCATATCACCAAAGGTGATTTATTGCGCCTATATATACTGTCATTTTACTCCAATGACAATTGACAGGTTTTCAAATTTGCATATTAATGGAATTACTTCCCTTTATGCATTCAGTAATCGTTATAGTACCACCATTTTTTCAATTTTACAAAATTTCAGAAATGCTTAAACAGTGGGTGAAGAAAATGCCCAATAAAATTAAAACGAGTTCGGTTACCTATGTTTTTTCTTCTCTTGTTTGTCTTGGAAACTAATGTTCTTCAAGCTAACAGAGTATGAAAAAGTTCTTAACGTTAGAAAAAATTCGATCCTACATCCTTAAAGGCATAACCCTCTTATTGACACAAAATACTGTCCGAAAAGTATCACTTAATAAAAAGATATTTTAAAAAAAATCGACCTATCTACCCTAGGTTTTTTAGCATGTTACCGGAAACAAAGATATTTTAGGTCTAACAATGGAACCTGTATAAGGTGGCTTATTTCTGCCAATTCGTTATTTTTCTGCCGCAGCAACGTCGTTATGTCACACCGCCGGACGTCGCCCCACCAAACGTCGCCCCACCGAACGTCATTATGGTATATTTTTTTCTAATTCATGGTATTGAATTAATTTTAGTATAAAATCGACAGTATCTTAAAATGAATCATTACTGAAGTTTATGATCGGTCTGGTATTTTAAGTGAGGTATAAGATTGTCATAAAATTGATAAATTAATCCCTTGTGCTGTGGAGCTACAAAATCATTATAAAATGCATTTAAACACAACTGAATGCATTTAGTTTCAGTAAAAATGATAAAAGTTTAATTTGTGAAAACGTTGCAAAACTAAATAAAATGTGTTGTCTTCGTAGCTGTCGAAAAATAAGACACTAAAGGAATGCAGTTTTGAAAACACTGGCCTAGGAATTGAACTCTCGACGACAAAATAGGTTAAGTGAAAAACAGAGCTAGTGTCCGCTGGGCCACAGAAAGAAATAAAGTGTGTTTCGGAAAAGATGTATATAGACTTAATTTTATGTAATTGTTTCATACTTAAAGTTGCAGTACTTAAAAATATTGACAAAAATAATGAATCATTGGTCAGCTGTTTTGTTGAGTAATATGTTGCCTATTATAATGCGTATTATACATGTTATGTTAAACAATTGTAACTCTGGATCAGAGTACGGACGTTGGTTGTAAACAATGCAGCTTCTAATTTTGCTCACAAAATGTTTCTTATTTCTGCTTTCATTTATACATAATCATAGGACTAAATTGTATTCAAGTACCAGCCGATTCATTTGACTATTTAAAAATCACTTACAGTTACATTGCAAACTTATGCTCCTTGCAGCTTTGTCATTATCGCAATTTAAATTTTTTAGTATTACGTATAATCTATAATTATACTTATACGGAGAAAAATAATATATGGTTTAAGTTAATGTAAAGGCTCGGAAACAGGTAAACCAAACTGTACTTTCCATGGGTGATACAATTCATGATAGAAGACATATTGTAGAAAAGTATCAAAGAGCTGTCAGTGCAAATATAGTAAGAAAATATTTCCAGTACGCCAGGGATATACCAGTGAAAAGGTGATTTCATTTCTTGTTAATTTTAATTAAAATGTAAAACTGAGTTCTTGACAGTATCTGTAATCAATGATAATGATTTTTATTAATTTAACTCATGCTTCTTGGGGTCAAATGATCGCAGCAGAATGGCAATTTCATGTGAATTTTCGCTCAAACATGTAAGTCTATATTTTCTTAAGCTTGTTCTTCCTAAGGATTATACTTGAATCATAGTGTTTAAAATGCCTTTCATCATTTAATTCTTGTTTAACAACGTTTTCGCTTTGTTAATATTTACAATGCCGCTACGCTGGAATTATTTTTAGAAGAATGGGATACAAATAGTTACCTGAACGTCGAGATTCGTGTTTATAAGAAAGAACTAATGAAGTCATTTTGTCTGTGTCTGTATATTTTCAGGTAAATCAAAATGAAAGTTGTGATAGTTGTTTTGTTGTTATACACTACTGTGGAAGGTAGATTGTGTTCCGACAAGAGAAAAACACACATATATGGTAGGTGAAAACCGTTTTAATGGAACTTCATTAAATGTAGCAAGAAACTGTGTGGTTCAGTAGGAAATTTAATTAAAAGAAGAAAACTTATTGTAGTCTAATTTTGACAATGACATTTTTCATATTTTGTGTTGATGCCAATCGAAGGTGTAATGAAATATTCTAATTAGCTGGATGTTTAACATACAGCTTTTTGTATCAAAAACCTGCAAGTATCTCAGATACGTAAATGCTTCATGCTAAAGCTAATTATAATGTAAAGTTAGACTTATATGTATTGTAGGCAGTTTATATATACTTATCATTGTAAAATAACATTACATGGCTTTCATTTCGATACAGTACACTATCAAATCCATTCACAGAAAGGCAAAATGAAACATGGTAATTTCTATTTCCAGAACACAAAATACTGGAATATGTGGTTTCAAAGATTACCGAATATCTTAGGCACTATAATTAAAAATGAACGAAGATGAAAAATCAGGTCTTTGAGATGAGATTTACAATTACCATATTTAGTTAATTTAGTTAGTTACATTACTGACAAATAAATTCATTAGAAATGTGACAAAACTTGCATAATTGTAATTATGAATGATTTAGATACTTGACAAGAAGTGGATTTATGCCACTTTGTAAAGTAACGTGCAAAGAAACCTAATTTGTATTTTTTTAAATAAAGCAAATTCACACGAGAACCAAGGCAGTGTCAAATACGAAACAGTACGTTACGGACATTACATCGAACTAGATTGTTGTACTACCAGCGGAAGTGAAGTTGCGTGGGTGAAATGGAGTAAAAATGCTGATAAATGGCAACAATATTTGCCATATCGGACTGATGTTACTTTCTACGACTTTAAACAAATACTTGCTATAGAAAGTTCCACTTTGAAAGATACCGGACTATATAAATGCATTGTTCAAAACAGTACGTCCGTTACGTATGTTACAAAATTCCAAGTAGATGTTGTCGGCTGCGACAAACTTGCTAGGGGACCCTATCCTACCTCTCCTTTACCTTGTCATGAAACATCTACACAAGAAAAAGACACTTTGACACTTCCCTGCACAGGATACTTTGGATGTGCAGACGACGGAGATATTCGAATTGCCACGTGGTTTGTGTCAGTTGATAAAAACAAAAAGGATGATTGGGTTGAAGCCACTTCTGTAGACAAACGTTACAAGCAAATAGAATTTCAACGGTAAGACCATTTTATGAGGATATACTACATTTATATCTATTTCAAAGTCATTATTTTTTAAGCACCACTGTGTGAAGCGTTCAAAAGCTTCAGTGTTGTAATATTTTCTTGTCCATTTGCATCATGGAGGTCATTCAATTTTACGTATATTCTAATGTCGCTTAAGCTGGTTCTAGTGGGCATGATTGGTGCTGCATGTGGTGCTACCTGTCATGAACATATTCAATATAAAACTTCTGTGCTTGGTTGCGTTCTGTGCTTCCAAAGGATTTTTTTAATTAATTTTACTGTAATGAAAAAATTGCTACTGAGTAAACGTAAAATTAGAACATTGACTTACTAAGTTATCATGTTTACATTAATAATCATAATGCAAGAGCATTGTTCCTAATGGTTCTTAACACCAGTGTATTTACCAGATGGACACTCGTGTATTTAACAGATATTATTTATGATCGTTTTCAGAGATAACGGTGCAGTGAAAGGTTCAAATCTCACAATCACAGATGTTTCAACAATTGATTTTAACCGGAAGTATATGTGTCTGCTAGCTTCTCCACAAATGGTGCAAGGTCAAACCAGGCTGATTGTTACCCTGAAGAATGGTAAATTACTTTATATTTTGAGATGTCTTTCACTAGGTTAGGGGGAAAAGCGTCCTTTACACTTTATTACCGTCCCCTGTCTGTTATTTCTAAACTTTCTTCGGATATAAGTTATCATCACAGCAGCAGCATGACGTGACGTGTGTCGCTGCGGCGGCCTGAGATGTGTCGCTGCGGCGGCCTGACGTGTGTCGCTGCGGCGGCCTGACTTGTGTCGCTGCGGCGGCCTGACGTGTGTCGCTGCGGCGACCTGACGTGTGTCGCTGCGGCGACCTGACGTGTGTCGCTGCGGCGGCCTGACGTGTGTCGCTGCGGCGGCCTGAGATGTGTCGCTGCGGCGGCCTGACGTGTGTTGCTGCGGCGGCCTGACGTGTGTTGCTGCGGGGGCCTGACATGTGTTGCTGCGGCGGCTTTAAGTTGTCGGCTCGTACTTCAGCTATGCTTTTCTTTCCTGTCCTTTGGCATAAATAGTGTACTTTTTATGTCGGTGCTAAAGTATATATTTCCTAATTCTCAGTGAAAGTGAAAATTTCCGCTATAAATACTTGTCTTTAAATGAAATACAATTTTCATTGTTTTCAAAGACATTCTGGTGCATCATTTTAGGTATTCTTGTGTCAAAACGATTGAAAACTTTAAAGAAGCTTATTAAACAATCATAAAGAAAGGCCAGTAATTAATATTGCTATATACTGTTAACTTGTTTAGGTAATGTTTTAATATTGCATACGATTCTACATAGATGTTACCAACTTTCTTTTCAGAACTTTTTCCTGTGTTAGAAAGCAGCTCGCGTTCTGTCAGCATTTTGGTTGGTGTTAGTACTGTAGCAGTCCTTTCGTTGATTGTTAATATCATAACTACTGTACTGACAATTCATGCAAGGTCGAGAAAAGTACCACGAATAGTTCAGAGGACGTCGGATCAGAAATGGACGACAGGGATGTCAAGAGATTTTGACAATGTACGAGAAAGACTTGCAGTAGAATAATAATGATTTTCATATAATATGCGCACAAATCCTATTGACAATTTTTCTAAGGAGAAATGAAAATTTCTAAGCTATTTTTACAGTTTAAAAATCTGTTCGCTAATTTAAACAAATTTATTGTGTAGACATTACACCACGTTTTATAGTCGACATTTGTTTCTGCGATATTTTGAACGCTTAATTGACTACCGGTATTGTCCAAGAAATGGGACAGCCGCAATTTCAAGAAATGTAGAGATATTTCTTTGCAGACTGCAGATCATAAGTTTTACTAAATTGCACAGCAGAGGAGTATTTTACCTATTATTTGGTCTAACAGATGCGTAACCGGGGTTTTCATGTATTGCGGCTTTAATATTTTGCAAAGTCTAGATATATCATACTTTTCACATCGTTTTAAAGGTATCCAAGTGTTGCAGTCGGGTCTTTTCGAATTTTTCAAGATATCTTCAATGATATCAATTTCATAGACAGAAATATTTTTTCAAAGTGTAAAATTCTGGCCACTGGTTTTCTTTATTATTTACAACAAAATGTAGATTCTATCTTCACCAAGATATCCTGTATGTTTTGTTATAATTCATCAAAAACTAAAGAGAAACTAAAATTTCACAGAAATATCTTTTAGCGTCCTAGACCATATCAAAATTGCTCTTTGGTGAGAAATTAAAAAATAATCAAGATATTTTGAAAATTCTTAAAGTTGTATTTACGACTCTTGCATGTCTTTATACAGTAATGTGTATTGTATAAAGCAGTGTCTAATATTTAAAGAGAAAACAAAGGAGTCCTTGTTACCGAAATGGTAGACCGAACACTAACTCTTACATATAAGTAAATACATGTACGTGCCTATTTTCTGAAAGCCGCAATATGTTCATTTACCTATCCGGTCTTATTCTATGAAATGTATTTATATTACACACTTTACATGAAACAGGTATCAGATATATATAAATGCATGTAGGTGCGTATTTTCTGAAAACCTATCCGGTCTTATTCTATGAAATGTATTTATATTATACACTTTACATTAAACAGGTATCAGGTATACATATCATCCTAGTCTATTTTTAATGGTTATTTTCAAACATTAACCTATCCTATCGAAACTAGTTAACACTGTAAAATAAATGTATTTATAGTGTTTACTAAAACGTATGTTTTTGTTTATCGGAAGTTATGACTACCTCAATTTTAGGTTTGTTATGTCTTTAATTTATGGATCCACTTGATGAATTGAAAGAAAAAATCCACCCAGGTTAAGTACATAGATTAGTATATTTTTAGGAATTTTGACTGTTTAATCTGTATGACGTGTTTTAAATTTGCAAATGAAGTTTCACAAACTATCGACTCCTTCCTGCTTCAGCTTCTTAAAACTGAGTTACATTACCCAATCTTGTTGTTTAATAAGAAATTGATTAAATGTGTTTTCCGTACAAATATGTACGTAGTTTCGTGGTTAATAAAGTAATGCACCGAGGGATCAAGAAATGTTAAGTACACAACTGACAATTTATTATCTTGTAACGAAATGTTAACGAGTGTATGTACCGATAAAAATATGTGGTCTTGGGGAAAAGAAGCCATTAAAATCTTAATAATAATGATTTTAACAACTAAATGTCATTTTAATGCATTATATTTTCTTAATCATCATATTATTTTTACATAAAATTGTTACGAAGAATTTGTTATCAAAAATAAAGTTACCTTTGTTTCCGTGGTTTCTGGTTTTTACTAGTTGTTTGTGATATTTTCTAGAGGGCAACTTTTCTTTTAAAATCCTTTCTCATCAGAAGTATTTACTCATAGAAGATACAAGACAGATGCCAATGTTGAAAACCGATGTTATGTAGGTTCATTAGAGTGTGTTTTATCATTGTGTAATTTAAAAGGCTATCCCTGATATTATCTTTTATGAAGAGAGTGGTGGTTTAGTGGTTAAGCTGTCGGCCGCTCAACCCGGGAGCCACTAGGGTCACGACATTACCTTCTCATATGACACCAGTACTGGTTTTTCCATGAAGGCTACAATAAGCTTGAAGATTTCATCGCAATCGATAAAATAAGTTATTATATAAACTAAGTATAAACAAGGAAATTCGATAAATTGGTATCCCCTGCCCAACTGGTTTGTGGTGCGGAATGGCAAAGAAATATATCCGGCAAAAAGTTAGGGATGTTACTAAGAAGAAAATAATTCCATTACAATTGAACTGGAACTTAAGAGAACTGAAGTCCTTAAGAGAGCACAATCAAGTAAGAAATTTGGAACGTCGGGGGAGGAGGGTTGGGGTGGGGGTTACAACTTTAATTGTTGATAAATGTTCATGGAAAGTTTGAAAAAATATTTAGAGGGGTGTGTGTGTTTAAGGGTAAGTATGGTGGCTGATTTCTGCCAGTGTCGTTCTGTCGTTATGGCGCTCCCGCCATAACGAAAGAACGACGTTTTCCTCTTTTGGCGTTGTCTCGTTCTGTCATTCTGGCGCCCCCGCCATAAAGAAAGAACGACGTTTTCCTCTTTTGGCGTTGTTTCGTTCCCTCGTTCTGGCGCCCCCGCCAAAACGATACAACGAAGAATGCAACGCGACAGAAAGAAAGAACGACACTTATAAACGGCGCCCTAAAAAACGTCGTCTTGGTGTTCTTTAGTTCTGGCGCCCCCGCCACAACGACGGAACGAAACAACACCAAATGTGTAAATATCGTTCTGGCGCGTTCCGGTAGAGCATGCGCAGTGTTGTTATGATTCGGCAGAGTAACTCGGAGTTACTCCCTTTTAGTGGAGACCGCCTTTTGGGTTGTTCCTAATTCCCATATCGTACCCGTACTGTACATTCATATTCGGCAATTTTGAGTGTGGCGGAAACATACGACGAAAAAAAATCTATTTTTAGACATATTTAAGGGGCTGCTGTTGTGGCCTTAGCCGATTTCACCATGTTTATGATATGTATCTAATTTAATGTCATTTTGAAAATTGTATCTTAAGGTTCATTCTGTTTGCTGCTAATTGATGACCCAGTTTTTCGTCATATTTAAACATGTAGTTCACAAAGGGAGTGGATATAACCACATGTTTTCTGATATTATTCTTTTCCATCAAAGCTAGAATGAATGCATTAAATAAAAAAAAAATATTTACTCGTGTTTAGAGTAAAATTATGCCTAAGATGTTTTAAGTATTTAACCGTATACATATTTAACACTAGATAAAAACTTCCACCGTTTTTATCAGTATGTTTTGTTGTTTTTTTTTTTCAAATTTGAATAACATGAGTATTATAGCTGGATATATATGCTAAGTCGCTGTTATTTTAAGCTTAAGCTTGAAACAAAACCGGGTGATATGAATAAAATGAAGTGTGAAATATGAAAGATAGGTGCCGTTTCCAAACTTGTATGGATTCCGTGAAAAAGTGTATCTATCTGATTATGAAACAGTAAAAATGGGCTTAGGCAAAATACGAAAATTATGACAACACTGCGCATGCTCTACCGGAACGCGCCATGACGCCAGAACGATATTTTCACATTTGGCGTTGTTTCGTTTCGTCGTTGTGGCGGGGTCGCCAGAACGAAAGAACGCCAAGACGACGTTTTTTAGGGCGCCGTTTATAAGTGTCGTTCTTCGTTCTGTCGCGTTGCATTCTTCGTTATATCGTTTTGGCGGGGGCGCCAGAACGAGGGAGCAAAACAAAGCCTAAAGAGGAAAACGTCGTTCTTTTGTTATGGCGGGGGCGCCAGAACGACAGAACGAGACAACGCCAAAAGAGAAAAACGTCGTTCTACACTGGCAGAAATCAGCCACCATAGGTAAAAGGACAAAACTTCACATGTTGATGAAAGATATTGATGGGAAATAAAAATTAAAAAAATAAATGTTGGCGGATTGGGGTGCATGATCGGGGTGATGGGGGTTACTAGATGGAGGAGCGAGTTGGGGGAACGGTACAGCTTCGCATGTTGATAGATATGGAAGGTCTAAGTTATTTTAAAAAAGAAAAAAAAAAAGAAAAAATGCGTGGTGGGGGAGGGGTGGGGAGGGGTTTGACCAGGGCGATGGGGGTGTCCGGGTGTTGGTACACAACTTCACATGTTTACAATAAATGTTTATGAAAAATTGAAGAAGTTTAATGAAATTCTACCAACACATGTTTACCATAAATATTTATGGAAACAAATAAAAGAAGTTTAATAAAATTCTACCAATTGGTTAGTTTGTTATGTACAAATATGTGGATTTTTTAACAATTAAAGGGCAATAACTCTGAAGTTACTAAAGAGATCCTGGCGAGATCCTGTCGAAATTGTGTGTGCACTACCACATTATGGTGATCTTAATTCACTTTAAGTAAAGGGATAATTAGTATGAATTTATATGAACAATAGACGTTGTATATATATATATTTTCATCCTCTTTCAGGTCAATCTATTTATTTTTAAGAAATTGTTTTGAGCATATGTTTTAAACATTAAGGAAGTCCCCGGTCCCGCGCGATATCAACTTTATACAGGTCTGAATGATCGATAAGCATTTTGGACTAAAGTCGTCTGAAAATTTAAAAAAAAAAAATAATGTTACAATGAAACGGAGATAGGGGCTGAGGTTTTTGATAGACAACGACAATAAAAAATATTGGGTATCCCACCCAGTTTTGGAGATGTTACGGAATACAAAAGAAGCAAAATACATTTCATGGATAATCCTGCGAATTATAAAGCAAAAATATCTGACGCAGTTTTTTGAGTGTTCTGGAAATGTGCAACACGCCTCATGCCCCACTAGCGCCAGCTTAAGCGGAACTTGTTACAGTAATTTTAATGGACTCTATGATGCAAATGGAATAGAAAATATAACAGCACTTAGTCCATGAAGCTAAGTAAATCCGAGCTTGAAGGCTCAGGTAAGATGTCCGGAAGTGTTAAATAAATTCAATACAGTATATATTGTGTAATTTTTATGGCGCGGTACAACATATTTCGTGACAAGTTTTACCAGTTTGAAAGTTCATTATACATGTAAGTAGTAACAAGTGTTATGAAAAGATAAAATGGCGCCTAATCTATCATGACATCCCGCGGTCGCTAATGACTGAAGGCTTCCAGAACCCTGTCGCTCCCGCAGAAACAAGCGGAGTTGATGGCACGTTACTGGTCCACCTCCCCACTCCCTCATTACTTGAGCAACCACCCTACATATACCGAAGTTGTGCGTTTACCATACCTGACACCCCTTTTTACTTTACTCTCGCCAGATGACAATGATTTGATGATGAGTATGATGATAATAATGATGTTGATGTGCCTTATGATGATTATGACAAAAGAAATTGAAATGTTGTTAATTATAATTACAAATACTGGTGGTTTAATGATTGATAATGCTGATGATGGTGCTGATGATGACGATGATGCTCAACATGATGACTCCCGATGGTTATAAATGATTTAAATTGAATTGCTGATAATGTTGATAATATATACTTTTTGCTTTATGATTATGGTAGACCGGATGCTAATTATGACGAGGATACTGATGATGATGATGATAATGATGATGAGGCTCCATATGATGACCCTGATGGATAATTATAGTTGAAACTGAGTTGCTAAAATGCTGACGATAGATACACGTTGCTTGATGATTGCTGGCTGATATGATGGAACACCTGGGTTTTCCCGCCAAGACACCCTGCGATGACCCACTGGAACAAAGTTGCCTATGAAAAAAAAACCTTATAGATCTGGACATCCTCATGCAGGAGGTTATGCCATTGGGACACATTGGTATAACCTAAAAGATCCTGTGTTTGCTTAGATATAGTTTTGGCAATACACTAGATGAGAAAATAAAATACAAATCTGAAGCAGAATAAGTTAATGAGGAAAGGAAAAAATGTTATTTCTGTATAAGTATTCTAGTATTCAGTTAGTTTTTTATTGCATGTAAAAAAACAAAGACAAATATCAAACAGGAAATGCCACGTACCAAAAACGCAGCCTCCCCAAAACGAAACCCACAGCATGCAGACGCGCACATCACAAATACACACACATGTTCACATACACGCGCGCACACACAAAGCCAACACATTAGGACAAAACGAACAAACAAAGGAACACAGTGGGGCACCGCCTTGGAACGGTACGTGGAAAAAACACCACTGGGGAGCTTAAACCGGTTTATCGTGCGCACCCATACTCACTCTTACCCCCACCATGTTCCAAAGACACGGGACAGTGTAAATAAAAGTAATCTCCTCCAGGTGAATCTCTGACACACGCAATGGAAACAAAAAGGCATGGTATGTAAAACACAAAAAGTTCGTGTATAAATATATAAAAAAGTAAACCTTTAGAACAAAAAACGTATGTACTCAATGCCTTTTCAGAAGACAGAGCAACAAGAGAAACACCTTTAAGGGCCCGACGAAACAGGCCAGAAGACAGATATCAAAACAGTTCAGTCCTGGTAGGATTTAAAAACTGCCTATCATAGAGTCCTCCCCCTCTTCCGTCAGACACAATCAAAGAGGGAAGCGTAGTGTCTAACTGTAAACGGGTTGAACACTAAACATGCGGTATGTCTCAAAACAGTTGGGTTAATAAAACGTTTTATAATTTTACCAAATATATTTGGAAAATTACCATGACCCAATATCTTACGAAGTTTGTAAACTACATCCCCATAAGAAACGGGTTTAGAAATACCTTCTCGCAAAAGTGTCTTTAAATTACTATTGAATTTTAAAACTAAATCAGAATTACGATAGTAAAATTTAGCAAAATATTTATGCAATTTGTAATAACGATGGCCTTGCTGAAGAAGTTTACTTATAATATATTGATCACGTTCATTGAAATGTTTGACATGACTACACGCTCTGGCAAACCGAATTAATTGAGAAATATATACCCCATAAGATGCAGCCTGAGGTACATCCCCATCCAAATGGGAAAAATTTACGATACTAAAATTAAAATCATCCCTCTTGTCATAAATTTTGGTATGTATAATATTGTCATAAATAGAGAGATGTAAATCTAAAAATGAAGCATTAGTATCCGAATTGTTAGTTTTAATTAACTGAAGCTCCCTAGGATAAATAGTACCTACCAATCGGCCAAAAAACGGATTATCCGTATTAAGAATATCATCCAGATAGCGTGATGTATTATTAAATGCAGTTATAATATCTGCCTGCGTATCTGGAGTAAGGCTCAACATCAAGTCTCTTTCATAACAATATAAAACCAAATCTGCGACAAGGGGTGCGTAATTTGTTCCCATGGGAATACCAACCAAATCTATAAAGATGTTAAGTAATTTTGACTTAGAAGGAAGCATATAAACTTCTTTAGTTCCAAAATATACTTGTGAGGTCATATATTCGAGCTCGGCCGGCCGGCCGGACACCTGAACGAACTTCATATAACAAAATGGGAGTATAGATAAATAAATTACCTACAATTTGATTCTTCCTCGGTCTTTAAAATTTGACGATTAATGATTTCTCTTTAGACCTTTAAGCACCCTGCAGTGCATCAAAGCGACTATCAATGGTAAAGGCTAAAGAAATTATTTCAAATTTCTGTTAGTTCATGATCACTTTCGGCGTACGCGTACGATCGGACGGACGAGAAATGGGTACTTTTTATACATTTTCCAAAAGCGCTGGAATAGCGCTATATAATGATATAGATTTCATGATTATATTATGATCAAAATGTTTATAATATTTATTTGCAATTGATGTATTTTTACCGCTTTTTTCTCAATTTCATTTGTTTTTTTTTTCAGCTCGGACGGACTGACGAAAAGACATACCTTAATAAAGAATAAATGAACGGGTAGATACATTTAATACCTACACAATGATGTATTAATTTTGCATATATTCCCATAAACAAATAAATTGTCTGTTAAAGCAATACCTTATACCCCTCTCTTTGTGGCCTGATATAAGCCGCGATGGTCTTAATTATGTTCGAGCCCGTACGGACAAACAGACGCACTCGGCATGTGGACAGGACCCCAATCTCACCCCCACCCCCTCTGTTACGACCCTGGACAAAAACTACACAAGCTTGTACTACAAAGTTACACAAAATAATAAAATTCTGTGAAAAAAAATCATATCCTATATACCAGCTTTTTTCCACAATCGTAGCAGAGGGGGCTTAAGGGGTGGGATAGAGTTATATGACCCAGAGAAGTGCCTACGGGTCATATCGCTAAGGTGACTATGTCCTAGACTAGCTGAAAAACGAAATAGAATGTCCTTTGTTAAAACGTAAAGCTG